>NW_027555625.1:276767300-277967300 GCF_003287225.1 Phascolarctos cinereus | reverse complement strand
TAAGAAAAGGTTGTAAGGGAAATGTTTTCCCATGAACATTATTGGCTTATAATATGTACATTACTGCTATGTATGAATATATAGTATTCATAGTTTATGGAAAGTTGGAAGTATTTTTGTGCAGTTCTGAAATAAAATCTTTTGGAAGATATGCTTAAACTCATCTGTCATATCGACTGTCCCTTGTATTAATCAGTGTCTGAACCTAAGGCTGGCAGGTATTTTAAGTCTTAGAACAGGGATGGGGAACCTCCAGCCTTGAGACCACATGTGGCCTTCTAGGTCCTTGCGTGCGGCCTTTTGACTTGTGCAAGTTTTACAGCACAAATTCTTTTATTAAGGGGATTTGTTCTGTGAAGTTTGGATTCAGTCAGAGGGCCATACTTGAGGACCTAGAGAGCCACCTTTGAGGAACTAGAGGGCCACATGTAGCCTTGAAGGCTGCAGGTTCCCCACCCCTGTGAAGGTATTCAGCAATGAGATTGTAAAAGGCAGCAGAGATAGCATATAAGTCTCACAAGCAGCAACTAGATAAACCATCAACTTGTTTGTTTTCTTTTTTCTCATAATTGTATTTGTGCATCCTACATAAATAATTCTCTTTAGGTTATGCCACCTCAGAACCTGGAACGGGCAGATCGAATTAGTGTGACGGGCTCCCCTTTGACTCCAAGAAGGGTTAATGAAGTTCGTGCTGAAAGTGGAGGGCTGGGAAGAAGTAAGTTAAAACTCACAGGAGCTCAAAATTGAGACTTATACCAGCTTTCAAATGTAAACATTAGAACTTCATATGTACCTGTAGGCCAGACTTGGGGAGCAAATAAAACTAAGCATGAAAAAATGCACTACTCATAGTGGAGAGCACATATGATTTAGATTATGTCCTTGGAGACACGTATTATTGTGTGTGACTTAAAAGAAAACTAACTGTGGTGGAAGAAAAGATAGAACAGTGAAGCTTAAATGTGTATGTTTCACTGAATTAGGCAGTCTGAGATCTTTCTGACCTCTTACTAGATATGAATTACCTCATCAGTGCAACTGTTGGAAAATAGCAATATCTGAAGGCGTAGAAATACAAATCCAGGCTGCCATCTGAGGGAAATTTGTTGTGCTTATAATTGTTATGCCATATTACTATCTTTGTTAGTCTGTTTTATGTCCAATTCCGTGACTTTTTGTGACTTGACCAGTTCTGGTTCTAGGATTAATTTCACTTTTTTTATCAAGTGCTCCTGTATGTAAAGTCCAGATCATCTCTGGAGAACAGGAACAAGGTCTTCACTCTTTTGCGTTCTGTACATAGTAGATACACAGTAAGTGTTTGTTGATAATCATTTTTTAAAGTCTGTAATCACCTTTTGAGAGAGGATTCATACATTCCCTGTCATGGTTAAACCTTATTACCCACTTGATTCCTCCACATTTCTGCTGGTCTTACACATAGCCACTCCTTTTTCCATCATTAAATGTATGTACAATTTGTTTTTTTCTTCCCAAGGTGGCTCTCCCACACTGACCTAGTGAACCAAGGTTCCATTTTACCTAAGGGATTGAATTCTGATCCTGTCTTTCTGACCTTTCAGCTTTGTGTCCAGCTGTAAACTTAATAATCTTGTTCTCTAGTCTGTCAATCGATATTGATGAAAATCAATAGTAGGCTCAAGCCTAGCTCCTGTTGATACCCCTGCTTATATCTTCCTAATGTTTCCTAAAAGAAATTCCTATATAGTTAACCACTGAGGTTGGGACAGTTTATTTTTGGAAACCTTAGCCATTTGTGCAGAATGCCAAATATGATTGGGTTCAGCCAGTAAATTTGGTTCAGATGGAGGAGAAACTCATTTCAGACAGAGTTTAGTGGTGGTGTTGGGAACTTTATATGTATGGATGAAAGAAACAAAAATGGAAAATAATTGGAAAATCTGATTTCCACCTTGAGCTGTAACTTATTATAATAGGGTGATCAGGGTTTTCCCCAAAGTACTAATTTAGAGGGGACTGGCAGCACCTGCAGACTCTCAGAGTTTCACTAGTTGGAAGTGACCCTAGTCCTACTAGAGAATCCTCTCTGTAACATCCGTGACACAAAGTCACGAGCTTCTGCTCATAGGCCTCCAGGCAGGAGGACATACCCACTGCCCCCCAAAGCCTCTCATTGGTCCAATTTTAGAGCACTCAAAGGCTCTTCCTGACATCAAACCTCAGCTTGTCTGTTTGCGTTGTTTTGCCACCATTGTTCCTAGTTCGGTCTTCTGGGCTCAAGCAGAATAAGTTTAATCTCTCTTCCATAGCCGTTTAGCCCCTTGTTTCCTAGAAGAATTAAAGTAGGAAGCTACCACCAGGTAGCACTCCCAGGTGAGCCAGCCCAGTAGGCTCACACCTCCTACAACTGAATTTGCCTGGAATATGTTTCATGCTGCTTGCCCTGGGGTCAAAAGTTGCTAATTATGGCTCAGTTTCCATATTATTTTGCTTTCAACAGATCTCCCTTTCAGAGCTTAGCTATCATTGACCTTGTGCATAACAGTGTTCACTTGTCTCCAGAAGTGAAATGGTTTTTAAAAATGTGTTATTTGCCCTCAGGCTTGACAACATCTCCTACCACATTATATGACAGATACAGTTCCCCAACAACCAGCACTACCCGGAGGAGGCTTTTTGTGGAGAATGATGGTGCCTCGGACAGTGGGGCACCTGTGCGGGTTTCCCCACAGTCCCTTGTCAACCCAGTGCCATTGCAAAATGTAACAGCGGAGTCTGTGTCTGTCACTCCAGTCCCTGGACAGACATTGGTCACTATGGCAACTGCCACTGTAACAGCCAACAACGGGCAAACCGTGACAATCCCAGTACAAGGTTAGATGGTGGTGGGTGCGTGCTAAGTTATGTCTGCATGAAGTTGAAGAACCAAGGGCTGGAGTGAAAAAGAAGCTTACATTGAAATCTATTATGTGGTGATTTTTCAGGTTTTTATTTTCTCCCAATTTCTCTATAACAAACTGTAGGTATTGCCAATGAAAATGGAGGGATCACAATTCTTCCCAGTCCAGGTCAGTGTTAGCAGTCAGACTCAAGCTATGACTGGCTCCATTCAGCCCCTCAGTGCCCAGGCCCTGGCTGGGACCTTGGGCTCTCAGCAAGTGACAGGAACAGCCTTGCAGGTCCCAAGTCAGGTGGCTAATCAACAGATTTCCTCCACTGGACAACAGCAGAGACAGAACCAACCTTTAACCAGCATCAGACCCAGGAAAACAAGCTCCTTATCCCTCTTCTTTCGAAAGGTACTCTTTCTTTTGCAGTCACCCCAGCACTGTAATAATGTGGGCACTTTTAGGAGCACAAGTTATAAAAAAAAACTAAATTAAAATTGCTTTGCCTTTCCAACAGGTTTACCATTTAGCAAGTGTTCGTCTCCGGGATCTCTGTACTAAGCTAGAGATTTCTGATGAGTTAAGGAAAAAAATCTGGACCTGCTTTGAATTCTCTGTTGTGCAGTGTCCTGAGCTTATGATGGATAGACATCTAGACCAGCTATTAATGTGTGCTATTTATGTGATGGCAAAGGTATTAACCACTGTGAGGCAAAAAAGAATTTTTTTATTGAAAAGGGCCTGGGCAGAGTTGTTAACCACTCTTCATTATCTTTCCAGGTCACAAATGAAGACAAATCCTTCCAGAACATAATGCGTTGCTATAGGACACAACCACAGGCTCGAAGCCAGGTAAGCATATTTGTCATTTTGGTCAGTGCTGTAGACAACTTAGTTTTTATTAAATATACAAGTCAGCCAATTAAGTCAGAATATAACTTAAAACACTTTAAAAAATTCCTCAGAAGAAATAACTGGGAACTTTATTCCATGTAAAACAAGGACTGTTTTGGGTGGCAATTTTATTTTTCAAAGAGCTTTCAGAAGGCAGCCATATTAAGTAGATGTTGGTTGGTTGTCTCTTTAACTTTACCATGAATTAGGAAATTAACCTGTTAATGATCTTTTCCCCACCAAGATGTCATTTTTTAACTAGATGTGTAAAAATAGGCAAAAAGTAACCTATGGTCACAAACTTTGATCAGATCAATGGATTTTCCTTTTCTTAAGAGCAATTATGATGGATTAGTGTGTAAATTTGAAAATTGAGAGGTTCAGGTTAGCATGAACTATTATAAGAACCCTGGAACGAGGTATTGGACTTGTTATCTTAATTCTTTGAGTCTCTCTATAGGTATATAGGAGCGTCTTAATAAAGAGAAGGAGAAGAAGAAATTCTGGTAGCAGCGATAGTAGAAGCCACCAGAATTCCCCTACAGAAGCGAACAAAGACAGAAGTAAGTAGTACCTTAATGAATTATTATAAAATTAGAAATTTCTTCCCTTGACCAGCAAATCAGTAGAAAAGAAAATTATACATTAACTTCTTTAGACAATGAAAAATATTCCTGCCAGGTTCTAGATGATGTTCAAAGATGATATCTGATAGGAATTTTTCTGTTCACTGGTTTTATGGCAAGTAGTAGTGGGGAAAGAATGCTGGAAATATTAGGTAATTCAATATGCTTAGGGCCGGGGCTCCTGAAAATACTGAAACCCATCCTGTGGGGGTAGGGTGAAGGAGGACAGCACTTTCTAACTGATCATTTAAAACTCAGTCAAGTAAATGGATTTGGCACATTATTTGCTACAAGTGGCTCACCAGTTTGCTACCTGAAGATCAAAAGTGCTTTAGTTATAAAAGATGAAAAAATATTTTGGATAAGATTAACTGCGTTACATGGGACTGTAACTGATTTGTTATAATGTAGTAAAAAGTTTACAGGTATGATATATTATGAATAACAGCTGCTCTTACATACCAGGGGGCCAGAGGGCCAGAGGATATAAACACAAGTCAAACTTACCCTTTAATGCAGATGTTCTTTTCTGACATAGTATAAAAAGTCTCCTGTGATTACCAGATTGGTTTAGCAAGATGTTATGTAATACCTTTTATTATTACATCTTTTCCAGCAAGCAGAGACTCCAGCCCAGTCATGAGGTCTAGTAGTACTCTGCCAGTTCCACAGCCCAACAGTGCCCCTCCAACTCCGACTCGTCTCACTGGTGCCAACAGTGACATTGAAGAGGAAGAGAGGGGAGATCTCATTCAGTTTTACAACAATATCTACGTAGAACAAATTCAAACATTTGCCCGGAAATACTCTCAGGCAAACAAGGTAAGTTTAACTATTATTTTCACTGATTTTCAGCAATGAATTATCTTCTGTGGGTTTTCTCTTTTAATTTGGAAAATTAAGAGAGATTTATTAAAAGGGAATGCAGGCAAGTTTGACAGAAGTATTACTGTAGTACTGTACTTACAGTTATAGTAAAGTGCTCTACAAATGTTAAAGTGGTATACATCCCCATCTATATTCTGCAGTAGCACAGAATGTTTCTTATTGGTCAGGCAATAAACATTAAGCACTTACTATGTGCCAGGCACTGTGCTATGTACTGGGGACACAAAAGAAAGACAAAAGACAACCCCTGCTCTTGAGGAGTTCACAGTCTATTGGGGGGAGACAACATTCAAACTATGTTCAAACAAGATATATACAGGATAATGTGGAGAAAATCAAGAGGATTACAGAAAGGAGGGGAATCATAAAACTCTTCCTACAGAAGGTGAGATTTTTGCTGGGATTTAAAGGAAACCATGGAAGCCAAGAGATGAGGAGAAAGTGGAGTGTGATGTTCAAGGAAAAGCATGGAGGCTGGTGTCACTGGATCACAGAGTACTTGGGCAGGAAGGGTGGTGAACGGAGAGAGGGAGAAGAGGAGCTTCTAAGATATAAAGAAGACTGGAGAGATGAGGGACGGGCCAGATTATAAAGGGTTATGAATACCAGAGGATTTGATATTTAGTCTTGGAGGTGATAGGAAATCACTGGAGAGTATTGAAGTAGGGTGGTAACATGGTAAGACCTGCTCTTCAGGAAGATCACTTTGACAACTAGCCTGGAGTAGGGAGATGTTTTCGGCAGGAAGAGCAACCAGGAGGCTATTGCGGTAATCTAAGAATTAGGTGATAAGGGCCTGCACCAGGGTGGTGCCAGTGTCAGAATTAAAAATGGAACATATATAAGAGAAGTTATAAGGATAGAATTGGCAGGATGTGGCAACATTTGATGGGAGCTGGGGAGTGAGACTGAGGAATTGAGAATGATATCTAGTTTTCTAGACTAGGAAGATGGTAGTATAATTTGTTTTGTTTTGTTTTTTGATGAGGCAATTGGGGTTAAGTGACTTGCCCAAGGTCACACAGCCAGTAAGTGTTATGTATCTGAGGTGGGATTTGAACTCAGGTCCTCCTGACTCCAGGGCCAAGATGGTAGTATCCTTAACAGTAATAGGGAAGTTAGGAAGGGTGGAGAGGGGAGGGCAGGGGGAAGGGAAATAACAAGTTCAGTTTTAGTAGACAAGATCAGTTTAAGATGTCTATTGAACACCAGTTCAAAATGTCTAAAAGACAGTTGCAGATGTGAGACTCATCTGAGGTCAACAGAGAGGTTAGGGCTGAATAAGTAGATAGAATATCAGCAAAGAGATAATCATTGAATCCAAGCTAATGAGATCACCAAGAGAAATAGCACAGAAGGTGAAGAGAAGAGGGCCTAGAACAGAGCCTTAGGGGCAACTAACACTCAAGGTTAATGTGTGTGACTTGGATGAAGGATCCAGGAAAGGAGATTAAGGAATAGGAGGAGAACCAGGAGAAAACTGTCACTGAAACCTAGAGAATTGAGAGTATCAAGGAGAAGACAGTAATCAGTATTGTCAAAGGCCATAGAGAGGTCAAGAAGGACAAGGATTGAGAAAAAGACAATTAATCAATTAGGACAAACAATTAATTAATCTGGCAATTAAGACATGAGTAACTTTGGAGAGAGTAGTTTTTGTTGAATGATGAATTTGGAAGCCAGAGAATTAAGAAGAGAGTGAAAAGAAAGGAAATAGAGGGCTTCTCAGGGAGTTAAGCCACAAATTGGAGAGATAATAACTAGCCCAGATGGGTGGATGAGGTGATGGTTTTTTGAGGACTGGGGAGACATAGACATGTTTGTAAGTAGTAGGGAAGTATCCTTTAGACAGGGAGGGATTAAAAATAAGTGAGAGTGCAGATGATCGGAGTGATCTGATAGAGAAGACTGGATGGCATGGATCACTTGTGCGGGTGGAGGGGGTTTGCTTTGGCAAGAAGAAAGGCCACCTCATTATGTGAGACAGGAGTGCTAATGTAGTCTTGTGACTTTCCCCACACAGAATGATGTGTTGCCTTTGTGTCACTTTAACAAAAAAATGAAACAGAATTAGCTTAGATGTTACTACTTGTTTGCCTGTCTGAGAACAACAGGCACTGACCAGTTTTATGATTCTTTATTTAACAGACTGATGTTCCTCCGCTTTCTCCCTACCCATCTGTGAGAACAGGCTCCCCTCGACGAATACAGTTGTCCCAGAATCACCCTGTCTACATTTCCCCTCATAAGAACGAAATGATGCTCTCTCCTCGGGAAAAGATTTTCTACTACTTCAGCAGTAGTCCTTCAAAGGTGAGAGCTACCTGAAACCTTAGATTCTATGTGCCCAATGCTACAAAGACTTAAGGGCTTCGTGCTGAACACAGACCCAATCACTATTAACAGGGAGGCAGAGTAGCAGGTGCCCAGCAGTAGAAGCCATCCTTAGACAATCATGGCTTGAATGAAATTATAAATTTGGCTGTGACAAAGAATTATCACAGAATCTCAAAGATAGAACAGACCTCAGGGGCTATCTAGTCCAACTCATACCTGAGCAAGAATTCCTTTTACCGTATACCTGAAAAGTGATCATCTAGCTTTTGTTTGAGGCAATCCGTTTGGCCTTGGGATACCTCTGTTCTTCTTTAATTTGCATAAAACCAAATCTTCTTGTGCCGTTTCCTTCTATTGCACCTAGCTCTGTTGTTTAAAGCCAAACAAAATAAGCCAAAGCCGCCTTTCCCATGACAACCCATTAAATATTTGAAGAGTTATGATGTATTCTCCCTTTTCCCCTTTAATCTTTTCTCCAGGATAAAAATCCTTAGTTCCTTCAGTTGATCTGGAGGCCCTTCACCATACTGATCAACTTCCTTTAAAAAAACATTTTGTGAACTTCTATGAAAAAAGTTTTGAGAACTATATTTTCAGTATAATTGTCTTCTTTTGTAATCCCGTGCCTTTTATGTCTTTAAAAACATTGTTCTGAAGTGTCCATGTTTCATCAGATTTTTGAAAAGGTATAAGACTTTTGCTCTTGATGCCTTATTAATGTCCTTAAAATGTAATGTAATGTAAAAATGTGATACTCATACTGAACATAGCCTAAGTGTGGCCACATCGCTTCCCTAGCACTGAACGTTGCTTTGCTTAGTACAGCCTAAAACGGTTTGCTTTCTTGGCTGCCATATCACAGAGGTGATTCATTGATCTTGAAGTCCACTAAGTCATCTACATCTTTTCCATATGAACCATATAGCTGTGCCTTCCCCATCTTGTATTTGAAGATGGTTTTTTGAAACCAAGTGTAAAACTTTAACACTGATCCCTTAGACTTTGAAATGTTACCTTTGACTTGGTGTTTAGTCTAGCCAGCCTTTCCAGCTGTAATAAGCATGCTAGCTATAATTTTATCCAAATCATTGATAAAACTGTGAAACAACACTGAGCCAAGTAAAGATTCCTGGGACACTTCACCAGAGACCACTTTCCAAGTTGAAATTGAACTTCTTTGCAAAACTATTAACTGCTCCACTATCTGGAAGATTGAAATCCCCATCACTCTTGTGCTAGGCTTCTCAGTTACTATATCTTTCTACAAAGGCAGTATGAAGCATCCTCCTATGACGATACTACTTGTATTGTGTCTCCATTGATAATCACACAGTTTCCTCTGATTCCTAGACTTGCTCATGAAATTTTTCTTAACATTCCACCTCCCCTTCCCCATTTTGTTCCTTTTGATTAAGGCATATCCTTTCAGAATCATATTTTAGTCAAGGGTCCCAACAAGCCAAATCTCAGTGATACCTGCAAGGCCAAATTTGCATTTATATTAGAATCTATAGTTCATGTTGCTTCTTATCTGTATTTTGTGTATTTTTTTATAGGCAGCTAAAACAAGTGCTTTGTTTTCAACTGGCACCTTTTCTTGGATTTTTGTCTCATGCACTTCTGGGTATGTCTACTGCCATTCTTCCTATATTGTGGCTACTCCCATCCTATATGTTGGTGGGTATACATTGGCAGTTGTTTGCCTCAGCCTTCCCTTTCAAGTTAAATACCCTTTTGATTAGATTTTCAAGACGTGAGGCAAATACATTCTTAGCAACCCTTATTAGGTATAGTTAGTCCTAGTCCAAGCACCTATCATTCCTGTTTCAGGAATCTACATCTTGTTATCAAACCAAAGTGTATAGTGTTATTTGTTTCCAGATCTGCCTTTTCTCAGTCTCTCGCCTTTTGGGGTAGTAGTGATGACAAATACCACCTGTGTCCCCAAGGTCTTCAGTTTCATGCTCAAGTATTTTGCATATTTAATTACACCTTCTAGACCATCTGGTACTACCATGAGCACCCTGTACCACCAGAAGTAGGGGGGTAGTCATCTGACTTTATAAGTCCTAGAACTCTGTCACATCTTGCCAATGTGCCTTGGGAAAACAGCACACATTTTTATAGTGTTATCAGGTTGACAATTAGCTACTTCAGCATTCTCAGAAAGGAGTTACCATACCAACTGCTACTACTTGTCTTCTTCCTCCCACTCTTACTGAGTCCTTCTTCTGAGAGCATATGGTTCCATATTATCATTCCTTGAAGGACAAACAGCTGCTTCTTCAAAGCATCCAGTGCCTTTTGGGGAAGAACCTTCTTTCTCCTAGATCTAGGTGTTTTGTGATCCTACTTTCCAGTGTGACAGTCTTTCACCTATTGGTCAGGATTCTTTTCAGATTCTTTCATTGCACACTGGAGCCCTCTATTCAGGAACATTTTATTCTCCTTGACCCAGCGAGGAGTTCCATAATCACCTCACTCTACCACCTTCACTTCTAGGAGGGAGACCAACCTGAACTTTTGAACATAGAGACAAATCATTTGGGACAGAAATAAAAATACTATGTGCATTGCTGAACATTTCACCCTTTTCTCCCTACTTGATGGGAATGAGTTCCTTAATCTTTATTGTTCTTGCTAATAGAGCCCCTGTTTAGCTATTGTGGAAAATTATGGAGTTCTCACTGTGCTTTACACCCTGACAACCCCACCAGCTTCTTTGTCCTTTAGCTGGAGTCTTTTTCCAATTTCTTAAATCCTTTCAGGTTCCCCTTTACCACCAAATTCAGTGACTGCCCTTCACAATTCCAAAGTCTTCTAAATCACTTTCATAATTCTTTCTCCCATGGAAACCTACTTAAAGGTAAATTAAAAGCCAAAATATCTTAATTAGTAGGCTTTGATGGTGTCCTCCCCTATCTTTTCCTCCACTCCACTATGTTTGTTTACCATTTGTAAAGCGTTAAAATTAGCGAAGAAAAAACCCCACAAATGTGATTGGACTTTTGATTAAACATCTTAGTTACCAGGAATAATCTGAATTTACAGAGCTATGATATTACCAGCACATTACATATCTTCTTTGTTAATGTAGAGGCTGAAAGAGATCAACAGTATGATAAGAACTGGGGAAACTCCGACCAAGAAGAGAGGCATTCTTTTAGAAGATGGAAGCGAATCACCAGCTAAAAGGATTTGCCCAGAAAATCATACGGCCTTACTACGACGCCTACAAGATGTGGCTAATGACAGAGGGACCCATTAAGGTTAGTCCCTTGTTTTGAAGCTGTCTTCTCAAAAACTACTGCAGCAGCAGCATTTAAGATATGCCAAAGCATGGGGCTTTCTCCCGTAACCTAGTCCAGCCAAACCATCAAGTCTTGTTTAAAGAACTGAGAGATTCTTTTCCCAGCAGACTGTAAATCTCTCACACTTTGCTTATAAAGTATATGCTCAGTCCAGCTGCCATACCCAAGAAGCTTTCTAATGTTATTTCCTCAAGTCTACACAGCCACAGTCCCCAGAGAAAGGCTACTTAGCTTCCATATTTTGATTCTTTATAAGAGATTTCCAGGGAAGCCTTTATGTAAACCTATTCCTATCTGCAGAATATTCTTCTTAGGAGTGTTTTTAATAGTAATATTAATAAGTAGCTACTGTATCAGAGAAGCTACATTTCAAACTCATTCCTCCCTATTCTGCCTCACCCCAAACATGTACATAGTTGAAAGTTTTAGGGTAAACTTGCATGAATAGAGGATTTATGCAACCCTAAGGGAAAATGGACAGGAAAAACACCATTGATAACTATCGAGGATTATTTAATATGTCTCCTATTCCCTTAAGAACTCTGTATGTGGTGGGCTTTTAAAAATTCTTGGGCACTTTGCAGTGATTATTTTATGTATCTGTGCAATGTGTGAAAGTGAACTTGTATAAGATGTGGCACTTTAGGGCTGTAAAAAGCATGATTTTATAACCCAGATGAGTTATTTTTTTGCTGTATACTTGCAATGGCACTTTCTACAATGTGATGGTTAAGTTCAGAACTCTCTCCAGGATAAACATTAAAAATTCTTTTTAATCTGACCTTTTTGTATTTATTTAAAAAAAAAAACAAACAAGCAGCGTTTTAAAACTGTTTAAGTTTGACAGTTGTGGGCGCTTGAATTCCTTTAGCTTTTTTTTAGGTAGGGGAGTTCTAATTTTGCTTGATCTCAGAAATTAGTTTAAAATGTCCAAAATCAAGTTGACCTATGAGGTAATCAGAAGAATTATGATCTCTTGTCTTTGGAGGTAGCTATCCCAAAAACACTTGCAGCTATTAATTTGAATTTCTAAATAGCGTTGGATATGCTACTACTTATACCCGACACCTTCAGGTGAGAAAAACTGGATCGAGTTCAGAATCTAGATTTTCAGACTTTTAGCGCTTACACAAATTAAGGAATATTAAATGCTAATAGCAGTTGAATGATAAACCTTTATTAATCATTCCTGTTCAGTTTCAAAGTTGAATAATCTATTAGGAAGATATAATTCAGTTGTAAATTGAATTAGTATAAAACAAGTTACTGAGTAACTTCATACTGGTCTGAAATATGGAACTTTTTTTAACACTGTTCAAATGGAATAGTGTCTGTAAAAATATTTATAAAATTGTCAAGATGCTTACCTATTGCTACTGTAATTTTGTATGAAAATATTACAAGTGTATTTTTCAATAAAAGCATTTATAAATTGATCTTCGGAGTCTTCTGTTGGGAAAAAAAGGCAGGACAAACCTTGGGTTTAATTTATTCCCACATAATATAAACAAATGACAAGAGAAAAAAAAAGTATTTTTTTCCAATTTATTTTGTCACTATTGGACACACATTAGTCATACTAGCAGAGTAGGCACCTCAGTGTCATTAAAATACCTTTGACTCCATCAGGAACCTTTTATTTAAAGATCCCCAAAAGACATAACCATTAAAAAAAATACAACTGTAGTTTGCTTTGGGGAAAACAACACACCAAAAAACTACAAATCATAGTGTTCTGGTCTCCTTTCATCGGACTAATGTATGCTTCAGTGACAATATCAACTTGTAAATCAGTAAGACAGTAGGCTAAGACTAGCAGTCTCAGTTTATCTTTCACTTAAAAGTGCTGAGTTACTAAACCAGTTCTATATACAATTCCACATTCTAGCATATTTACAATTGAAACCATTGATTTCAAGACCATTAAATAGTGTTAAACTCTGTCTGCTATATTAGTTGAAATGAATGCAGCTTACCTTGCCTTCAGCATCAGATTTCCTGCTAATCTTTCAGCCAATTAGGTTTTAAAAAAAGGCTATTTCTGGGAAGAAAAATAAGTTTAAAAGCCCCTTCAAAAATCCCCAAAAATTTGGAGTACTCAACTAGACAACCATCCTAAAGAAACTTCTAACAGAAGTATTGCATTATTTAAAGAGAAGTCTTCCAAAATTCTGTTAGAACCTAGATGTATATGTAAAACACCAAAAATCAGTCTTTGTTTGAGCAGTTTTACTCTTTACAGTCACGGCCATTGGTCAGCTTAACTAGTCCAGAGTCCAGCAGAAAACTTTCTTCCTGCTCTTCTCCCTTCACCAGCAGAAAAGTGCTCAGTGCACCAGTATTCAGAAATTCATTTAAGTTGTTACTGTTTTCTCCTCTTTACTGAAAGGTTGCACTGAGCCAGGCTTTACCCATGACAGGCCAGCGACATGGAGGTTTTTACTATGCTGTTCTTCTGGCTTCTTCTAGGCATAATAAAAAAACAAGGCATTAAAAATTACAGAAAAGGCAGGCAGAAACAGAAATCTATAGCTTTTCATTTTTTCCCCCAAAATATGTAGTACGATTTCATTTTCTAAAAAAAAGTTATTCAAAATAAAGAAAAATGTAAAAGTAAATCCTGAGCTGGTCTCAGGTTACAAAGAACTTAAAAATTTGTTTTTAGGAATTAAATCTTCTACCTACTTTCTGAGTCAGCATCTTCTCTCTAGCATCATCATGTACAGAAGGATTCCATGGAGAAAAACTTTGGGAAAGAAGATTCAAAGACTTTAAAAACATGCATGGCTTCTGATTTCTTTAGCCTTCTATGTCAGTTCATTTGCTAGAATATTCATATTCTCAACTGATATTCTAAAAACAGTGTTCTTCCCCTCCCTCAGGGCTATAAGATTTCTGGAAAATAACTCTAAAGTGTTGGACTTATTTACAGTGCCCTTTACACATCTAAAGGTACTGCTAAGGAACATAAAGATGTGTAATGATTTGTTTTGCATCACAGAACACCAAAATAATTGCCCATCATTAACTAGCTCTGTAACTGGTCAACAATGGCTTCCCTAGACATCTGTTTTCTCATCTGTAAAACGAAGGAGAGAAATTAAATGATGTCTCAAGTATCACCCACTTCTTTATATGAAATTTTTGTGAGAGTGAAAAATCAATAATTGCAAAGCATTATTTGTAATTGTTGAAATTATGTCAAAACCGTTCCCTAGTGCTGCACTGACATGGAGCTGACCCTGAAGGCTATGCTGGTGGCAGGTCCTAACAAGCTGGAAAGGCTACAAAGATAGGTCTGATGTCTGAGGTTAGAAAGGCCTAGCCATTAGGTAATAAATTTTTGGCTTCAAAAATTCATGAAAATATCTACCATAGCATAAGATACTATACGTGTATGAAGTCACATTTTAATGGTAAGATCTGAGACTACAGAAGAAATGATCTGCTGAAGTCTTCAAAGAGTTGAACTACTCTTAGTTTACACTATCTCTTCACAAAATCACTGATTGTCTTGACTTCATGACAAGATCAGTAACTGAATGCCTATAAATGTGCAAGGCACCAAAGGTAATTAATTTTGACACTAGTTTTTACTAAATGAATGGTAAAATTGTCAAATTCATGGAGCCAAACCAGATTTGTTTTTTCACAAAATACATGACGATATGTAGTTTCCCACATAGGAAGGGGGTAAACCCTTTAGCTACCAGGGATTAAACATCACCTGCTAAGCCAAGGACAAAGTAATAAAGGAACTAAATACCAAAGTATTACACAGATGCTTGTAAAGTAGTGGGGGGAAGGAAACAGGAAAAAAAGAAGAGAATAAGCATTTATATGGTACCTACCATGTCTTAACTATGGTCTTAACTTTACAAATATTATCTCTTTTGATCCTCACACCAACCCCTGGAGGTAGGTGCTCTTATCCCCAATTTTACAGGTGAGGAAAGTGAGGCAAACAGAGATTAAATGTCTTGCCCAGGGTCACACAGCTAGTACATATCTGAGCCTGGATTTGAACTCAGGTCTTCCTGACTCAATATATCTACTACACTACCTGGCTGCCTAAAGCAGACAGCTATCCTAGGACCATGTGAGGATGACATGACAATGTAGTGATATAAAATGTCACTTATCTGCATCATATACTAACCTAATTGCATAGGGATCTTCTATTTTAGGCTGATCAAACAAATGAGTGGTGCATAGTTGGACACTGTCAACCACTTTACTTTTAAAAAGTTGAACATCCTTTTCATACCTATATTTAGAAAAAAAAATTTCCAACTCAGTAAATATAGCTTAATACTCAATTTCATCATACAACATTGTGAACACTGTGAAAAGATTACATACAATACTGCAGCCTCAGGGTTCAAAGGGGTACTTGTATCAATCTTGTAGAAAACTCGTCGTGCATACATCAGTACTTGCCAAATGTGATTATGGTTCCTCCTAAAAGGGGAATGGGAAGTTATTACCAAGGCTTTCTCAAGCAATATTCTATCATTAAGAAAGAAAGTACTAACCTCCATTTTGCAAATGCTCTCTTCACATCCAATTCACCTGAGATGGGATCGACTAGTGGGTGGAAGACGGGGATATCAAACACCAAGCGCTAGATTTAAAGAGAGAAAAGCCAATTTAGAGAAATGGCACAAATTAAAACATTAATATTTATCAGACCAGGAAGGTAAAAAACACAGAAGAATAAATGAGAACAAGAATATTATTATATCGTTAAACTCAAGAAGAGCTGACATGTAAATATGGGACACCGTTATTCTTACTTTTAATGTTTTCCTTTTAAGCAGAGGTTGAGAAGTTTGAAAAAAAAAACCACTATAAAAGCAAAGTCATTTTAGTGGCACACACAGTTCTTCCCATCACATAGTAAATGTCTTAGTACACCATCTCAGAGTAAGAGGAATACACTGAGCTCAGAGAACCTCAGAACTGGAAGTGACCTCAAAGGCCATTGAGTTCAACTCATACCTGAACAATAATCTTTTCTACAATATATGCGATAAGTTGTCAGACTTGAAGTGAGGAATAAAGTGACAGCTCTTCCCACCATTTTTGGACAAACCTAATTTTAGGGACATTTCCCCTTACATCATGCCTAAATCTGCCTCTGCAAATACTCATTCATTATTCTTACCTTGGTCCCCTGAAACCAGCAGAGTAAGTCTGATTCCTTTTCAAATATTTGATGTCATAATATAACAAAGTAGTAAATACCACTTTGGGATAAATTGAAAAGATAAGCTTTTTAGAAAACGGAAACATTAAGTACTAAGTCAGGAAGTGAATAATTAGCCCCCAGTAAGTCTACAAAACAAGCAACAACATGGATTGGCAGATACTAAGCTTCTTACTACTTACCGGACAATCGCCATCTGGGTAGTTATCTGGGATATAAACTGTAAACTTAAATACTCCATCTTGATAAAGTCCATGCCGTATGAATATTACTCCAAACCACACTGTCAAAGAAAAATATGTCTGAAATTTGTATAAAAAAAGTGACTCTATTGGAAATGAGAAGAAAGAATCTATATCTTACTTAATGCAGAGCGGTAAGATGGCTGCACATAGACACCAGGCAACTTCTGCTTCACAACCAAGGTGCTAGAATGGAAGTATTAGATGGAAACATTAATATGAATGTAAACTGCATTTACAGATGGCAACCTCATACTCATTTATCAGCTAGGGTACACACCAGACAATTACCAACATAGGGTAGCCAGTGCCAATATGATAGTGGTGACTGAGGCCAAACTACACAGAAGATGGGAAACAAGGTCCTAGGTTAGCATGTGAACATGCCCATTGCTTTTGCATAACTAGGAGAGCACATATAGATTTCAGTGCCCAACTAATTGGTCTACTTCCTAAATGGGAGAAAAAACCAAAATAAATGAACATCACTGGGAGCAGCATGACCTGGAAAATGACTTCAGATTAAGAAATTAGTTCTGGAATGGAAATATGCAAAGAATGAGTTTAACTGATGAAAGGCACTGCCTCTCTCCAAAATGCTACACATTCAGTCCTTAAGTGTCTCTGAACAACATAACCTTCTAAGTCAGTACCTCGCACAGAGTGGTGTGGAATAAACACTTGTTGAAATGAATAAATTCAAAAAATAAAAATAAAAAAATAGAAATAAATTCTGGACATACTAATTCCAGTTAAATTTGAGATAATTACACTATATTTAAATGACTCTTGTTTCAACATGAAAGACGTAGAACATATCTACATAGAAACATCCCCAAACAAGTAATTCACATTTCCTTTTAAAGAGTAAAGAATTATGTCTTGGTATCTCCTATTTAGCTAACATTTTAAAGCTCATCACAGCTCTGAAAATTAGCGAGGAGCAAGAGACCAGCATTGGAATAAAACTGAGCTTTTAAATTTGCAAAGTGCTTAATAAGAAGAGGTGCTATAGAGCATAAGTTGCAAAGGGCTCCCCAAAATGAGATGCTAAGTCTCAGACAACTTAAATCTATGGGCCTTGTTATAAACATAAAAGCTCATTTATGAATATGTAAAATACTAGCTTTTAAAAAACATTTTTTTAAAAAAGGAAGACATTTGCCTTCAAGAACCTCTGCCTGTCCGTAGTGGAGGAGAAGAAAAATCATGATCTGATTTACTGCCCCTTGCTGACAATTCTTTTTTCTGTAATTAAAGTTGGGTTTATTTTATTCTTTGCACCCAGAACAGTATGTGGCATATAGTACGAGCTTAAGAAATGCTTGTTGGTGACTGAATTAAAGCACTGTGTACAGGCAGGACCATGACAGACCCCCTCAGGAGGCTAACAAGTATCTAGTGGCTTTTTAAAAATTAAGCTTGGTTTCTTGGGTTTCAGTGGGAAATAAGTTGCTTTCCCCTATTTTACTTCTTCTACTACATATTTTTTTCAATTTCAACCTGCTTATATTTAATAAAGACTTTTGCAGTTACGTTTTTATCAAATAGCTCATTTTCTAAACATGTCAACAGGACAGTGACCACTCATAACTGCCAAAGACTTGCCAGATCAAGAGACTGCTTGTGTTCTAGCACAGAACTGCCTAGCTTCAAGAAACAAGAATCTTATTATAAAGCCACATAGACCAATATTACTAAGTCACACCCAATCACAATTACAATGGAATTTCAAGCATCAATCTAACTATTATATTACTGACAAGTTGTTTCAGTGACTCTTTAAGTGATGGGTATAAATGAATGAACTTTCGTGACCCCCCCTTAGGATCAATCTAGAGCTGGAAGGGAACTCAAGTTAACTTGTCCTTATTTTTAGAAATAGAGAAACTGAGACCCCAGAGAAAGTCACTTGCCTATGGTCAGTCCTACAAATAGTAAGAAAAAATGTTCAAAACGCTTTCCACTGATCCTCTTGTTTCTCCTTTTCTCTCTTCCAAAATAAACTGCTTCACTAGATTATAGGCTAAAAGAAGGCTATTATATCCTTCACAAGAATCTCCTATGTGAACACTGAATAATTTGGATCCTTGCCTTAAAAGTCCAATACAAAGGCATGCTAAAGGCAGAATTTCTGCCCCATTAGCAACGACTAGAAAATTAACAACCTTTCTTCTAAATCTTATTTCCCAGTTACACATAAGCTCAACTAGGAACTATTACATTTAACAGAGTCTATGCAGGTAACATAACACATCCTTAGCTAAAAGTATATTATCACATCACTGGCAATAAAGTTTCAAGCACACATTCAGACTTATCTGGAAAAGATGTAAGGCTTTATGGGAACTACATTTAGAAACCTTCCCAAAACAATCTTCATTATTTACTTTTGGGCCCCCTTCAGAATTTAATCCAACAGTTTGTGAAGAACATACAATTCAGCAAGAAGGGAATATTCCAAGTAGAATGGTCCATAAGAGGCATGTGTGCCATTTGTTGACTGTGCTGCAGGGGCAGGAGATGTAGGTTTAGTTATCGGCAGAGCATTTTTAGGAATAGAAGGCAGCTGTTTCTTTGGAGCAGTTCGTGGCGGACTAATTTTCAGGTCCCCAGTCACTGTCTTCTCTTCACCATCAGATCGCTATAAGAGAGAATTTTAAGAACATTTAGTAGAATGACTTCTCAGATATACTAGTATGTGACTTCTTAGATATGCAATTTTAGTTCTATGATCTGAAAATTAGAATTGGGCTTTCACAAAATTTTAAGACTAATCAAAAATATTTAAGACATCTGTGAGCAAGCAGGTTGTTTACAGTAAAAATGCAAGGTGAAATAATTTGAAATTACATTAAAAAAGAAAAACTTTCCTCACTTCCTCCTCCCTCCATCCTTTAAAAACCACTATACCTGCAAGACTGACTATAATTGCAATGACTGATTGTCAAAAATGAAGATAAAAGATGATTTAAAATTATAGGCAACCTCAGCATAAATGATTTAGTCGTTTCCCATTAAGTTTACTTTTAGTAGCTGTAATATATGTAAAGCTATTACTAAACATTTATATTCTACCACCATTCAAAATCCAGAGGACTTCTCCTGTACTGAGATGGTACTAAAAGGCAAATAAGAAACTGAACATTAGGTAAGTAGTTTGGGAACAATGGAAATTAGTTACCACCTGATGATGTTGGGGACTCATGTTAGAGACAAAAGAGTGAAGTTAACTTCTCACTTGCCTGAATCTGAATTTGATCCTGTTCCTAATGGATAGGTTTCCCTATTTTGAGTATCACCAGGATAACTGTCACCCTTATTCAAAGACAAAGGCCTAAATGAGTCATGGTAACTAAACTATCCAGCCCAGAGCTTCCTTGGGTCAGGTATGTCCTCCCTGAAGAGCATTATTGAAGTTCATTCAATCATACAAGAGAGAATGAGTGAGGCCTCAAATTTTATAAGAGCCTTCAATTCTAAATAAAGTATGATAGAATCTACCAGACTGGTCTTCCCTCGGGATTTCCTAAACTTGCACTGAAATTCTGAACACACACACAAACTCCTGCTGCAATATGTACAATAAAGGGGTTTCAATTTAGTTGTGATGTAGCTACCAAGTTGTTATATAAAATCCACCTTTTTGTAGTAGATATGAGCTAGATAATATTCTTAAAATTGTGACACCATTTTTTCTCTGTAAGATACATTTAATGTGCATGTTTAGTCACTACTCCAAGATTTCTCCAACACAATTTTTTGTACATACAACTCTTAAAGGGGAGCATTTTATTTTTATGATGGTAGATTCTAGTACAGTTCTCAGATATATAAAGAAACCGATTTTCATGATAAATTAGTACATTCACCTTGCGTGCAGAACCTGTAGACATGCTCCAGAAAGGGTTCATAACGTGTATTCCAAGCAAAGAAATTAAATCCTCTGTCACCAAACTGTCAAGCCCTCAAAATTCACTTTCCACCTTTAAAAAGGATGAGGAAAAAGACATAGATACAGATGTTAAAGATTTCTGAAATAGACAAGATCTCTGAAATTGAGAAATGAGTATTTAATTTAAATTAAAAAATAGGATTTTTCCCCACTCAAAAATCGGTCTGTAAAATATGATCTTTTGTCATTTTTCTTTAATCTGTTAAAAATTCCACCCCCACCCCCTGCTGGCCTCAATCTCTGCCTATCCTATTTATTCATTCATTCACTGTTCAAACCAGTTTTCTCTAGGAAGACTGTGTCACCATGTGTGTAGTGATATTGTGGCCTCACTTCAGTTTTTGTGCTAGACATACAGAAAAACGTACATTTTAGTTTATTTGTTATACAGCTATTAAAGCTAAATTTTAGTACAGTAATTTAGGCACAAATTGACTGACTCACTATATACTATGCTTGTTATTTAAACATTTGTTAAACAGGGGCTATCTCATTGATAAATGTTTCCATTCAGAGGGGATATATAGTTAGAGGGTAATAATAACTACTCACATTTATATATCACTTTAAGGTTTTGAAAGTGCTTTCTTCACAACTACCCTGGTGGTATGGAAGTAGTGAAAATACCTTTATTTTACAGATAAGGAAACTGAAGCTTTTAAGAGCACACAACTAATGTTCAATTAATGTTCAATTCAAATCACACAGGCAATGCTCAAATCTGAATCCAGGTCTCCTGCCCAGGTAGGGTGATCCTTTCAAAACATCACAAAATCCTTAACCACTTGGTTAATATATTCTTCACACTATCATTTCAATAAAATGATTGCACATCTCCTGAAGATACGGAAACTTTTCAGACAGTCATTTAAGGAATGTGAATTAACTAAAAATGTTGGGTATGAGACTAGTTATAATTAAGATAGAACAATACAAATATCTGATTTTACTAACAAAAGCAACAGAAGCATTACTCTCTTCCAACCAATGTTCCAAATAGCAGATAGGAAAACAACATGTTGTCTCAAGGGATATTAAGTCAGCAGGTCATTTACTAAAAATACAAAGGAAGAGGAGAGTGATCAGAAGCCAAGCTGAATAATTAGAACAGACTCCTTCACTTTGGTGTTCTTTCCAATCCTGATTAGTGAGGTCTAGGTAGGAATTCACTCAAACTAATTACTGTAAAAAGTATGTAAAATTCAAATAAACATGGGCAATGTTTTACTAAATCAGTAAGTATCCAGGCTTTGTAAATAATTATGCCAACCAGTATCTGCACTCAGTAATAGCTGATGTCTTCCCACCTACACTATAAGTTTGTTGAATGCAAAAATAATAAACTCTTTATGTATCCTCCACAGCACCTTAAATATAGCCAATATTCAAATATTTGTTGGCAGGCTACAAGGACCTCAGTGTTGCTTATACTATACTGCATAAAATTAGTTATTTGGCACCAGCAGGAGGGTTACATTTAGCCACTAAATGGATGTAATTAAAAGATCAAATGCTTCCTTTAAAACTGTGCATACGTGTGTATATGTACATACATAATATATACATATACACACACACATAGATCTGTAGAGAACAAACAACCCTCAGCTGTGTGGTTTTCTGAAAGGTAATTAAATCCAATAATCAAATCACAGAAGTGTGATAATCCTGGGAGTTAAGTCTCAGTCCTCCTAACATATTGGGTTATATCCAAAAAGTAATATAACCTCTTTTTACTCTTTAAAAGTGGATGCAGTGCAGTGGATAGAGCACCGGCTCTGGATTCAGGAGGACCTGAGTTCAAATCCAGCCTCAGACACATACCACTTACTAGCTGTGTGACCCTGGGCAAGTCACTTAGCCCCCATTGCCCAACAAAAACAAAACAAAACAACAAAAAAAAGTGAATATACATAGGACATTTTTTAAAATGTACATAAATGTGATCATCAATCAAGTCAATAAACATTTGCTAATCCCCAATGTGCCAGACACTATGATAAGCACTGTGACTAGAAAGAAAGGAAAACCGTAGTATCCCCTGCCCTCAACAAGCTCAAAATCTAATGAGTGCTTTCCAAATTATACACAAAAGGCAGTAGGTAATGAGGATGGTAAGGGTACTATATATTATGCCATACTGAACTGGAGATGTTTAACCTGGAGAAAAACTGGAAGCAAAGGGTAAAGTTCCAGAGAGAAAGATAAATGTAAGGAAAAACTTCGTAACATTTGGTGTCCAGTACTGGAACAAAGTGTCTCAGAAGTAGTAGAGTTTCAATCTCTGAAGTCTTCATATACAGAACATAGATGATATATGTGGGTTTATTTTATATCCTCCAACTTTGCTGATGATATTTCAATTAGTTTTTTAGCTGACTCTTTAGAATTATCTAAATAAACCATCATATCATCTGTAAAAAGTGATAGTTTTGTTTATTCTTTGTCTATGCTTATTTCTTCTAGTTCTTTTTCTGGTCTTATTGCTATAGCTAGCATAATGGCAACAATGGACATCTCTGCTTCATCTTTGATCTTATTGTCTCTGAAGTTTTCAAGCAGAGAGAGGATGGATGACCACTTGTTAGGGATCTTTTGTGAAAGATCAGATTCCTGTCCAAGGACAGGATGAAATGGATAAACCAACTCTTTAAGATTCTGTGAAATAAGCAGCACTTACACCTGCTTTCCTGAGACTGATGCTAAGACTAAAGTTAACCCAAAGGCACTGACCAAACAGATCTTCCTATGTCTGCTATTGCTTGCCTCCCAGTCATTCACATGTAACCCATTTCAAAACTGTGTTTTCAGTATGCCCTTGAAAAATAAAGTATTTTGTGATTCTAGAATTATATGAAATGGAAAGAATATTGGAAACCATCAGTAGTTACCACCTTATTTTACAGAGGAGGAAACTGAGGTCCAGAAAAAGAAAGTAACTTTTCTTTACCCCTTTTTCCTTGAAATCAAGGTCTGGATGACTTCTATCTCTGTAGCCCCAGCTCCTAGCAGAGTGCCTAGCACACATTAAGTGCTTAATGTTTGCTGAATCTGAACTAAATTGCTTTATTAAGGTCCTAAAGCTTGTCAGTAGCAGCACTGAATCTAGAACCTAGGTCTACTGTATCCCAGTCCAGTGTTCCTTTTATAATACTATGCTACAAAGTATGGAAGACAGCTTTTTACCGTTATCTTTTTTCAATAATAACAAAAAGTACTGTAATAAAAGCTACCCAAAAGTTTACAAAGCAGTTTACATGGCATCTCATTTGATGTTCATAACAACCCTGTGAAGTAGGCGCTATTATTATTCTCATTTTACAGGTAAGGAAACTGAGACTGAGAAGAGGTTAGGTAACTCACTAGAGGTCACATAACTATTAACGTCTGAGGAAGGATTCAAACTCCAAGTCCAGCACTTTTCCACTACATCAACTATTTGCCAACAAGCATTTAGCAACCAAAGCACCTGGAAAACCTATGGCTCTCATCCTTTGATGAAAGTTGCAATAAGATGGTAATAAAAGACAAGAGAGCTTTTAGTAACAACTAAATTCAAAAGATCAAGAAAAAGGTATCAATCACTTTTTCGTGAAACATTTTAATTGGCTATGAAAATAAATCTGATATTCCCCTTTATTAAGAGGCTAACAAAGGCTATCTTGGCCAGCCTTATGTGATGACCTTGAATACGCAAAATAAAAACTGTAACCTCCTGTAGAAATATGCCGTGCCTTGGAACTTGATACATTTCTCAAAGTAACTTAGAAAGCGATGTTTCAAATGGCAAGGGACCATGCTCTCTACATTCCAGTCACATTGGACTACTAGTTATTTCTTACACTTTACATGGCATTTCCCACCCCGTGCATTAGCTATTCCCCACACCTAGAATATACTCTACTGCCTCATCCAAGCCTCTCAGAATCATTATCATCAAGATTTGGCTCAAGTACCACCTCCTCCAGGAAGACTTCTATAATTGAGTCGTCTCTCCCTCCTTCAACGACCTTGAGGGTCCACATAGTCTTTTTTTTTTTAATGGACCTAACCTGTGCCTTCATGCAGATCAACACCTTTCTTTGCAACTCTAGTCTTAGTTGCCTGGGGATACTGAGAGGTTAAGTGACATGGGCAGTATTCCAAAAGCAGGACCTCTAAACCAGTTCTCTTAACTACTAAACCAGGCTGCCTCTTCTCCTTGGTAGAATGCAAACTCCTTGAGCGCAAGAGATTGTGTCATTTTAAAAATCTTTGTAGCCTGGAGTTTTAATAAACATTTGCTGGATTCAAAAGAAATAAAACAAAAGCAAAAACCCAAGCACGACGGGTTGTCAGAAACGGCGTTGTTTACAGCCACTCTAGTTTTTGCCCAGAAGCAAACCTCTGGCATTTTTTCTAAGGGACATTAACAGCATGGGGTGGAAACTGTTTCCCTGTATGCAAAGAATCTAGCTAAACCTGTAAGTGTTGCAAGCTAATGAATGCATTCTCGTCTTCCAACTTTAACTAGATGGTACGAGCCAGTGAACAGGGCATCATAAATTACTGTGTATCTTTTGTAAACTACCTTAATCATGTGGTCTGAGGGGGATGGGGAAGGAAGAGTACAATTCATTCACTGAAATCAAGAGAAAAAAATTAAGCCAGACCCTGGATAGGGCAAAGGCTCCACACACTACGTCAAATCCAGAGAGGATGAAACAGCATAAAGAAAACTTGCTGGGAAAGCATGCCTAGAGAGGTTTCAACCCCAAGGAGAAAGACAGAGACACCCAGGCAAGAAGGATATAACGAAACCAAGAAATAAAAAATCCCACGGAGGTAGCAAGAGACAAGGAGAGACGCACACCGACCGACTCAGACCTGACTTTCCTCCCCCGGAGCCACCCAACGCCAGCCTGCCTCAGGCCGGCCTCCCAGGGCAGGGAGCTGCGGGGCCTTCACCGTCCCCGGGACAGCAGCCCAGGCTGCCCCCTGCCCCGGGGGACCCGATTCGCAGGGCTGGCCCCGTCCCAGGCGCTCCCTGGGCCCGGGACCCGTCGGGCTCGCAGGGACACGGACGGCCCGGGCCTCTCAGGCGCCGCGCCCTCCCCAGGGCCCCGGCGCTCTGGGACCCCCGCGCGGGGGCGAGCCGAGGTCTCCAGAGCAGGTGCCTGGGAAGAAGAGGAGGGGTAGGGAGGGCAGCGCCGACAGGTGCCCCCAAACCCGGCGGCAGCCCCGCCCCCGTGTCCCCGCACGGCCGCCGTCCGTACGGAGGGGGTAGTGTCCGGTACCGACAGAGGAGTAAGGGGGAGCAGTGGCTGTGGGGGGAGGGCGAAGGGGGAAGAGGGACTCCCAGCGGTCGTCGCTCCCACTCGTGTGGGGTTGTGCTTACCGGACGGCCCGGCGCCTGACCCCAGCCTGGCCTCCTATTCCTCAGTGCCGAGTCCTCCGCCGCCGAGCGCCGCAGCTGCCGACACCATCTCCGGCCGCAGCACTCGGCCCGCCCCCCCCTCCGGCACCGCCTGTCCTCCTCCCCGCCCTCAGAATTTGACTCCGCCCCACTCCGTAAAAAGCCACACACTTCCGCCTAAGATTTGGTTGTTAAGTGGTTCCCGCACCTGCCCGTCAAGGTCGATCTTCCGGGAGCGTTGGGCTGGCTGGCCCACCCTCCTGCCAATCAAACCCGCCCCCTTTCCCAAGGGCGGCACCTGGACGCCGGATTACGCAACAGCGACGTAGGATGGAGGGGCTGAGAACTGTCACTCACTGAGGCGGGGAGGGGAAAAGCCCGTCCCAACTGGCAAAAGTGGGAGGGAGGAGAAAAAGTAGGAAATGAGTGGCTGAGTGTGATTGGTCTATGATCCTGTCAATCCGAGAGGAGCCACGCCCGAAGGTTTATGCCGGCGCTAAGTCCGTGCCAGTCAGGAAGGCGGTTCCCATTTTCTCACACTAAGCTGGGTGGGGGGCGTGGCCTAGGGGCGTGTCCACGTGTCCTGGGCGTGGGCCTAGCTTCGGGACTTCCGGGTCAGTGTTGATGGTTTGAGGTTTCGGGTTTTACTCCACTAACTCACCTGTTGGTGTTGATGCTTCAGGTACTGACGCACTCTGAGCTGTTGTAATAAAGGAAAATTCATTGGAGTTGGAGCTGCATCTCTGCTACACATCGCGTGCGATTATGATATGCAGTATCGTAAGCCACCCCTGAACTACCTGCAACGCGTCGGTAAAGCAAAGAATAGCAACTTTCGTTTGCGTAGTCTTTTAAGGTTTGCAAAGCTCTTTCTCTGTGAATAATTATTTTATCCTAAGCGCCTGGATTATTTTTTTTAGAGATCACATGGTATAGTAAAGGCATGGAATCAAGTCAGAAAAGGATTCCAATCCTTTCTCTGCCAGTTACTGTCTTTAAGAGCTTGGGCAATGTGAAGTAGCCTCTCTAGGCTTTAGTTTCCATATCTGTAAAAATAAAGAGTTTGGCTTTAGGTGTTCCACAACTATGATTCTGGACAAGCTTCCTTTCCCTTTCCTCTCCCAAAAGCCCAGCCTCCTGGGGCCACTTTCTAATTCTCTTAGCAGGAATATTCCAAAGCTTACAAAGCTATTTTTCCCTGTGTGTATAGAAAATGTACAGCTATTTGAATATCAGCCTGAACTGAAGTAAAGAATAAAGTAATTGACAAGGAAAACAAAGCGTCGTGCCTCCTGAAACCAAATATATTTTGAAATTGTACTTCTGCTCATATTAATAGTTATACCTAAATTTTGTATAAGATGGTGAAGTGGAAAGAGCACAGGATTTATTACATGTGTGACTTTATAGGTCTCCTTATCTGCAATCTGTTGCTGAACTAGATCTCCATGTTTGCGTCCACTTCTACATCTTTATGTTCATTTTATGGGTAAATGCATATCTGAGATTATAAAATGATTTGCCCAAGATCACTCCTTAGTAGTGACGCATTAGAATTAGTAGCAGAGCTGGGTTTAGAACCCAGGCTTTGTAGTCCCCATTCTAGATTTTTTTTCTACTATATTTCTTCATAAATTACTGATAGTAGGGGAATCAAAATTTGATTACTTAGCTGCCCAAGCCTCTGACAGGAAAATAATGCTAAGAAAATCAGAATCTCAAGGCTGAAAGAGATTTTAGCGATTATCTAGCAACTCCATGTTACAGATAAAAAACTGAAGCTCATACTTTCCCAAGATGACACAGCTAGTTAGTGGCAGAACTGGGACTCATCTTTTTAATATCCTTCCCTCTGCCCTGTTATCTGTCATTCGAAGGGAGAGGAGACAAGGTACTTTAAGGTGTCCCTAAAACTATTGTTTCTTTAAAATTATAAAACTAGTTGTTGGTATGGTGGAGAGGACATCACACAGTTGGTCCTGAACCTTAGTTATAAATCATTTTCAGTAAATCTATATTTATTCTCTTCTAAAATCACTGCAAGAAGGCTTCCAACTTTATCATTTTGCTCTCTCCAAAGTTACCAATAGTTTCCCTACCCCTTGTTCAGTAAACTCCAGTGACTTCCAGGCTGAAATGTAAAATCTTCTATCTGACATTCACAGCCCTTCATAACAAGCTCCCCTTTCCTTTCCAATCTTCTTACACCTTCCCCCACCCCAGGGTTCTGCCATCCAGTGACACTGGCCTCCTTGCTGTTCTTTGGGCAAAACAGTCTATCTCCCTATGCTTAGGCATTTTCCCTGGCTATCCCCCATGCCTGAAATATTCTCCCTCCTTATCTTCACCTTCTGGTTTCCCTGACTTCCTTCAAGTCCCAGTTTAAATCCCACTTCCAGGAAACTTTTCTCAATCCCTCTTTAATTCTAGTGGCTTCCCTCTGTTGATTATCTCCAGTTTATCCTGTATATACCTTGTTTGTCCATAGGTGTTTGCAAGTTGTCTTCCCCATTAAATGAGAAAATCAAGTGAAATATTTGTAAAGCCTTAGGGCAGTGCCTGGAACATAATTAGTGCTTAATAACTCCTAATGACCAAGTCTTATGGCCTTTTTTCAATCTTTATCCTTAACATCTCAGCAGCATTTAACACCCTTGCTCACTTCCTGCTCTGGATCCCCTCTCCTTCCTGGGCTTTCATGACCCGTATCTTCCTTTGTTCTCTCCCTACCAGTCAGGCTGCTCTCTGTCTTCTTAGATCTTCATCCACACAATGTCCTCCTAAGGGTGGGTGGCCCCCAGGTTTGTTGTGATAATGAGATAATGGATTTAAAGCATTTTGCAAACCTTAAAGCACTTTCTAAATGCTAGTTTTAGTTGTTCTTATCAATATTGCTATTTAGCCTACAGTCAGTCAGTCACCAGGCCTCTAGTCTGGCCTGAGACCCTCCTGAGCTCAAGCAGTGTTTATAACGTAACCCGGGTTTGCTGATAAATGTGATTAACAACTGGGATCAGGATGGGATATATTCATATACACTTCTAAATTTAATCTTACACACACACACACACACACATTATTAACACTTTATTAAGTCTAGATAATCAACAATGCTCAGGCTGAAAATTTAACAATTCCTCACAAACCAATTAGAGCTGGCTACAGCACACCACTGATACCCTCCCCCTCCAAGTTTTGTCCTGGGTCCTTTTCTCTTTCCGGTCTGTACTATCTTTGTTGATCTCATAAGCTTGTATGGATTCAGTTATCTCTATGCACATGATTCTCAGATATCCAGCCCTAGGCCCTCTTCTGAGCTACAATCCTACTCTCCAACCATCATTTCAAACTGGATGACTTGCAGGCATCTTCAAACCCAACATGATCAAAACAAAACTCATTCTCTACCCCCCATGCCCATTCTTTTCTCTTCCAAACTTCCTTATTACTGTTCAGGACACTACCAACCTTGTAGTCTCCTGGGTTTGCCACTTCACAGTCCTTCTTCACTTCTCACCCCACATATCCAATCAGTTGCCAAATCTTCACTATAAATATCTCTATCTATCTATGTATCTATCTATAAATGTGTGTGTATATATATACACATACATTTACACATACACACATATGTGTGTATATGCTATATATGGTATGTGTGTGTGTGTATGTACATGTATATATATTCACTTCAGTTCAACCACACGGCCACTCCCCTACTTCAGGCCCTTAAGATTTCTCACCTGGACTATTGCAGTCAGATTCTAATTGTTCTCCCTGCTTCAAATCTCTCCCTCATCTATCAATTCTGTATTCAACTGCCAAGGAGATTTTTCTGAAGCATAGGTCTGACAATGTCATCCCCTGCTCAAAAAAATTCCAATGATTTCCTATTTCCTCCAGCATCAAATATAAACTTGGCTTTTATTGAAGGCTCTTCACAACCTGACCCCTTCCTCCCTTCCTACCTAACATTTCCCTTCCCAAACTCTGGGGTCCAGCAATAGCTGCCTATTTGCTGTTCCTCAAACATAGTACTCCATTTCCAGTCTCCGTGTCTTTATACTTGCAGTCTCCCCATGCCCAGATAGTCTCCCTTCTCACTTCCACCTCTTGACATTCCTGGCTTTTTTAAAGATTCAACTCAAATTCAACCTTCTGTGTGCCTTCTTCCTCGGCCAGTCACTTGAACCTTCTCATTTAAAGTTACCTTCCTTTTACTCTTCTACTCTGGGTCTATCCTCTCTGTATCTATTTAATTTTGTATCCATTTCTATGTATCTATTTATTAGTTGCCTTCCCCATTTGTGTGTAAGCTTCTTGTGGAAAGGGATTGTGTTTTTGCATTTCTTTGAATCCCAAGCACTTAGACTTGTAAAGCCTGGTACAAAGTAAGGGTTTTATAAATGCTTGTTGATCAATTGATTTTATTTGTTGTTCCCAATTCATGGAGCAGTCTCCACTTTTTTTTTTCCTATTTACATTTATCGAGAGCTTAATGTATTAATGTATCAGGGCTTAATGCCAGGAATATGTGCTTCAGTACTCAGTAAAGTATTAACAAATAACACCAAGACATTTTATACTGGTTCCTATGTAATTATTTGTAATCTTTTTTTCATTCCCTGGAAAACAAATTACAAAAACCATTGAGATAAGTGACCCCAGAAGATTTACTGCACAGGTCTTTGGAAAGGAAATGCAAAAGAATATACTTTTGGATGGCCTTGGAGTTATGCATAATGACAAATACTCCAAGGAGAGAAACATTCCACCCCACTTATTCCTGAGTCCTTGAGTCGGCTAATAAGTAATTACACAAATCTTATATGGGGATGACACTACTGTGACGATTCCATCTGACCAGTAGTACACTGACAATCTTATTTCTCAGCCCTTCCTCCTTAACTAATTTGTACTCTTATATCTACTTTGTGTGTATTTGTATCCCTTTTTTTAATTCTGTATATACTTATATTTTTGTAGTCTCCCTCATTAGAAAGTAAATTCCTTGAGAGTAGGGATTATTTCATTCTTTGTATTTTTATTCATCCAGGGTACTAGGAGAGTACCTAGCTTATAATAGATGCTTTGATGGCTTAGACTGTATGTCTGCAAACTTGTTATTTGCTCTTTAATTCTTTCATATCCATGCATTTGTCTGCATTCTCTCTCATCTGTGAGACTTTTGAAGGCAGATATCAAGTATTCAACCACCATCTATTTATTCATTTAATAAATATTTATTGATGATGTGTTGTCATGGAAAGAGCAGAGGACATGGATGGAGTGAGGGAACCTGGGTTTCACTTTTAAGTGTATGCCCCCAAGCAAATCACTAAACCTTCCTGTATCTTTTTTTTTTAAATGAGGACATTGCTCTATGAGTCTAAGTGATCCCTAAGGCACTTTTCAACTCTGCATCTATGATCCTACAATTTTATGAACTTTTCTGAACCTCATTTTCCTTATGTGAAATGGGGATAATAACCTCTGTACTAGCTCTCTAAATGGGCCGTTGCAAGATCACGTAAGATTAATGTACACGAAGGTACTTTGTAAGCTGTCAAGTGCTAGATAAACATCAGGTGTATTATTACTTAGTATTCCCTCATGTATACAACCCAGACAAGACAATCTGGAACATCTCTTCCAGCACTATATGCCATAATTCCATTCACTTACCTTCTTGGGATGGTTCATTATGGAAACTCCCATTTGAAGAGGTCTAGGACTTTGGGGTGCTGCTGGGAACCCCAAGAATGCGACTCTGGGCCCTGCCTGGAAGAATTCAACTCAAATCTTCTTCAGCCAGAGGAAAAGTTTATTAGAGATAAAACACATAGGCCAAGTGACGCCATAAGGACGAGCAGGCAAGAGAAAGTCTCACCTTTTTGGGTGTGAGATTCTCAGCCCTGAATGGGGGCCAGGGTAGATCTTGTATACTAAAGTGACTTTGGGTGACCTGGGAAGGGTCTGGGAAAAGGGTCTGGGTGAGAATTCCAATTGGAATGTCTAAGAGATTGAATAGATAATGGGAATAGATAATGAAGGAACTGAAAGGCATCTGAATGAAATCAAAAAGGTGGGCTAGGGCTTTCAAAGAGAAATAAGGGGAGTTGACAAGGGGAGTCAATAAGGAACCTAAAATGGAAGCCAGATTGCCTTTGGGGCAAGGGGCTAAGATCTTGGTTTGGGCCATACCGCATCACATTGATCTGGGATCCCACTGATGTTAGTAAATCCTTCAATCATGCAGCTCACAACCCATCTGCACCTTCTTATCCTGTGTGACTCTTGTCCATGTCCTCCAGGAAATCCTCCAAAGGCAACCTATCTAATGTGATATAAAAGCTAGCATTTATATTGTACTTTAATGTTTGCAAAGCATTTTAAGTATATTATCTCACTTGATCACCCTAATAATCCTGTGCAGTTGGTGCCATTATTATCCCTATTTTACCGATAAGGATGCTCCAGGCATCTAAGGTAGTCCTGTTGAAGAGGTAGAAGAGAGTATGTCAGGGCAGCTAGGTAGTGCAGTAGATAGAGCTCCGGCCTTGGACTCAGAAGGACTTGAGTTCAAATCCAGCCTCAGACATTTAACACTTGGTAGCTGTGTGACGCGGGGCAAGCCATTTAACCCTGATAGCCTCACCAAAAAGCCAGAAAAAAAAAAAGAACTTCACTGTGTGTAAGAGAACACTTGGAGTCAGGATGAAGAGGTCTAGGGATTTTTGGGGTGCTGGGACCCCAAGATCGCGGTACCAGGCCCTGCCTGAAAGAATTCAACTCAAATCTTCTTCAGCCAGAGGAAAAGTTTATTAGTGGTAAAACATAGGCCGGGTGACACCCGTAAAGACGAGCGGGCATGAGAGGTTCTCAGCCTTGTGGGCCTGAGATTCTCAGCCTCTGAATGAGGGCCAAGGTGGATCTTAAATACTAAAGTAACTTTGGGTGGCCAGAGAAGGGGGTTGGGTAAAGGGTGTAGGTAACAATTCTAATTGGGGAGGTCAGGCGAGATTGAATAGACAATGAGAATAGATAATGGAGGGAACAGGAAGCCAGAAGTTTGAAAGGCATCTGCACAAAATCAAGGTGGGGCTAGGACTTTCAAAAGGAGACAAAGGAAGGCCTTTCTGGGGCCTATAGACAAGAGGGAGCCTAAGGCTTTTAGGGCACATCTGAATAAGATTAAAAGGTAAAGCTAAGGCTTTCAAAGGGAGATGAGGGTCTGGGGCCTGTGAGTCAGATTCCCTTTGAGGCAAAGGGTAAAGATCTTGGCTTGGGCCCCGCCCTCATCAAGCTGAGCTAACTTCAAATCCTGTCTCAGGCACTTAGCTTTTTAACCCCAGGCAAGTCACTTAACATCTGCCTGCCTTGATTTTCTGTACTGTAAAATGGGAATAAATGAAAAAAATTTCACAGGACAAAAAGTAAATTGCCCCAGCTTTTAGGAGATAATAACAGCACCTACCTCATAAGGTTTTGTGAGATCAAATGAGGTAACATACATATAGCACTCTACAAACCTTAAAGTGCTATATAAATGCTAGATATTATTATTATTATTATTGTTACCTACTGTACTATCTAGCTTCATAAACTGATATGGTCTTCCCCTAGATCTCTTTATGTTGCATGGATACCAGGAAACAATAAAAGCTTTTCATGTATTATCCTTCCCCCTCTCTACCTGACAGGGTTCACCTTTTCCAGTCATATCTCTTTGATGATACCTTTTACACTTAACCTCTCTGGGCCTCAGTTTCCTCATCTGTAAAAAGAAGGGGTTCTAGATTTCCTTTAAATTGAAAAATGGGTTGAGAAAGAATCTGTAGTTAATCCAGTGAAAGCTCACTAGGTGGCACTCTATAGTTACTGTACTTCATTCCTATGCAGCCCGATTTCATTCCAGGCCTATGAACTAGGAATCAGTAAGTTCAAGAGCTATCTTTTTATGCATTAGGCCCATTAGAATAGTAAAGACCACTCACACATTGCTTTTGTATGTATCTTCTTTAATAGTTCAAGGACTGACTCCAGAGGCAACATAAGAGAGCTGGCCTACAAATCAGGAAGACCTGGGTTCAAGTTTTGCTTCTTATACATACTGACTACGTGACCCCTGGAGAGGTTATTTAACCTCTTAGTGCCCCTAGTCATTTTCCTAAGATTAAAAAGTTGTAGATCTGCACTGATGGAATTTCCTCACCAAGGAATCCTCTACACCCATGAAATCAGAGGTCTAGACAAAACTTTAAAGTGCCAAGGCAGAGAATCATTGATGCCTCCTTAATAGGTGGTGTTCAAGAATTGCTGCATGTGGAAGAGTCATCTTCTTGCCACCAATCTGGCTATGAGCTTTTCCAATGACAAGACTAATTATAGGGTCATAGATTTAAAAACAGAAAGGAAGTTAGAAGTCACCTAGTCCAACTCCCTCAGATGAATAAAATGAGACCTAAGAGTGACTTGCCCAAGACTACTTAAGTGGTCAGTATCTTAAGCTGTATGACAGATAAGCCAATTGCCAAGCTTCATTAAAATCTCATACTCCCAACTGAATAATTTTTAGGTACTTAGAGGGGAAAAGAGACCAGTGATTTCATCAATGTAGGGAGCTTTTATGTGACATAGTGGATAGAATGCTGTACTTGGGAGTCAGGGAGACCTGGGTTCAAATCCCACCTCTGATACTTAAGAGGTGGATGACCTTGAGTAAGTCACCTAAGCTCTCTAGCCCTCAATTTCTTCCTCTGTAAAATGGGAAAGCTGGTGCAGATGACATGTGAGTTTCCTTCCAGCTCTAAATCGGCACCTGCTCCCTATTTTTTTGTTATAGAGAGTTTCCTGTGGCACTGAGAGTAAGTAACTTGCTGGTGGTCACACAGCTGCCTTTCATCAGATGCAAAATTTGAACCTAGGCCTTCCTGATTTTAAGGTTGGCTCTCTATCCACTACACTGCCCTGCTTTTTTTGGAGAGGTAGTGTGAAACCTGTCTGTGTATTTCATCACAAAAATACTATTCAGATGCCTTGGGTGACCTTGAAATCTTGAAGGCCATGCCTTCAAGTAGACCCCAATATATGGCAGAGCCTACCAAGATAGAAGAAAGGGGTTGGTTATAGATTTCTTGATGTATATTTGTCTTGCCACCAACTGCCTAAGGTGGAGAAGATAATCTTCAGAAGTTTGGCAGTCAAGTGGTGATTTTTTTGAGGAGGCCATAACAACTTAGGAAGACAGTCCACTTAAATGTTGTGTGTACATCCCTTCATGGGGGAGACCTGAGAGAGCTACAGAAAGGATGTAGGAACTCTTAGTCTGCATTCAAGTCAAAAAGCATTTCTTAAGCATCTACTATGTGCCAGGCACAGTGCTAAGAACTGGAAGTACAAAGAAAGGCAAAAACAGTCTCTGCCCTCAAGGAGCTTACATTCCAATGAGGGAGTCAACATGAAAACAGCTGTGTACCAACAAGATATATGCAGGATAAATTGGAGATAACCGAGGAGGGAAAGGTACTAAGATTAAGGAGAACTGGGAAAGGCTTCTTACATAAGGTAGAACTTTAGCTGAGATTTGAAGGGTACCAGGGTAGCCAGAATGATAAAGAGGCATGGCAATTTAAAAAGGTCAAGAGATATGATTTCTGGGTAGTTTGATCATTTTATTAATAATGCCAATATTTTAATAAAAGGATATTAATAAAATAATAGTTATTTGGCCATCTCTCTTAGACCAAAGACAATCATGGCAGGCTCAGGGTTTATGTGCCCTTTTGGAAGAGGAGTTTTTGGTAATCAACTCTGATTGGCTAACAATTAATGAGAGAATGAATATTACATGACGCGGGCTGGACCTTACTTTGATTATGTCGTTTAATTCTTAAGCTAACCCTAGCCTTGGGCAATCTATTCAAAGAATTTATCTCCACCCAAACCTAGTGGAACACAATGGCTGCCCCCATCTGGGTAGGGATTGAGGTCTTGAAATGAGGATAATAGAAAAGGAGGGGGGGAATCTAAATCTACCCAAATCATAGGTTATTAATAATCATTTCTCTCAGAGGGAGAGAGTGGCAGGAATGTAGGATAGCTAATAAAAATGTAGATTTTCGGGAGATAGTGTCTTATGTGAGGAACAGCAAAGAGGCCAGTGTCACTGGATCACAAAGTATATGGTGGAGAGTAGCATGTAAGAATACTGAAAAGTGAGAAAGTGGTCATGTTATGAAGGACTTCGAAGCCAAAAAGGATTTTTTATTTGGTCCTTGAGATAATAAAGAGCCACTGGAGTTTACTGAATAAAGGAACAACATGGTAAGACCTGAACTTTAGGAAGACTAAACTGAGTAGAAAATGGACTGGAGTGGGGAGAGGGCCTGAGAGAAAGACCAACAAACAGGCCATTGCAATAATAGTTCAGGAGTTAGGTGATGAGAGCCTGCTCCAGGATGGTAGCAGTTTTGTATATTAGAGATGTCATGAAGACTTGGATTGGATGGGGGGGGGGTGAGAGAGTAAGAGAGGTTGTGAGGCCTGGATGACTGGGAGGATAGTAGTGCCCTCAGTGGTAATAGGGGAGTTAGGAAGAGATTAGGGTTTTGGAGAAAAGATAACGAGTTCAGTTTTAGATATGTAGAGTTTAACATGTCTAGGGGATGTCCAGTATAAGATGTTCAATAGGCAGTTGGAGATGTGAGACTGGAGGTCAAGAGAGAGGTTAGGGTTGGACAAATAGATCTAAGAATCATCAGCATAGAGATGATCATTGAATCCATGGAAGCTGATGAAATCACCAAGTGAAATAACATAGAGGGAGAAGAGGGCCGGACTGAGTCAATACCCACAGTTGGTAAATGTGGTCTAGTGAAGATCCAGCAAAAGACACTGAAAAGGAGTTGTGTGTGTAGTTGTCCATGGTTCTTGAAGAGGACCATGACATGAGGAAGATGTTGCCGTCACTTGCAAGTGAATTGGATTTAAGTGAGAGAGGACTGTGCAAAGTTACTGGCCTCACTTTCTCCTCCAGAGCCATGCACCCAGTGGCAAGATATAGATCAGGAGGACAGAGATGACCAGGATGCAGTGGGAGACATTCGCCTTTTTAAGCTAAGATCTTTTCTAGTTCTCACTTTAATTGAGGCAATGCCCATTTGGTGATTAGGGCTGTTTAAGAAGTGAGCCAAGGGATGGGCCCTTTGATCCAAAAAAAATCAAAATCAGAGTGTGAGGAAAGACCCCAGGGTTTCTGGCCAAAAAGGAAACAATTACTGTTTACATTTACTCTGAGCCATCAGGGCCCAAAAAGCAACCATTAAGTGGTACTTGGGCAGGGACCTATTGCTAGCCAATCAATGAGAGCCAGAGTGAATTGAGTTTAAGGCATGGTCCTTTAAGACAGAAATCTAGCCAATAAACCCTACGCTATTAAGGTAGGTTTCAGATGTCAAAATTTACCTTCCTCAGAAGGTACACCCTCAGGTAATGTCATGATAACCCATACAGAGAAAGGAAAGGAGAAGAGAAAAGAGGAGTGGGAGACCTTGAGAAGGCATGACAGATAGGTAGGAGAAGAACCAGGAGAATAGTGTCATGAAAAGCTAGAAAGAAAAAAGTACCAAGGTAAAGACAGTAACTGATGATGCCAAAGACTTCTTAGAGGTCAAAGGAGAATGAAAATTGAGAAAAGGTCATTAGATTTGGCAATAAAGAGATCACTGGTAACTTTGGACAAAGTTTCAGTTGAATGATAAGGTCAGAAAATTAAACTGCATAGAATGAAGAAGAACAAGAAGAAATGAAGTAGAAGCCCCTGTTGTAGAAAGACTTCTCAAGGCCTTCAGCTACAAAACAAAGAAGAGATATGGGTTGAAACTGATAGCTAGCAGGGTAAAAGTTTTGAGTATGGGAGAGACATGGGCTATTTATAGGCAGTAAGGAAGTAGCTAGTAGACAGGGAAGATTGAAGATAAGTGAGAGAGAAGAGATGATAAGAGGGGCAATTTGCTGGAGAAGACAGGATGTGTGATGGGATCACGTGTGCACATGGACTGGTTGTTTAAGCAAGGGGAAAGGGAAAATCCTGTGGATATGAGGAAGGGAGAAGAAGGAGCTTGTGGCAAATGGAATCAATTTTTTTCAATGAAATAAGAGGCAAACTAAGGGGAGAGGGGAACCAGAAGTTTTAAGGAGGGATGAAAAGTTTAGAAAAGCTGCTGTGTTGATGGGATAGTGATTAGAAAGATGCAAAAGGATAATTTGGTGCAGTGAAGGCTCAGTTGAGATTAAGTCACATAAAGCTGTAGTGGACCCAGTTAGCACAGTTGCATGATTTTTCCCCCCAGCTTTATTCAGCAACATGTGAGTAGGATCTAAGGCAAGAGATAGTGAAAGCTGAGGCTTAGCAGGACAGGACTGACAATAGCATAATGGGGGCAAGTGACTAGAGAGAAGAGGACAGTGTAATAGAAATTTGTTTATTTTTGGTTTTCAACATTCACTTCCACAAGTTTTTGAGTTCCAAATTTTCACTCCATCTCACCCCTCCCCCCACCCCAAGATGACATGCATTCTGAATATCCCTTCCCCTAGTCTGCCCTCTCTTCTATCTCTCCCCTGTTCTCTTATCCCTTTCCCCTTCTGTTTTCCTGTTGAGCAGGATAGACTTCTGTACCCCATTTCCTGTATTTCTAATTTCCCAGTAGCATGTGAAAACATTTTTTTAAACATATGTTTTTAAAACTTTAGGTTTCAAATTCTCTCTCTTCCTCCCTCCTCACCCACCTTCATTGAAAAGGCAAGCAACTTAGTAGGTTGTACATGTGCAGTTATGCAAAACACTTCCATAGTAGACTTGTTGTGAAAAACTAACTCTATTTCCCTTAATCCTATCCCACCCTCCCATTTATTCTATTCTTTCTTTTGACCCTGTCCCTCCTCAGAAGTATTTACTTCTGATTACCCCTTTCCCAATCTGCCCTCCTCTCTATCATCCCCCTGCTCTCTTGTCCCCTTCTCCCCCTATTTTCCTGTAGGTAAGACAGATTTCCATACCCAATTGAATGTGTATGTTATTCCCTCCTTAAGCCAAATCCTATGAGAATAAGATTCACTCATTCCCTCTCACCTTCCCCTGCTTCCCCTCCACTGTAAGAGACTTTTCTTTTTGTTTTTTTTTGTGAGATAATTTACCCCATTCTACCTCTCCCTTTCTTCTTCTCAGTATAATCCTCTCTCATCCCTTAATTTTATTCTCCAGATATGACCCCTTAATCTTCAACTCACCCTGTGCCCTCTATCTATCTATCTATCTATCTATCTATCTATCTATCTATCTATCTATCTATCTATCTATCTATCTATCATCTATCTATCTATCTATCTATCTATCTATCTATCTATCTATCTATATATACATATATTTTTTCCTCCAACTACCCTAATACTGACAAAAGTCTCATGAGTTATAAATATCATCTTTCCATGCAGGAATGTAAACAGTTCAATCTTAATAAGTCTCTTATGATTTCTCTTTCCTGTTTACCTCTTCATGTTCCACTTGAGTCCTGTCTTTGAAAGTCAAATTTTCTATTCAGCTCTGGTCTTTTCATCAAGAATGCTTGAAAGTCCTCTATTTCACTGAATGACCATTTTTTCCGCTGAAGGATTATACTCAGTTTTGCTGGGTAGGTGATTCTTGGTTGTAATCCTATCTCCTTTGCCTCCAGAATATTATATTCCATGCCCTCAGTCCTTTAATGTAGAAGCTGCTAAATCTTGTGTTATCCTGATTGTGTTTCCACAGTACTTGTGTTTCTTCTGGCAGCTTGTAATATTTTCTCCTTGACCTGGGAACTCTGGAATTTGGCTACAATATTCCTAGGAGTTTTCCTTTGGGGATCTCTTTCAGGAGGAGATCTTGGATTCTTTCAATTTCTATTTTGCCCTCTGGTTCTAATATATCAGGCAGTTTTCCTTGATAATTTCTTGAAAGATGATGTCTAGGCTCTTTTTTGATCATGGCTTTCAGATAGTCCAATAATTTTTAAATTCTCTCTCCTGGATCTATTTTCCAGGTCAGTTGTTTTTCCAATGAGATATTTCACATTGTTTTCTAATTTTTCATTCTTTTGGATTTGTTCAGTGTCTTGATTTCTCATAAAGTCACTATCTTCCAATTGCTCTATTCTAATTTTTAAGGAAGTATTTTCTTCAGTAATCTTTTGGACTTCCTTTTCCATTTGGCCAATTTTTCTTTTTAGGGCATTTTCTCCTCATTGGCTTTTTGACCTCTTTTGCCATTTGGGTTAGGCTTTTTTTAAGGTGTTATTTTCTTCAGTATTTTTTGGGTCTCCTTTAGCAAGCTGTTGACTTGTTTTTCATGATTTTCTTGCATCACTCATTTCTCTTCCCAGTTTTTCCTCTACTTCCTTACTTGCTTCTCAAAATCCCTTTTGAGCTCTTCCAAGGCCTGGACTGATTCATATTTTTCTTGGAGGCTTTGGATGTAGGAGCTTTGACTTTGTTGTCTTCTTCTGGTTGTATATTTTGATCTTCTTTTTCACCCAAGTAAGATAATGTAGTCTGACTCTTTTTGCGCTGCTTGCTCATGGTCCCAGCCAATTACTTGAGTTTTAAACTCTTTGTTAAGGTACGAATCTGCTTCCAATGTGGAGAAGGGTACTGTCCCAAGCTTCAGGGGGTTTGTACAGCTGTTTTCAGAGACACTTACAGGGACCTGTAAATTTTCAGTTCTTCCAAGGTGGTATGATAAAGGGCGAAGTGTTTACTCCTTTCCTGGCCTGTGACCACAAGTACTCCTTTCTGTCCTGTAACTGTGAGGAGGGGTTCCTCTCCACAGCCAGTACAAGCTCCACTGCACCAGTGTTCCTCCTCACCCTAGGACCACCGCCCAGATCTGTGACCCAGATCCAAACACGGACAAAACAAGAGATTCCTGCCTCAGCACTGGCAAAGAGATCCCTACAATCCCTCTCTGATCAGCCACTGGATTCCCCCTCAGTCTGTGGGCCAGAAGCTCGGGAAGCAGCTGCCCCCCCCCCCCAACCCCGGGCAATGATTTTGGGGAATGGAGCTGAAATCCCACCTTCCTGTCACAGCACAGCAGAAACTGACTTTTCCCACTGACCTTCTAAGTTGTCTTTGGCATTGGTGGATTGAGGAGTCTGGAAACCTCCACAGACGCCCATGATTCAATCCTCTGAGGCCTGCACCAGGTTTGCTGCAGCCTGCGCCCCCATGCCGTGCTGTACTGCGCTCCCAGCCTGGTGCAATACACCTTTCTGATCAATCATCCAGGTTGTCTTGGGCTGAAAATTTGTTTCATTCTGTCTTTTTGTGGATTCTGCTGCTTCAGAATTTGTTTAGGGCCATTTTTTATGAGTATTTGGAGGGGTTGGGGGGAGAGCTCAAGCAAGTCACTGCTTTCACTCTGCCATCTTGGCTCCGCCCCTCCAAGAAGAGAACAGTGTAGAGCTGAAGTCCTGTAGTATGGTGGTACTAATGCAATTTGGGGTTGCTGGTGATGGGGGTGCTTGTGCTTGTACTTGGACACCAATTTCTCCCTAGTCTCAGAAACACTGTCTCTGACAATCACTCCCCAGCCCAAGGACACAGTGCCTAGCAATTACCATGTGTGGGCCCCAGCAAGACCCTTATCTGTCTCCTTGGTGCAACTACACAAAGCTGGGTGAGTGAGAGAGTGCTGGGCTGCTCAGGCCCCAGCCCTCAGATCATGTCTCTGGAAGCCTCCCAATTCCTTAGTAAGTTCCTGTCTTGTGAGAAAGCTTTCCCTTGTTGCAGAACATTCTCTCATCAAGACAGAGAGAGAGGGGTGCCTTGCCCAGCCCAAGGAGTCCTGTCCTTGGCTGGCCCAAGGACTCTTCCTCTTGCCAGACTCCCAAGATCCATACCTCTGTCATCTCCCTTCCTGTCTGGTATACTCCCTGTACTTTCTCATCCGTAGCTCCCAAAGACACCTTTAGATTACTTAATCGGTATCCCTGGCATTTCTTTCCCATGCCCTTTCCATATAAACCCTAGCTCCATCCTCAGTCTCTTGCAAGTTCCTTAAGAATCCTTGCCCACTGAAAAACATAACAATAAATCTTTGCCACTTGACTTAAAGAATGCTTGAGTCTGTGAATTCATTCCAGACGACCCCATCCTTTGAGGGGTCCCAAACTCTCAGACTGCAACACTAGGAACCCCGGAATGTCACCATACAGGGTGGTGTTCACCTGGAATGAATTCACGCACTCAAACCATCTTCCAGTCAGTGGTAAAGTTTATTGTAATGCCAACAGAAGGGAGCAGGATTCCCAGTGAACCTGCAAATTAATGTGGGTGAAACTGATGCTTATGTACAAAAAGGACAGTGAAAGGATCTGGATGGGATTAAGGAGTGGTGAGTAGTCTGGGGTGGGCCAGGTGCAACAGTGAAAGGAATAAAGTAGTTTGGGATGAACCAAGAGCTACAGAGAAAGAACTGTCAAGTAAGCTAATTAAGTGATCTAAGTGGACAGGGATGGGCAAGAAGCCTTGAGCTGAGGCACCAGTGATTTGGGTTACTGAAATGTATGGGAAAATTCAGAGACTGGGTTGCCTTCAAAGATATGGTCTTTTCCTTTTAGGGGTCCAGGTCCCATCACCCCATGAGTAGGGAAAGAGAGAAAAACTGTGAGCCAGACACTGAATTCATTGAGGAAGGAAGGAACCCATCCTGAAGGTCAGTAAACAAAAACCATCAAAATCTTGATTGGGTAGTAAATGTGTATTTAGTAAACCTCAAAGAAAGGGAGGTTAGTGAGTTTTGGTGTTGGGGGAGAGCCTTGAAGTGGGAAACAAATGGGAAATAAGGATTAATTCAACTTCCCACCACAGTCAGTGAGTTGGATGGTTGGGGAGCAGTAAATGTTCAACCAATGCTGGAAAGGGGGACTAGGGAAGCTTTATCATCAGGAGGGAGCCAGGTCTCAGTGAGTGCAAAAAAATGGCTAGACCAAGAAAGGAAAAGGTTTAAGATGAAAGTTTGTTATCTGTAGAACAGGAATTACATATAGGAGTGGAGGATAAATTTAGAGTGAGACTTTGGGGAGATTAAGTTGAGGGGGATGGGAATAAAAGAGCAGTCAGTGGGGGACAAAGAAGAAGGTTTGAACAATGGCAGGGGTTCAGGGTCACCGAGATGAGGAGGGGGTACAAGTATGTTAATCATTGAGGAATGACTTTAGGTAGGTTGTCAGCAGAGGTGTTCTGGTAAATGTTTATCAATCAACTCTTTTAAAAAAAGTACTTCAAGGAACACTTTTAAGTTTAATTTACATTATTAACATTTTCTCTATCACTTTTCATAAGTTTAGACATTCAAAAAAGCAATAAATCAGACCCTGATTTCTGAAGAGTAAATACAGTGAAAATTTAACAATTGGCTCTTGCTAGCCAGTACCAGCAAGCTCCAGCTCACCCCTCTTTCTAATTGTCCACTGGGGTTTGCCTTGGGGTGAATATCACACAGCATCAGGTAAATGTGTAGCTGGAAGTCAGGGAAAGAGAGGGTGCTTGGACTGGGGCAAAGTCAGTGCTGTGGAGGCTGGAGGCTGGAGAGGAGCCTGTATCTCAGTGGGATTGATACTTAGGGAAGTTAGAAAGCTCCTCTTCTTCCCAGACAGATAAAGGCAAGCTAAGAGCTGTGGAAAATGTCTGTGCTAGTCAATGGCAAGTATTGTCTCTTATCAGCATCGTACTCCAGGTTCTTCAGTCAATGGTGAGCTCTAGGTCCTCAGTAACAATTGGAAATAATGTGATCCCAGGTCCTGCAGTTTCCAAATCTAATGTCCACTTATCCAAGGGTGTTGTAGAGGAAATTCAGTCTCGAGTACCAGCTGGAATAGATGGCTTTTCATCTGTTGATGGCAATTCATTTAACCTCTCTGGGCCTTAGTTTGGCAGCTAGGTGGCACCATAGTGCACAGAGTACTGGGCCTGAGTCAGGAATGCCAGAGTTCAAATCCAGCCTCAGATACTTCAAATCCAGCCTCAGATACTTCCTAACTAGGTGACTTCGGGCAAGTCACTTAACCTCTGTCTGCCTTAGTTTCCTCAACTGTAAAAGGAGAATAATAATAGCATTTGCCTTACAGGGTTGTTTGAGAATTACATGAGACAATATTTCTAAGTACTTAGACCTTAACTATATAAGTATTATTATTATTGTTGTTGTTGTTACTACTACTACTTATCTTCCTTATCTGTAAAATAAAAAGATTAGACTCAGTGGCCTCTAGGGTCTCTTCCAGGTCTAAATCTGTGGTCCTATGCCCACTGAATTCCCTTCTAGCCCTGAGACTCTAAAATCCAATGAGGTAAGGACAGGTTCAGATATACAGTGGTGGAATGAAATCATGGCACACTCCTCAAATTCATTGAAGTGGGAATATTAATATTTGTTTATTTGTTTATTATATTACAGTAATATTAGCATTTCTGTTTTGTTCCTCTAGGAATAGGAATTTATATTCTGTGGAAAGTGACAGCAGAAAAACAGGCTGTTTCGGCTCATCCTATGATACTGGCTGGTTGGGAGTGAGAAGGGAAGGGTTTAATTTCATCAGGAGCTACCAATAGTTTATTCAGCTACCATGTAAACCTGCTGATTTTCCCGCCTAAATACAACTTGTACACCCCTTGCTCACATGGTTCTTGCCCGGAGCTCCAAGGAAATAGGTAGCACTTTGGAATTTAAAATAAAACGAAGAGGATTTGGCCATAAAATTTCCCAGGGTTCCCTCTTGTGGTCCATTTGGAGAACTGCATAAGGTAGAGCAGAATTCTGAATGGTTATCGTCTTTTAACAAGGAGAGTATTTCAAAATAAAACAAAACAACTCAGAGGTGTGGAACCTGCTCCGTACAGTGTTGCCTTGGGCTCCTAAGGAGATATTTCTCCTCAGGCTCAAGTTGTGCCTTGAGAGCTTCATTTCCCTTGCATTATTGGAGGCACTGCTGAATACTGAGGTCAAAGCATCACTTTTGTGTTCACCAGGGTCACTAAACACCCATAAGAAACCACACAGAAGTCACTGTAGGGGAAGAAATGGGAGATTGCAAAAGGCATGTTTGTCCTCCACCCCACATGTGGCCTATACTCTCCTGTCTCTGTCCGTGTCTCATCCCTACATGTCTGCCCCCACACATTCTCTCTCCATTTGAGCCAGGCTTTCACCAGGCCTCCACGTGGCTTGTCCCACCCCCCATGTCCTTGAACCATGTGTTGGCCCCATTTCCTATCTTCCTTCCCCACTAGAAGAGGCAAAATTCACATTAAGTAAAAATCTGTGGAATGGTCCATTTACCTAAATCAGGAGTCTGTAGTTGCTTTCTAACTTGACTGAGAGCCTAACATTAAATAGATTAAGGAGGGCAAGGGAAAGATATGGTGTCTGGGGGCCTCAGTAACTGGAATTTTGGGGTCCCTATTCAATTCCATTCAACAAACGTGTAGGAGAGGCTTAGATCTAGAAAAGATTTTTTCTGGCGCTTACAGGTTACGGGAGGGACGTAAGAAGAACAACATTAACACACAACATTACCTGACTCTTTGAAGTCAAGGAACTATCTCACTTTTGCATTTGTGTCTCTAGTTCCCAGAATGATGCCTAATAAATTTTTGTTGACTGCTTGATTTAAAAAAGATAACTAACAATACTCAACAATATTGTGCTTGTGATTCATATTGGCAGTAAATGCTATAAAGGTTCAGAAGAGGGAGAACATAGTACCTTGCTGACTTTCAAGTACACTTTCATTCTCCTCTAGTTCTGGAACCACAATTGAATCAACATTGCCAATGACCATCCCTGTCAATTTCTGACCAAGGTGCCCCTTGCTAGATACCACTCTTCTACGTGTGTCATCTCCCCCATTGGAATGTAAGGTCTTAGAGGAGCTACTCTCTTTTGTATTTGTATTCTCAGAGCTTAGGCTTTGGGCTCCCTCTCAGAACACCAACTCCATTGACAGGGTGGGTTGCCAGTAAGGCTGAGCTTTATCTCTCCAGGGGAATCTAAGGGTAAACCTGAGGGGCTGTGGGGATTTTCTAATGCTATTGCTATAAGCCCCACCCTCAATCTCCCATATCACCTGCCAGTGATCACTGTCACAATATAATTTGCCACTGCCAATTAGTATCCCCCTAGTATCAAACTGGTTAAACAATGAAAATGACAAAAGGAGTATGCTGGTTTACCAGGAAAGCCAATCTGCAATCGAAAGTTTTATTATGGAACAAGCTGTGAAGTACATAATACATGAATCAAATCCACAAGAGCTGACTGTTTTAAGTTGGTTTCAATTATTTTTGCCAGGCTATTTTGCTGTCTCATGCACAGATCTCCCTAAAGTATTTAAAACACGGAATGTAGGGGCTGGAAGGAGCAGCTAGGTGACACAGTGGATAGAGTGCTGAGCCTGGAGTCAGGAATATGAGTTCAAATCTGGTCTCAGATATTTACTATCTGTGTGACCCTTGGCAAGTCACTTACTCCCATTTGCCTGTTTCCTCATCTGTAAAATGATCTGGAGAAGAAAATGGCAACCACTCCAGTATCTCTGCTAAGAAAACCCCAAATAGGGTCAGAGTTGGACACAACTGGACAACAATAAGGAGCTAGAAGGCACCTTGGAGAACATTTAGTCCAACCCTTCTCTTTTTGAAGAGGAGAAAATCTAGGTTCCCAATGGGAAGGGAGGTGTGAGCTGTCTACAATTCCACAAGCAGTATCAAAAGGGGATTGTAACCTAGGTCTCCTGTCTCTAAGTGTAGTAGGCTTTTCCACCGTACCACTTCCTGACACAGCCATTAAATTTCCCCAAACTAGTGTATAGGGAAAATAGGGCTTGTCTGTATCTAGCCAGAATAAATCAAACAACATAGGTTCAGAGGGCTCAAGAGAAATCTGGAAAAATAAGCATTGAATAGGCTATTCCTGACCCTGAAACTTGTCTGCTGTATTAATTGGGTAAAAATTCTCCAATCTTCTGTGTCTCCTTTCACCAGTCATTAAGAATTTCTAAGAGTAGGATCATAGATTGAGTGCTAGAAGGGACCTTAGGAATCAGGTAGTCCAGGGGTTCTTAACCTGAGGTCCATAGGCCCCTAAGAGAATACATACACACACACACACATATACACATATATACACACACACATATATATACATATATATATATACACCTTTATTTTCACTAACTTCTAAGTGAAATTTAGCATTGTCTTCAATTATGAATTGGCAACAAATATTGTTCTGAGAAAGAGTCCATAGGCTTCAACAGAATGTCAGAGGGGTCTGTGACACACACAAAAATTAAGAACCCCTTATCTCATCCAACATTCTCATTTTACAGATGAGGAAATTGGATCTCAGAGATGTTAAAGTGACTTGTCTAAGGTCACTCAGGTAATTGAAGGGCAGAGCCAGGCTACCAACCAAAGCATCCAAAATTCAATTCCTTTTTCACTGTACCAACACTGGCTCTCAGGTCTCTTCTTGGCCTCAAAGGTCCCTTCCAGTTCTAGATTTATGATCCTAATCCTAAATTTGCTCATTAGATTGCTAGGATAATTCACCAAAAGAATAATTTTCAAACATCCTTCTATACTCAAATACTCAAATGAATCCAACATCTTAGTGACTTGGATGTTCTCTCCAACTATACACATTGCAACCTATCCATGCCATTCCTATCCTATGTGGTTCTTCTCTAAAACCTTCTGTGTATTTGCCACAGAGGTCTATCCAGTGTTCTAGGTCATTGGATCTAGATGTCTCCTGACATCTTGAGGATACCAATAGAGCACTACGTGACCAACCTGTTGGGTTGTTTTTTTTAATCATACATTTCCCTGAAGACATTCTTATCTCTGAGTTCTTAACAAATAAGGCACTTTGCCTATATGAAGAACAAAAATAACAGAATACCCAACTTATTTGTGTAATAATTACTTTCAGATATCGGTTGTAGCTTAATTACAAAGTAAAGACACCTCTTTGTTCTTGTAATGTGAATATTATCCATGCCAGTGATAATAGAATGTTACAGCTGACATTCTGTTCCATTCCTTCACCTAGAATAGCCAGCCTCCTCACTGAACTTTTCCCTCTGTGCATGGTGGCTACCCACACCTGTGTAACATTAGTGTTACCATTATTTTAAGACTGAGAAAAGAAGAAGTCATAGGGTCTTTCCAACCCTCTTATTTTACAGAATAATGAACCAACAAATATTTATTAAGTTTCTACTATGTGTTAACACTGTATGTGACACTGGAGATAAAAAGACAAAAATGAAATAGTACCTGCCATCAAGGAGCTTATATTCTAAGAGAAGAAAGAACACATACGTATTTAAGTACATCCCAAAGAAATATAATATGAATACAAGATAGTTTAAGGAGGGAGGATACTAGAAGTTGTTGATGGGGGGATGGAAATCAGGAAAGGCTTCATATGGAAGGTGATGCTTGAATTATCTTAAAGGAAATAAAAAATTCTACATGGTGGAGGTGAGGAGAGAGTACATTCTATGCATAGGGTGTAGCTAGGACAAAGACATGGAAATGGGGGATGGAGAATCATGTATAAACAACAGCAGAAAGACCAGTTTGGCTAGACTGTGGAGTTCAGGAAGGAGAATAATCTATAATGAGTCAAGAAAGGTAGGTTGGGACAAGGTTATAAAGGGCTTTAAAAGCCAAACAGGGAATATTATATTTTATCTTAGAGGCAATAGGAATGTATTGAGTAGGGGAATGACATGGTAAGACCTATACTTTTGGCAGCTATGTGGAAGATAGATTGGAGTGGGGAGAGTATCGAGGCAGAGAGAACAATTAGGAGGTTATTGTAATAGTACAGGTGAGATTTGATGAAGGGCTGAATTAACACTGTGGCCATGTAAGTAGTGAGAAAGGGACATAGCCAAGATATGTTATGGAGGTTGAAATGGCAAGATTTGGCAAATTATTTGATATGTGAAATAAAGCAGATTAAAGCCAAGGTTTCAAGCATAGGAGACTGGAAAGATAATGATGCCCTCAACAGAAATAAGGAAGCTTGAAAGAGGAGAGAGTTTTGGCAGAAAGAAAATGATTTCAGTTTTGGATAGGTCGAGTTTGAGATGTCTATGGCACATCCAATGTGGAATATCCAACAGAGAATTGGTGATTTGGGACTGGAATTCAGCAGAGAGACCAGAGATGGATATGTAGCCATGGTAGTCATTTCTGCACAGGAGCCAATAAGTAAATCTGGGAGAGCTGATGATATCACAAATTGGGAGAGTGGAGAGAGAAGAGAAATGACTTCAGGACAGATCACTGAATTGTACTCATAGTCAGTAGGAGTAATGTGGATGATGAGAAAGCCTTCAGAGGAAATGGAGAAGAGGAGAGGTAGAAGAACCAGCTACGTAGAACCCAGAAAAGAAAGAATACCCGGGAGAATAGTGTAGTTAGTCAGATGTGTCAATTGAGTTCATTGGCACCTTTGTAGAACGCAGTTTCAGTTGAATGAGGAGGTAGAAAGACAAATCTTAAAAGAGTTTAGAAGTGACTAAAAGAAGAGGAAATACAGGTAACAGGTGCACACAGCTTTTTCTACAAGTTTGACTGAATAAGGAAGGAGAATTATAGGATGAGAGCTTGAGGGAATAGTAGGTTCCTATTTGACATAGCTACTCAATCACATTTGTCTTACAGCCACTTCCCCAGTCAGTCCCCCACCCAAAGCTCAGCTTCTCCTTAAAACAGGGTGGGGAAAGATAGTTTCAGAGTGAGGGTCATTGTACTTTTTCTGATGATAACAATTATGCTCATTCTTTTGTCCTATACATCATTGGTAATAACGTTGCATGCTACTCATTCTCACCATTCACCTCTCTGTTGTCTTCTAGGTGACCTATAACTTCAATTATTTGGAGACTCTGGTGTGCTAAAATTTATATTGATATGGAATCACCAAAGCCTTTGTTTTAGGGAGAAACTAGAGGTCATTAAAAATACAGTACAGTTGCTAAGTGCAATAATATAGCCTACTTGTCTTCTAGTCAATTCTTAGCTCAGTTCATTGTCTATCCAAGATATGTGTACTGATTGACCAAACACTGTAGTTGTCCATTTGATTGTGCTTCATAGTCTGAACAAAATACATTCTTCATCCATTTGGTTTTTATGTGTGAAGAAATAGATTGAATGCCTTAGAGTTCCATAATATTCCAGGACTTAGAGCAAAAGAGAAATGAGATTTACAAACAGAAGCATCTGGCAAACCTCATGGTCTCTAGGAAATCTCTGTTCAATTTGTAGCTTGTACTACACATCCTACAGTCATGAATATCTTTGACAATCCTACAGCTTCTTGTTTTATGCCTCATATGATATTGATAATCAGAACATTGTCAAACAAAGTTATCTTTGTTCTTACATCTTCCAAGGAATCTTAAATGATTTTGACATATTCAGGGATGACACTTTATACAAAAGACTTTAAAGTGGTATTTTACTCTGCTAAGTCAAGTGCTTTTTTTTAATAGACATCAAACAATAGCCCTAGTGAGATCTCGTATTCTTTGCCCCTTTTAGACTCTGTGAGAGTCAATATGGATATCATATAGAATATTGTGAAGGCCAGCCTGTTAACTTCTCATACCTTTCCAAAAGACATCCTAAATATGTATGTAGATTATTCTCATATAGATTTTACAGAGATGGGAAAGATGGGTTTATGAGTCCATAGGTATTAATATCCTCTAGATAACTTTTTAATTTTTAATATTTTAAAATTACTATTTGTTTTTAATATTCTTTTCTTTTTAAAATTTTGAGTTCCCAGTTCTCTCCCTCACCCCCGGTTCTCTCCCACACTCTGAGAAGGTAAACAATATGATATCAATTATACATGTGTGAAATTATACAAAATATACTTCCATATTAGCCATATCACAAAAAAGGAAAAAAAATTAAGCAAAAAATTATACTTTAGTCTACATTCTGAGTTCATCAGTTCTCTCTGTGGAGATGGATAGCAATTTTTCATAATGAATCCTTTGGATTGCCTTGGAACATTGTATTGCTCAGAGTAGCCAACTCCTTCACAACTGATCATCATTACAAATCTTCTGTTACTGTGCACAGTGATCTCCTGGTTCTTCTCATTTTGCTTTGCATCAGTTCATATAAGTCTTGCCATGTTTTTTATGAAATCACCCCCTTCATCATTTCTTATAGCAAAATAGTACTCTATCACAATCATATGCCACAACTTGTTCAGTCTTTCTCCAGTTGATGAGTATCCCTTCAATTACTAATTCTTCGTCTCCACAAAAAGAGCTGCTATAGATATTTTTATACATATACATCATTTTCCTTTTTCTTCGATCTCTTTAGGACACAGACCCAGTAGTAGTATTGCTGGTTGAAAGGGTATGCAGTTTTATAGCCCTTTGGGCATAGTTTCAGATTGTTCTCCAGAATAGTTGGATCAGTTTACTACTACATCAACAATTCATAATGTACCTACTTTCTGTCATCCCTCCAGCATTTGTCATTTCTGAAAGGTGTGAGGTGGTACCTCAGGCTTGTTTCAATTTTCATTTTTCTAATCAATAGGAATTTAGAACATTTTTTCACATAACTATAGATATTGATTTCTTCTGGAGACTACCTGTTCATATCCTTTAGCCATTTATTAAATTGGGACTTTTTTTATATTTTAATAAATTTTTATTTTTATAAATTTGACTCAGTTCCCTCATATTTGAGAAATGAGACCTTTATCAGAGAAACTTGCTGTAAATTTTTTTGATACTACTTTATTGTTTATGGCAAAATGTAGTTTCTCTGAATATCTCTCTTAATTAGGTCATGATTGCTACCCTTGCCTTTTTTACTTCAGCTGAAGCCTAATAGATTCTTCTCCAGCCTATTATTTTAACTCTGTATGTGTCTTTCTGTTTTAAGTGTCTCTCGTTTACAGCGTAATTTTGAATTCTAGTTTTCTAATCCATTCTGCTATCCACTTCTGTTTTATGGGTTAGTTCATTCCAATCACATTCACAGTTATGACTACCAATTGTGTATTTCCCTCCATCTTATTTTCTTCTGTTTTCTCTCTTTTTATCCTCTTCAAAAATATGTTTTGCTTCTGACCAGTGACTCCCTTAATCCACCTTCCTCTTTGTCACCTCGCTTCCCATATCTCTTATACCCCTTTTCTCTTATTTCCCTATTGGGTAAGATAGATTTGTATAGCCAACTAAGTATGTAGTGTTTTCCCAATTTGAATCAATCCCAAGGAGAGTGAGGTTCGAGCATTGCCTGCCACCCTGACCCATTTTCCCCTCAACTATAAAAGCTCTTTGAACACCTCTTTTATGTGTGATAATTTTCCCCATTTTACATCTTCCTTTTCCCTTCTCCCAGGGCATCCTTCTTTCTCACGCATTCACTTTTTTTTGTAAGATCATTCCAACATAATTTATTTATACCCGTGCCCTATTTCTATGTAGACTGCTTCTATATGCCCTAATAATGATAATGTTCTTAGGAGTTACATGTATCAAAACAGTTTACCTTCATTGAATCCTTTATTATTATTCTTTCAATATTTATTATGAATATTCTTTCATATTCCTTATCATTATTATTTCATACTTTCAAAAAGTACCTTTTTATGCTTCTCTTCAATCTTCTGTTTAAATGTCAGATTTTCTGGTCAGCTCTGATCTTTTCATTAGGCATGCTTGGAAGCCCTCTATTTCATTAAATATCAGTTTTTCCCCATGAAGGATTATACTCAGTTTTTTTGGGTAAGTTATTCGTTGTCATACTCCTAGATCCTTTGCCTTCCAAAATGTTATATTCTATTGCTCTCTGCTCCTTTAATGTGGAAGCTGCTAAATCTTGTGTGACACTGACTGTAACTCCACAGAATTTGAGTTGTTTCTTAATGATTGCTTACAGTAGTTTTTCCTTGACTTCAGAGCTCTAGAATTTGGCTATAATATTCCAGGGAGTTTTCATTTTGGGTTCTCTTTCAGGAGGTGACTGGCAGATCCTTTCAATTTCCATTCTACCCTCTGGATCTAAGATATTGGGATAGTGTTTCTTGATAACTTCTTGAAATATGATGGCCAGGCTCTTTTTTTTTTTTTTATCAGGTAGTCAGATAATTCTTAAATGATCTCTCCTTGATCTATTTATCATGTCAGTTATTTTTTCAATGAGATATTTCACATTCTTCTATTTTTTTCATTCTTTTGACTTTGTTTTATTGTTTCTTGAAGTCTCATGGAGTCATTAGCTTTCACTTGCCTAATTCTAATTTTTAAGGAATTAGTCTCTTCAGTGAGCTTTTTTTAAAACCTTTTTTTTCATTTGGCCAATTCTTATTTTTAAGAAGTTCTTTTCTTCAGTGAATTTTTGTGCCTCTTTTAACTTTAGGCTAATTCTCTTTTTTAAGGTTTTCAGTGGGGTTTTTTTTTGTGCCTCTTTTACCAAGATGTTAATTATCTTTTCATAAATTTCTTACATTGTTCTCATTTCTTTTCCCAATTTTTTATCTCCCACTCATATCTTTCTTTAACTCTTCCAGGAATTTTTCTGGACTTGAGTCCAATTAATATTTTGCTTTGAGGCTTTTCTTGTGTCTGTTTTCTTTATTTTTTTTCTTCTAAGTTTATGTCTTGGTTTTCCCTGCCACTGTAGTAGCTTTTTGTGATCAAGTTCTTTTTGTTGTTATTGTTATTTGCTCATTTTCCAGCCTATTTCTTGACTTTGAACTTTATGTTAAAATTGGGCTTCACTCACCTTGGGGTGGGAAGGCATTGTCTCAAGATTCAGGATTTTTTATACTGCTGTTTTCAGAGCTAGCTCTGGGGGGGTCTGCAAATTTTCAGTGCTTCTAAGATGGTGTTATCCTAGGAGAAGTGTAGTTACCACTCTCCTAGTCTGTGCTCTAGTCTTTACCTAGGAAAGGCTGTTGCTCCCCTGTAGCCTCAAGTACTGGTGCTACTCTAGACCTTACAACAGTGATCAGGGTCCCTTACCACACCTAGAACTATGACCTAGGGCTGCTTATGGGCAATAGAATTGCCAATCAATGCCAGACGCAGCCAGTACCAACAGAGGGTCCCTTGTAATCTCTTTCTAACCAGTTGTCTGGTCCCCTTACCATCTCTGGGCTAAGAGTTCTTGATGCTGCATCTGCTGCTACTACTGCTGCTGCTATTTTCACAGGTGTCTCCAAGGCCCACCACTGGTACTTCTACCATGCTCAAGTTCTAAGCCTGCAGCTACCCCAGTATCACAGACCTCTTCTGCCAACGTCCTAAGTTGTCTTAGGCTGGAAAAATGTCTCTCTCTGAACTTTTTTTGACTCTGCTGCTCAATAATTTGATTTGGGATATTATTTTAAAGTTATTTGGAGTGGGATGTTGGGAGAGTTCAGCTGGGTCCTGGTCTGTACTCTACCCAACTTTTTAAATTTTTTGATAGAACTAAAGTCTGATTTCAAAAATATGGTATTTCCCTCTTTCTTGAGAACTATTTTGTCAGAACTCTTAAAATGGCATTACCTCCAATGCAGACTTTTTCTGCGTATACTTAGTATAGTCCAGATATCATTCTATTTTAGTGTTCTTATGTGCTTATTCCACTTTCTTTTTTTTTTCTTTTGGCTTTTAGGCAGTTGGGGTTAAGTGACTTGCCCAAGGTCACACAGCTAGTAAGTGTCAAGTGTTTTTGTCTGAGGCCGGATTTGAACTCAGGTCCTCCTGACTTCAGGGCTGGTGCTCTATCCACTGCACCACCTAGCTGCCCCCTTATTCCACTTTCTTAATGAGCACATTGGAAATTGTGAGGTTAGAGCCCAAATATTGTAGTTTCACTCTCACTGATGGAGATGAGAGTTTATTTTTAAAATCTTGGCAGATCTTTTCCATGTTTTTTTATCTGTTTCCTCCTTCTATTTTCATCATCATATAGCTGAGTCTCTTGCCAATCTTTTTATTTTGTAATGTTTATGATATCTTCCTCTGTCTTCTTTGCATAGAAATCTCTTATGATTAAAGTATATGTTGATTTAATTTGGAGAGACATCAAATTATTCATAGAATTTCTCTACCTCTTCATTCTCTACAACAGCTGTTGGCCAATAGGCTATAATTATCTTCATGGTGGATTTTATTTTTATTAACTATTATTATATTAAATATTTATCATGAACACTATAATCTGAATTGCCAGTTGTCTGTCTTATTATGTGAGATGGTAAATTCCTTCCCCTTCCTCCTCCTTTCCTCCCCAGTATATTTCTCTTTCCCACCCATTTCTCATTTTCATCCGAACAGAACCAAATCATCTTAGGCCCTGGGTTTATGTTATTTAGCTCCCTTTGTAACCTTTGAATACAAGCATATTTGCTTCTTCTATCTTCTTCTATCCCCCACTAGGAGATAAAAATTCTTCATTATATATTCCCTCCTAATTGAACAAATGTGTATATCTGTCTATTTTTCTTTTGATGACTACATTTGCATTTTAAAGTTTCTACTCAGTCTGGCCTTTTCATCCAGAAAGGTTGCAAGTCTTCTGCTTCATGAAAAGTTCATTTTTTTTTATTCTGTAGTATTATACTCAGTTTTGCCTGATGAGTTATTCTTGGTTATAAGCCTTTATCTTTTGCCTTTTAGAATATCATATTCCCAGCTTTCTTTTCTTTATAGGGGAAGCAGTCAAATCTTGAGTGATCCTTACTGTGGTTCTTTGGTACCCAAACTCTATTTTTTTTTTGGAGGTCACTTGCAGTATTTTTTTCCCTTTAACTTATAAACTCTGTGTTTTTGTTATTATTTTCTGGGGAATTCTCATTTTGGAGTTTCTTTCAGGAAATGAGATTCTATTTTCACTTTGTTCCCTCATTCTAGTAGATCTGGGAAGTTTTTGAAATATTTCTTGAAATATGACATCTGGAGTTCTGAGGGAGGGGGGTCATGATTCTCAAGTAGTCCGATTATTCCTAGATTAATTCTCTTTGTCCTGATTCCTTTCTTTTTTTTTTCCAATTTTGTTTTTAATATTTCTTCTCATCTCATGGAGTAATTGCTTTTTGCTTGTTTCATTCTAATTTTCAGGGAGTTCAATTCTTGGATTAGGGTTATCGTCCTCTCTTCTAAGCTACTAATTCTCCTTTCCATTTTTCCTCCATTATTTTCTTTACCATCACATTTTGAATTTCTCATTGAATTTCTTTCAAGTTATCCCATAGTCTTTGTGGCCAGGACATTAATTTCTTTGAGTCTCTATTTGGATTTGTTGTAGAGTTAATCTTTTCTTCTGGGATTATGTTTTAGGCTTTCATCAGTTCATAATATTTCTTCATTTTGTTTACTTTTATCTCCAGCCCTAGTTTCTGGATTAGGGCTTTGCGTTTTGTCTTACAGCCTTAGATGGTCTGGGCAGGCCCCACATGGTCCTGGTTGTGGTAACTAGTGGTAGACCTGACCTTCTTCAGGAATTCTTGGGCTTTGGACCAGTCTCCTGGTGGCTCAATTGGTTCAACTTTGCTTTGAACCTTGGCTCCTGCTTTTTCTCCTTCTTACATGGTTCTAAACCTGGAGCTGGTTTTGTCTCTTGCTAGAATCCAGTCAGATACCAATGAGATAGTGTTGCCTGTGCTGGTAGCAGGCCTCCTGTGACCCTTTTTATATCTGTGGCTTCCTTGCATAGACTGCCTGGGCTATCTGGTACTGGGCTGCTTGGGCTTGGCTGCTCCTCTGGCCCTGTCCTGTGCTCTATCTGAGCTGTTTGCTCACTGCATCCTTTCTAGCCTCAGAACTTCCTCAGGGTTCTGGCAGTATTTGTTCTGGTTTGTTGTGGTTTATTTGGTTGGTTGGTTTTGCCATTCTGGGCTGGATGTAGCAGTTTATAACAGTTTCTCTTTTGATTTTTTTCTGTCATTATTCCTTTTTGTGCATCTTTAGAGCTTTACTGGGATGTTTGTTGAGAATCAGGGCTCCTCTATCATGCTGACATCTACTCAATGCCTTCATTCTATAGAAAAGGAAACTAAGACCCCAGAAAGGGAAAGTGACTTGTTTATAGTAACAGAGGAAGGTTCATTCATCAATTACTGAAATTGGGACTGAGCTGAAGTGGAGTCAAATGGAGCTCAAATCTCAAAAAATCATATGCTGTTAGAACTGGATGGAACTTTAGAGACCACCTCGTCTAATCCCCTTAACTTACAGGAGAGGAAATAGAGGCCCAATGTGAGAGCAGGGATTAGATCATAGGTCTCATTACTTCTAGTCCAGTCTTCTCTATTTAGACAAATTGTCAAAATCTGACTGTCTAAGATACTTCAAAGCTCCCGCAGTGGTACCAGAGTTTCTGAAACACCAGCTGCTGGTTTTATGATTCATTACGAACAGTGTGTGGTATACCCTCACTCCTTCTTGGTTGAAGGGCCCCAAGTTCACCCACTCCAGGGAGTATCCATAACTGAGCAGCTTTCTACAGGGGGAGCAGGAGTTTAGACCTAATCCAGACAGCTATAGGGTATGGTTTGTCAGAAAAAACAGTCAGGGATGTGCTGCAGCCTGCTCAGATCACCCCAGGAGAGCTGACTGTTAAATTTTCAGTGTGAGCATTTACACCATGCTACACACAAATCAGAGCTTAGCTTATTGTTTTATTGATTATCTAGATTTAAGAAAATGATGAAGATACCCTTTGACCTAAGTAATACCACTACTAGGTCTGCATCCCAAAAGAGATAAAAAACAAAAAAGAAAGGTACCGATATGTACAAAAATATTTATAGCAGCTCTTTTCTGGGGGCAAAGAATTAGAAATTGAGGGGAGGCCCATCAATTGGAGAATGGCTGAACAAGTTGTAGTATGCAATTATGATGGAATATGATTGTATTATGAGAAATGATGAGCAGGATGCTCTCAGAAAAACCTGGAAAGACTTACACGTACTGATGCAAAGTGAAATGTACTGTGTATAAAGTAACACCAATATTGTAAGTTGATTGGCTGTGAATAACTTAGCTATTCTGTGTAATACAATGATCCAAGACCACTCTGAAGGACTTATGATGAAAAATGCTATCTATCCCCAGAGAAACAACTGATGGTGTCTGAATACAGCTTGAAGCATACAGTTTGTTACACTTTTTAAAATTTTTCTTGAGTTTTTTTGTCTGGTTTTTTTCCCTCACAATACAACTGTTATGGATATGTTTGCATGACTACACATGTATAACCCATATCGAACTGCTTGCCTTCTTAATGAGGAAGAGGTGGGGAGGGAGGAAGGGAGAGAATTTGGAGCTCAAAGTTTTAAAAATGAATGTTAAAAATTGTTTTTACATGTAATTAGGGAAAAATAAAATACTAAATTTAAAAGTAATTTCAAAAAGAAAATGATGAAGAAAATATTAGTAATGCAGCTTAAACTTAAAAATGAGTCCTGCCTTTCAGAGTCAGTTGTTATTTACCAGGATACACATGTTACAGTCCATCCACCCACTTGCCTCTGCCAGCACTGAAGGAAACAATCTGCTAGCCCAGGCCAGTCATGACCTCTACCCACTCTTCTGTCTTTCACCTGGGAACCTCTCAAGACAGAGGTGGAACCATAGCTAAGTTGCTCCCTTGGTGAGCATCACGCCCTGACACAGCTCTTCCAATACCATCACTAAACAGCCTTGTCACAGTTCTGACCTGGAATTTGTCCTTGCCTTCTTCTTCAGGGGCATGTAAGTTCTTTCTAGTCCTCTAACTTTTTTAGCCTGGGACAAATTTCCCACTCTATAACAAGACCTTGGTGACCCTACTCCGGTTTCAAGTCTTCATTTAGCTACAACTTTCTTTTATTTTCTGATTTCTTTAATATTGACGATGTCAAGGATGAGATGTAGTAGTGAGGGAATAGCAGGAGGCACAGATTAAAAAAAACATGTAAAATATAGATTAAAAAATGCCAAGATGTAATCCATTTCCTCTACATGTTGGTCACAACACAAAGCTCAATAAATCAATCAGCAAGCATTTATTAAGTGCCTGCTGCATGTCAGGTGTTGTGCTAGGCACTAAGAATATAAAAACAAAGAATGAAAAAAATTGATTTTTAAAAATATTTTTATTTAAATTTTTGATTTCCAAATTCTATCCCTGCCTCCCTTACCTCCTCCCTGAGATGGTAAGCAATCAGATATATGTTATATATATGCAATTATGTATAACATTTCCATATTAGTCATTTTGTACAAGAAGACCCAAATAAAAGAAAAAAATGAAAGAAAGTTAAAAACAGCATGCTTCAATTTGTATTTAATCAGTATCAGTTCTTTGTCTGGAGGCAGATAGTATACTTCATCATTTGTCCTTTGGGATTGTCCTAGATCATTGTATTGCTGAGAATAGCTAAGTTATTCACAGTTCTTCATCAAACAATGTTCTCTGATTTCTGTTCACTTCACTGTGCATCAGTTCATGTAAGCCTTTGCAGGTTTTTCTGAAATCATCCTACTTGTCATTTCTTACAGCACAATAATATTCCATTACAATCATATACCACAGCTTGTTTAGCCATTCCCCAATCGATAGGCATCCCTTTGATTTCATATGCTTAGCCACTGCAAAAAGAGCTGCTATAAATATTTTGGTACAAACTGGTCCTTTTCCCTTTTGTCGGATGTCTTTGGGATATAGACCTAGCAGTGGTATTGTTGGATCAAAGGGTATGCACAGCTTTATAGCCCTTTGGGCATAGTTCCAAATTGCTTTCCAGAATGGTTGGATCAGTTCACAACTCCACCAACAATGCGCTAGTGTCCCAGTTTTCCCATATCTTCTCCAACATCCAACATTTCCCTTTTTTGTCATATTAGCCAATCTTATTAGGTGTGAGGTAGTACTTCAGAGTTGTTTTAATTTGCATTTCTCTAATCAATAATGATTTAGAGCATTTTTTTCATGTGACCATAAACAGTTTTGGTTTCTTTGTCTGAAAACTGCCTGTTCATATCCTTTGACCATTTATCAACTGAGGAATGACTTATATTCTTATAAATCTGACTCAGTTCTCTATATATTTTAGAAATGGGGCATTTATCAGAGATACTTGTTACAAATGTTCCTCCCTTCCAGTTTTCTGCTTTCCATATAATTTTGGTTGCATTGGTTTTGTTTGTGCAAAAACTTTTTAATTTTATATAATCAGAATTATGTATTTTACATTTAGTAATGCTCTCTGTATCTTCTTTGGTCCTAAATTTTTCCCTTATCCATAAATCTGACAGATAAACTATTCCATGATCTCTTAATTTGCTTATGGTATCATCCTGTATGTATAAATCATGTACTCATTTTGACCTTATTGTGGTATAGAGTGTGAGGTGTTGGTCTATACCTAATTTTTGCCATACTATTTTCCAGTTTTCCCAGCAGTTTTTGTCACATAATGAGTTTTTGTTCCAAAATCTTGGATCTTTGGGTTTGCCATATACTAGATTACTATGGTTGTTTACTGTGGTATAATTTGTACCTAATCTATTCCACTGATCCACCACTTTATTTCTTGGCCAGTACTAGACTGTTTAGATAATTACTGTTTTGTAATACAGTTTGAGATCTGGTATGGCTAGACCACCTTCTTTTGCATTTTTTTCATTGATTCCCTTGATATTCTTTACCTTTTGTTCTTCTAGATGAATTTTACTATTTTTTCTAGCTCTATAAAATAATTTTTGATAGTTAGGTATGACACTGAATGAATAGATTAATTTAAATAGAATTGTTATTTTTATTTATTGGCTCAGCTTTCTCATGAGCAATTTTCCAATTTTTAAAAATTTAATATTTTTAAAAATTTAAATGTAATTAATTGGATTTAATTTAATTAATTTAAATTAAATATTTTCCAGTTGTTTAGATTTGACTTTATTTATGTGAAAAGTGTTTTGTAGTTATGTTCATGTAGTTCCTGGTTTTGTCTTAGCAGGTAGACTGCCAAGTATTTTATATTGTCTACAGCTATTTTAACTGGAATTTCTCTATCTCTTGCTGCTAGACTTTTTTTTTTGTAATATATAGAAATGCTGATGATTTATGTGGGTTTATTTTGTATCCTGCAACTTTGATAAAGTTATTAATAATTTCAAGTAGTTTTTAGTTGATTCTGTGGGATTTTCTAAGTATAGCATATAATCTGTAAAGAGTGATAATTTTGTTTTCTCATTGCCTATTCTAATTCCTTTAATTTCTCTTTCTTCCTTTATTGCTATAGCTCACATTTCTAGTACAATATTAAATAATAGAGGTAATAATGGGCATCCTTGCTTCACCCCTGATTGTATTGGGAAGGCTTCTAACTTATTCCCATTACAGATAATGCTTGCTGATAGTTTTAGATAAATAGTACCTGTCATTTTAAGGTAAGTTCCATTTATTCCCATGCTCTCTAGTGTTTTTAATAGGAATGGTTTCTGTACTTTGTCAGAGGCTTTCTCTGTTACTGATATGGTCAATTATGCTGATAGTTTTCCTAGTATTGAACCAGTCCTGTATTCCTACTATAAATCCTACCTGGTCATAGTGTATGATCCTTGTGATATATTGCTGTAATCTTTTTTTTTTTAAGATTCATTAATTTATTTATGTTTAGTTTTCAACATTCACTTCCACAAGATTTTGAGTTCCAAATTTTCTCCCCATTTCATCCCTCCCCCAACCCCAAGATGGCATGCATTCTGAATACCCTTTCCCTAATCTGCCCTCCCTTCTATCTACCTCCCCACTTCTCTTATCCCCTTCCTCTTCTGTTTTCCTGTAGGGCAGGATAGGTTTCTATACCCTATTGCCTATATATCTTATTTCCCAGTTGCATGTGAAAACAATTTTTTAACATTTGTTTTTAAAACTTTGGGCTCCAAGATTTTTCCTTCCTCCCTCCCCACCCACTATCATTGAGAAGGCAAACAACTCGATACAGGTTATACTTGTGTAGTCATGCAAAACACTTCCATAGTAGTCATGCTGTGGGAAACTATTTCCCTTCATCCTACCCTGTCCCTGGTTTATTCTATTTTCTATTTTGATCCTGTCCCTCCTCAGAAGTGTTTGCTTCTGATTACCCCCTCCTCCAAACTGCCCTCCCCTCTGTCATCCCCCTGCCCGCTCTCTTATCCTCTTCCTCCCTGTTTTCCTGTAGGGTTAGATAACTTTCCATACCCAATTGAGTGTGTATGTTATTTCCTCCTTAAGCCAAATCCTATGAGAATAAGATTCACTCATTCCCTCTCACCTTCCCCCACTTCCCCTCCACTGTAAAAGCCTTTTCTTGTCTGTTTTATGTGAGATAATTTACCTCATTCTACCTCTCCCCTCTCTCTTTCTCCCAGTACAATCCTCTCTCCCCCCTTAATTTTATTCTGCAGATAACATCCATTCATCTTCAACTCAACCTGTGCCCTCTACCTATTAATCTATCTATATATATAAATTTTTTCCCCTCCAACTACCCTCATACTGACAAAGGTCTCAATCATCTTTCCGTGTAGGAATGTAAATAGTTCAACCTTAATAAATCCCTTATGATTTCTCTTTCCTGTTTACCTCTTCATGTTTCTCTTGAGTCTTGTATTTGAAGGTCAGATTTTCTATTCAGCTCTAGTCTTTTCATCAAGAATGCTTGAAGTCCTGTATTTCACTGAATGTCCATTTTTCCACCTGAAGGATTATACTCAGTTTTGCTGGGTGAGTAATTCTTGGTTGTAATGCTATCTCCTTTGACCTCTGGAATATTATATTCCAAGCCCTATGGTCCCTTAATATAGAAGCTGCTAAATTTTGTGTTACCCTGATTATGTTTCCATAGTACTTAAATTGTTTCTTTCTGGCTACTTGAAATATTTTTTCCTTGACCTGGGAACTCTGGAATTGGGCTACAATATTCCTAGGAGTTTTCCTTTGGGGTTCTCTTTCTGGAGGTGATCAGTGGATTCTGGTTCTAGAATTTCAGGGCAGTTTTCCGTAATAATTTCTTGAAAGATGATGTCTAGGCTCTTTTTTTTGATCATGGCTTTCAGATAGTCGATTAATTTTTAAATTATCTCTCCTCGATCTATTTTCTAGGTCAGTTGTTTTTCCAATGAGATATTTCACATTGTCTTTTATTTTTTCTTTCTTTTAGTTTTGTTTTACACTGTCTTGATTTCTCATAAAGTCACTAGCTTCCAATTGCTCCATTCTAATTTAAAGAAGTATTTTCTACTTTTGGACTTCCTTTTCCATTTGGACAATTCTGCTCTTGAAGGAATTCTTCTTCTCATTGGCTTTTTGGACCTCTTTTGCCATTTGGGTTGGTCTATTTTTTAAGGTGTTATTTTCTTCAGTATTTTTTTGAGTCTCCTTTAGCAAGCTGTTGACTAGTTTTTCATGATTTTCTTGCATCATGATCATTTCTTTTCCCAGTTTTTCCTATACTTCTCTTACTTGCTTCTCAAAATCCTTTTTGAGCTCTTCCATGGCTTGGGACTGATTCACATTTTTCTTGGAGGCTTTGGATGTAGGAGCTTGGACTTTGTTGTCTTCTTCTGGTTGTATGTTTCAATCTTCTTTGTCACCAAAGAAAGATTCTGTGGTCTGACTTTTTTGTGAAGTTTGCTCATCTTTCCAGCCAATTACTTGAGTTATAAACTCTTTGTTAAGGTAGGGGTCTGCTTCCAGTGTGGAGAATGTACTATCCCAAGCTTCAGGGGGTTTGTGCAGCCATTTTCAGAAATACTTCTAGGGACCTGTAAGTTTTCAGTTCTTCCAAGGTGGTATGATCAAGGGAGAGGTGTTTACTCCTTTCCTGGCCTGTGCTCTGGTCTGTGAGTGACCACAAGCACTCTTTTCTACCTTGGAACTGTGAGGCAGATTCTCTCTCCATGGAACCTCCACCATGCCAGCACTTCTCCTTGCCCCAGGATTGCCACCTAGAACTGTGACCCAGATCCAAGCACAGGCAAAGCAAGAGAACCCTGCCTCAGCACCAGCAAAGAGATCCCTGCAATCCTCTTCTGATTAGCCACCTGATTCCTCCTTAGTCTGTGGGCCAAGAGGTCCAGACGCAGCCACCACCCACGGGTTGCACTGGGACTGGGACCTAGCTTCTCCCTAACCCCATGGCCATAGACTTTTCCTACTGACCTTCTAACTTGTCTCTGGCATTTGTAGGTTGAAAAGTCTAGAAACCTCCACAGCTGCCTTTGATTCAGTTTCCCGGGGCCAGCTCCAGGTTCACCAATGCCTACTTTTTGCCTGCATGCCCACACTGAACTGCATTTCTCTACCAGCCGGTACGATAGATCTTTCTAATCAACCATTTACATTGTCTTGGGCTGGAAATTTGTTTCCCTCTGTCTTTTTGTGGGTTCTACTGCTCTAGAATTTGTTTACAGCCATTTTTTACAGGTATCTGGAGGGGTTTGAGGGAGAGCTCAAGCAAGTCACTGCTTTTACTTCACCATCTTCGCTCCATCTCCCCTGCTGTAATCTTTTAGCAAGTATTTTTATTTGAAATTTTTGCATAAATATTTATTAGGGCATGCTCCCTTCCCACGCCACTGAGACAGACCTTTCCTGCTGTGCTGGTAAGCTGCTTTCCTGCCCCTAGATCAATTCTATGGTGGCTTTTTAGTTGTTTGGGGGGAAATTTGGGAGGGCTTCAGAGGGTTTCTTCCAAACTCTGCCATCTTGGCTCATCATATGAGAAATTCATATTTTTAAGGAGCTTACTTTTAATGAGGAAAACAAGAGGTAAAGACATACAGCATAAATGTAAAGAGAATAACTACAAATAAATTCAGAGTTGCTAAATAAAAAGAAGTAAAGGAGAAAGGGCGCTAACAATTGGAGAGAATGAAGAAAGGATCCATATAGCAGGTGGTGCTGGAGCTAAGTCTTGAGAGAATAGAGGGATTCTGTGAGGTAGAAGGGTAGAGGAATTGTATCCCCCATATGTGAAATCACCAGATTATGAACAGCTCAGCTAATGTTTATCACTAGTCTCGAAACTATGTGATTCTTGGCACACTCTGCTTTCTTTTCTACCTATGGCCACCAAATCTGCAGAGGCTGAAGGAGTCTCCATAGTGTTCAGAAACAGTGCTAGACAGTGGCTTGAGCTCTGGAGATGGCTTTGATGGTGTTAGGAAGACCCGGGTTTGAATATCTTTTTATAAACTTACCAACAGCTCTATCACTGAGCATGTTCAGTAAGTTCTCTGAGCTTCAGTATCCTCATCCTTAAAATGGAGATAATGAAAGAAACTGTTTCACAAGATTGGGTAAGGATTAAGTGAGTTAATGCTCTTAAATCACTTAGTAAACGTTAAAGCTTTATATAAATGTGAGCTATAGTAAGGGAGCCATTTATATTTTTTCTTTCTTTTGTGGGTTCCCCCAGACAATGAATTCATCCCCAAGTGATGAGCTCTTTGCCCTGAGTTAAGCTGGACCTCAGAAAACCGAGGTAGTCCTCAATAACTCTAATAATATCAGGCAGTAAATAATCCTTTCCTTTCTGAATCAGGACTGGGCTATAGGGAGCCTGTGAAAGTTGGGTTGTATAGAATACCCTCCATTTACACTTTAATAACTTCATATACTGATCTGGCACTGATGAGAAATCCATTGCAGGAAAATAGCAACATCTGTTTCAATTATGAAGTAGAGCACACTCTTCTACAATCCCCTTGACTGTGCTGACTGGCTCCCCCATGAGGCAGCGGTGACCTCTCCTTCATAATTATTCACTAGCTAGATCACATTTTTATTATTGTTTAGCACTCTGAATGCCACTATACAAAATACTGCTTTCTTATAACTAAAGAGTAATTTATGAAAAATGAGAGAACAGCTTCACTCAAAAATAAGGTGACCATTTGTCAATCAGCAGAAGTTTTACAGATGTATTCATATTAATTTTCTGGCAGATCTGCCTCCTACAAATGATGTAAGAGAAACCATCTCAGTTAGTGACTAATTCTCTTGGAGCTTGGGAGTTCAGTGAACCAATAATGAGAGGATAGTGGTACCTTGTTAAAAACTTTGTAGGCTAGAGGGAGACATCCAGGTGCTACTCCATTTCTCTGGTTTTGTAAGTCATTTTTCTTACCTTTTTTTTATCCATGTGAAATCTGATGATTGGGTCTGAAAGAAGGGAGGGGCTAAAGAAATGAGTTGCAGGCTGAAGCAGCCTGTGTCACTTACTCTGTGTTAGACGGAACCCACTCGACACTAGGGTTTGTTCTGACAGCTACAGCAACAATGAGAAGAATTCCCAGGTAAGACAAACAATTCTGCAGATCCTTTTACTTCTTCCTCATTGCTGCAGACTAAAGAAGCCCAGCCGGAAACTGATATAAAATGGTATGACATATGTCAAAGAAACATCCTGATCGGAAATATGATCATTACAGATCACATGCAATTGGGCTGCATAGTCACCCCAAGCAGAAGAATCATAAATAATTTCTGCATAATTCAGGCTGGGGCAGCTGTTTTCTCAGGCTGGGTTGGGGCCTGCCACTGTGCTGTCAACAAATTATCTTACTAACTTTGCAGTTTGGATTCACTCACATAACATGGATTCCAGACGTATAAGCTAATAGGTACAGCCAGCCCCACACAAATCATCAGATTAATATCACAACCAAGTTGGTTTCCAGCCATTTTCGTGCTGCATAATTCATGTGTTGTGTACACCTTGACTTTATTATGATTCACACATACTTCAAGTCTATGGGTACACATAGGTACTGCTCTTCACCCATACCCATTCTGTGTAATTGGCCAAACCTCTGATCACCTATTACCAATCATATCCCCCAAATTTTATGTCATTCAAAGTTTTGTAACCTTCCCTGATCCCAACAAAAAATTATGATGCCTTCCTATGCCAAACATAACCCGGACACTAACAGAGGTTTTTTTTTTTTAATTCACATGGAGTGTATGTGATTATAGATATACATGCACAAACCCACATCTATACAAGGTAACAATTGATTTGGGGCTCAGCGAATAATGCATATTTGGTATGGGGGGGTTATATGTGCCCTTGTAGAATGTAGGACTCATAGAATTCTTGGGCAGAAATCAAGGATATCTAGTTCGCTTAAAATGATACATTTTAAAATGTGTATCATTTTGAAATGATACAACCAGCTGATCATCAGAAGAATCATTACATTTATTTAATAAACATATTATGCAGTTTGAAAATGGATATGGTATGGCTTCATTATATTAATCAATCAATAAATATTAAGTTTATATAATTGATGTGTGCCAGTATCTCAGAGGTAAGTAGATTTTACATTTAGAATCAGTGAAAAATAGTTTACATGGCTACAATCTTACAATTCTGTTCTATAATTCTAAAGTGATACAATTCTATGATTCATTGCTATGGTGTGCAAAGTAGAATCATAGAGTGTCAGACCTGGAAGGGATAGCCATAGCTTATCTATATTTTCCAGATGAAGAAACTGAGAGCTATTAAAGTTATATGATTTGGTGGAGCTCATGTAGCCATAACAAAACTGGACTAGACCCCAGTCTCTCAATTCTGAGACTAGTACATTTCCCATTGCACAATACATATTTATATATGCTTTTTTCCATTGTATAACAATATGTCAAACACATATTTATAAAATATATGGAGAGACAGAGGTACAGGAAGACGGAGTAGAGAGGCACATACACAGAATGAGGATGAATATATCTTATCACTGACCACCCCAGAGATTTACTCTACTTAACAGGTGGAACAGAAGATAAATGGATTAGCCAGGTGAATAGAACTGTATTAAAAAAGACTTTCTGAAAAAAATCAATCCTCCAGAGAAGATTTGGGAAAATAAAATATGGTCAGCTGTGTCAGAGAACTTCAATAAATCGATGACTTCAGGCCTGGTAAACAATTTGATATATAGCTCCCACAGTATCATCACTAGCTATAGTTCCTTCCATAATTGGACCATGGGATGAGTCAAAGCCAGAATGAAAAGCATTAAAAGTGATATTTCAAGGGAAAATTAATTTATTTGCTGACCAACAAAAACCAAAGTAATTTCAGAATTTTAAGGATGGCGCAGCACAGTAGTATTGCTATGCATGTTTTTTTTCCCCTCAAATTGGAAATGGAGTCTGGTTTGAAATACAAAATAGAACTCTTACCTCTTCTTTTGAAGAAGTGTTTTAACCTAGATATAGTCAGTCAATCATCAGAAGACCATCTGTACTTCAATTCCAGGTGAGCTGATCCAAGAGCATGAAGGTGTGGAGAACCTACCCTTGAAACCACACAAGAACAATCCCTGTGCTTCCAGGTAAAAGGCAATAAAATAATAAGGAAATTACTCAATGGGTTTTTTGCTTTTATTTTTGTTTTTGGATTTTTTTGCCTTCCTGGATTTCCCGTGCAAGGTAGTTGTTGTTCATCCTTCATTTTCAAAGAGGACCAATGATATCACAATGTGATGAGTCATGTCTTCACTTGTCATGAATTGGATTTAAACAAGGCAGAGTTTCACAAAGTTGTCAGCCTCACTCTCTCAGAATCATCAAAATCGAGTGGCAAGACAAAAATCAAGACAACTACTGATGGCTTGGGATGCAGTGGATGACCTTGGCTTCTTTAATGTCTAGATAACCAAGCTCACAGTACCTACTTCAGCCACCTTCATGGCTGTTGGAACAAATTGTTTTCATCTGTCTTTGGGGTGGAGGGGGTAGGAGTTGGGGGTTGGAGGGGGCAGTCTTTACATGCTTGGAGTAGACAATCTCAGTAGTAAGAAAAGTTACAAAGACAGAGCTACTGTGGTTATACTAAATCATCCTCTGAAGGATCAAACTCATCTCTGTGGCTGTAATAAAATTAAATTAAAGTTATGATTTATGGCATAGATAATAAGATAGTAAAAATTGTCAGAAGCTTAAGCTGACCAGTCAAAAGTGGAATAGGTGGTAGCCTGCATGATGTGATTTAAGAGAGTTGGAAAGGTGCCCCTAAACAAAGTGCCTAAAATTCTACCATTTATTGCAATGATTTAAACATTGCTTAATCTCCCCCCCCCCACTTCTATTTTAAAATGTTAATGCCCCTGAGAAGGAATACATGTCAAGCTACTGATACCTTATGTAGGATTGAGTTTATAGCATTGATGATAGGAGGGATTTGTGACAGTACTGGAGACAAATTAGGTACTATACAAGAGGAAGAGAGCAGAGAAATGAGAGAAGAGCAGGGCATCAAAGGCAATTTCTCTTGAAAAACAAATTGACAGAGCTATTCACTTATTGAACACTTGTCCTTAAAACTGGCCATGGACATAGTACAGAAAGGCATAAAATGCAGTGGCACATCCAGCGGGAAGTGTCTTTTCAGTGAGACGTAGAAGCAACAGAAATGGAGGAGCTAGAGACAAAAACGTCTTTAATTTCCTTCATCCTTCTCAGTAAACAAGATTTACCAGTTCATACCCCATGAATATGTCAGTCAGTCTGTCTGTGTATCTATCTCATATGCCTTAAATTTATCACTCCTCTGTTAGAAGTGGCTAGTATGTTTCCAGATTGTTCCTCCAAAACCACCACGGATGTTCATTTTATTGATCATAGTTCTTATAGCTTTCAAAATTATTTGTCTTTACAGTATTGTTTGTTATGGTCCTGCTCATTTCATTCTTCATTAGCTTATAAAATCTTCAATTATTTTTATAATATTGATGTTATGGTCTAGATTATTCTTTTGTTTCTACTTATTTAACTCTGTATGAGTTCATATAAATCTTTTGATGTTTCTTTGAAATGGTCAATTTTCTTCCATGAAATTTTTCCTGTTGTCTTTTGATGACTTAATATTTCTAAGAAAACTATAAACTTAATCATATTGATAAAATAAAAATCATTATTATTCAATAGATACAGAACAAGCTTCTGACAAAATACAACTCTGATTTCTGTTTGAAACACTAGAAAACCTAAGGAACGTATGGACATTTACTTAAAATGATAAATACTGTATGTCTAAAACTAAGAACTACCATTGTATATAATAAACTAGCATCTTTTCTAATAAAATCAGGGTGAAATGGGAATACCCATTGTTGCTTTTTCTCTTTGACATAGTACTAGTAATGTTGGCTATCACAAACACTAGAAAAAGAAATTGAGGGAATAAGCATAGGTAAGGAAGTAAAATTTTCACTTTTTGCAGAGATGATGCTATACTTAAATAATCCTGAAGGGTCAACTAAAAAAAATGAAATAATTGCAGAAAACTTGCAGAGTATGAAATAAATCCATAAAAATCATCAGTATTTCTATATGATGCCAATAAAACCCAGCAGGAAGAGATAAGAGAAATTCCATTTAAAATAACTATAGAATATATAAAATATTTTGGGGTCTATCTACCAAGATACACACAAAAACTGCATATATAACTATAAACCATTGTTTACAGAAATTAAGACAGACCTAAATAATTGGAAAAAAATTAATTGCTTATGGGTAAAATGAATCAACATAATAAAAATGACAATACTACCTAAATTAACTTACTAATTCAGTGACATACCAATCACTCTACCAAAGGCTTACTTTATAGAACTAGAAAAAATAAAAACAAAATTTATATGGCAGAATCATATGAAGAATATCATATCATATTAAGAATCTCAAGGAAAACAATGAAAATAAGTGGGAATGAAGGGTGCCTAGTAGTGCCATATCTAGAACTTTCACTATTTTCCTTCAGAAGCTAATTCTCTCTAGCTGAACTCCCAGATAGCTCTTCTTCAGACAGGACAACTGGTCTTCAAGGCTTAATCCACAGACACTACTTTCTTATCCACCAACTGCTCATTTTGGGGAAGGCCTATGTTTTCTAGGTCTCCCGAGTTTCTAACCAGGTTTTTACTCTGGCCAACTCTTAAGGGGATGTGGTTCTCTATCTAACCACAGCCGTTATCTTTAGATCAGGGGTTCTTAACCTTTGTGTCTGTTGTGGACCCTTTTAGCAGTCTTATGGAATCTATGGTCTCCTTTGCAGAGTGATGTTTAGTTTTGTTTTGTTTTGCTAGGCAATGGGATTAAGTGACTTGCCCAGGGTCTCTCACAGCTTGTTAGTGTTATGTGTCTGAGGCCAGATTTGAACTCAGGTCCTCCTGACTCTAGGGCTGGTGCTGTATCCACTACGCCACCTAGCTGCCCCACAGAGTGATGTTTTTGAATGCATAAAATAAAATACATAGGATTGCAAAGGAAATGAATCATTGAAATAAAGATGTCACTCTTTTCCCATTTCAAGTTAACAGACCCCCTGAAATCTACCCATGGAAGCCTATTAAGAACCTCTGATCTAGAGATCTATGGAGATGTGACTTAACACTTGCTTCTCCGTATGATGTAGCCCCTGCTTCCTCAGGAACCACAGCTATGGAAGACTTGGAAAAGAAAAGTTCTCAGCACCCAAATCCTCAGTGCTGTCAGATGACTCAATATCAGTAGAAATGCCATACAAGAAGAGGCATTACCATCTAGTTTGATGCTGAGCTCTAAGGACCATGGGACCTTTTCATCAGTCTTGCAACTGAAACCTTTGATCTGTATCTTCTACCTTTAGTTAGGAAGTAAGCTACTTGAGAATTACAGGTTATCTCAGCTTTTCTATTATGTATTTTCTATTATGCTTTTTCATTCATTAATTCATCACAACTGATTTACCCATTTTTACAGTCCAGGTAGACTCAGGCATGCTGGGGAGTCCTGTCTGGCATATTTGTATCTAATGGATTCAGGAGGATTGATTAAATGATTTCTTGTCCCTTGCGGTTCTAGTTTTCCATGATCCTATGGAAAGGGCATCTGCATATTGCACCATGAATAGCAGTACCAATGATTTAGGCAGTAAAGAGCAGGTATGCCAAGCAAGGAAGTGAAAAGTGAGACTGGAAGAAGGGACTCTCTGTTATCTAATATCTCCAGTGCTATGCAGGAATCATTCTTCACCTACCACAGCAACCACAGCCGCATTAGCCCTCCGAACAGATATTACATTTCATAAAGCCAAATCAGCCCCCATGACAAAGTGCGTGCACTTAGAATTAAGGCCTTTTTAATACCAGAGATTAGAGAGGATCAACAGAACTGAGAAGGAGGAGGAATCTAACTATCCTTTTGCTCAGACTCCACTGCTTGCAGTGAATCCCGGGGATTGGTCCTTGTGCTCATGTTAAAGTTGAATTTAGGAAGCAGAGCCCATCCAAGAGTTTGTCCAGGCTGGGCCAGCCCAGAAGGAGCTCATGGCATCCCAGGAGTTAGTTCCTCCCCATTAACATTTAAAACCTTGCTTGTAACCAAGTATTTCAGATTGAATGTTTGACCACAGCTTCATGGTCTTTTTCTATCGAAACAGAACTCTATTAAATCACAAGGCCAATTAGGTGGCACAGTGGATATAGAGCACCTGCCTGGAATCAGGAAGACCTGAGTTCAAATGTGGCCTCAGATACTTACTAGCTGTGGGATCCTGGGCAAATCACTTAACCTATTTGCCTCAGTTTCCTCATCTGTAAAATGAGCTAGAGAAGGAAATGGCAAACCCCTCCAGTATATTTGCCAAGAAAACCCCAAATGGAATCACAAAGAGTTGGACATGACTAAAAAATGACTGAATAATAACAACATTAAATAGCAAAGCATTAGAAGCAACTCAGATCATTATTAAATATAACAAGTGCTATACAGAAATACATGGTATTTTCTCCAGAACTATATAGACCACATCTTTGGCAGATCCTTGCCCTTTAGACTTTTCATTGAGGGTGCTCTCTACATCCAGCCCAGAGAAGGTCTCCAGGCTGAACATGATAACCAAGCCTCCTCAGGACCTTGCCTGTTCAGAATGGTGACAGTGCAGGCCAGAGGAATGATAACAAAGTCTGACTCTATCCACTGGACTCTCTGTTGCCCCAACTTTGAAAGGATGAGAGTGAGCCAGATTTCTCTGGGGACTGGCATCTACCATACATCTGCCTTGGCCAAACATCTGGTTGACCACCTCTCTCCTGGTCAGACCTAGGTCCACCTCTGGTGATGTTAGAGATTCCCTAGGAAGAGGCCTCTGCTGCCAACGGAGAAGCAGCAGCCAGGCTGGGCTCTGCCACTTCCAGGAAATGATGCTTCACACTAAGCCGCCCTAGGGCTTCTCCTCTGCATCAACAGCCCCTTTCTCTCTGTACCTGCATCACGGTGTCCAGCCGATATCAAGATGATTAGGAAGTACTAAGCCTGCACATTTTCTATACCACAAAAAATAATAACAGGTAGACCCTTTGATTTCTAGGGAAATAAGAACTCTTTGCTGCATTTCCTGTCAGGCTGGCCCTTTGAACAAGCTCACTCCATAATTTAGAGTTTGAATCTCGCCTTAAATGGCAGTTAAAAATTGCATGTGGCAGTTCACAATGAAATTTAGCTTGACAGCTTGGACATAAAACTAAAAATAAATGACTTCACATCCAAATAATAAGTAATAACAATGTTAGCCTGCATAAGAATAGCAGGGCTGGATTCAAATACAATATTAATTTTAGGAATATGAGTGACTAGGGAGAGACAGAGGCAAAGAAACAAATCCTTCATATAGCAATAGTCTCCTCTTATCCCCCAGGCAACTGGCTGCCTTTCACCTCGGCGGCTCGGCAATTATGTGGTGTAATGGAAGCAGCGCAAATAAGCAGAGAGATTTTATTAACCCAAATGAGCAAATCATCTGCGTATTATTGCGATTTGATTGACACTGACAAGTGTTGAGCAGACACGGGTGTGAATATGATAAAGAAGCTCTCAGGAAAGCCCTTGATAATGTTACTCTTGATAAAGTTGCTTGGCCAGCCTCTCTAAGTAAATAAAGGGGAAAGGCAGATGACGCATATTAATTCACCCAGTTTGCAGCCTGCTGGAAGACTAGGGGGAAAAAAGTTGCAAGAGGTTCAGTGCATGGCATTTGATATGAATACCAAAATTGCATTCATGATTCGTATAGACTTTACAATAATATATTAATATTAAAAGTAAAGGTCATTCCGCATAACAGTTAAGCTTGCCTGAGCTTCAACCTTTATACCAATAACCGACTCGGGGAAATAAGTGAGAGATATTTGAATACTGTAAAAATAAAATAAAAATGCGAGCGGGGAGGCAGCGGCCGGTAGGTAGCTCAGGAGGCCCCTCGCCCACCTGCACCCCCCCGGGACAATTAAAGGGCCCCCGGGAGGATGCCTGCATCTGAGACAGCTGGCGCCGGCGGGGGGAGATGATTAATTGCCACAGGCCTTAAGGCCTCTGCTCGCTGGCTGCGCTCACTCCTCTGCTCCGCGGGCACTAATGATTCCCTTATGAGCTCACCGGCTGCGAGCGAGCGCGGGCGCGCCGCGAATGCGGCTCCAGAGTCAGCACAAAACTTTACCCGGCTGCTGGGGCGCTCGGAGCAAAGGGGGACTGGCGAGCCGAAAGCTCTGTCTAGGACAATTTAGGTGTAGACCTGCCTGGAGGCAGGGGCTGGACCAGATGACCTCTTGAAGTTCCTTGAGGGGGTATGATGCTCTCATTCTGTCAGCTGGGTCGGCTCAGGTGCTTTCTTGGGAAGGAGGGCGCCCCAAGGTTTTCCTAGGAGAAAGGTTTGGAAAGAAAGAAGGTGAACGAGGGAATTCCATAAAGTGGATAGAGTGCTGAATTTGGCGTCAGGAAACCTGGGTTCGAATCGCATCTCTGCTACTTACCGGAGTGACCTCGGGCAAGTCACTTGACCTCTCTTGGCCTCACTTTTCTTCTTTATGAAATGAAGGGATGAGACTAACAGACCTCTGAGGGCCCTTTTAGCTCTAGATGTATAATCCTGTGCAGGTGGATAGCTCTGCAGAACTGGGACCCCGAAAGAGATTTGGGGGGAGGGCAAGAAGTTCCCATCAGATAAGCAAGACTAGTGTCTGAAAAAACTTGATTCTTTTTCGCCTGGAGAGTTGACTTAACTCCGGTCAAGAGAGGAGACCAGCAAGACTGGTCTCTGTAAGCAGTGTAGAATAGTTTAACTATTTAAGAATTTAACTATTTAAATTTGAATAATTCAGTAGGAAAAAATATCCCCAGTTTGCTGGAGTTATTGTAAATAACTGTCCTGATGGGCCCCCAATTTACAGATTTTCACATCAAAAGGGAACTGGATTTGGAGGCAGATGACCTGGGTTCAAATACATCCTCTGTTACTCATTACCTGTATAACCTCAAGCAAGTCACTTAACCTGTCTGAGCCTGCTTCTTCATCTGAAAAATGATGGGGTTGGACTAAATGGTCCCTTCAAGCTTCCAGCTTGAAATGTAGGATCCTATGAAGCTGGATGGGTCTGCAGAATTGAGTCACTGCAGAGATGGGCATAGCAAACCATACCTATAAGATTAGATAAGTGGCAGAAAAAGAAATCAAGTATTCCAGCTAGAATTTCCTTGCTTCCCTATTAGGAGAGCAGGCTCACAAGATTGGTCTCCAAAAACAGCATTGAACAAAGTAGTTAGCTACTCTCTCCATAATTCAGGGGGCTTAAAAGAAATCTACTTTTGCTCAAGTTTATCCCCAACAGCTCTTCTGTTAAGTTCCAATTCATTGTATGGTTGCAAAGGTAGAGCACTGGATTTAGTCAGAGAACTGGGGTTCATATCTGTGTGAGCCTAGGTAAATGCTTAACCCTCTCTGGGCTTCACTTTATCTACCTGTAAGATGAGGGGGTTGGATTAGATGACAGCTGTGGTCCCTTCCAACACTGAGACTCCGAGCCTATAATCAACCAATGAACATTTCAGCTCAGAACTAAACTGCTGATGCAGCTCCTCTCTAGAGTTACCTGGGGCAATTCTACTTAGTTTCAAAAAGTCTACTCATTTCCATGAATCTAGATGAACCAGGCCTAGTTTTGGTGAACAAACTTGAATGATATCGTGAAAAAGCTTTACCAGCATATGTGGAGGCCTTAACAAAAACAGACAAAAAGCCTCCCCTGCGAAGTCCTTGGACCAGGCTGCCACCGAAGGTCAAAACTTTTCTGATTTCCTACATAAATCTCAAAGTAAGTGGTTCTGATGGGGTGCTTGGGTGCCTGTATTTGGGTGCTTGTGCTTGGACCCCAATTTCTCCCTAGCCTCAGAAACGCTATCCCTGACAGTTTCTCCCTAGCCCAAGGACACTGTGCCTAGCAATTACTCATGAGTGGGCCCCAGCAAGACCCTTATCTCTTTCCCTGGTGCAGTAACAAACAGCACCTGAAGGAATTATTAGTTTGAACTGGCTTTGCACTGGGTCATAAAGACATTCTTACCCACTGAACTATCTATACTACAGCCCTACCTCATTATCTATATCCTGGACTCCTCATTAACTGTATTCTAGACTTAAGACATATGTGTACTCCCTACATCTATCTTGTCAAACAAGACATTGATTGGTAGCAGACTGGACAACTCTCAGTTACCCTGAACTCTATTTAACTTAGTTACGTAGCAGGCCTAAAACCATACCTCCATGTGGCCCCCCTTGTGGGCTTTTCCCAGTGAACTCTGGGTAAAATGCCTGCGCAGTAGGTACAAGAAGTGCACGTTCTTTTAAGAACTGACCACTCCTTAACCACTCCCTAATCCCTCCCTGAATCACCTAGTTAGCATATTTGACACATGTCTTATCATATTTTATACTATATAAACTTTAGCTATGCTCTTTTAAGATTGCAGGTTCCTTAAGAATCCTTGCCTACTGAAAAGCGTAACAATAAACTTTTTGCAGCTTGACTTAAAGATTGCTTGAGTTTTTGAATTCATTCCAGACGACCCATTTTGTACTTTGGTTTTTGAGGGGTCCCAACCTCTCAGCTCTCATCAGTTCCACAGAGGGCCACCTGTGAAGTTCTGAACCTTCCCCTCCAGACAAATTAAACCATATTAATTATATGAAAGATATAAAAAACATACCTGACCAGCTCTTTGTATGAACTTGATTGAAACTTAAGATACCTTATAGACCAGTGAAGGCATTTCACTTTGGTTTGTTAACCATTTAATAAAATGTTATCAGAAATTTCTCTATCTCCAAGAAAAGTCAATGTTAAAAGCCAATTTTTTTAATAAAACATCAGCTCACCATGAGCTCAGCCATACTCTGATTTTTTTCCTTATTAATATAGATACACAAACTAATGCTAATGGGAAAAAATGCCTATGTATTCATCAATAGACTTTTCCTTCAAGATTTTCCCCTCCTGAAAATACAAAATTCCAAGTCACTTGCAATTTAATTGTAGATGCTATGGAGAGAGAATGAACATTTTCAGGCCAAGATCAAGATTGCCTTTTTTTTTTTTTTACTTCCTGGAGCAATAAATATCTTTTTAATAATTAGTAAAATTTAGGAATTGCAAAAAAATTTAAAGCCAGTCAAATACACCTTTAAATCAATTAAAGAAATTAATTAAATTGAACAAATTTGATTCCATTCAACAAGCATTTTTTAAGGGCTAGGCATCTGTGGATACAAGCCCCTGCCCTTGAGCTTACATTTTATGAATGGGGAGAGGAATGTGACATTTAGCAGATAAGCAAATGCAAGATAATTTGAGGAAAGAGAGAGCACTAACAGTTAGTGGGGATCAGCAAAGCATCCCCAGCACTTGTAGTACTTAAAGCTTAAGAATCTAAGAGTACATCAGACCTGGCAAATGCAGAGATGGTATGCCGGATAACCATTTATTAAATGTCTGCTATGTCCAAAGCACTTTGTATTTCCAGGGCCTTACACAGTGCCTGGCACACAGTAGGCACACAAAAAATACTGATTAATTGATTGAAATAACTACTATACAAGGGAGAGGAAGCTAAGTGCAAAGAAGAGGTTCAGGTAAAATGCCTGAGAGAAAACAGGTGAGGGAAGCATTACTTTCATCTGGTAGGGAAGGCCAGTGGAAGTTTTGTGGAAGAGGCAGCCTTGAAGGCAGGAATTTCAAGAGAGAGATGTGGGATGTGGGAAGTTCATTCCATATATATGGATGACTTGAGCAAAGGTACAAAGATGGAAGAGAGAAGTCAGTCAATAAGCATTTATTAAACACTTACTGTGTGCCAGGCACTATGTTATAAGCGCTGTGAATAAAATGAGCAGGACTATGGAATGAAACTATTCCATTTCATATCAAAGAATAGATGAAGGAGAATAGTACAAGGCTTGACAGGTTGGATGAAACCAGATTATCAAGGGCTTCAATGTCCAAACCAGGAGATGATACTTTATTTACAGGCAGTAGGGAACAATCGAAAATTTCGGTGTGGAGGAGAAACAAGATTATATTAAGACATTAGGAAGATTACTCAGGCAGCAAGTAGTTTGGACTAAAGAGGAGATACAGAAGATGGATGAGAGAAGGAAGGAAGGAAACAAGCATTTATTAAATGCCTACTGTGTACCATACACTAAGCTAAGTGCTTTACAAATATTATTTCATTTGATCCTCACAATAACACTGGGAGGTAGGGGAGACTGGATTTGGAGTCAGGTGTTTTTGTTTTCAAGCCCAATGCTTTATCTGCTGCATGACTTAGAACAATTAGATGACTGAAGGTAGGCAGAAAGACCATTTGAAAGGCTTACACCAGAAAGGTAGGAGTGGGAGTGAAGAGGAGAGGCTGGTGTAAGAGATATTACAGAGGTAGAATGGACAGGACTGGAAACTGATTCAATATTTGGGGAGAGGAAGAAGGAAGAGTCAAAGATGATTGGGGTAACAAAGCCAGGAGATTGGTAGTGGTGCCGTTAACAAATATGGGCATGTAGAGGAGTTCCCCCGTGAAACTGATGAGCTTACAAGAAGAGCCTTTGTTTGGTATTTTGATACATGAATGGCACAGGTATTCCCCTTGAGGGAACAGGGTGGGGAGGACCCATCCTGGGACATAGCCATTAAAACCTCATGGAGAAGGAGTGATTCAAGATGATTGTTGTCTTTGTCTATTGTCAGTTGAGGGTTGGTGCTCCCCTTTGTGGCTGGCCTATAAAAGAGAATTGGCAAACCCATAGCAGCCCTTTTCCAGAGAGATCCCAAGAAATGTGAGCACTTCAGATATCAGACATCTGATAATGGACTTTGGTATCTGAGATGAAAGTGTGAATAAAGTTGCCTGGATATTCATGCATTTCTCCTAGGGACCAACCATGCCCTCGACCTCAGTGCCAGAGAGGTCAGTCAAAGAGGAGCAGTGTCAGAGCCTCTTAGGCTGAAAGATGGCAGCAGCTGAAGGCAGTGGTGGAGTAGAAAGATTTCTTGGATCCTGAGCCTAGATGTGTAGGCCCAGCCATCATGGAGAGTCAGCAACAAAGGCTTGGCAAAATCACACATATCCCTCCCAACTATGACTGATCCTGGTCTGTGTGATCTCAGAGCTTGGGGTACTAGGCCACAGGTTGCAGCTGGGTTTAAGGGACAAGATCATGAGGTTGGCTTGAGATGTTTAATTTAATTCAATTCAACAAATATTAAGCCCTCAGGATTGTATGAGTTTGCTGGTAAATGGTTAATCCCCAGCTCTTTGAGGGAAAAATGCACAGCATGACACATTTTTAAGTTTAATATGCATTATTAAAATTTTCTCCAGTATTTTCTTATGTCTAGATAAAACAAGCTCTGATTTGTAGCATTTGCAAATTTCTAAGGTGCAAATGTTCACTCTGAAAATTTAACCATCTGCTGTCCTGGAACAGCTGGCCCCAGCTCACCCCTGGCAGTAAGGCACTATGTGCTAGGTGCTGGAGATAGGAGGACAAAATGAAAAAAACAAAACAAAACAAAAACAATGCTGTCCTTAAGGAGATCAATTATACAAGGGGATAGAGTACTTAAGATATTAGTTCAAATCCAGCCTCAGATACTTACTGGCTATGTGACCTCCAGCAAGGCACTTAACCTCTGTCTATCTGAGTTTCCTTAACTGTCAAATCAGGATAATAATAGCACCCACCTCCCAGGATTATTGTAAGAATCATAATATTTGTAAAGTGCTTAGCACAGTGCCTGGCACTTATTAAATGCTTGTTCCCTTTCCCTTTCCCATAATTAAATATAAGATAATTTGGAGAGGGAGAAAACCCTAAAAACCTAGGGAAATGAGGAAAAACTTCCTGTAGGAGGTGACAGAAAAGCTGAGCTTTGGAGAAACTAAAGATTCTGAGAGAAGGTACCAAGGGTGGAGCACATTCTAGGTATATGAGATCCAGCCTGTTCCAAGTCCCATGGAGTCAGAAGATGGACCTCTATGTAAGCCATTTTTGCTGCAATGTAGAATACATGAAAAGTGGAGTAATGTGAAAGTCTGGGAAGGCTGACTGGAGCCTGACCAGGAAGTGCTTTAAATGCCAGACTGAGTAGTTAGTATTTTATCCTAGGGGCAATAGGGAGTTATAGGAGCATCTTGAGCAGGGCAGTATCACAGTCACATGTGACTTTAGGAAGACAATTTTGCCATCTGTGTGGAGTACAGAGTGGAGAGGTGAGAGACCGGAAGCAGGAAGACCATTTAAGAGGCTATTGCAATAAGTAGTCCAGGCTATAGATGATGAAAATCTGAATTAGTGTAGTAACCATGTGAATAAAGAAAAGGGATATATGCAAGGAATATTGAAGAGGCAGGATTGACAAGACTTCACTGCTGATTATACTTGGGGAGTCAGGGAAAGCAAAGAGTCAAGAATGAGTCCAATCTTGGGAATCTTGGTGACTGAAAGGCTAAGGATGTGCTCATCCAAAATTGCAAAGATGATGAGTTCTTTGAGTTTGAGATTCAGGTGGAGATATCTAGCAGGCTGCTGGTAATGTGGAACTCAAACACAGGAGAGAGAGATGGAGGCTAGATATGGATATTTGGGAGTTATCTGCATTGGGATGAAAATTGAAACTGTAGGAACTAGAGGAGATATGAAGGAATGGAACCAAAGGCACAAGTAGAGGAGGTTGGTCCTAGCAAGAAGAGCCACTTTACCAAAAACTGGAGCAAAGGAGGATAGAATAGGAGATGTCATGAAATGATTTTGCAATTTAGAAATAGGAGAATAGAAGGTGCTCCTGATGGAGGATCTCTATTTTCTCAGTAAAGTAGGAGGCAACATCACTTGCTAAGAGGGAGAGGGGCAGGGCTTATGTGGGAAACCTGAAGAGAGAAGATTTGGAACCAGTACTTGTAAGGAGTGCAATAGAATCAGTCAACAAAGAATTAAAGGATGCTGTGAGTTTTCTTTCTTTAAAAAATATTTTTCCAATTACATGCAAAAACAATCTTCAACATTCATTTTGCAAAAGCCTGAGTTCCAAATTCTCCCTCACTCCCCACTTCTCCCTCTCCTGAGAAGGCAAGTAACTAGGTATAGGCTATATGTATGCAGTCATGCAAAACACACCTCCACATTGGTGAAAGAAAAACCCAACAAAACCCAAGAAAAGTTTAAAAAAAGCAAAAAAATATGCTTCAATCTGCACTGAGTCTCCATGAATTCTTTCCCTGGAGGTAGACAGCATTTTTTATTACAAGTCCTTCCAAATTGTCTTGGATCCTTGTATTGATCAGAATAGCTAAGTCATTCACAGTTGATTGTACAATATTACTTTGGGCCATCACTAGTCATCTTGCCGTTGGATTTTGATGACTTTGATGACTCTGGAGGAGAGTGAGGCTGACAGCTTTGCTGACAACTCATATCCAATTCAGACTCAAGTCAAGACATTCCCCCTCTTTATATCATCAGTCCTTTTTGAGAATGAAGGACCAACAAAAACAAGTCCGTTCACTTCACGATGTATCAGTTCATGTAAGTCTTTCCAGGTTTTTCTGAAAACATCCTGCTTGTCATTTCTTATAGCACGATAGTATTCCATCACAATCATATATCACAACTTGTTCAGCCATTCCCCAATAGATGGGCATTCCCTCAATTTCCAATTCTTTGCCACCACAAAAAAGAACTGTTATAAATATTTTTGTACATAAAGGTCCTTTTTGCTTTTTTTTTTTGTATCTTTTTGGGATACAGATATGGTAGTGGCATTCCTAGGTCAAAGGTTATGCACAGTTTTATAGCCCTTTGGAAATAGTTTCAAATTGGTCTCCAGAATGGTTAGATCAGTTCGCAACTCCACCAATTTTTTTTTTTGCAACCAATTTAGCGAGTGTCCCAATTTTCCCAAAGCCCAGCATTTGTCATTTTCCTTTTTGGTCACACTAGCCCATCTGATAGGTGTGAGGTGGTACCTCAGAGTTGTTTTAATTTGCATTTCCCTAATCAATACTGAGTTAGAGAATTTTTTCATAAGACTACAGATAGTTTTGATTGTCTCATCTGAAAGCTGCCTATTCATATCCTTTGACCATTTGTCAATTGTGGAATGGCTTGTATTATTATCAATTTGACTCAGTTCTCTATATATTTGAGAATGAGGCCTTTATTTATTATGTTGTAAAAAAATTTTCCCCAGTTTTCCACTTTCCTTCTAATCTTGGCTGCATTGGTTTTGTTTGTGCAAAAACCTTTTAATTTAATGTAATCAAAATTATTCATTTTACCTGTCATAATGCTCTCTAGCTCTTCTTTGGCCATAAATTCTTCCCTTATTCATAGATCTGACAAATAAATTATTCCATATTCCCCAAATTTGCTTATCATATCACCTTGTATAGCTAAATCATGTACTCATTTTGACCTTGTCTTAGTATATAATGTATATAATGTGAGATGGCTATACTGTTTCTGCCAAACTGCTTTCTAGTTTGCCTAGCAGTTTTTGTCAAATAATAAGTTCTTTTCCCAAAAGCTTAGATCTTTGGATTTATCAAGCAAACATTAGATTACTATGCTCATTTATTATGTTACATGATGTACTTAATTTGTTCCACTGATCTACCACTCTATTTCGTAGCCAGTACCAGATTATTTTGATGATTACCACTTTATAAAATCGTTTGAGACCTTAATACGGCTAAGCCACCTTCCTTCACATTTTTTTTTCATTGATTCCCTTTATATTCTTGACCTTTTGTTCTTCCAGATGAATTCTGTTATTATATGAAATATTTTTGGCAGTTTGATTGGTATTACACTGAGTAAATAAATTAATTTGGGTAGAATTGTCTTCATTATCTTGGCTCTGCCTACCCATGAGCAATTAATAGTTTTCTAATGGTTTAGATCTGACTTTATTTGTGTGAAAAATATTTTATAGTTGTGTTCATACAGTTCTTTGGTTTGTCTTGGCAGGTAGACTCCCAAGGATTTTATGTTGCCTACTGTTTTTTAAATGGAATTTCTCTTTCTATCTCTTGCTACTGGACTTTTTTGGGTAAGACATAGAAATGCTGATGATTTAAGTGGGATTACTTTATTTTCTGCAAATTTGTTAAAGTTGATACTTATTTCCTCTAGTTCTTCAGTTGATTTGCTAGAATTCTCCAAAGATGCCATCATATCATCAGCTAAGAGCGATAGTTTTGTTTCCTTATTGCCTTTTCTAATTACTTCAATTTCTTTTTCTTGTCTTATTGGTATAGCTAGCATTTCTAGAACAATATTGAATAACAGTAGTGATAATTGGCATCCTTCCTTCACCCCTGATTTTATCTAGCTTATCCCCATTACAGATAATACTTACTTATGGTTTTAGATAAATACTGCTTATCATTTTAAGGAAAGCTCCATTTATTCCTATCCTGCCTAGTGTTTTTAATAGAAGTAGGTGTTGTATTTTATCAAAAGCCTTTTCTGCATCTATTGAGATACTCATAGGATTTCAGGGGTGGGGAACCTGTGACCTCTAAGCCACATGTGGCCCTCCAGGTCCTCACCTGCAGGTCCTCAAGTGTGGCCCTTTGACTAAATCCAAACTTCGCAGAACAAATTCCCTTATTAAAAGGATTTGTTTTGTAAAACTTGGATTCAGTCAAAAGGCCACTGCCAAAGACCTAGAAGAGGTCTGGCCTCGAGGCTGCAGGTTCCCCACCTCTGGTTTTGTTATTGATATGGTCAATTATGCTGATAGTTTTCCTAATATTGAACCAGACTTGTACCTCTTTTATGTGAGATAATTGGCCCATTCTACCTCTCCCTTCCCTCTTCTCCCAGTGCATCCCTCTTTCTCACCCCCTATATTTTTATGAGATCATCCCAACAGAATTGACTCACACCCATGCCTTCTGTCTATGTAGACTCCTTCTAATTGCCCTAATAATGATAAAGCTCTTAGGAGTTACAAATTTCATCTTCCTATATAAGAATATAAACAGTTTCACCATATCAAGTCCTTTATGATTTTTCTTTCACATTTACCTTTTTATGCTTCTCTTGAGTCTTCTTTTTGAATGTCACATCATCTATTCAGCTCTGGTCTTTTTTTTCAGGAATGCTTGGAAGTCTTCAATTTCATCAAATATCCATTTTTCCCCTGAAGGATTATAATCAGTTTTTCTAGGTAGGTTATTCTTGGTTGTAATCTTAGCTCCTTTGCCTTCTGGAATATCATATTTAAAGCTCTCTGATTCTTTAATGCAGAAGCTGTTAAATCTTGTGTTATCCTGTGGCTCCATGACGTTTGAACTGGTTCTTTCTGGCTGCTTGCAATATTTTCTCCTTGACCTGGAAGCTCTGCAATTTGGCTATAATATTCCTGGGAGTTTTCATTTTGGGTTCTCTTTCAGGAAGTAATTGGTGGATTCTTTCAATTTCTGTTCTGCCCTCTGAATCTAAGATTTCAGGGTAGTCTTCCATGATAATTTCTTGAAATATGATGTCTAGGCTCTTTTTCGATCATGGATTTCAGGTAGTCCAATAATTCTTAATTTATTTCTCCTTGATCTATTTTCCATGTCATTGTTTTTCCAATGAGATATTTCACATTTTGTCTACTTTTTCATCTTTTGACTTTGATTTATTGTTTCTTGATGTCTCATGGAGTCATTAGCTTCCACTTGCCTAATTCTAATTTATAAGGAATTGTTTTCTTCAGTGAGCTTTTTTTTAAAAAAAACCTCTTTTTCCATTTGGTCAATTCTACTTTTTAAAGAGTTCCTTTCTTCAGTGAATTTTTGTGCCTTTTTAAATTTGGTCTCTTCTATTTTTTTAGGGTGTTATTTTCTTCAATATTTTTTATGCCTTCTTTACCAAGCTGTTGACTCATTTTTCATGATTTTCTCACAGCACTCTCATTTCTTTTTCAATTTTTCCCTCTACGTCTTGTATTTGATTTTTAAAATTCTTTTAGAGTTCTTCTAGGAATTCTTTTTTTGTGTGCCTGAGACCAATGCACATTTATTGTTGAGGCTTTGGGTGTAACTGTTTTGCCTTCATTGTCTTCTTCTAAGCTGGTGTTTTTGACCTCCCTTTTCACCATGTTCTTTTGTTGTTTGCTTATTTTCCCAGCCAATTTCTTAACTTTTAACTTTATGTTAAAGTTAAGCTCTACTCCCAGAGTGGAGGAGGTACTGTCCCAAGCTTTAGGTTTTTTGCACAGCTATTTTCAGAGCTAATTCTGGGAATCTTTTAAGTTTTTAGTTCTTCCAAGGTGGTATGGTGCAAGGAGATGTGTGATCACTGTTCTCCTAGCCTAGGTGCTGGTCTGTGAGTGACCACAAGCATTCTTTTCTGCCCTGCAACTGTGACCACGGTCCCTGCTTCACTTCAACTACAGGTTGTAGTGTGTTAGTACTTCTTCTAGCCTTGGTACTGTGATCAGGAACCACATACAAGCAATGCAACAAGGTTCTACACCCAGGACCAGCAAAAAGTCCCTTTTAATATCCTTCTGACCAGTTGTCTAACCCCTTTACTATCTGTGTCTGGACAGCTCTGGAAGCCTCACTGCCAATTCAGTTACCCCTAAGGCCTTCTGACCACTTGCCAGCCATAACCTTTGCTGGACTGCACTCCACTGTGAGTAAGACAGATTTTTCCTGCCAATCTTCTGAGTTGTCTTGGACTGGAAAATTGTTTCACTCCATCCGTTGGTTAGTTCTGCCACTCTAGAATTCATTTTGAGGCATTATTTTAAAGCTGTTTTGGGGGGAATTGGGGAAAGCTCCAGTGAGTCTGTGTCTTTATTCTGCCACTTTGTTTCCACCCTTATGATACTGTGAGTTTTCAATTGAGATTAAATAATTTCAGGGGTGTGAATGGTCATTTGGGGTACTACACTTCAAAAGCCTTTGTGAAGCTCAGCAGATTTCAGTGCACCCAATTTTTAAGGAAGATGGATATCTTCTAGTGGGATGAGATGGAGAATCATACCTGGATAGCAGAGTGAAGCCAAAAGAAGTTGATGGGGAAACAATACTGTTCACTCATTTGCTGTGCACCACCACTCTAAAGTTCTCTCAAGTTCCTGTTTCAGCATTGCTGTGGATGACTTCAGCTTTCAGTGCTCTGCTGAGAAGCTGCTGCTGTGGACACTAACTTACCCCCCTGCCATGAGTGGTGTGATAGATGTTGCCCCACTGTGTTGTGGAGGAAGAATTTAGATAAGCTGTCCTCAGGAGATGTGTATTGGGAGGGAGTAGGTTTGCACAATAAGGCAAGAGAGTACTAACTATTTGATTTAACTCCTTCTCACACACCTTGCATTTTACTCAAAGTAAATGTCCTTTCCTTTACAATGACATCATGTGATTTATTCTGGCTCTATACGAGGAAATCTAGTAGAAGAGGGAACTCATGCTGGAGAAATAAAACCTTAAGCACTTATTATGTTCCAGGCCCTGTGCTAAGTGCTGGGGATCCAAGCAAAAACAAACAAGGCAATCGCTGCCTTTATTTGCTTTCCAAAGGGAGAAGACAACTGTTGAGGAGTAGAGAAAAGCAGAGGGACAACCTCTGATGGGGCATGGTAAGGAGACAACTAGGAAGGGGCCTGGAGGATTGGACACTAAGATAAAGCAAAATTTTATCAGGACCAGGGGAACCAGGGATAGAACTATGATTATTAATTATAGACTGAAATATAAGGATTACCTCTTGAGTGCCACGGACCTGGCACTGTAGGAGTAGCCAAAAGTAGATGTGTTTGGGGTGCTACAGTTAAGGAGGCTTCATCCAGAATAGTGCTTTTTATCTTTTGTAAGGTAATTTTGAATATTGGGGTCAAACTAAATCTATTAACTAATACCCACTGAAGACTGATATCAAAAATTTTCCATTGAAATCCCTAGACCAGATGAAATTTGAAATAACCATAACCTAAAATGAATTAATTGTCAGAGAAATTGTTTATTGCTGAAGTGACCTTGGGAAACTGTCAGTGTATAACTATTTTTAGTTACCCCGAGTATTGTTCTTGGAGAATTGGTGCCCTGTGGCAAAACTTTGACCCTCCTTGAGGACTGTTGGTTTAGTGGGGTGCCTAGTTGGTGTTATAGTTAAGATGTTAGAAAAACATTACACGGAGGTATGGACATTTTGGGAAAATGTCAGGTACTCTCTACCCAGGGATGAAGGTGAATTGATAGCCACATTGTGGAAAGTGAAACAGTGGCATATTCAAAGAAGTTAATAGGGCTGTTTGGAAGCTAGTTATTAAACCTCCTTCTGCTAATTAGGAGATAATGAAAAAATTTAGTGCATTCCTAGTGAGAGAAAAGATGACTGAAGATGAGATGGGAGACCTACCTGGGGGGACATCATTGTCTATGGCAGCCCATGCTGCAGGAGCAGCAGCAGCTTTGGAATCTCATGATGCATTAGCTTTTTTTTTTTTTTTGGTGGGCAATCAGGGTTAAGTGACTTTCCCAGGGTTACATAGCTAGTAAGTGTTACGTGTCTGAGGCTAGATTTGAACTCAGGGCCTCCTGGCCCCAAGGCCAGAGTTCTATTCACTGCACCACCTAGCTGCCCCATGATGCATTAGCTTTATAAATATACTGCATGGGGTCCTGCACTTGGAGTCAAGAAAATTTGGGTTTTGAAGCCAACTTTAAATATTCATTAGCTCTGTGATTTTGAATAAGTCATTTAATGTCTTTGAGCCTCTAAATTCACTATCTATAAAATTAGTTGGTTGGACTCAATGACCCCTAAAATCCCTTCTAGCTTTAAACCTATGATTTTATCATCCTTGATTTAGTGGGTCAAGCAATTGGCTAGTGATATGTTCCTCAATAACCAGTAATTTTAAAACCATGATTAGTCAAAGAGCCAGTCCTAATAGAATGGACTGAATGTAGACTGCTATGGTCCACAAGATGACAAAACCTTTCAGCCTTGGCCAGGACATACCACTGAAGTAATGGAAGTGAGGCAAGAGAATAGTGTGGGAAAATGCAGGAGACAAATGGAGAGCCTCTGGGGATATGTGTTTTGCCTCACAGGTTCCTTAAAAAGGCAAAAGGACTATTTGTATAAAAATATTTATAGCAGCTCTTTTTGTGATAACTAGGAATTGGAAATTGAGGGCCCATCAATTGGGGAATGGCTGAACAAGTTGTGGTATATGAATGTAGTGGAATACTATTGTGCTATAAGAAATAACAAGCAAGATGATTTCAGAAAAACCTGGAAAGACTTATATGAACTGATGCACAGTGAAGTGAACAGAACCAGGAGAATATTGTACACAGTAACATCAACATTGTCTGATGAAGAATTGTGAATGACTTAGCTATTCTCAGCAATACAGTGATCCAAGGCAATCCCAAAGGACTAATGATGAAACAAACAATCCACCTACAGAGAAAGAACTGATATTGTTTGAGTACAGACTGAAGTGTGCTATTTTTCACTTTCTTTCACTTTTTTCTTCGAGTCTTCTTGTAAAAATGACTGATATGGAGATGTTTTACATAATTGCATATGTATAACCTATATATGATTGCTTAGTGTCTCAGGGAGGGGGAAGGGAAGGATATAACTCAAAACTTTAAATAAAAATTGAAAAAAAAACCCAAAAAGGGCAGCATTCCAAGGCCATTCTGTCTTTATGCTGACAGAGGTTAGGTAGACAACTTGTGCAGAAAGTGCACAAGAAATCTTTGTGCCATTCTTCTGTGCTTGCCACCATTGTGGAGGGAAGGGCTCTGACTTCAGACTATTTGTAAAAGTTATTTCAGAGAGGAAAGGTCAAAAGAGAATATGGAGCAGATGGACTAACATTGGATTGATCCAAGTATCTGGGGGATTGGCATTTGATGAAACCTTTGGGTACACCAATAAGTGAAGGAAGAAAAAGGATAGCATTTTGGTTACTTGGAGTAAATATACCTGGTAAAGAAGACAGAGGCAAAGATGGTGTCAAGGATGTGGGTAAAAGCCCCTTTTAGATTTGATCGGGGCAGCTACAGATAAAGGGACCAAAAATGTGGCTGAGCAGGTATCAGAGGCAATGAATGACCTTACTCCCTGGGTTCAACTTGCCTTTATACCTTTTCTCTACATGCTCATCTGTCTACATGGGCAAACCTGAAAGACTTAGGGTTTTTAAAAACTGGAGAATGCTGAGTCCTCAGAGATGTTTAGGACTTATTAGATAAACAACTATTACCTGATTTATAGCCCAGCCTTCAGAGGCTCGGAGGATATTGGAGAGTCACCATAAGCCAGAGTAAGGCTTTAGATCTAAGGAGCTAAGGGGCATGTACTGGCAAGAGAAATTGGGGAATAAAAAGAAAAGACCTAGACCAAGGTCATTGGCCTTATGTTTTTCTCTTAGAGAGCTAGACAACTGGGGCATATATATGAGGTCACAGAACCCCCAAGCTCTTAGGAAACAGAACAGAAGAGGTTTCTGCTGGTCTTTGGGCAATAATTTCTGCTTTTCCTAAAAGACTTGGCTAAAAAAGTACAACAGCTTTCTAACCAAGTACTTCAACTGAGCCAGAAGCTGGAATTAATGGAGACTCCATTCAAGCAACATTCACAGGAACTAGTCCTGCACCACCCAGTGGCATCTAGTAACACTCAAAAGTACCCCGTTGAGTAGGGACCTTCAGGTGTCAGCGGAGCTGTATCTGCCAGTGTCTGGCAAAGGGGCATCTGCAGAGACTAAGAAACCAGAGGGGAGCAGGCCCTTTGAGCAAGAACTATGAGCCCTGTGTAAATAATGGCAGCACAATACGTTGATAGAAGATAACACATTTCCTTCTTGTGTATTCCTCCATGCGTTTGCCGTGGCCATACATATTCCTTATATTTGTGCCTCTCCACTTGTGTTCTCTATATGTATCCACTTTTTCCATAGACGTGTAGTTATTGTAACAATAAAGTTAATAATGGTAATTATATACAATGCACACACACATGTAATTGCTAACATGTATATAGTACTTCAAGGTTTGCAAAACACTTTACTAATATTACCTCATTTTTTCTTAAAGCAGCCCTAGACATAAATGTTATTATTATCTCCATTTTATGAAGAAGGAAAAATGAGACAGATGGAAGTTAAGTGACTTGCCTGGAGTCACACAGCTAATAAGTGGATTTGAACTCAGGTCTTTCTGACTCCAATCTATTTCTGCTTCAGTCTGTTCACTGTCACCTAGCTGCCTCTTACTCTTGTGGAGAGCACACAACTAGGTTTATGAAGGAAGATTTGTTTGCTATTTTTTTTTACTATGCCATTTCATTCAATGCCTTTGCTTTTAACCGACTGTGTCCTTTGTCTAACTATGAATGGTAAATATATCAGTGGGGGCTCATGAGCTTTATAGGAGTGCAGAAACACTAAGTACCTTGAACCTGGAATAGCTGTTCCCTGGAGGACAAGTCCTACAAATTGGAGGTGCCCCCAGGTGCTATGATGAGCACTGAAGTCAGAGACAGAAAAACACATTCTTTCCAGTTACACACATTCTTCTCAGATATGAACCACTGAGACCAAAGGAGACACCAATTTAGAAGAATCAGATGATAATAAATGATTTTGGGGAAAGAGAAGAGTATGAAAGATCCTCTCCTGCTGGAAGAGAAGGGCTTGGGGTAAAAGGTCAGGACAACTCACTACAGGAACATTACCAATATTCAGCCAAAGAGGCCAAGTTGTATTTTGCTGTAATTGTGGAAAAGATGGGTAGATTTTAGATATATTAAAAAGAAGAAGGAGGCGGAGCCAATATGGTGGAGTAAAAGCAGTGACTTGCTTGAGTTCTCCCCTAAGCCCTTCCAAATACCTGTAAAAAATGGCTCTAAATAAATTCTAAAGCAGCGGAACCCACAGAAAGACAGAGTAAAACAAATTTCCAGACCAAGACAAACTAGATGTTTGATCAGAAAGGTATATCACGTCAGGCAGGGAGAGGAACGCAGTTCGGCATGGGCACGCAGGCAAAATAGACCTCATCGAACCTGGAGCAGGCCCCTCAGGGGACTGAATCACAGGCAGCTGTGGTGGTTTCCTGATTTCTCAACCCACTAATGCCAAAGACAACTTAGAAGGTCAGTAGGAAAAGTCTGTGACTTCGGTGAGAGAGAAGCTCGGTCCCAGGGGCAGCTAAGTGGCTTAGTGGATAGAGCACTGGCTCTGGAGTCAGGAGGACCTGAGTTCAAATCCAGTCTCAGACCTGACACTTGACACTATCTGTGTGACCCTGGAAAAGTCACTTAATCCCAATTGCCTAGCCAAAAACAAAAACAAAATTAAAAAATTAAAAATTAAATAAAAAAAGAAGCTCAGTTCCAGCCCCAGTCCCCAAGCACAGCCCCGGGGCGATGGCTGCTTCTGGAGCTTCCAGACCAGACTGAAGGAGAATTGGGTGGCTGATCAGAGGAGGATTTCAGGGATCTTTTTGCTGGTGCAGGATTCTCTTGCTTTGCCCATGCTTGGATCTGGGTCATAGTTCTGGGTGGTGGTCCTGGGGCAAGGAGGAGTACTGGCATAATGAAGCTTGTAGTGGTGGTGAAGAGTAAATCCTCTTCACAGTTCCAAGGAAAAAAAGAGTGCTTGTAGTCACTCATAGACCACAGCACAGGCCAGGAAAGGAGTAAACACCTCGCCCCTTATCATACTACCTTGGAAGAACTGAAAATTTACAGGTCCATAGAAGTATCTTTGAAAACAGCTGCACAAAACCCCCAGAGCTTGGGACAGTACATTCTCCACGCTGAAAGCAGACCCCTACCTTAACAAAGAGTTTATAACTCAAGTAATTGGTTGGGATCATGAGCAAACCTTGCAAAAAAAGTCAGACTATAGAATCTTTCTTTGGTGACAAAGAAGATCAAAACATATAACCAGAAGAAGACAACAAAGCCAAAGCTCCTGCATCCAAAGTCTCCAAGAAAAATATGAATTGGTCCCAGGCCATGGAAGAGCTCAAAAAGGATTTTGAGAAGCAAGTAAGAGAAGTAGAGGAAAAAATGGGAAGAGAAAGGAGAGTGATGCAAGAAAATCATGAAAAACTGTTCGCCAGCTTGCTAAAGGAGACCCCATAAAATACTGAAGAAAATAACACCTTAACAAATAACCCAGGGGCAGCTAGGTGGCACAGTGGATAGAGCACCAGCCCTAAAGTCAGGAGGACCTGAGTTCAAATGTGACCTCAGACCAAGCACTTGACACTTACTAGCTGTGTGACCCTGGGCAAGTCACTTAACCCCAATTGCCTAAAAAAAAAAAAGCCTAATCCAAATGGCAAAAGAGGTCCAAAAGGCCAATGAGTCAAAGAATGCCTCCAAAAGCAAAATTGGCTAAATGGAAAAGGAAGTCCAAAAGCTCATTGAAGAAAATACTTCCTTAAAAATTAGAATGGAGCAATTGGAAGCTAGTGACTTTATGAGAAATCAAGACAGTGTAAAACAAAACTAAAAGAGTGAAAAAATAAAAGATAGTGTGAAATATCTCATTGGAAAAACAACTGACCTGGAAAGTAGATCCAGGAGAGATAATATAAAAATTATTGGATTATCTGAAAGCCATGATCAAAAAAAGGGCCTAGACATCATCTTTCAAGAAATTATTGGGGCAGCTAGGTGGCATAGTGGATAGAGCACTGGCCCTGAAGTCAGGAGGACCTGAGTTCAAATCCGGCCTCAGACCAAACACTTGGCAGTTATTAGCTGTGTGACCCTGGGCAAGTCACTTAATTCCAATTGCCTTAAAAAAAGAAGAAATTATCAAGGAAAACTGCCCTGATATTTTAGAACCAGAGGGTAAAATAGAAATGGAAAGAATCCACTGATCACCTCCTGAAAGAGATCCCCAAAGGAAAACTCCTAGGAATATTGTAGCCAAATTCCAGAGTTCCCAGGTCAAGGGGAAAATATTTCAAGCAGCCAGAAAGAAACAATTCAAGTATTGTAGAAACACAATCAGGGTAACACAAGATTTAGCAGCTTCTACATTAAGGGACCTGAGGGCTTGGAATATAATATTCCAGAGGTCAAAGGAGATAGGATTACAACCAAGAATCACCTACCCAACAAAACTGAGTATAATCCTTCAGGGAAAAAAATGGTCATTCAGTGAAATAGAGGACTTTCAAGCATTCCTGATGAAAAGAGCAGAGCTGAATAGAAAATTTGACTTTAAAATACAAGACTCAAGAGAAACATGAAGCGGTAAACAGGAAAGAGAAATCATAAGGGACTTATTAAGGTTGAACTGTTTACATTCCTGCATGGAAAAATGATATTTATAACTCATGAGACCTTTGTCAGTATTAGGGTAGTTGGAAGGAAAAAATTATATGTATGTATATAGATAGATAGATAGAGAGAAGGCACAGAGTGAGTTGAAGATGAAGGGGTGATATCTGTAGAATAAAATTAAGGGGTGAGAGAGGATTATACTGGGAGAAGGAGAAAGGGAGAGGTAGAATGGGGTAAATTATCTCACATAAGACAGGCAAGAAAAGGCTTTTACAGTGGAGGGGAAGTGGGGGAAGGTGAGAGGGAATGAGTGAATCTTAATTCTCATTGGATTTGGCTCAGTTGGGTATGGAAATCTATCTTAACCTATAAGAAAATAGGGGGGGAAGGGGACAAGAGTGCAGGGGGATGATAGAGGGGAGGGCAGATTGGGGGAGGAGGTAAACAGAAGCAAACACTTCTAAGGAGGGACAGGGTCAAAAGAGAGAATAGGATAAATGGGGGGCGGGATAGGATTAAGGGAAATATATTTAGTTTTTCACAACATGACTACTGTGGAAGTGTTTTGCATGACTACACATGTATAACCTGTATCGAGTTGCTTGCCTACTCAATGAGGGTGGGTGGGGAGGGAAGAAGGGAGAAAATTTGGAACCCAAAGTTTTAAAAACAAATGTTAAAAAAATTGTTTTCACATGCAATTGGGAAATAAGATATACAGGAAATGGGGTATAGAAATCTATCCTGCCCTACAGGAAAATAGAAGAGGAAGGGGATAAGAGAAGGGGGGTGGTGATAGAAGGGAGGGCAGATTAGGGGAAGGGGTATTCAGAATGCATGCCATCTTGGGGTGGGAGGAGGGACAAGATGGGGAGAAAATTTGCAATTCAAAATCTTGTGGAAGTGAATGTTGAAAACTAAAAATAAATAAATACAAAAAAAGAAGAAAAACACGGAATTGATTTGCCACAAGCTGATGGCCATTGAACAGCTTTAGGAAATGGAGATGGGGCTCAGAGACAGGGATCAACTCAGGTCCCAAAGAACTTAACTCTTATAAGGACAAATAATAGTTTTAAAGGGGAGTGAGGCAGAAGGAGAGATGGAAAAACAAGACATTCCTGATCAGAGAGATGAATTTCAGAATCTAGATTAGAAGAGTTAGGAGTCACAGTGAATCATTTAAAAAATAGTTTCTAACTCTGAAAACCTTGAGTAGAAGCTCCCACATGGCCATCCATTACTCTGAGGAAGAGACACAATTGTGCCAAATGCTTTTCATCACAGAGAGGACAAATCTACCTGTTCTATAGAAATGCTAATGGTAACACCAGCTCTTCGTGACAGACCCCCGGCCTAAGCGTCCCAAACTGCTCTTGCACGAAAGAAAGTGTTTAAACACTCCTCTAATCATATCCTACATTAGGGGGAATTAATGTTTCACCTTGTTTTTGCTTCAAACGGAAAGTTTCTCAGCTACTTATCCAAGAAGAGGAGGCTACCTAACTCACAAATTAACTCATCATTCCCATCACTATGCACAGGATTTCAGAAACTTGTAGCAAAAGGATCCCATGATTTATGTACCTTCACATCACTAGAAATAAAATATGCACGATTTCATGGGGTAAGCTGGGGGAAGGAAAACACTTTTATGCTCTGGTAGAATTGGAAGTTTGATATAGAGGGCAGTGACCCAGCTTGGGAGTCAGAAGGCTTAAGTCTGAATCCTGGATCTCTTAATTACTGTTTGTGTGATGATAAACAAGTCATGTTTCCCCTTTGAACCTCAGTTTCCTTCTCTGTAAAGGGGATTAGATTGGATCAACTCTATAATGCTATTCTACTCTAAATCGATGGTTCTTTGGTTCTCAAGACCCCTTGTTGACATTCCATCCAGTGGGGCAAACCACAACCTATCCAGCTGCACAGCTCATTCTAAACAATTCTTGATCATGTCCTTCTGCTATTCCGCAGGGAATTATATCCAACATGCTGGAGACCTCCTTCGATTTTGCTGGACTTTACAAGGACACCAATAGAGCATGCTGGTTGTATGTGGTTTCTGCCCAATTTATTTTCTTTTTTTGTTATGTATTTCTTGAACTAATTTATTTAATTATCCTTTGATATATTTGTCAAAGTCTTCACTATTTCTCTGCCAAAAATTTACAAACAATTCTACTTTTCTCTGTTTGCTTCACATGTCTCTTCCTGCCCCCAGCATATTTCTATCCCCAGATGTGTGAGAAGAATAAAAACGTTTTTATGATGTTCATGTTTATGTATGGCACTTATGGCAAAGGGGCAGTGATTTTGTGGTAGTCCTACATGGGTGCACAAGCTCTTTCTGTGACACCAAAACAAGCAATTAAGAAGGGAAAAGTTTGGGGCAGCAAGGTGGTGCAATGGATAGAGCACTGGCCCTGGAGTCAGGAGGACCTGAGTTCAAATCCAGACTCAGACACTTGATACCAGCTGTGTGACCCTAGGCAAGTCACTTAACCCCAATTGCCTCACCAAAAAAATGAAGAAAAAGAAGGGAAAAGTTTAGTTCAACAAAAATTTTTGATTGCTCTACCATACAATTGGTTTTGAACCAAATGTATTAGCAAGGTATTTTGATATCATGAAGGCTCAGCCTTAGAAATACTACTAGATTATAAGCTCACTTCTAAACTGTGACTTCTTGGAATTCAGGGATCATTCTTTATTAATCTCTGCATCCCTCTCCCCACCCCACTCAGAGCCTAAAAGAGGACCGTGTCCATAGCAGGCATTTACTAAATGTTTATTGAATGAATGAATGAATGACTGCAGTGCTGGAAGCAAGGTGAATGACACTAGCTCTCTCAAACCCTAGGAAGCTGGTCATATTTTCCCTGTCTGTCAGAGTTAACGCATACCGAGTGGCTTCATTCAATCATTCATTCATAAAAGGCAGCATGGTGCAGTAGTAGACAGAGAGCCAGTCTTGGAATCAGGAAGGACTTTGTTTGAGTCCTGTCTCAGACACTCATCTAGCTGTGTGACCCTGGGAAAATCACTGAAATCTCTTTGTTCTTCAGGTTCCTCATCTGTAAAATGGGGATGATGATGTCTATACCATTTGCTGTTCAGGATTGTTATGAGGATTAGTGAGATGGCTTATAATCTAGTAGTATTTCTAAGGCTGAGCCTACATGATATCAAAATAAATCTTAAAGCACTGTGATAAGTAGAGTTATTCTTTCATTTAGCATGCATTTATTAAGGTCCTACTGTGTGCAGTGCATTGTGTGAGACAATGGGAAAACAAAGATGAAAAAAGACAGTCCCAAATTTCAAGGAGCTTATAAGTAGCAAGAAGAGATGACAACAACACACGGATATCAATGTAACACAAATGAGAATGAATGCCTATCAAGAGGTTCATGAAGAGATCCAATGGGCTGGACTTTTAAAAGGAGGCATCCCATGTGCTGTGATGCTTGTCACATAGCATTTAAGGAATGCTTCTTCACACATTCATCATTCTGATGTACAATGGTGGTTTAGAAAAAAGATGCTGGAAAGTTTTAGTTAGCAAAGACCAGGGGCATAAGAACCAAGCACATCAATTGATGCAAAAACTTGCTTGGTCTTTTGAGATATTCTTAAATTCCAGGCCTTCTCGTGTTAACTGTTCTTCATTTTCAGAGATCTTTTTCCTTTCTCTGGCCTGGGAGGTTCTTATTAGATGAAGGCAGGAAACAGCAACTGTAACATAAGTAATGTTTAACCTTGTGCTTTGTTGTAACTTATTTATTCATTTATTTATTTACTTTAAAACAAAGTGATTTGGGGTTTTCAAGTGTTTCCAATTGAGATTATTTTAAATGAAAAATTAAAGCTGAGTTTGGTCTGGCAATGGGGCGGAGCAAATTAAAGCCTCAGCCTTAGGCAACTTGGAAGACCCTTTAAAAATAGAAACTCAAACAAACTGTGTCCAATTCAGAGTAAGTTATGCACCATTTACTTTGTTTAGCCATGAGAATTCTCAAGTAGGAGCAGAATGTACCCAGACTAAGTGCATCCATGCATTCTGTAGCTCCTTATTGCTCTCAATCTCTCTGTCTCTCTCTGTCTGTCTCTCCTCTCTTCTCCCCCCACCTTTCTCTGTCTCTCTCTCTCCTTTCCTCTCCTCCCCGACCTCTCTCTCTCTCTTTCTCTCTGTCTCTCTCTGTCTCTGTCTCTATCTCTCTCTTTTCCTCTCCTCTCCTCTCCCCCACTACCACACCCTTTACAAAGTTTCTCCTCCAATTTTCTCTTCTAGAACAAGTCAACTATACCAGGGCCATTCAAGGCCAAGGAGGACATTCCTAACACCATAACAAAGATCAGTTCCTAGAGCTACATACCTCTTGAGGTCGCCCTGATTCTGATCTCTATCTTGAGGCTGACTCTCCACTTCTTCCATCTATTCCACACTTTTACATACTGGGGAGTTGTCCTTGACAAGCAGAGGAGTGACCAATAAAGAACAATAGGACACTTTTCATGAGCAGCCAATTCTGATGATTCAGGATAATGGGGTAAGGCCTCGCTATGGCCAAACAAAACCACAGTTCACAGACAGACAATGCATTTCGTGACATCAATTACAGTTTTCTCTGAAATGGTTACTTGATCCTTGTACCACCATATGAAAAACTTGAAAACCGTGAAGGTTAATGGCCTCACAAGCTATCCACAAATCCCCACAAGGATAATTGAGTGGCTGTGTGTATGCATGGAAGCAGCATTGGCCTGGGAATAAGGTGACCTCTTTCTGAGTTCTGTTTTTGCTGCTAGCTTGCCCTCTTACCTTTGGCAAGATGCATTCTCTCTCAGAACCTCAGTTTCTTCATTGTAAAATGAGGGGATTATACTAAAGTCATTTTTAGTTCTCAGTCTTCCAAGACTAGATAAACTCTAAAGTCCCTTCTTACCCTAAGATGATTTTCATGAATTGCCATGCAGTTGGGGAGGACAAACTGAAATATGAGTACAATAAGGATTTGACCTTAGTAATTATGGAGGAAGTGTTTAACCTTTGTGCCAGGAAAGATTGTGTGTGTGTGTGTGTGTGTGTGTGTGTGTGTATTTGTGTGTGATTAGGTTTAAGTCAGGGCTTAAGGGACCCCCCTGTAACCTCAATTTAGATCAGCTTTGCCACAGGCTCTCACCAATCGTAGCTATGGGTGCTCCAAATCCTTGTTTGTAATACAGGGAAGAAGGGAGGATTAAGTGATTCAGCATGATGGCAGAAGGCTAGGCCTGGAGTCAGAGGTCCTAGGTTTGAAATGGTCTTTTTCTTTTAGATGGCAGATGGCTTCAGCTATTCCTGGGAACTCTGTCTCCCTCTCTGTTAGTAATGCTTATTTCCCCTTCTCCTTCTCCTTCCATCCCCGCTCTGCACACTCTCTTATTAGGGATATTCCCGAGTCCTCCCTGTCCTAAAGCTTTGGACTCCACCATAGCTGACGGCCACACAAGGGGAGGCCAGCACACACAGTAGCTCCACTTCTAACCAGAACTTTAGAAGGATAGCTCAAGCTGTCATCAGGAACAGTTTTAGAATAACTCCAGTTGGGGGAATGATGAAAAGAAGCAGGGAAGAGACCAGAAGCTGAGATGGCCAAGGAACCCCAGGGGCCCTCTCAGGATAGTCTCCCTGGAGCTTCTCTCGCAGGTGGCTCAGTGGATACCCAAATAAGGATAGGGAAGAGAGACTGGACCTTTCATTGGGATAGGAAACTCTTCCCGTTGAGGTCATCACCTTCTCTGCAATTTACAGTCTTAGAGAGTTGCTTCCAGTGCTGAGACATAAAATGAGTTGCCTGGAGTCACCTAGCTGGTCTGTGTCAGAGGCAAGACTTGACACTGTCTTCCTGACCCTGTCTCCTTCTCCTCTAAGTACATTGCTAGCTTAGGCCTTGTATTATTTGCCATAGCACATAGATTTAAACCGCAGATTTAAAGGGACCTCAGAAGCTGTCCAGTCCAATTCTCTCATTTCATAGGTGTAAACTAAGGCCCAGGGAAGTGATCTGACCAAGGTCACACAGGCATAAAGGACGAAGGTAGGATTGGAACCTGAGTCCTTTTACTCCAGAGCCAGTAATCTTTCCTAAGTTTCTCTTGCTCAGGGTAAGATTTGCAGTTTCTCTAAGATCAGAACTGTGGGCTGGAAGCCATGTTATATGCAGCTCAGTTGAAGGAAATAGGAGCATTTAACTTGGGGAAAGGACTACAGATGTGTGTGTGGGGGGCATGTTTATTGCCTTCAGATATTTAAAAGGCTTATACGCGGAAGAAGAAATGGATTTGTCCTGCTTGCCCTAGAACCAATGGCGGGAAGGTGCAGAGGTAGATTTTGACTTGATAGGAAGACTTTTCTAACAATTGTTAGACCCTTGGTCAGAGATTTCTTTTCAGATATGGGTGAAAGCCCTGGAGGTCCCGTCTAACTTGGTGCGCCAATAATTGTAAGCTATTTATTGCTCTTTTCTATCATGATTTCTTGGTCATTCACCTCCTAAGTAATAATGTTTAGTTGAATAAAAGAGTGATTTTAGCAGCAAAACTAAGAGGGTTGGGATTTTGTGTGTTTGTGATTATTGTTATTTTTTTTTAAAAGAATGACTGATCTCAGCCCTTAGAAAAAAAATCAGCTTACTTAGGAGACATTAGTGGTATTATTGCCTCCTTTAATATTCGTGACAGTCTCCTGCAAATGTATCACAAGTTGGCATTTATTAGTGCTAGGCACAAGTAAGGGGCATGTTATTTGATTTGAATAACAGCTTGGAGCTACAGTTCGAGTCCAGAAATATATTAGTCAGAAACAATCTCATTTAATAACACAGAAACTAATAAAAGAAAAGTATTCCAACTGATTCAGAATTGAATTTATGAATATTGCTTAGCAGGATTAATGATCAAAACCTGAACCTGTTTGTCACGTTATAACAGACTTTTCCATTTAAATGCAAAACCAGAAGTCAATGAGTCCAATGGATTGTATATTGCTTTGAAGAAAAACCAGTTCATTTTACATGTAAGCTTTGAAATTGGCAATAAACTTTAATTACAGGGTCAGATAATCAAATTATAATCAAATAGCCGCACATAAAAATCTATGTTTGAAATTAATGAGACACAATCCTGCCAATCGGTATCACCACACCTCTGCAATTTACTAACAGACATTTCATTTTCATTTAAAAGTCACCTTAAGGACTTTCTCCTCAATTTTCATTGTGTAGCTTAATTTGATTTGGAAAATATTTCATTCTTCAACCATACACTGTAACAGATTTCCGTATTCATCTCACCATTTTCCTCTCTCCTCCCACCCCACCAGGATGTCTATTTTATAATTGACAATAAGATTTCCAAATTGGCGCTATTGTAAATATTTCCAATTGAGAGACAGTACGTACTGATCCATGTTAAGAGCCCTCAACTGGGTGTCATCTATCAGCGGGCAGGGAGGTAGCATCCACACTGTCCCTTGTGGGGAAGAAAGGGGGGTGAAGACATTTTCCAATGGAAAAAATACAGAAAACTTGAAACTATTTAAATAAGTAACTAGTTTCATGATCATAAGCTTGAGAAATAGTTTGAAAAAAAATCAAACCTTGCATGTGCTTAGTTTTTTGATAGAAGAGAGACATATGAAATGTTTAATTATACCTTGAAAACAATCCCAGATTTTCCTTTTAAAAATAGGTTCCATTCTTTTCTGTAATACTTCTTCTCCTCCTCTTCCTCCTCTTCCTCTTCCTCTTCTTCCTCCTCCTTCTCCTTCTATTTCTGACACACAGATGATGGGTAAAGTCTTTGAGAAGGGCCAGTGGGGGAGCAGGGATTGCTTTTTTGTGCTAAGAGCAGAATGCAGGCCTGCCTCCTCTTCCTTTCATGGCAGATGAGCCTAAAGTCTACCAAAAGAAGAGACCAAGAAGAGGGTAAAAAGGACTAGAGAGGGACAGTTAACATAGGAGGAAATATTACCAATAACAGCTTTGATTTTTTTTGAAACAAGATTTCAAGTTTTCTTTATTATAAATAGAGAAGATGAAGTTCCCTATTTATAGTTATATTCCTTATAGCTACTGGTACTACTGAGGTGATACCAGTAGCCATAAGAGTAATAATTAATAATAATAATGCACAGAATGTTCTAAGTCTCCATAGACATTTTGTTTTTTGAAGAATTTTAAAAGTGAATTGTGCTGTGGAAGAGAGAGCACTAGATTTGGAGTCAGAGGCCTGGGCTAGAATCTTACTTCTGCTCTTTACTATTACCTATCTGATTTTCCCTCTCTGGGCCTCAGTTTCCTTATCTGTAAAATGAGAAGGTTGGGTTATATCAAGGGTTCTTAACTTGGTTAAGGTTAAGGTAAAGGTTCTTAACCTGAAGTTATTTTTTAAAAAATCTTTTGATAACTGTATTTCAATATAATTTATTTCCTTTGTAAATCTTTGTAAGCAATTCTATGCATTTAAAGATATTATTCTGAAGAGGGGTCCACAGACTTCATTAGACTGCCAAAAGGGTTCATGATACAACAAGGTTAAGTACTCCTGAATTAGATGAGTTCTAAGGTCTTTTCCAGCTCTAAATCTATGATCTTGTGAGTTTTCTTTAATAACATTTGTTTTTCTGACCTCCTTGGGAAGGTGGAAAGGTTGTAGATTTAGAGCTGGAAAAGACCTTTCCAGGCCTTCTCATCCAACCCTCTTAATTCACAAATGAAGATAATCAGGCCTAATAAGGTTAAGTGATTTCCCCAAGGTCATAGAGCTTGTAAGTGGTAGTGCCAGTATTCAAATCTAAATCCTCTGATTTCAAGACCATCTTACTTTCCACTATGATTATTAACCCAGTTTTATAGATGGGAAAAGCTGAGGCACAGAAAGGTCAAGGGTATTGTTCAGCTGGTAGGAGGAGGTTAAATGGAACTTAATGATGAGACCTGAAATCGTTGCTTCCCAGGCCACTGCTATATTTCAATGGCAAATTCAAACACTTCAAATGAATGTAGCTTAACATTGTGGCAATGTTGACTAGAGAATAAAGGACTGGTCTTAAAGTTATGGAGACCTGAGTTCAAGTCCTGATTCTGATACATCCTACATGGCCGTGGACAAAGTAATTTAAATTCCCAGGGTTCCAGACAATTAAAGAGTCGTCTGCAAGTTAAAGATAAGTGCCAATCTTTATCAGTGGAGGGAGTTTCCACGTCTAGAATTCCCTACTCGTTTGGACAAAAGAAATCAATCAAATAAAAAACACTAATTGTAATGTGATTTAGGGACAGAGAAGATGGGAATCTGAATGGATCAGTTCTATTTTTGGCTATATAATGTGTTGTCTTACTGTTGGAATTATTTGAGTATCTCTCAGGAGCCCTTCTGTATCCTGTGCAGCGCATAGAAACAATGTCTACCTATTCTGTGTCTCAACTTCCTATTCCCTAAAAGAGAATCAACCTTTCTATTAACAGCCTTCGTCAAGATTTTGCTTTAGAATGAACAAAAAAAGCAAATATGCTAGAAAAGGACGTGCTTATGAAAAGTGGTGTAAAACAAGCTTAGTGGCAGGAATATGACTGTGAGTCTTTATGTAGAGTCACATAGATTGAAAGTCTCTGCAGCAGTTCTGAGTGTGAGCACCATGACAATCACCCCAGCCTCAACTCCTTATTTACATACAGTTCGCTGAGAGACCTGTGAGGAGAATGTTTGGGAAAAACTGAGGAAGGATATAGGGGTGAAAACAGAAATTAATTTAAATCTTAATTGTTATTTTATCTCCATAACTAGGGTGGGTGTGCTGGGGCCTTGCTCCAGGAAGCTAAAAATAAGAGCGTTAATGATAGAACTTAAACTCCAGAAGGGTAGAAACAACTGAATGTAGCACTTGATTAGCAAAAATAATTGTTAAAAGAGGAAGCTATGGTAGATAGATAGATAGATAGAGAGAGAGAGAGAGAGAGAGAGAGACAGACAGACAGACAGACAGAGAGACAGACAGATAGATGGATAGACCTAGATAGATGGATAGATAGATAGATAGATAGATAGATAGATAGATAGATAGATAGATGGATAGATAGATAGATATAGTGAGATCTGTTTATATCACTTGCCTACCCTCACTTTCTGGTCTTCTTACACCTTAGGAGCTCCCCCATCCTATCCCCTCCACACACACATACTGTATGATCTGGTGGCACCTTGGCCTCCTTCTGTTTCTCAAATAAGACCTTCCATCTCCAGGCATTTTCACTGGTTGTCCCTCAAACCTGGAATGCTCTCCCTTGCTATCTCTACCAACTTCCCAGGTTTCCTTCAAGTCTCAGCTAAAATCTCAATTTCATGAGCCTTTCCAAACCCTCCAATCCACTGTGATGCCAGTGCCTTCCCTTACCTCCAGTTTCTCCTTTATGTATGATTTGTACATATTTGCGTACTGTCTCCCCCATTAGACTGTGATCTCCTACAGAGCAGGGACTGTCTTTTACCTTTACTTCATTGTCAGTGCTTAGCACAGTGCCTGGCATATAATAAGTGCTTCATGTCTATTGATTGGTTGATTGATATATGGTTTACACTTCAGGTGAGCTCTCCACCCTTTACCTTCTCCCAAATTAGCATTCCTTCCTAGCTCTTGCAGTGGAGTAGTCTCATTGTCCCAGAGTCATCACCTGTAGGAGTTGATATCCTGAAGTCTCTGTCTCTCTGTTTGTCTCTCTCTGTCTCTCTTTCTCACCCTCCCCACCCCTACCTCTGAACTTAGTTTGTAAAAAAATAAACAAAAAACTGAAAGTATTTTTCATGCTATTTTCCTAAGTCATAATAATCATTTAGCATTTGTATAGTGCTTTAAAGTTTGCAAAGTACTTTACAAATATGTTCTCATTTTATCCTCAGAAACCCTGGTAGCAAGGTGCTAATTTTATAGTTGTTGAATATCACAGCTTTTCACCAGGAACTGCCTTTTTTCTATGTGTAAAAATGTAGCATGCCTGATGTAAAAACAACAAGCAAAAATGAATTGTCTCTAATTTCAACTCAGCAGGAAGCTTTGCCCATTTTACAGAGAAGGAAACTGACATAGACAGAGGCCAAGTGACTTGCCCAGAGTCCCAGAGCTAGGAACTGTCTGAGGCTGGATTTGAACTCAGGTCTTCCTGACTCCAGGTCCAACACTCTATCCACCATGCCACCTAGCTGCCTATATTCTTTAAACTATTCATGTGTAATTATGTACTTTGATACTACATTGGGTCCATGATCTCACCAATGTGAGCGGTGCAGACTAAACCCATCCTGTCCTTGTCTTGTATGTATCTTGTCTGTACTCTCCCTTAAATTGTCCACTGAGAGTCTGCCTCACATACTTGAGTCCTTCTTTTTGAGTTTTGCTCTGTGACCAGCCCACTTCTGTTTTCAATCATATATTTTCCAGGATGGTGTACTAAATGTGATTTCTTTGGCCTGATTCGTTGCTGGTGGGTTGCTGGCTACTTAAATGCTCGCCACAGAGCTCTCTGTTGGCCCTTTGTGTCTCCCACCATTTTGATTCTTCAGAGATCATGGTATTCTATGATTTGTAGACGAATCATCACTGGGAGAATATTACCATTGGGAGAAGGGTAAGGGAAAGGAACAAACATTTATTAAGTGCCTACTACGTACCAGGCACTGTGCTAAGCACTTTAAGAATATCTTATTTGAGATTAAAAAGATTTTATATATTACAAGTCAAAATGGAAGGGAGTGAGTGGCCTTAGTGATGACAATCAAGATACAGTATGGTAAATACACCAGGGCAAAAGAGAGGAGTGCCCAGGGTTCCTTTGCAATGCCCTGTGCACTTACTATCAGTGTGTAGGAGCACAGTTTTGAAAACAACCAACAATCCTTTGTTCTTCGAGGAGGGGTTGATAGGCCAAGAAGCTTAAGCACAGTCCTGTCCTCTGACCCGAGCTTCACTTTGCAAGTACTTCCTTAAGCAAGGTCACTGGGGGAGAATGGGCTGTGTAATGGCTTTTTGGCAAGTGGTTAACTCACCAGGGTGCCCTTTCTCTTTGATATCTTTGTTTTTGAGCTTTATGTTGACCTCTGAAAAAGCCAAATCAGGGGCAACTAGGTGGTGCGGTGGCTAGAGCACCAGGCCCGATGTCAGGAGGACCTGAGTTCAAATTTGGCCTCAGACCAAACTAGCTTGATACTTCCTGGCTGTGTGACCCTGGGCAAGTCACTTAACCCCAATTGCCTTAAGAAGAAGAAGAAGAAGAAGAAAAGCAGCCGCCAAATCAGCAACTTCAGTTCTTTACTCCTGTGATTGATGATCTCAAGGATGTGGGTATTCCCTGCAACAGTGCAGGTCCAAACCATCATGCCTGCTTTTCCTATGAACATTTAGCACAGAGAAGGAAGGATACAACTACTAAGCACCTACTGGTATATGTACCAGGCACTGTGCTAAGTGCTTCACAGATACCTCATTTGATCCTCATAACAACCACAGGAGGTAGATGTTATTATCCTCATTTTATGTTCAAGGAAACTGAGGCAGAGAGAGGTTTAATGACTTACCCAAGGTCATACAACGTGGCCAGATTTGAATCCAGATCTTCCTGACTCTAGGCCCAGCTTCTATCCACTGTGCCACATAGCTGCCTTTAGCCAGTGCATCCTATGTGCTGTGGTTTTCTCTTATCCTCACCGTGAGATGGGCAAGTCACTTTCCCAGTGTGGATCCAGCATTATGGTATAGTAGCAGGAATGCTGGATTTGGGGTCAAAAGACCTGCCTCTGAATCCTAACATAGGTACCACGTGTGCCTTTGGGTAGATGAATCATTTAACTTCTCTGGGTTTTAGTACCCTTAATGTAAAAATGAAGGGTTGCTCTAGACCAGTGATCTCCAGAGTAGCCACTCTGACCTGACCCTCCAGTGTCCCTAGACACTATGGCATGATTACATTCTGGCTGTGGCATAACACTAATAGGTGTGGAATTAACCAATGAACTCTTCTAGAGACAGCCAGTTATGGGGTTTGTCTCCAGCACAACCGCCTCTACCCTTCACCATTGTTCCCCAGCACTCCTCCACCCTGCCCTTTCCTGCATACCCATCCCTTACCTTCCAGATGACATTGGGCTATGGCCGATGTCCTTTGGCACTTGGGGCAGTGACTGGTGAGTATGATTCCTCCCTCCTTTTTTTGTGGGGGGAAGAGAGGGGAGTTCACAAAGTGACCTAATGATGAGCTGAGCAGGCATGGATAGGTTGTGATCTGAATCACAAAATTACTTTATTTTCCCAGCCCCACCCTTCTTCTGAACTTCCCTAGAGGTGGCTTGGCAGAGTAGACAGAGTTTTGGACTGAGAGTCAGGAAGACTTGAATGTGGATCCCGCCTCAGACACTCACTAGCTGTGTGACACTGGGCAAGTCACTCCACCTCTGCCTATCTAGTTTCCTAAAATGTAAAATGCGGGCAATAGTAGCTTTTATTTTACAGGGTTTTTATGAGGATGAAATGAGAAAAGATGTGGAAATGACACTTTGTAAACCTTCCCTTCCCCATGGAGAAAGAAAAAATAAAAACAAAGCCCGTGGAACGAATATTCACAATCAAGCAAAACCAATTCCCATGTTGACCATGTACAAAAATGCGTGGTTCATTCTGCATATTTAATCCATCACCTCTCTGTTGGGAGGTGGGTACCATTTTTATCATCCATTGTCTACAATCATGATCAGTTGTTGTATTTATCAGAGTTCTTAAGTCTTTCAAATTTTTTCATTTTTACAATGTTGTTATTGGATAGATTGTTCTCCTGGTTCTCCTCACTTCACTCTGTATCAGTTCATACAAGTCTTCCCAGATTTCTCTGAAGCCATCCTTTACTTCATTTCTTACAGCACAAAGTACCCCATTACGTCCATATGCCATCTGCCAAAAACCAACTGTTTCTAGCTCCACAGCATCTCCTTTGGTACCTTTTTCTCTTGCACAGTCACCACCCTAGTTTAGGTCCTCATCATTTCTCTCCTGAACTCTTTTTTTTTTTTTAGAATATTTTACTATGATTTAGAATTGTCTCTAAAGAGAACAAAATCATGCATAAAAATTTAGGTTTCAGAAAGACTGAGAAGGCTGTTTTTCACTTGGTTCAAGTTTTGTTTCCAGGCATTTAGTGTGTCATGCAATTGTTGCCACTGCTGTTTTCCAAATGTCCGATGTGTGCTATGCTACTTTTTTCTGTGTTTGGTCAATTTTGCAGTAGACCATCTTAGTCTTACAGCATCAATAACAAATGCCTCCACATCATCAGCTCCAATCTGAAGTTCTTGCTGCATTGTGTCAAAAAAGATTCTTTATTCTCTACTGCCATTCCCCATAAAAGTAAGGAGTCTCATTTTTGCCATATTCTGTTCATGCAACAAGCCAAGAGAATCAATGAAGTCTTTATTATTCTGGTAAAACTTAGCATATGATGCCAACTTAGCACTCACGAAAATGGTTAAAAGATCTTGAATAAGCTCCCCTTCCAAAAACTTGACAGGTTTAAAGTAAGAAAGAAGGTGGTCGAAAAGGAAGGCGTTTGGGTCTTTCAATGCCCTTATAATATACCTGGGGGCATCCACCAGAGCCTGAGAAGCATTGTCCTCTGTGTAGCTTCCTAACAATTCCACCATGACTTTTGAAGCAGTATCACTCTTTTTGCAGTCCACAAGGGCTTCATACAGTAGCCTCAAAAGAGTATGTTTCTTTTCAGTGTTGAGGTTCCAGGTGGAAATCCACTTCCAAACTTGATCCACTTCAGTTGGAATGTATTGGATGGCACTGCAAGATGCTGCTACTTTAATAAGACTGCAGTAGACCGTATATCTTACAGGGGTATTCTTATCCATTCCATGGAAAAGATTGCTGAACAAGTGCAGCCTCAGGGATGGACGTTCACCTTCCTGAAATTTCACCAGCTTTTCAATCAGGCTTTCAATTGAAGCTTCTTCCTTGTAGGCTCCAGGATCAAAAGGAGGGACCCAACACTCTTCATCACACTCTCCACGTCTGGTCCTCCTCGGTGATGTCGATAAAGGCCGGGATGCTCATGGCGAAGGCTCTGGGAGCCGCCTCTGCCTCTACTCGCTGCACTGGGAAAAGAGGCCTACCTCTGGCTGTGCCGGCCCACTTCTCCTGAACTCTTAATGAGCCTCCTGGCTTTAAGTACTTCACATTAATCCATCTCCTGTGCAGTTGTCAAAGTGAGTTTCCTATCACTTTGTTCTGCCCATGTTACACTTCTTACTTCCCTCACTCTTTATGCTCTAGTGGCTCCCTAGTGACTTTATTTATTTATTTGCTTTTTGGTGAGGCAATCAGGGTTAAGTGACTTGCCCAAGGTCACACAGCTAGCAAGTGTCAAGTGTCTGAGGCCAGACTTGAACCCAGGTCCTCCTGACTCCAAGGCCAGAGCTCTATCCACTGTGCTACCTAGCTGCTCCTTCCTAGTAACTTTAGGATCAAATATAGACACCTCATTTTGGCTTCTAAATCCCTTCACAACTTGGTTCCAACTTACCTTTTCAGTATTATTTTATGTTATTTCCCTTCCCCCATTCAATAATCCAGCCAAACTGGTTTTCTTGCCTGTCTTCACACCTTTACAAGAACACAACTAAAACATCCAGTCATGAACAGGAAAGTAAGGTGTGACACCATACATTAAGTAGGACCATATAAATAAAGATGAATAGATTTATATTGAAAGCTTTCTGCTGATTTGAAAGTAGAGATAATTCACTTTTGCTTATTGCTTTTACATCAGCCATGATGTATTTTTACACAAAGAAAGATCTATCAACGGCTATGTCCTATTCTTTGATTATTGTGTTGTATTGTTCTTCCTTCCCTCCCCTCCCCTCCCCTCCCCTCCCCTCCCCTCCCTCCCCTCCCCTCCCCTTCCCTCCTCTCCCTTTCCCTTCCTTTCCCTTCCCTTCTTTTCTACCTGGGTCCTCCTCTTTCAACCTCTTTCAAGTCTAAAACTGCAGTAGCCACCACTGATTGGCACTGGAGCTTTGTCCTGCTCTTTTTCTAGTCTAGGCCAGTTTCCCCTCCTTAAGAAGCCTGCTACCCCAGCCCAGGGAGTACCATATTGATAGCAGACTTTGTCTAGATACCAGATCAGCTTAGCACACTGACGCTCAGAACTGCTGAGCTCAAGCGATCCACCAGCCTCAGACTCCTCAGTTGCAAGTATTAAAATATGTGCCATCATACCTGACTATTGTCTATCTTTCAATAATGAAGTATATTAAAAAAAAGTTCACCTGTTTGGCTATCTACCTTGATCAAATTAAGTAAATAATAAATTACTAAGAAAAAATTACTTTTTACTATCCCCTGAGATGTTTAAGGAGATTTTTTGAAAGTATATTCAATCATTTCTTTCTCAGAAAATACTATTAGTAGTAATAATAATGATAATAAAACAAAAAGAGTTTTTGTACTACTGATAAATAAAATATATTAAAATATTGTTTACTTCATCTTTATCTTTCTTTTATGATATCTATTTCATGTATGTTTTATAATGCTTACATGTATGCTTTTAATACATGTACATATTTATATATGTGTATATATATACACACACATATACATATACATATATATAATTATATACATGTATATAATTTACAGATAAACAAATATTCAGGTACAGAGCCAAAATAGTTTAGACTACTGGTCTAGTTCATGTTTCAATTCTGTTCCAGCTGTGGCATTCTGTGATTTAGTGATTTTAAGCATTCCAATAACCATAGCAAATGTTAGGATTTGGGACTAATGGTGAGACGATTCTATTTTTAAAAAAGTAGACCATTTCCATATAGTAAAAGATATCCAATGGACAGCCCATGTGCTCCATTCATATCCTCCTGATGCCAACAGAATTTGAGGAAGGCTCCCAGTACATGGTACAAAAGCAAACTTATGAGAGGAAATGAATGAGAGTTGACAGAATGGGTGGGCATGGATGGGTGGCCATCTTCCTCTTTGGAAGGAGTGCCCATATTAACAGTGTTACAGACAGATCCACTGAAGTATTGGAGTATCTTATATTAAACCATTAAAACTTGTTAGCAAGTGCTAGAAACTTTCCAAGTCCCAAAAGTATCTTTCCAGTCTATTTTGCTCTCAGACCCCTCAAGTTAACCTCCAGAGATGAAGAAATATCAGGTCAGCTTTGGATATTGCTGACCTTATCTATCCTGCTTGGTTTCAGGCCACTCGCCCTCTTTATAAAGCCCTTCTTCACCCTTAGGAATTATCCTTATCTGTAACTCTGGGCCTTTTCAGGGGCTATCTGGATATGTCTCCTGAAGTCACATTACAGTTCTCATCAGATGTCACATTTCAAAGTCAATTTTTCCACTTTAGGTGAGAAGAGTTATTTTTTTGGCTTTCACTAAATGTGGTTTCCGTTTTCAATTGACATTGGAATTTAAAATAATCACAGGAAAACTTTATGCTGGTTTAGATTTCTGGTATATGCTGTGTTTGCCTTGGAGACTGCTATGTGCCTTCTCTCTTTTCTGACCCAGTTCTTCCCGAATTCTTTCATTCTTCCAATTTCCCATATCTTGTCCTATGTAGAAATGTTGTATTTGAAAAAGATGACAAACAAATACTCTTAGCGCCCAACTGATGTTACCTAAACTGTGAAATCATAGGCTTTAGATAAAGGTGGAAGTTACCTTAGCAGTTATCAGGTCCAGAGGTCGCATGGATTGTAAATAGCAGAGCCAGGACTGGAAACTGGGTCCTTTGACTCAAATCCAAATCTTTCCATTTTATCAGGCTATTGGTTTGGATAATAACTTAGTAGTATAAAGAGATGAAATTGAGTAGATCCATGTAAAGCCTTACACTTGGATTTTAAAAATGGACTTCACAAATGCCAGATGGGAAAGTTATGACTAGGCAGCATTTTATATCAAAAAGATTCAGGGGTTTTTGTGAACTGCTAGATGAGGATGTGTTAACAGCACGATAAGGCAGCCCCCCCCCCCCCCCCCCGAACAACAACAAAGCTTTGAGGAGATAACAATCCCACCATATTCTGCCCTGGGCAGACCACATCTGGATAATTCTGTTTGGGAAGGGCTACCTCAGGAGTTCTTTAAACAGAGGCTAGATGACCATTTGTCTGATATGTTGGAGTGGGGATTCCTTTTCATGTGGGAGTTGGATGCAATGACAGCTGAGATCTCTTCCATCTCTGAATTTCTGGGATTCTATTCTGGTGCTTCCCTACTTTCTACTTCAAGGATTTTTAACCTGTGGTTCTTAAACTTGTCTTTGTTTTAAAGAATATTTTGATAACTGAATCTCAGTAGAAACTGTTTCCTTTGTAATCCTCTGCATTTTATTTTATGCATTTAAAATATTATTGTGAGAAGGGGTCCACAGGTTTCATCAGACTTCCAAAGAGGGCCATGACAGAAAAGATCAACAGTCCTGTCCTGCGTGCTTCAATGTTGAAAGTGGAGAAAAAGAATGAGAAAAGAAACACTCTTAAACCACTTAATTCACAACAAACCGCAGTTTGAAATGTCAACTTTCCAGCCAACATCAGTTAAAAAGAAGCTAGGAGATTCTGAACAGTTGCCATTCCAGCCCAAATTTGAAATAAATGACATCTTTTGTGGTGGCAAGCCTGTTTCAAATAAACCTCACAGATAAAGGGAAGTTTATTAACGTTAATTGCAATGAGCCTGAGCTAGCCAAGCTGGAGCTCCTCCTGCAGGCTCTAGGTGGAGCCCTAGCATTACTAAAGTTCATCCCAAGCCCCAGCTGTGGGGGCTTTGCTCCGTGAGAACCAGATGTTTAGATGGAATTCTGGACTGGGAAGGGTTTGGACTTTAGTTTCTGAGTGTGAACAACCCACAAACCAAGAGCTTCTCATTTTCTTGGAAGGCTCCTTGGAGCTGGGTATGCCCACCAAACCCCTAGAAGCCAGTTAAAACACCAGGGTGTATTCAACTTTCATTCTCGCCAGCAATTATCACCTAATCTCACCTTCTTCTCTGACAACTTCTGTGCTTGAGGGCATCTCCAGGGCTGTCAGTCCAGCCTAGGCTGCTGAATTCATTTAGTAAATCAGATCCAAATCTATTCTCATTCATTCTCAGCCTTGAGCCTCCCCACCCCACACCCCCCCCCCCCAATCATGCTGTGAACAGGTGAGGGGCTTGCTCTTCACAGAAACAAAGCCAGGCTTGGGCTTCATTATTTAGTTTGCTCACTTCCCCTTCTTCCAAATGGGGATAGGTAGGCAAGTCCCAGATCTTCGTGTCTTATGGCAACAGAGAAAAGTCATCCTTTCTGGAGTTTTACCTTACTGAACAAAGAAGTGGGCAGAAGCGGACAAGAAGGCTGTCTAAGGCACAATAAACGGTTGACCAGAAGCTTTTACCAAGGCCCTTTGTCTCCCTCCCCTCTACCCCAGTCAAACAGTCTGGAAACCAGAGTCAGGAGGCAGAGAACACTCCTAAGTTAGGCAGGATGGCTACCTAGCCTGAACTAAACTCAACACTGGTAACCTTCAAAATGGTGACCATGGACTCCTGACATAGACAGAAGTCTTCAGGGCCAGAGGATGCCACTACACGTCTAAGACAGATATCAAAAAACATCTTTGGCCAAAGTTTAAACCCTATGTGGCTTCAGGTTCAATCTTAAGAGCCCAGGCCCCACAAAGATAATAATTAATAATGACAGCTAGCATTTACTTAGCATCTGCTATGTAGCAGATACTGTGCTCAATGCTAATACGTTTTACCTCATTTGATCCTCACAAATGTAAGAGGAAGGTAATATTATTAATTATCCTCATTTTACAGTTGAGGAAACTGAGGTTAATTGACTTGTCCAAGGTCATATAGCTAGTAAGTATTTAAACTCAGGTCTTCCTGACCCTAGGCCTAGCACCCTATCCACTGTACAACCTATCTATAGATATAGAACATTCTAGTGTTCATCAGTTGGAGTTACAAGAAGGATTTAGGTTGAATATGAGGAAGAACTTATCAGGGAGACTTGTTAAATGTTGTAATAGGTGATGGTGGTAGGCTGTGGGGGTTGTCACTGAGAATCTTTAAAAATTGGAGAGATTCCCATCTGTCGATTGTGTTTTTCTTAGCAGTCTGGCAATGAGGAAGGGGGAGGGAGAAGCAGTCCTCTGGGAGGCCTGTTTGGTTGTAGGATTTGATCATTCTAGGCACTTTCACTGACTGCTTTTTCTGCCATTGGCAGCCACAGACTCTGGAACTTATTACAAGGCTTGGCCGCCTCAAATCAAGATCATTCCAAGGAGTTTACAGTGGCATAGTTGAGAGAGTGGTGTGCTTGGAGTCAGAGGGCCTGGACTCTCACATTCTGGCTCTGGTATTTACTACCCCTGGCACCTTGGGTGAATCACTTTGTCTCTGGAGGGGGAGAAGACTATCCGATTCACACATTTCTAGAGGGGAAGGTGCCTTGTAAAACTTGAAGTGCTATAAAAAATGTGAGTTACTGTTACTGTCCATGAAACAAGAGATTTGGGCTGGTTCCTTCTAATTCTAAATCCTACCCTTTGGTAACAATCCCATTCAATTCTTTCTCTAACTCTAATGGCATGAAGTGCTATAAACAATGTGAGTTACTGTTACTGTCCATGAAACAAGAGGGTTGGACTGGTCCGTTTTCATTCTAAGTCCTAGGCTTTGGTGACAACCACATTCAATTTTTTTTTCTCCAACCCTAATGGCACAACATATGGCTGTGGTATGGGACATAACAAGAGGCTATACTTTTCCACCCCAAGCATCCTCTGGCTTTAGCAGGCTTAGCACAAACAGTAGCTACAGCTGTCGAGCAGAGGTGCTTACATGTGCACTGTGCACAGGGCAGGGACAATGGGTCCTTCGCTGGTCTCCGCAGCCCCCTTGGACATGTGGGGAGCAGGAATACCCTTTTGGAGCACAAATGATGAGACAGGGGGTTGTGCTTGCTGAGCCTCTTGCCTGTGTCAGCATTTGGAGTTCTGTGAATTATGATTTTCCATTGTCCTGAATATTTGTCTCAAGATAGTGGAAGGATTCCCTAGCTCCAACCTCCCTAGAGGTTAAGGAAAGAGGACTAGACCTGGAATCCTGAATACCTGGGTTCAATCTCACCTCTGATCCTTGTTAGGTGTGTAATCACAGGAGAGTGCCCTCAATTTTCTCACAAATGAAATTGGGGACATCTGGAGTGCCTGCCTCACAGGACTCTCCCATGCAAGGGAATGGGGAGATAAAAGGAGTGCTCATGTTGTGGAAGGGGAACTCAACTAGCTGAGCTTCCACTTGGGCCCCTACCAACCTTTTCCTCTTTGTGTTTCTTTTCTTGAGCAGGTTCTAGTCTTGATGGTGAGTATGAGATGTCCAGAGTTTTCTGGTTTCAATGGCAATGGGATGAGTGGGCTGGTGGCCAGGAAAGCTTATGCATCAGACATGAGTACCAAGAGGATTGGTCCAAGCCGAGCACTTTTATCAGAAGACAGATACCAGGAATGGTTTGGACAGTGCACTACCAAGGTGAAATGTAAAATACCTGATTAGCAGTCTTTCAAACTGCTTTATATTCTGGTGAGGCAAGGTATTAGCCTCCCAGTTGATTGTAGCAGTAGTTTTAAGTTAAGTTTCTGAATACTGTTCTGCAAATGCATGCTTATTAGTCTTTTATGTTTAGTCTTATGTGTGTCGGAATAAGTTACCTGTCCCATGCCTGAAAAAAAAAACCCAGCATTTAAATGGCAGTGATTATTATTATTGTTATTATATTTTGTTTTTATTGTTATTGTTGTTTTCCTTCTACATTTTGAAGCTTTAGTCTAAATGAACCACTTAACTTCACTATCTCCTGGAACATATCCCAATCTTTCCCACTCCTTGCTTCTGCTTAATACTGATCCCCACAACTGGAATGTTTTTTATTCTTAAAATATATCCACCTTACAAAAGGCCCAGCTCAAATGCCATCCCCACCATGACACCTTTCCTGATTGCCCTAGCTGACAGTTAACTATCTCCCCCTTTCTATTCCTTTTTTCATGTGCTTGCCATCTTGCGTCTTACAGTATATTTCCTCACACACATGTCCTACCTTCCCTATTAGAATATGAACTCCTTCAAGACAAAAATTATATTTTTGCCTTTCTTTATATCCCTGACACTTAACACAGGGCCTGGCATATAAGTATTTAATAAATATATGTTGACTTACTGTCTATTAGACTGTGAAATCCTAAGAATCGGGACTGCATCTTACCTATCTTTGATCACTCCCAGTACCTAACGCATTGCCTCATCTATTTCAGGCCCTTCATGCATGTTTGCTGAGGAGATAGATAGATGGGTGGATGGACAATGGACTTAGATTAGGTTTCTGGACCTTTTGTTGGTGAAAGGCTGTACTCAGGGTCAGTTAACAGGGGCGTACTTTTGAAAACCTACTGCTACCTAAATAGCCATGAAAATGTAATGCAGAGAGCAGTGAATGGAAGTGCTTTGGAGGAGAGGTGTCCTACACCTGCCTGCTGCTGGGCTGTGTTGTGGCAGTCACACCCCCTAGTGTGGCTGAACCAAATTAAAATGTAATTGGGAAATATTTAACAGAATAAATAAAAATACACTATGACACAATGTTAATGCATGGTTCTCTAGGCAGCCCACAGGGATCCTTATGAACAGTTTGGTGGTCCCTGTTTCTATTTGAGTTGGATACCAGTGCTTGGGGGGGGACATCATGAGAGGCCACACTTCCCCACTCAAAGGAATCTTTGACTTCTGCAGGAATAGAGCAAACAACAGCCACAGATATTGAGCGAAGTCACTCACATGTACACTATGAATGGGACAGGGACAGGGGGCCACTTCCTGGGTCTCTGTTTTCTTGTTGTAGCCTTGCTGCTAACTGACTATGTGTGATTTAGGGATTTTGTCTCTCTGGGCCTCCACTTATTTATCTGTGATATGAGAGCATTAAATTAGATGATTTCTAAGGTCTTTTTTAGCGTCAAAATTTTATGACATTCTAGGACTCCACATCCTCACATCGAAGCAGCAGAAATGAGATACCTCCAGGCTTCTTGAGATTTAGAGGGAAGGGCATATGGCTTTAGCTTCACTGATCCCTTGGAGTAAAATGCTTTATGCACATTATCTCATTTTACCATTACATTACCACTCTGTGGTAAGGGCTAGTGTTATCCCTCTTTTACAGATAAGGAAACTGAGGCTCAGATATGTTAAGTGACTTGTTTGGACCTATCTAGTGTCAGAGGCAGGATGTGAAACGAATCCAGCAATCTACATTTTGCTGCTTCCTTGAGTGGGTACAAGGGTAGTGGTGCCTTGTCTCTTTGAAATACTAGTGTTTCCAACCTACTTAGGCCCTTGGTGGTGATGGAGGACTAAATGTGTGTGATTCCACAGAAAATAATAAACCTCTCTGCGTCTCAGTTTTCTTATGTGTAAAATGGAGATATTTTCTGCTTTGCCTAGATCAGGGCTTCTTAAACTTTTCCCACTCACGACCCCTTTTTGCTTGAGAAATTTATTAAAGATGAAAGCAAATTTACATACTAATGAGATGGATATGCTTGTTTATTTTTACATAAAGAATTAAATTTTGGTAGAATATTCAATACTGCAGGAAGTAGAGCATCTTCAGTGTTTTTCAGAGTTGATCGATATTTTGATTTTATAATCGTCAATACTGAGAACGCTGCTTTGCATAAATATGTAGTACAAAATAGCAGAAGTATGTTTAGGGCCATTTCAGAAATTGTTGGAAACTCTGTCCTAATCCCAAGCCAAAATTCATTTAATGATTTTGTATGTACAGTAAAAACACTGCAATTCACCACATACAATAGTCTCGCATCTGAGCCGAGGTGTTTCTGGCTGCGTTGGATAGTGTTACGTGGTGTGATGACATGTGCAGTGCAAAGTGCACATGTTGTATGTTCAGAACCAAGGCTGCAGTGAAGTTGTGTGATGCAACATGGCCAAGAGCTACCAGAAACACCTCAGATTAATTATGTTTGATTTTTAATTAATTTCTGATCATTGCATGTTCAGAAACCTTTCACTGTTGCCAAAATTTTCACAGCCCCCACATTCAGTTATATGACCCCATAGGGGGTCACAACCCACAGTTTAAGAAGTGCTGGCTTAGATCACAAGTGGGGCCTTGGCCTGGGGTCCATGACTTGGTCCCAAGGAGAATGTGATCAAACAATTGGAAGTTGGGAAGATGAGTCATAATTCATAACTTCTTTTTCTGTGATAGTCAATCATGGGTCTTTTCTCCCACATAAACCTACGTATTACAGGCCAACACTCCTCCATTTGATCCTTTTCTGCTTTGGTGGAAGCTCCCAACTCTTCTCCTTCAGAATCAGACATTGCTCTCTCAGGGCCATTGTAACCTAAACCCAACAAGGATTCCATAGTGGCAACTGCACAGGGCCCCATAGGGACGTTCCTGACTCCTGCCTCCCCATCAGCTGACTGACGGGAAAAAAAAAAAAGAGGTACATGGTTAAAAAGGTTTCTAGGCTATTGATGCCTTTCTTTTTTGCTTGCATCTGTATCCCTAGCACTTAGCTCAGTGCCTAGAACATGCTAAGTTCTTCATAAATGTAACTGACTGAATAGGCCACTGATGTAGATGACCACCTAATGTGGAATGCCAGTCCTCGTAGTAATGATAATAATAATTCACCTAGGACTTTTAAAAACTTTACAACAAGGTTTCCTTGAAACGACACTAAGAGGAATGCATTGCAGATATTATCCCTTCCATTTTATAGATGAGAAAATTGAGACCCAGAGAAGTTAAGCAGCAAGGTCATGGAACTTCAAAGTATTGGTATTAGCATTGAGCCTGGGCCTTCCCTGCTGCCAGATCCACATCATGTTACCCTTGTAGGGAAACTGCTTGTGTGTTAACTTTCCGGACTCTTCTCAAACCACCGTCTGTTGCTCCTTTCAATATCCAGTTGCTTATGAGATTAGGGGAAGAATGTTTCTACTTTCTTTTTCTCTCCAACCATATGAGAAGCACTTTGGGGACTATTCAACTCACGTTGAGGGTTTGTTTTTGTTTTCAGTATTGTTCATTTTCTTCAGTAAGGGCTCTCCATCAAGTAGGAAAAATACAAGAGTCATTGTATCTTTGTTTTCCCACTGGATTTAAAAAACTGTATTCATTAAATGCCTGTCTGGACACATAGACCCACTCTTGGTCTGTTGAAAGTCTGCAGTTAACCTTTACCCCGAATCAGCTGGACATTTGTCTTACTTGCTTAGCTCAGAATTATATGCTGCTGCTTGGACTATTTTATTTTTTGAATGATGAACATGTTTTGGTGCAACTCTGGCTTACGTTAGATGATCACTTTCGATTTTCATGCAAGACATATGGAAAAACTCACCTCAATTTACAGCATATTTCCTGAGACCGTCTGACTAATGGCTGATCACTACTGAATGAGAAAAGCCTTTTTGGCAGTAAATATTTAAGCAAATTTCTGAGCACAGGGACCAGAGTTGCCTATGCACTAACCTCCCTCCATCGTAGCAATTTTCCCTTTTTCCCTGTTGGAAAAGGCTCTTCCCAAAGGAAGTAAACAAACTATGAGGAAACAGACTTCATAGGGAGGTCAACTGGCTTGTCTTAGTTTGCTTGGGAGATTGGCACATTTTAGTATCACATTTGGACATAGGGCTTTGTTTTTGTCTGCTCTTGTTAGAAAGCAAACGATAGAAGAGGCTGCCTACCAGGTACATCATGCTTTGCTTGTCCATAAAATATATCATTTTACCATTGTACTGGGAAGGAGAGAAATTTTAATGATCCCAGGGATGCTTGCTCTCAAATAAAAATCCCAAATGAGGGATGCTTGGAGGGCTTTTTTTTTATATATCAGTAGAAAAAATTGCATCTTCCCAGGGTTAGTTAGTTTTGGTGACACGTATTTCAGGAGGAGGAGGGCAAGTAGTGCTACAAAATATTCACTTCAGGCGTGAGAGGATGTTAATCTCAGGGTATGGAAGGTTGGGTGTGTCCCTGCTGTGGACTGAGGTAAGGAAAGAGGACTTAACCTTTCTTTCTTTGACAAGTATTAGTGCAGAACTAACCCCTCTGGTAGCCATATCCTTTTCTACCTAGCACGGTGGTTCACAGGTGGTCAGTGGAGCCTATCATATTCCCAGTAGCTAGGGTGGCTGGACAAAGGGGTGGCTGCTAAAGTTTCAGAGCTGGGCCTGCCACCCTGATGTTGAGGGCTGGATGGAAGCAGCCACTTTGGGTCAAGCCATGATGTGCCGGGCAGAGAGAGAGAAAAAGGATATAAAGATGTGTCAGCTATGTCTTCATTCCTTCTTCTCTGCACAGCTTGGAAACCCTGGTGAAGTCAGTGCTTCCTGGCTGGCTGGTGGGCAGCAGGGCCAGCTGGCACTGGGGCTTTCTGTATTGTACATGTCAGAGTGAATCTTGGGATTAATTGCTCTCTGGGAGGGAGGTGATGGGGCTGGATGACAGATCCCCAGGAGCTCCTCTGGGGTGGGGAGGGAAGGGTAATAGGGGCGGTTGGGTTTTACTGGGATCTTTCAAGCAGAAAGCATGAGGCACAGGCAAGGGGGTAGGCATACTGACCCTACCAGCCAGAATGGATCTCCATGGACCACTGGACAGGACAATTCATCCCGGCAGCTATGACTTTGCCCAGCCCTCCCTCACTCAAATCCAATTCACTTGCATGTCATGGCATCACCTCCCTGATGTCACAGTCTTCTTTGAGAATGAAAGACAAACAACAACAGCTCTTGGCTACCAGGGATTTTTGCTGACCTGGAGAAAAGACAATTTTCCCTCCTACCATGAAGCACTCTTCAGTGATCCACATTCACTGCACTTGATGGGGGCATGAGGCAGTATTTGAAAAAAAAGATTTGTGACTTAAGACACCCACAATTGCTCCTTTTCTGGAAATACTCCTCCCCCTAAAAAGCAAGACAAAAATAATAACAAAAACAAAGCAAGCCAGAGCCCAGGCTTGATGTGAACACTTTTACAAAGCAGTCGTTCTTGCCTTTTTTGCATTATAGTCACACAGACATGCTCCATTCCGGGCTGCCCTCCAGGAGAGGGTTTGGGGTTGGACTCTGAGGCCAGGGATCTGTTTTAAGTAGTGTGGGCACATACTTCACTCCCATTACTGGGACCTTGGAGATCACCCGCAATTGTGGTTTCTCCTTCTTTGGAGAAAATGGACTCTTTCCCAAAGGCCTCTCTGTGCCCCTTCCCCCACCCTTCCCTTCAACACAATTAGGAATGAAGAAAACCTTAAAGAGATTAAGAATGAGTCTGAGCTCACTGCACAAGCTCTGTACTGCAAACAGCAGGCAGAGAAGCCAAGCTGCTTCTGCCTGCCTCTCTCACTGTTGTTTAGTTGTTTTTCATTCATGTCTGACTATTTGTGACCCCTTTTGGGGTTTTCTTGGCAGAGATATTGGAGTGGTATGCCATTTCCTTCTCCAGCTCATTTTACAGATGAGGAAACTGAGGCAAACAGGGTTTAAGTGACTTGCTTAGGGTCACACAGCTAGTAAGTATCTGAGGCTGAATTTGAACTCATGTCTTCCTGATTCCAACCCTGGCACACTATCCATTGCACCACCTAACTGTCCTCTATCACTACAAAAGATGAATTTAGGGTAGGTTTGGAGGCTCTCTCTCAACTCATTAGCTTAGATTTTGTGTCTCTGGAAGTCTGGAGCTGAATCAGAGCTTTCTGGAGTTTTGTGGAGAACTCCAGCTATTGATTGCTCTGGGGCAATGTATATCAGTACTACTGGGTGCATAGCACCTTCAGGGAGGTGCTCGGAGCAACTGAGCACTGCCATGAGATCTTTCCTAAGAATCTTGTGGAGTACAAGCACAGCACCTAGAAGGAGCCAATCATGTAAGCTTATCTAGACACTTCCCAGCCCCAGAATCCCCAGCACTATGGCAATGACAGATTTGATAGTTCTGAGGCATAACTGGAGGGTGGTCATTGATACGAATTACAGGGAGGTAGATTTTGGCTGGAGACAGTGAAGTAGAGGCTGGATGACCATTTGTTGGGGCTGCTTTAAAGAGGATTCTTGCATTGGTGGGGGTTGGACTAGATGAACTTTGAGGGTCTTGTGAACTCTAAGAATCTACGATTATCTAAAGGGAGAGAGTGAGCATTGCATAGTAGATAGTGGGCTGTGGACTTGGGAAGGTCCATGTTTAAATGCTTTGACACATATATATTGAGGGACCCTAGGCAAATGACTCATCTCTCAGTGGCCCAGGTCAGGCCTGGGAATCTACAAAGAAATGTAGAACTGATCTGTATGTGTGAAAGATAGTTTTCTCACTGGGAATTCCTTTACACCAATTAAATCACAGGTCTAGACTCCCTTAAAACATGGGAGAAAGGAAGCCAGTGTAAGGAAGATAAATTTTTCATATTTATTTAAATTCTGACTTGCTATCAGTCTGTTTTCCTTATACGTTGGGTCAATTTCTTTGAAACTGGGCCAGGCAATACATGGCTATTTACATGGATGCAATTATAATATGGGACTCCTGTGACTTTTCTCTCCCTCAAAGCCCTTTAATATCACAGTTACTACCATCTGATTATTCACTATCCTCACACTAATGTTGATGGTGAGAAAGTAAAAGGTGTAGAAGTGTGTGATCCAAGCTCCTTGATGCCAAACTCTTGTTTGTTCAGATGAGAATTCCACCTACTTAGATCCTGCCTGACTGTATTCTTTATTTTCTACACAAGTCTGCTTTACTGGGAAAAAAATAAAAGTCTATGTCTAGTCATAAGGCTGATGCATGTAAGAGTAGCAAAAAGCCCCGCCAGCTTCCCTGATACTGCATTGCCTATGGGCCATGTCCTACTCATACTACAGGTCGCAGAGCTAGTGATGTCTTTCCTACCAAGGTCTTATGTGAGTGTTGGGGAGTGGAAGCTGGCCACTCCTCAGATCAAAAAGAGGTGTTTTGGAGGCAATGGATGCTCCATTTCAGTTTAATAGAATTGTCTTTGAAACTCCTCCCCTATTTGCTGAACATTTCAGAACAACATTCTTCTACTGACAAGCTTAAGACATTTAATACCTCTACCCTCTCTAGAAAAGCTGGAAAAAACTCCAGCCCATGTTGGTGGTGGTATTCTTTTCTTACAAAATAGTTTGATGCAAAATCAGTTGTTAAGTATCCGAGTGAACTTGTGTTGAAAACATTCCCCCTGCCACTTTCTTTCAATGACAGGAATGTCAATGGAGAAAAAGAGAACTTGTCCCCTTTGTACACAGTGTACATACCCCAAATAGTGAATGACTATAAGCACAGCCCAGGCAAACATTTCTTTCCTATTGATGGGGGAACATGAATAAAAAAATTTAAAGAAAAATCCGGTGGGGAATCATACTAGTGGGAAGAATAATTTATTCATTTCTCCAAACAGGATCGATTTATTTTACTTTGGTTCTGCTTTGCTACACTGGGCAATGCCAGGCTCTTCACTTCCACTTAAGCCTGTATCTTAATTTGTTGGCATCATCCTTTGTTACTTTCCTTTCCAAGATTTTTTTTGCTTTCAAACTGTAGTAGAAACTATGAGTATCCAGGCACTAAACATTAGAGAATACAGGGATGTGTCTGCTCAAGGACAAAAAAAATGGAACGTTCACCAGGAGTCCATCAAGGCTGCCTGGTTGATCCTTGGTCTGATTTTCTGAAAGTGGGACTGGCAGAAAGGGACTCTGGGTTTCTTTTCTTGATATCAGCTCCCACTATGACATCTCATTTCTCTTCTCATGGTCTTGGTTATCTCATGTAGATTACTATGAGGTGACTAAAAGGCTTCCTCTTTTAGGCAATTCATTCATTCAACAAGCATTTATTAAGTCCCTACTGTGAGCCAGTGACTGCGCAAGGCACTGGAAGCCCAAAACAAATACAAAACTGCTTCTGACCTCAACTAGCTAACATTCTGTGGGGGTTTGCGTAGGATGAAAGTACACATACATAGCAAATTAAATACAAGATATATACGAAGTAATTTCCAGGAAGAAAGCACTAGCAATTGGGGATTTGAGATTGTCTTCTTATAGGAGGCAGTACTTGAGCTGAGCTTTGAAGGAAACTAGAGATTCTACTAGGAGGAGACCAGGAACTCAATATTGTCCTCTGCTCAATGCATATGAGGTAATTTCCAGGAAGAAAGCACTAGCAATTGGAGATTTGAGATTGTCTTCTTATAGGAGGCAGTACTTGAGCTGAGATTTGAAGGAAACTAGAGATTCTACTAGGAGGAGACCAGGAACTCAATATTGTCCTCTGCGCAATGCACTAATAAATAAGCTGGACTAAAGATGGTATTGTTGCTTCCTGACAGGATGTCAAACTCATATTACCTATTTTTATCTTTGTCAATTGATCAACAAATATTAAGCACCTACTGTGTTAGCTCTGTGGTAGACACAGTGGGGATACAAAGGAAAAGAACACCAGGTCCCAGTCCTCAAATAATTTATAATATCCTGAAAGCCAACATGTATACAGGTATAAGTTTCTCTAACAGTATAAGAACAAATATCTAGATATCTAAGTAATGAATGAGTGGTACCCAGAGGTGTTACAATTATTTTAAGAACAAAGAGAGATTCAAGTGGGATGGATGCTCAGAGAAGGTTTAATGAAGATGGTGAAATCTGAACTGGATCTTGAATTGTGGATATGATTGAGACAAAGAGGAGGCAGAAAACCCATTCTAGAGGAGGCAAAATGATGTGAGCAAAAGTGCAGAAGTAGGAATATATAAGACATACTGAAAGGACCAGCTTTGGAGCAGAGGGTGTGTTAAGGATAATAGAGAGGGATAAAGTTGGAAAATTAGGTGATGATCAAAATGTTGAGGGTATTAAAGTAAAGGCTGAATGTTGGGCTAAAGGACTTGGGTTTTATCTTATACAGAGGCAAAGAGGGTGATGGTGGGGAGAAACATGGTTTTTGAATGAAGTAATAAAATTTTAAGAAAATTAACAATTTTAAGAAAATTAACATTGTGGTAATATGTAGGAGAGAATGAAAGTGTGAGAGACTACAGACAGAAAAGCTTCATATAAACGTACACATGTATATCTTATACACACACATATATACATATATATGTATTCATGTATATGAGTAGCAATTATGAAAATTAAGGAATGAGGGATTAAAATAATTTGCAAACCTATGGGAACTCTAATAACAAAATCAGCCTGACCTTTCCTTTTTTTCTAACATGGTACCAAAAACTAAGGTCAATACTCTTAAGTTTCCAGAAATATTGTGGAAAAATGTTCTTCAGGCTCCAAATTAGTATTCTCTATTCTTCCACTTTCTCACCCCCAAAATAGAGTAAAGCTAAGAACTGCATGAATAAAGACCCTTTATTAAGGTAGCACTAAGAACCATGAATTAAAGGAGAGAGAAGTAGGCAGAGAGCTTGTAAAATGAAATAAAAAAATTAAGATCTTCATTCTTATGAGAAGCTCTTTAATCCAAGAAGAGAGCTCTTTAATTCAAATTTTTAAAAAGATCTTAATTCTTCTTTTAAAATGTTACTTTTGTTAGCTCTGAATATCTAATACTTGAGTTGTACATTAATTGTAGTGACAGTGATGAAAATGCCACAGGAAAGGCCAAATAAAGGTAAAACTAATAAATATTATGGGGCTGCTAAGTGGCACAGGGGATAGAGTGCTCGGTCTGGAGTCAGGAAGACTCGTCTTCTTGAGTTCCAATCTGGCCTCAGACACTTACTAGCCGTGTGACCTTGGGCAACTCACTTAGCCCCATTTGCCTCAGTTTCCATATCTATAAAATGAGCTGGAGAAGGAAATGGCAAACCACTCCAGTATCTGCCAAGAAAACCCCAAAAGGGGTCACAAAGAGTTGGACACAAGTGAAAAAGATGCAACAGCAACGACAACAACAAAATGTGGTGCCAGATAATAGCTGTTTCTTCTCACAGTGACATATGCATTCTTTTAACTCTCAAAAAGCTAAGGGCCCAGAGAGGGAAAAAATACGACAAGACATTCAGCTTTAAATGGCACGGTGGAAAGACCACTGACTCTGGAGTCTGCCGACCTGCATTCAAATCCCCCTCTGACACGAACTAGCTGTATGATGTTGGGCAGATCATTTAACTTCTCTAAATCTCAGTTTCTTTGCCTGTAAGATCTGGCAGGGAGGTCGGGCTAAACAGTCTCTAAGTTTCCATCTAGCTCTCAGCCTATGAACCTCTTCATCTCCACAAATAGCCTCTTCCCCCTTCTTGGTAGTTTTGGGGCTTGTACCAGCTTCCTCTTCACTCGCTACAACCTCTGATCTTTTGCTTCGTGACGATCTTGTCTCCACTTCTGTTTATTTGGTTTTCTGCTACATCCTTGGATACATCCTTCCTTTTTGCTATCTAAACTAATAAGATTTTAAATAAATCTTCACGTTGGTAATTCTCCTCTCTCTCCTTTCCCCACTGCCACCAATAGCAGGCTCTCGGTCTTTAGCCCTCCTCTCTACACTACCTTCAGTTCTTGAAATGTTGGCACCTTGTCTTTGGAGTTTCTTGCCTTGTTCGCCACAAACATTTTTTCTATTCTTATAACTGGAAGAGTGTTCTGTCCTCAAAGAGTCTCAATATAAATACTAGCAGATCCTTCAGTGTTTCTGTATGGCTCTCTCCATTCCCTGAAGGATAAATGTCCAAGCTAGCTATTTGAGAGTCAATGGATCTGCACATGCTTTTCACATAACTTCCCATTTTCACCATATCTTCCTCTCTTAAATACCCCACGTTCAGGCCCTAACGGGCCCAGTTCCTCCATCTTCCTCCAATGGTGTTCCTTAAGCTCTGCTGAACGTAGGAAAATCTGATCCACTGTGTGAACAGCAGCATATTATAAAAATTGAAACACATACAATCCAATACTCAGTTGGAAGGGATCTTAGAGAGAATCCAATCCAGGCAAGTGTGGATTTGAGAGGTTACATGACTTGCTCAAGGAGACACAGTTATTTAGTGGCATGCACAGGAACAGAACCAAATAATCATAGAATCTCAGAGTTAGAAAAGTCTTTAGAGTTTATCTAGTCCAACCTGTGCCAACACCTGAATAGGAATCTATAACTCTCATAGATGGTTATAAAATTTTTACCTAAGGACACACAATGAAGGGAAATCTATTACCTCCTGAGGCAGTCTGTTCCACTTTCAGACAGCAATAAAAATTAATAACGATAAAAATGATGATAATAGCATTTACATAGTGTTTACAAATTTTGTTCTCCCAATAACCTTAAAAGGTTGGTGCTATAGTTATCCCCATTTTACAGATAAGGAAACTGAAGCAGACAGAATGTCTTGCCCAGGGTCACACAGCTTGTACATGCGGGAGCTGGGATTTGAACTTAGATTTTCCTGACTCCAGGTCCAGCACTCTATCCACTGCATCATCCAGTTGCCTTCATCAGCAGGAAATCTGTTTTTGTATTAAACCTAACTCTATCCATTTGCAACTTTCTTTCCTTGCCCCTTGTTCTTTCTTCTGGAAGTGAGGTGGCATAAAAGTAGGGTGCTGGATTTGCATCTTTCAGGAAGACCTGAATTTAAATCCAACCTCAGACACTTCCTAGATGTATGATCCTGGGCAGTATTTTAAGTTCTCCCAGACTGAGTTTTCTCATCTATAAAATGGAGGATAAATTCGACCTATCTCACAAGATTGCTATGAAGATCAAATGAGATAATATATGTAAAGTTGGCTTGTAAACTTTGAAGCACCATGCAAATATTAGCCATTATTATTAAGATTATTTTGTGGCCAAGCATAAGTCTAATCCTTTTCCAAATCTTGAAGGTTTTCATGGTCTCCAGACCCTTTATTGTCCTGCTCACTCTCTTTCTAGCTTTTCAATAGCTTTCTTAAAATGCAGTTCAGTCAACTAGTGTTTATTAAGTGCTTACCATGTGCCAGGCACTGTGCTAAGACCTGGAGATAAAAAAGAAAGGCAAAAAACCAATCCCTGCTCCCAGGAGCTCACAGTCTAATGGGGGAAACAACATGCAAACAGTTATGAACAAACAGATTATGTACAGGATAAATTGGAGGTCATTGCAGAGGGAAAGCAGTAAGATTAAGGGGGATTGACAAAGGCTTTTTGCTGAGGATAAAATTTTAGCTGAGTCTTGAAGGAAGCCAGGAGGCAGAGATAAGGAGGCACAGGGAACAGCCAGTGGAAATGCTCAGCGTTATGAGAGGAAGTATTATGTGTGAGAAACAGTAAGGAGGCCAATGTCACTGTATTGCACAGTAAATGGGGAGTAGTGTGGTAAGAAGTAAGAACACTAGAAAGGTAGGAAGGGGCTAGTAGGTTATGGAGGGCTTTGAAAACCAAATAGATTTTTTTATTTCATCCTGGAGGCAATAGGGAGGCACTAGCATTGGTTGACCCGGGGGTTGGTGTGGTGGTGATTGTGACATGGTTAATCGTGCACTTTAAGAAACTCAGTTTGACAGCTGAGTGGTGGAAGGACTGGAGTGAGAGCCTTGAGGAAGGAAGACCGCCTAGAAGGCTATTGCAATAGTCCAAGTATGAGGCAATGAGGGCCTGCATGGGGGTGGTGGCAATGTCTGAAGAGAGACGAAAGTAGAAACAACAGTATCTATCAAGAGACTGGATAGAGAGTGGCAGTGGTGGAGGAGAGTGAGGAGTAAAGGATGGATGACTCAGAAAGTGGTGGCTTTCTCCACAGTAATATGGAAGTTAGGCACAGAGGAGGTTTGGGAGGGAGAGCTTGGTTCTGGATATAGTGAATTTAAGATGTCTATAAGACATCCAGTTTGACATGGCCAATTGGCAGTTGAAGATACAACACTGACAATCAGGAAAGGTTAGGGCTGGGCAAATAGATCTGAGAATAACGTGCATAATAGTTGAATCCATGGGAGCTGATGATACCGTCAAGTGCAACAGTACAGAGGGAGAGTAAAAGAGGGTTTAGGATAGAACCTTAAGGGGATATGCATGGTTAGCATGTGTGACTTGCATGAAAATCTAGTAGAAGAGACTGAAGAGTAGTCAGGTAATAGGAGAACCACAAGAAAGCAGTATCACAAAAACCTAGAGAGAAGAGACTTTAAAAGCAAAGAGGGTGATCTACAGTGTCAAAGGCTGCAGAAAGGTCAAGGAGGATGAGGGCTGAGAAAAGGCCATGAGATTTGGTGATTAAGAGAGAGTAATTTCATTTGAAGCCAGACTTCAGACAGTTAAGAAGCGAGTGAGAAGAAGTGAAAACATTGATTGTAGATGACCTTCTAAAGGAGTTTAACCACAAAAGGCAGAAGACTTATTGAAAGGTCACTAGCAAGGACGGACAGATCAAGTGAGAGATTTTTGAGGCTGGGGGATAGGTGGGCTTGTTTCTAGGGAGTAGGGAAGCTACCAATAAATAGACAGTGAGAGACTGAAGATTAGTGAGACAGAGGGAATGGTAGAGGTAATCTGAGGGAGGAGACAAGATGGAATGGGATATTTGTGCATGTAGAAAGGTTTGCCTTGACAAGGAGGCAGGGATGAAGGAGGAGAAAATGGCAAAAGGCATGGGAGTAATGTGAGATGAGGAGTGAAGAGGGAGATTAAGCAAATAACCTCAGTTTTTTCAGTGAAATATGAGTCAAAGTTCTCAAGGTCTGGTACTCTATCCACTGGGCCACCGAGCTGCTCTACTTGCAATTTACCCTGCATATATTTTGTATGTGTCTATTTGTTTGTACGCTGTCTCTCCCCCCTTAGAACATGGATCTTCTTTAGGCAGGGCTTGTTTTTGCCATTCTTTACATCCCTGGCACTTGGCACACTGTCTGGCATATAGTAAGCGCTTAATAAATGCTTGTTGCCTTGCCTTGTCTGCCTGTGGCCTGTACATAAGCTGCTCCCCATGCCTTCAATGCTCACTCCTCAACTTGGCCTCTTGAAGCTCCGAGCTCCCTTTGAGGTTCAATGCAAGTGCTACTTCTCATGAGAGTTTTTTTTTCAGACTTCCTCAGGTATAAGGGCTCCCTCAGGAATTAATTTGTATTTTGTTTTTAAAATCACTTATCTATATATGTATTTCTCCCCAGTTGATTGTAAGCTCCTAGAAGGAAGGAATTGTTTGGGTTTTATCTTTTTATCTGCTGCAGCCAGCATAATGCCTGACAAATTGTAGATGCTTAATAAATGTTTGTTGAATTGAATAAGAAATTGAGCAAGCTATAAAATAAAATTTCAAAGAAGAATACTCCTGATCCATATAAATTTAAAAGCAACTTCTATCACATATTTAAAGAGCAAGTAATATTTATGCTATAAAAAGTTCCAATAGAGAAAGAAGGCACTCTACAAACTCCTTTTATGAGACAAATAAGATACTCAAGGCTGGGAAGGAAAAACAAAAGAAAGAAAATTATAATAGATCCAGATCACTAATGCAACAAATTTAAATACAATTTAACCAAAGAGACTACATCAATATATGAAAAAGTTATTCAGTATGACCAATTTGTCTACATTGCCGGGATGCAAAAATGATTCATTAGGAAAGCAATGATCATGATTAATCATATGAATAATGAAGGGAATAAAAGTGGTTATATCAAAGGATTCAGAAAAATTATTTGACAAAATCTTCCACTCACATTAAGAACCTTAAAAATCAAAATTACAGAAGTAACATTCCTTAATACGATCCAAAGTATATATTCTAAACCAAGACATAGAATTATTTGTGATGGAAAAAAAAAACCTAGAAGTTTCTCTAGTAAATTCAGGGATACAGTATACCTTTTGTTTCCACTATTATTTGGCATGATACTACAAAAGGCTAGCAATCAAAGAAGAAGATGATATTAAAGGGACAGGTACCAGCAAAGTGGAGGTAAAAATAATAAAATATCTCGCAGCGAATCTACCAAGAAGCACAAGACTTATGTAAATACAATTACAAAACATTCTTTATAGAAATAAAGGAAGCCTTAAATATTGGAGAAAAAGTTAATGTTCATAGCTGAGCCATACCAATATAATAAAATGACAATACTATTGAAATTTATCTGTAGGTTTAGTGTTAAATCAAACAACCAAGGTGTTATTTCATGGAACAAATTGACATATTAACAAAGTCCTTTTGGAGGATCAAGAATTTCAAAGTAAATAATGAAAAATATAGAAATGAAAGAAACTTAGCTTTTTCAGATCTTAAGCTTTATTGCCAAAACACAGCATTAATAATTCCAACCTGTTCATCCTGCGACAAGAAGCCAAATGCAAGTTTGGAGGTGCAATGAATTTCTTAATCCCATCAATTTACAAATAAGAAAAGTTATATCTGGGGTGAATACCCACAGTAAATAACAGATCCTTGCAGTATTAAAAATCATGAACTTGAAAACAAAATTCCAACCTGTGTGCCTAGTTTACCATCTCTATAAAATTTTTATGAGAATAATCTACATATTTATCAAGGGCATCCTTGATAAAGGTTTTAGTAGGAGACAGGCAGGGTTTTGCAAGCAATAGTCTGTAGTAGGCCACATTTTTTTTTTTACCACCACTCAAATGACTAAAACATAAAAAATAAAAGATTCCACTGTGTTTAGTCTTTGTAGACTTTTTTTAAGCATTTGATTTCATATAACAAAACACTGCCTCAAAGGCTCTCCTCCAACAAGGTGCCTCTAATACATATTTCGAAATGATGCAAGATTTTGCTGAAAGACATAGTTTCATAGAGAACCTTGGTTGACAACCCTCTGATCATGAATATCAAGAGTGGCATAAAACAGATGGATGCTCAGCAAAGGTATTTACCACCGTTATCAAGGAGATACAGCAGAAAGTCCAAATTGAACAATTGTACCCGTAGATGGTAAAATCTTCCAGTTGTATCTATTTGTGGATGACAGTGCTAATTACATCAAGGCCTGGAACAGTGCAAAGCCTCCTGAGATCCATATTCACTCAAAATAGTTTTGCCTAACTGTCCAAATAGGGAAAATCAAGTGGATGAAGAATGCTTATTGTCCAGTTGGATAATCAATCTCTATTGAGTTTGTCTACAGTATACACACACACACACACACACACACACGCATGCACACATACATGCACACACAGATATATCTTGGACAGACAGTGCAAATGGACAATGAGTTGTGTCCAGTATTGAAAAAGAGAAGAATGGGCTGGTTTGGACCACTTTGAGGAAATTGTTAAATTCTTTTAATGACCTAAAGTTTTTTCTTGACACAACAGCCTTATACCAGCATTCTTCTGGTAATGCCGTGTGACTCCAAAGAATTATAGTTTTAAAGCATCGAAAGAACAATGGAGAGGTGCATGATGGGTATGAGCAAAATGTAACACATTACAAATGGATTATGAAGTAGTGCAAAGGTCATCAAGGAAATTATGATTGTAAAGGAGATGAGCTGATTATATGGTAGAGAGATGGATAAATGATGGACTGCTCAGATACTCCATTGGTATCCATGTGATTTCAAGAGAACAAGGTCCCCAACTGGACTCCTATGGTTAATTTATTGCGTGGGTTACTCCTTTCCTATAGTGGCCCCGTATTACCTCTGCCTAGTATTTAAAACCCTTTGAAACCTGGTCCCAGCCTACTTTTCAGTCTTACATGTCATTCCCTTTCACATACTGTATCATCCGGCCAATCTGGCTTTCTTATTGCTCCACACACGTGACACCTCGTCTTCTATATTCATACTTTTGTGCTGACTATCATCCATTGCCAAAGTGCACTTCCTCCTTGCCTCTGTCTCTCAGAATCCTTGGTCTTCTTCAAAACAGCCTGAGCACTTATCTCCTAGATGAAGCCTTTCCTGATTCCTTTCAACTACTAGTTACTCCCCATCCCCCCTTTACTTTACATATATACGTGTATATATATATATGAGTACTGCTTAATAAATGCTTATTGATTACTTTTTATCTAAAAAGAAATAAATTAAGCTTTACTAATATTTAGTATGCAAATTGACACTACAGCGCTAACGTCACATATCAGATGATTGCACAATAAATGCTATGGAAGATATCTTGAGGGAAGAGTGGGAGTTCCACATTATGGACTTTACAGTGGCACCCTCACTCATTGTCAGCATACTTTCAGTTTATTTGTGCCTAGTTAAGTGGATTTAAATTGTGAACTCCTTGAAGACAGGGACTTTTTGCTTCTGTTTGTAATTCCCAGTGCTTAGTACTGTGCTTGTCATATAAGAGGCCCTTGATAAATGCTTACTGACTGCCTGATTTATGGATTAAATCATCAAGTTTCAACTAAACTAACTTCACAAAATGGATGTGACTTTAAAAGATCCCTACAAAGAAACTGGTTTGAAAAATAATTCCAACATTGCCAACACAAATGAACAACAAAACATGGCACAGCTGATCTTTTTACTTTTACTATTTTTTCATCTTTCTACCCTTAGTAATTTTTCATCAGCCTCATTACAAAGTTAAAAATTATGTCTAATCATATCTGAAAAGAAATTGGCCAAAATTCAAATTTATTAAGAATATTTAAAATATGAATTTATATCCATTATTCTTAATAACAAACTCTGATGTATATATCGTCTTGAGATGCCAGCTAATAATAGTATAAAGCCATAATAATTCACAATACATATCAAAGCTAAACTTTTGTTGCTGAAAATGATGTCACTTTGAAAAACTCTCACATTTGAATACTTGATAAACTTTCCATCCAATTTTTCTAACCTATGTAAACATCTTCCCAATGGAGAGTTTCAGGGGATCTTGAATCTTTTGTCAAAAATAGAAAAAATTTAATGCCTTCTTATTAATTTGCAAGAATAACTTGACATCAGGGAATTTAGGGATTTACTAGTTGAATTTCAACAAAAACCTTGGCATAATTGGTAGATGGAATTGAAAAAAAAAGAGTATTATGATTTAGTAAATGAAGCCAATAATATGCTTCTTTTTTAATCTACATATCTTTTTCAATTAGGATAGCCATTAAAATCAAGCCTCAAAGGATGCTTTACCATCTGCTCTATTCTGTGTTCTGCAATAGGAGACAACATGTACACATCTAAGTATATATAGGACATACACAGAAAAGGTACAAGATACATTTTTAGGGGAAGGTACTGACTGCTGAGGGCAGGTTCTGTTTCACTTTTGTCTTTGTAACTCCAAGGCCTAGTAAGGTGCCTGGCACATACTTAAATAATGTTTGTTGATTGATATTGAAGATGGCACCTGAGCTGAGCTTTGAAGTAAAAACTAGGGATTCCAGAAAGAATAATGAGAAGATAATGAGAGCACAGATGATATTAACTGTAGAAGAAAGGAAATTCTTATGGTTTCAGAAAGTTTGGAGCAGCACGATCCTCAAATAGAGTTCTCTACCTTAGAAAGTTACTAGGTAGTTGTGATTTTCAGGAAGTCACTGTTCGTGCACGTCTCAGTTTCTCTATGTGCAAAATAGTTGTGATGGATATAGGGCTTGACATACATTATCTCTACTGAGACTGGAAACAACCCTGTGAGGCAGATAGTGAAACTATATTCTCTGCATTCTATAAGAAACTGGCACTCAGAGATGATATGACTTGCCCTGAAGAAAGCGGCAGGGCTGGTATCCAGATACACTTTCCCTGTGGAGCTAGAGAGGAAGCCTGGACTCAATGATCTTTAAGCTCCCCTTCTGGCTTTCATTCTATCTCTGAGACTAAACTCTAATCTCTGTGACTTTAGCTAAGTGAAGGCTCCCCTCTGGGTCTCTTTCTAAAGGGAGGGGTTGGACTATATGTTCTCTTTGACTAATTTGCTCTGTAATCTCAGGCAGGTGGCTACCCTGTTCTGGGCCTGTTTTTCCCCTTCCATGGACCATTTCCCACCCACTCCTATCCACTACTTACTATGCAAGTCCCCAGAGCACCAGAATGTTTGCTGGTGCTTTTTGCTTCCACTGCCATCATCCTAGTATAGGCTCCCATTACACCTGAGGCAGGGCAGAGGAGGGGAAGTGTGTTTGAGTGTGTATGTGTTGGGGGGGTGGGTGGAATGAACCCTAAGGGGAGGAATCATAGTAGTGACCTGGAAGGAGCAGGGAATGCGCGTTTCCTACCTGGGATTTACAGCAGCCTCCTCAGACCAAGGCCCCCTTAGCCCTATGTTTCTCCTTCAGCCATAATCCCTTTCATTTTCCACCGCAGTCCAGGTCCCCAGTGGTCTATGATCATGGCCATGGCCATGTTCCTCTTTCTACTCTGCCTGGCTGCCTTCCACATGCCTGTATCTTCTTACTCTGCTTCCCTTTTAATATTCTTTGGATTGAGGTATATCCTTCCCTAGCCAAGACTCTCATCCCTTCAAGTTTTGATGATGGCTGTGAAGTTACTCTTAATTCCTTATTATGTACATTTGTGCGCCTTATTTTGTGCATGGATGTTTGTGCACGTGGGTTTTATTACTGAATTTCTTCATGAGTCTTTTTTCCTGTGACCTACTCTCTGCTCACATGGCTCTTTCTTGGTTGTACCTGCTACTTTGTCCAGTACCTGACTTGGTAGAGATTTGTGGGCAGTTTTCTCCCTTCTTCAGTTTTCTTGGCCCTACTTCCAATTTTCCACCATGGAGCTTAATGCAAAGCGTTTTTTAAATAATGCTAAAGAGTCAAACATGGAAAGGGAATAAGAAAGGGAAAAGGAAAAATGTGTAGGAACGAAAACCTATTCTGGGTCTTCTAGGGAGAAGTGTTTGAGGAAATAATGAAATATTTTTCTGTATTTTAATTAAAAAATAATAGAACCCTCTAAACCCAAAGTGGAACTATATTGGCCTTAAAAAACCAATAATTTGCAAATATTTAGAGCCATGTTTTACTTGGCAGCATTATAGAATGTCAGAATACCTCCTTGCATATCACTCCCACAGACCTGTAATTTAAAAATATAAACAGTGGCACCTGCTTTGTTATCACTGTAGCTATTTCAAGTGAAATGTGTGCAGGATAAATAGACCCAACTGTATATATGTCAGCTTTGCCTCAGGACAATGGTTTTACTGGGAGTGGTGGTAGAGGGAAGAAACCACTCACAAAGTTATCACCCAGTGGAGATCTGTTATGATTTTTAACTTGAGGCAGTTTCTAGTAGGTGTTCACAGCGCCCATTAAAATTGACTAGAGGTGCATTGATATTGCCCAAGATGGTGGAAGTTGATTATTATCAATGATTCTCTATGGTTTGAGGAGTTTAATACGAGGTTGCGTTAAAGGGAAGTTACTACTGTGGCAATGCAGAAATACAGGCATCATTTTGTAGGTAGCTGCACTCACATGAAACTGTATTTGGTAGTTTCAGGGAGTCCCGTACTGGAATTTGAGCCATTAGATACACTGGCCAAACATAACAGGAAGTGGGAGTTCCTTGACCAAGAGATGCCATATAACACTTTCTTGTTCCTCAAATTGTAAGCTATTCCCATGGCTGTTACATTTCACATTTTTATTAATGATTTGGATAAAACAAGCTTATCAAATTCATGGATGTCATAAGCTGAATGGAATAGTTAATACATTGGATGATATGCTCAAAAAGATCTTGACAGGCTAAAATGATGGTGTAAAGCTTAATAATAATAATAATGACAACATGAAATCAGTGGGTATATAGAGTCCTACACTCAGGTTTAAAAAAAAATGCATAAGTACAGGCATCTCTAGGAAGCAGCTCAGATGAAAGGGACCTAGAAATTCTAGTATACCACAACTCAATATGAGTCAGCAGTGTGATGTAGAGCTAAAAGAGTTAGTATCAACTTAGGCTGCATTAATAGGGTTGAGAGTAAAGGGGTGTACTGGTCTACTTGCATTTTGCCCACATAGAGTTTTGTCTTTTTCTGGGCACATTTTAGGGAGGGACACTGACAAATTGAAGTTAGTAAAGTAGAGAGCCAAAAGGATGATGAGGTGACTTGAAACCACATAATAAGAGACCTGAGACTGGCTGAAGCAACTGGAGAATGCCTAGAACAAAAGATGTAGCAAGCTGCAAATATTTTCAAAGTTGTTATGTGGAAGAGGAATTATAATTCTTCTGCTTGGCGCTTCATGGCAGACTGAGACAGGTTTTGGTTCAACCTAAGGAAAAATCTCTCAATGAGAATAGTCCAATATGAATGAAACGCCTAGGTAGTGAACTGCCAGTTATAGGAAAATGGCATTAACGGTTTAGAATCGGTTTTGTACTAGATGATCTTTTTTTTTTCAAATAAAAATTATTGATTTGTTTTGCTAGATGATCTTTGAAGTTTCCCCCAATTTTATAAAAGGAATCCCAAGGAAGAGAGGGTCAAATGGGAGCTTTGTTAGGATCTTGACTCATTTGTTTTGGTTATTCTTCCTTTTTATGATTCTTCCCCCATCAAGTTCCTTTTCTGGTATATTCTTAACAAGGTATATAGATCCTAACAATACTCTCAAATGCAGGACAGGCCACCAGGAAAGGGCGAAAAGCCTCAAAGTTCCTAACTGGTGGTCTTCATTTCTTTTGAAACAATTTTCTACTGAAACATTTCACTATTTGGTTAAGTGTCTTCCTTGGCATGTTACAGACCCCTCTGCCCTTACCACAGGAATGATAAATTTAATGATAAAAACATTCTTTTAACAAGTCACCAGCTAGAAGCACATTCTCTGACTTCTAAGCCCTTTCTCCACATACTCACCAAACAGCAGTTCTAAAGCTGGGATCCTGGGAACTCATTGGCCTGATGAAGCCCTAGTTAGAAGCAATGAGGCTAATAAAATATGGTTAGAATAGCATCTTATGACTAACAAGGGCTTTATGTCAAGCCAGCTTTCAAAATATAAGTGAAGGTCTGGATTACCTGTTTCCTACAAAGGTCATAATTGACAACCGTAACAATGTGGTGAAATGTTAAGTTTTATTTGAAAATGTGTGTTTATTTATCAAAGTTAATGTAAAAAAATAGCATCTAGGACCAAGCCAAACTGCAATGATGTCATAATTCCTAGTATTTTGTGTATCAGGGATTATATTCTTGTAGTTAGCAACAAGAAAGTGGTTTCAAACAGAAGCAAATCCCATGAAATCCTCATGAAGAGAGAGTTTTGCCTTGGAAGAGTGATTTCTCACATTCTTGATGGGAGACCCTACAAAAATAAATGTTAAACATGATCTCTGGTACCGTACGCCATCACCCTTTACTGTAGTCAGAAGCAATCAGGGCTCTTGATCTGTGCTTAGGGAAGATGTATTTAGGCAAGAAAAATATTCTCCAGGGTATGTTTTAGTCCTTGACTTAGTCATTTATACATACATGTGTGTGTGTGTGTGTGTGTGTGTGTGTGTGTGTGTGTGTATAATATATATGATGATGAAGAATTCCACAACATGATTGACAACGGACACCATTGTTTTCATATATCACCAGAAGCTTTTTTGCTGTTATGCTGGGGTACAGAAGATGCCACTTCCCCTTCTCCCCAGGCATTTCCCCTTCTTTCTATCTCCATCAATTTCCGTGGGAAGAACAAAGCAATCCAGGAATTAAGTGTTATCTTTCCTTTCCCACAGAATATATACAATTGTAATTTATCCAATCTTATATTAACTTTTTTGATGCCTGCATTGCCTTGCTGGTCCTGCCCTATAATGTCTTTTTCTTCACTATTTGTATTTATCCCATTTTATTACATTGTGTCTGTCTGGAGTAGCTTCTGTTCTCACTCAACTATGACAATGTCCACATATATTTCAAAATCTTAAGTTTGATGATTTATTTAATATTTTGTATATTTTTGGGCTGACTCTGGATTGAAAACTTCTCTCTTTTATTCTTTACCAGTGATTCAAGGTTCCTGCAGGTATTTTTTGGAGTAATTTCTGAGCCCTTGATTAAGGCACGTCACCTGCTAAAAGATGATAAAAGCAATTTTCTGTCCCCTCTGCTGTTCTAATATCTGGTTCATTGAGTGAGTCCCTGTCATATTAGATTAAAGAACAACCTCACAGAGTATTGAGAAGGTGTCTTGTTTGAGTGGTAGAAAGAAGAATTTCCAAGGTGTCGGCTGGAGCACAGGAGGAAGCAAGAAATGGAAAAAGGAAGACATAGAGAAATAAGGTTGGAGAATATATTTGGATTGTTAGGAGAAAGAAAGGATTAATGGCCAGAAGGTAAAGTTAGGCTGATATAGGTGAGAACAGAACAACAGATAACTTAGAGTCCGAGGATAAGGAGATCAAATCTGATGCAGAAGAAAAACAGTGGTAAGTGAAGAGCCATAACTGAGATATGGCATAATGTGGCAGTACTGAAAAGGTACTGAAGGGTAATAAGGGTAATAAGTGTAATAAACTGAAGGATAGGACTAACCAGAAGAGGTCTATCAGAAGGAGGAAAGGTTCATGCTATTAAGGTGTAGAATACAGGGAAGATTTTGGGAAAAAAATAGAGATGAAAGCATGATTTAATATATTCATATTCAGGGCCAAGAGGACGACAACAAAATGCACCACAGAGAATGAGGTCAGGTTCCTGTTATTTAGAAGATCATACTTACACAGCTTAAGAGAGGAGGCACTGTGGTATAGGGGAAGCAATACTGGTTTGGGGGTGACAAGGTCTGTGTCTGAGTCCTAATTCTGCCACTTACTCCCTGTACAACCTTGTGAATGTCACTTAATCACTTTTTTTCTTTTGAACTTTTCCCCCCGATTAACAAGAACTTTCTTTTCCACTTCCATACCACAGTACCCTCCCCTCACCCTGCACTTTGATAAAAGAAGAAAAATAAAACCCTTATAATAAATATGCATAGTCAAGCAAAACAAATATATGCATTGGCCATACCCAAACCATACATCTCATTCTGAATCTTGAATCTATCACTTCTCTATGAGGAACTGCGCAGCATACTTCATTATCAGGCATCTACAATCATGGTTAGTTGCTGCATTAACCAGAGTTCTCAACTCTTTAAGAATGGCTCGTTTTCTAGTGTTGTTATTATATAAATTATTCTCCTGATTTAGCATCAGTTCATTCAAGTCTCCCCATATTCTCTATAACTGTCCCTCTAGTCATGACTTATGATATTTAACCACCTTGGGTTTCATCACATCCCTTTTAGGGGAAGGCCCTTCTAGAGTGAACATTCTATGCCTCTATAGTACCCAGAGTCTGGCACAGTGGAAAGAGCGCTCTACTCAGGCTGGAAAACCACTTCCTGCCTCAGTTTCTCAATTTCCTCTCCTGTAAAATGAGACAGTCAGAGTAGATGCTGTTCTAGGGCCTCATCCAGTTCTGGAGACTTCATCTTAAGGGGAGGTTAAAGTTCTTAACTTGAATTTTGCCCTCATACCGAATTATAAATGGAAAATATCTATTTAAAAATCCTTTCTCTCAGCAAAATAGATGAGGAAGGGTATAAGTTTTCTTCTTCTATTTTGTCAGTTCAAAGAACTCTTGTCTTACAGCTTAGATTTGTGGTGTGTCACTGGAGATTGTTTATGTTCTGTATGAGGGGATATAAAGCAGGGCCTGCTCCCATTCGTGGATCTAATTAGGCATGTCACCCTATCTACAATAAATCATGTGTTTGGTTTTTCTTTGTTAAGGCACTCAGAGGCCTTCAGGCATGAGCGACTTATTAAAATGTACTCTAATAGTTGGAGATGAATTATCATACTGATATTGTCAACTGCTTGATAGTTTTACATCCCAAAAGCTTTCCCTTGTTGGTTCTGTTCTACAAAGATGACATTTTATTCTGATATTCGTTCACAAAACTGACTCACATTTTTCTGTCTAACGCATAAGGAAATCATTCTGAATTCTGCAATAGTTTCAGTTTGACTAAAAAGAAGTTATTTTCCAAATCCACAAAAAGTTGAGCAGATTCTTGTAAGAACACGTGTAAGAACTGGTTTTCATTGTCACAACTCAATGTCAGATTACCAAAATAATTTATATTTTGTTGTGGGAACATGGGTGGATGCAGAGCTTCCCAAATCACATGACTACTTCTCAGACCACACTTTCTTCATAATATTCAGAAATTGTTCATGTTTTGTGGTAATGAATGAATAACAGGAGCAGTATAATTTCAATGTGGGCCTTCCTTTATTTGATTAAAGATATTCTCCACTTAATTCTTAAAAAACTAACATAAGTTAAGCAGCAGTAAACTATGGTAATTTAGAAAATGTGTTACTGCAAAGAGTTTAGAGAAAAGTTCCTGACGTAAACCACACTGTTAGCTATAAAACTTATTTTTCTCAACTGTTTCTTATGATGGAGGCTAGGAATGTGATATTACTACAACAGGCAAAATTATATGAACTTAAACAAAAAAAGAAAAACCATATTTCTATTTAGCCATCTAAATGAAAGCATAGGCCACATCCAAAGTATCACACTGACTGTTTATATTTAGATCCATTGCCAAACGTTTACAGAAGTGTTACCTTAAGCTGCGTTGTCTGTGTAGCTGGGGTCTTCGCTAGCTTCTAACCCTCATCTATGGCTGAGGTCTGGCTGACTCATAAGAAATAACTTTAGAGACTGGACTTTCACTGGAATCTAATAGATGGTGAACATTTCAATGAACACTGGGATAAAAAAAAGAGGCAAAAAGATATCCTAATATAAGTTATAAATGTCAATTGACATATTAATGAAAATAGAGTAATAAAATCTAACTACTGAAAAACATGGCAGCAGATTTTAAATCTGCTACACAGATGAATGTTTAATTAATTTAGAATATGCTGAAGTTGAAAATTTCCAAATTAGATCAGAAGGATTAGATGTGATGTTCTAATAAATATGAATAAGACATAACTAAATATCTGATATTAGCACAAAGTGCAGTATCCAGAAGTAAACAGAGTTACAAGATTCTGGAATACAGCTTCCTGATCAAAATTTCCACCTCAGCTCAGAGACCACAAAGAGTCCTTCATAAGCTTCTCTCTGTAGGAAAGGTATTTAGTTTGGGTTGTAGAGTATTAAAACAATAACACAAACCTCCTGGGAGAATACCACAATAAGTGTCCTGAACCACTCAGTTGATCTTAGTGCATAATAATGTGGCTGTTTTAAATTACTGCAGGGAATATTAAGGTCCTTAATGACAATATAACTGCATGAAGCCAAAGAAAGCTAGAAAGAATAGCCAAAAAGATGAGCTAAGAGCCAGCCAAAGTGACAACAAACATGTGGCTGTTTACTAGGTTTGGAGTGGTATAGTCTGCAGATGTTTGTGGTCTTTCGAAGGTTCCAGAAGAATGAGTTGTTCTGAGGATTTGCAGAGTTTTGATGAGAGAGCAGGGCTTCTCTTTGAGATGGTAGGCTGTATGACAGAAAGGCCCAACAGTACAGAGCAAAATTTATAGATTTCTGTGGTCAGATCATATTCTATTGGCTTTAAAATGTACATCAACAAATTAATATTGTACGGATGTAATTTCAAAGTCTCCTGAAGATGAAGAACCATTATTGAAGCCATTAGAGCACAGATGGTTCAAAGTATATGCAGATATTCATACTTGCATTTTTGCATTATAGCTGCTTTTTTCTTTTTTCTTTTTTTTTTGCTGTTGAACTGTAATGAATTGTCTCATAATCTATTCCATCTTCTTGCCATTAGCAGGCTTTGAATGTTCACAAATAGGAGCAAAGAACTCATTTTCCAGAGCTTTAATCACACAAAGAGGGAATGCCTAATTCTCTAAATGAAATGGTCTGTGATCACTGAAGCAGAGATTTAATATATCACGGCAAATTAGGTAGATTTTAATAAATTACTTATCTCTCTGAATACTTTACATATGCTTAAGAAGGAACATAGCCTGTTTGCAAACACTGAAAACCCACAGCCTATAAAATCCTTTGAAGAAAATGACAAATAAAAGAGTAAATTAAAAAATGAAATGCATTATATCCTAGACCTCTAGAGACAATTCTTTTGCAGCATTGATTCACAGCTCCATTAAAAATATCAATTAAATCCTTCATTGAGATTGGTTAAAAGCTAGAAAATTAACTTTCTGAGCTGCTTTTCTAGGTCTAGTTATCCAGATACAAGTAAGCATTATACATGCTTGATGTAAATTTTAAAATTGATAAAAAGATACTTTCCTGTCTCTTCCATTCTAACTAAACGTGTTGGAATCTGAGCCATGCTTTCAATACTTTCTTTCTATAAAGGATGCCCAGTTTTCAAAATGTAAATTTCTCATACCTATATCTTTATGTATCCACGAATATCCCTCTTTCTATACTACCATCACAAATATCTGATAATAATGTTAGCTGAAGGAGTGAAGTTATTTTTTAAAAAAGACCAACCCCCCCCCAAGCTTGCAGTAATTTAATAAGTCTTCTGGCTAGTCTCATTCTTTATATTTAATTGATAGAAACTGCATGCATCAAAGAAATGCATACTGAGCTTTAATGTGCATAAAATGGATATTAGCATTTTAAAGAGGAAGATTAACACATTAATCCAAGTAATTTTCATATATTGCTTCTAATAAAATCTTCACAGTAAAAAAACTCTTAATGAGGCTAATCACAGCATTCCATTTAGTTGGGTGATTAGGGATAACATAAAAGTATTTTTTTCATAAGTTTTCGAAGACATGCTTCTTGCTTATTAAAAATAAGGAACTGATTTGCCTTCTTGCTCTTCATACGAAAATGCAAAAAATGCAAATGAGTATTCCTCATGCCATCATGTAGGTATGAATTATTGAAAAGGTGCTGGCCACTATGGAGGGCTGAGACCCTGGGGGACAGCAGTTGTGGGATGGAGGGAATAGAAAAATAAACAAATCAAAAAGTATACAAAACTTTACAACTTCAAACCCAGGCTCTACTGTGCATAAATTATACATTAAATATATACTGTAGTAATTACAAAAGCCTCATCTAAGAGCCATCGATGGGAAAATTTACTCAGGAGAAGGTGATGCCTTAGGAACATTTCTATGTCTCCAATTCATCTCTGTATTCCTCATAGATGGAGTACAGGGCATGCAAGGCCTCCACTGTTATTCTAAGCTTGCCAATTACTTCACCATCCACTTGTGCATCAAATACTGGGGAGAAAACAAGAGAAAAACAGGAATAATTTCAATTTCCAAAGTTTAGTATTTTTATTTGAATTCGGACAGATTGTCCCATAGAAATGTCTGTCAATTTAAAAATCACCATCTGGGTAAAAACTGTCCATTTAAATCTAAAATCCAATGAGGTTTTAGTAAGTCTGAAATTTTACATATGTATGTACATATGTACACATACACACATATGTTCCACTCAGTCAACTTTTCCTGTTATTTTGGCCTCAAAATATTATGTATACACACAAATATTTGTAACTGATTCCTAGCCATACACACTTTTTTTTGCAGATTTATGAGAAACCAATGGATGCAATACTTGTATACAGAATAACTTCCATCCCTAAATATGGCATTCCTCCCCATTATTGTTTAGTTAACAATACCGAGGGTTACACTGACTTTGAAAGAAGATTTTTGTAGCTGTCATAGTATTATAACTCCTATGGTAAGAGGCAAAAATTTTAAAAGGCAGCAGGATTCAATAATGAAAAGCCAACTTCTACTAACACAAATGCCAAAATGTCAAATGATGGCAAAAAACTTGCATAGTTACTAATTTTGAACTTTATGAAAGTATAAACAACAAAAAAAAGAGTTTTCCCCCTTTATAGGTATTATAAATGAAAAAGCAGGATATTCAGGACACAGGGATGAAGGAAGGAGAGATCAACACTGCTTTCAGGAGAAGTTTTATGTTGCTACCATGAAAAAGAAGCAAAAGTAAAGAAAGAACATGTTGCATCATTCAAATAAAGTACACTCTGATAGAATCAATAAGATAAGTGTTTTTATACAATATCATCTGATATTCTTACCATTAAATCATACTCCTCTTAATATTAATCCATGAATACTCCCAATTAGCTGTTTATTATCTCTACCATAAAAGGCCTCAAGCTAACGAGGGCATTGGGGATACAAAGAAAGGCAAAAAGAGGATCCCAGCCTTCTTCTCACTTCTTTCCATTAAGAAACAGCAAGAGGAAGAAAGTTTAGTTATTAAAAACTCAAAATAACGTAATGATATCCCATGGAGGGAAAAGGAGTATGAAGTGTCTTTATTTGCAAAGTTCAAGCTATCCACAAAAGGTGGAATTTTGTCAACTGGAGGGAGTCATCAAAACAGCCCATTAAAAAATAGATCTTATTACTTGGTCTGATCTTGATGTATGAATTTTTTGGATGTAAGTAAAGCTGACCTAGGACAGGCAGCTTTCTGGATGAACTATGCACATTTTTTATAGGCTCTGCTAACTCTGGTAAGTGAGGTAGGGATAAAACCTGTCCCACCCATCCCCCAACTCCCCTCCCCACTTCCCCTCTGGCATACCCCTAGGATGGCCCTACCTATGATTTTAAAATGAGCACTTCTATTTACAATATGCAATTCCATCAATTTGGCCCACAAAAAAAGAGGGAAATCACTCACTCAACAAGCATTTATCAAGTATTTATTATGTGCTAGGCACCTTTTATGTGCTGGGGATACAAAAAAGGGCAAAAATAGTGTCTCAGTTCTTGAGGAACTCACATTCTAGCGATAGCAACAACATTCAAACAACTATGTGTACACAAGAGCTACACAGGGCAAATGGGAGGGAATCTGAGAAGTCACTAGTAGGAGAAAGGGCTGGATGGTGGAGAACCTGTAAGGGCCTCTTGTAGAAGGCTGACTTAAGGTAAGTCTTGAAGGAAGCCAGGAAAGCGAGGAAGCAGCAACAAGAAAAAAAAAACAAAAACACAACATTGCAGACATGAGGAACACCCCATGAAAAGGCATGGAATCAGGAGATGGAGTGTCTTGTTCAAGTAACAGCAAGGAGGCCAGTGTCACTGGATTACAGAGTAACAGGAAGGGACTAAAGAAGACCAGAAAAAGAGGAAGGGGTCAGGTTGTGAAGGGCTTTAAAAACCAAAAAGAGGGTTTTACATTTGATCCTGGAGGTGACACTGGATTTTATTGAGTAGGGAGGTAACACGGTCAGACCTGTACTTCAGGAAGATCACTTAGGCAGCTGAGTGGAGAATGGATTGACGTGGGGAGACATTTGAGCTAGGGAGACCAACAAGAAGGCTATTCGATGAGGTCCTACACTGGGGTGGCAGCTGTGTTAGAGGAGTGAATATGAATGATGTTGTGAAGGCAGAAATGACAGGACCTGGCAACTGACTGGATATGTATTATGATGACAGTGTGCAGCTGAGGGTGATACAGAGATTGTGAGCTTGGCTTATTAGAAAGATGCTGTCCTCAACAGTAACAGAAAAATTTAGAAGAGTTTTGGGGGAAAGATACTGAATTCTGTTTTGTATATATTGACTTTGAGATGTATATAAGACGTTCACTTGAAGATGTCCAGCATGCAGTTTAAGAGATGTGTGATCAAAGGTCAGATGAAAGGTTAGAGCTGGGTAAATAGATCTGAGAATCAATTGCACAGAGATGATAATTGAATCCATGGCCCTTGATGAAATCACCAAGACAAACACTATATAAGAACAAGGAAAGAAGGTCTAGCACAGTATTGAGGGATACCTTCAGTTAGCAGAAATGACTTAGATGAAGCTCCAGCAAAAGAGACTAAGAAACGAAGGAGGAGAACTACGAGAGGGCAGTATCATTGCAGTATCATCAATAGCTACAGAGAAGAAAGTGTCAAGGAGAAAAGTGTACTGACACTGTTAAACTGCAGAAAAGGTAAAGAACAAGAATTGAGAAAAGATCATTAGATGTGGTAATTAAGAGATAGTCGGTAACTTTGGAGAAAGGAGTTTCAGTTGAATTATGAGAATTAGAAGCTAGACTGTAGAAAAGAGTGAGAGAGGAGAAAACAGAGGTACCGATTTTAATAAATTGCTGGGTCATGAACAGAAATGTTAAAACCCATGAAAACAAATTTTAAGAGATACCCCTTATGTCTTTTTAATTTTAGTTGCCCTTGAGGGAGTTTTGAAGTGATTACAACCTTTAGCATACCCAAAGGGAGGGTTTTCAAAGGAATTTTTCCTAACTAAGGCCAATATACTTAGGATATTTTAGCTGGAAGTTAGGACTGAAAGATTAAATTTTACATAAACTAAATGTTAAGACGAAAAGAAATTTCTCTACGAAGAGTTTTCCCAAGTTGTTCATTAAATATTCAATAATTCCTTATGAAGCCAAACAATTATTCTTCAATTTTTCATAGAAAAGGAAGAAACCCTTATAACTAGGCAAAGCATGGACTTAGGTTGTGTTACTCAATATTCTTATATTTAGCCAAAAAAAAATTCTAAAATATTGAAATTAAATGTTATCCATGACCAAAAAACTAAGCCATATCTCTATACTTACCATCAATATTTTGCTCAATGATGTCTTTTTTTTCCTGAAATATTTCAATGAGACTGACATGGGAAATGCCAATATCTTCACACTCAAGATCCTGTTCATCCTCTGGAGGATCACTTACCACGGTGAATTGGATACTAAAAAGAAAAAAAATCACCAAAAAGGGTAATTACTCTCAATCATTTGCAGTCAAAACTCTGGAATGACTTTAAATATGAAGACTCTAAGTCTCTAATTGTAAAAAGAATGTTACTTTCTATGAATGAGCTGTGATGCCAACTATTCAAATTTTATTACTATCTACAATTCCTGAATGCATCATCATCCACTTTCCTAAGCTTTGTTGTGTCCACCTTTAAGAACTAGGGAAGCTAGTAGGCAAATAAAATTGCTATGTTCAGTACTTTACATATAGTTTAAAATGACATCTTTTTAAGGCTACAAAGATGAAAGTGAATGAGGGCTGTGCATGTTAGTTCAGGATGCTCTGTAGAAATTCAATAGACTTCAACATAACTTTAGCTCAGTGCAATGCAATTTAACCAACTCTGCAGTCTAAAAAATGAATGGCTTACATACTTTTGGGATCATTCTGAATCACACTAAATGAATGATGTACTCTTAGTCAATAACTATACAAGATGTATGTATTACTTCAGCAATCTTTTAACTCTCGATTATGGCCTCCAAGTTTAATTTTACTTTTAAACACATAACTGTAGTGTTCAGATGGAGCTGATTTGAATTAGTGGCTTGTACTGAAGCCAAACACACTTGGATTGACCAAATTATGGGAATCTACAATGAAGTAGTCTTTTGATATGTCTTGGCAGTGTAGTTTAAACCATGGATACCTATAAATTTTGCCATTTTCAATTTTTCAACAAGTATTATCTAAAATCACAAATGATTGCAATACACAAAATTTAAGTCTCTGAGAAATAATACTGTAAAGAAACAAGCAAATTCCACCCAAATTCCTACAAGCATTAGTAAACAAGACAAAATTTAATTCTCAGCTAATTAGCTTACAATAAACATATAACATTTCATCCCTTTCCTAAGAGACTAATTTTAGTTACCAACAAATGTTTATAGAAAAAGTGGAATCTCTTAAGTCAAAACCATAATAAAGACTGCTCCATAACCTTTCTCTTTTTCTCTTTCTCTGTTTCTCTCTCTTACACTTCCCCTCCTCCAACTATGAAGGGTAGAGATTTAGGCCTGCAGTGCATAAATCTATTATTTCTGCCTTAAAGTATAACTGTTAAAATACACTTGTCCTGTTTTTTTGTAAAGCAGATTTCAGAATAGAGTTTCTGTTGAAATTCACTGAAATTTATTTCAAAATAATAATTTTTTTAAAGAATATCATGGCTACTGATTTCACTCTGTCAGATCACCAGAGTGGGAAATGGAATTAGTAACAATATATATGCTTGGAAGAGATGAAATTAAAATAGTGATATCTTGAAGCATACTTTATAAATAAAAAAAACCCATAGTAGTTATACCATAATAACAAGGATAAATTTTATATTCATATAATACCACCTAACCCAGTAACTCTTACATAGCATTTTATAAATAATATATTTTATCTCCTTTTAATATGTAAGAATTTTGACATACAGAGAGGAAAAATAACCTCCAAAAGACCATGGAGATGATAAAATCTTAAAATGCAGTATTTTTGACTTTGAGTCTTATAAACAGGGATTCCTCTCAATGAAAAGTGATTTGAAACTTCATAAATATAAAACTAGGAAATGACAAGATTAAACTAAGAAGAGAGGACTGAATATTAAAGGAATTTAGAAAAAACTACCTACAAAAGAATAGCACTTACACATATATATTGGCATTTCAACACAAAATACATAACACACACCTGTACATAAATCATCATCACCGTCATCATCAAACTAGGTGCTAGTTATATGAAGAGATATCAAGCTTGGTTCCTACCCTTTGAGGAAGCAATAATTGAGTTAGAAAAACCCAACATTCTTGTAAAGAGATAAATAACAACACGAGGGGCATGGGGCTATGAGAAGAGTGAGTCTTTAGGTGGGGAAGGAGGATGGACAGAGGGCTTCTTAAAGGAGCTACCCCTTTGGATAACAGAAGAGAAGAAAGAGATAAAAAATGGGAAGTGATAAATGTGAGTAAATAAATTAGGAAGAAGAGAGAGAAGGGAAAGAGAAACTAGACATCAGGGATGTGATAGAAAGAAGACAGAGTAGGGGAGAAGAAAGAATGGACTTTCCCTATATATGTTATCATATGAAGATAATTATTGAACGTGGCTTTTTAATTATTGTCCTTAAACTTTTTAAAGAAAAAGGAAGTCTACTGATACGCTACACACTTTGTATTTTGTAGAAGTTTTGGAGCAGATTAGTCATAAAAATATTAGAGAGGAATTTAAGGAAAATATAAAAATCAATTTTGGTACTATAACTTTTAATAAACAGTTAAAAATATAAATTCCAATATGTATACTTTTAAAAAGTATTTGCATACCTGTGAATATAAAATGGTACAAGATAGACTAACAAGATATAATTTATTAATTACAGGAGCAAGGTAGCCCTTGCTCTGATTAGATATGTCTAAATCTCACTCTGGCTTTGTAAGTTATTACTATATACAAGTGCCACTGTCAGTGAAAACTAATTCTTAGAATATACGGAACTTTAAAGAATATACTAACTTTTAAGTAGCTTAAACAGGTCAAGTTGTTAATTTTAACAGTTGACTTTAGACAGTATTAGATCCAAAATATAAACTTTTATCTTTATGAAAATGATGCTGTCCACTAGACAAGCTCAGTTTGAAATATCTTATCATCTAAAAGTAAGAATAAAACAGAGCGGGGCATGTAGGTGGCGCAGTGGATAGAGCTCAGGCCTTGGAGTCAGGAAGACCTGAGTTCAAAAGTGACCTCAAACACTTGACACTTAACTAGCTGTGTGACCCTGGGCAAGTTACTTAAACCTGACTGCCTCATCAAAAAGAACAAAAAAAAAGAGAGAGAATAAAACACAGAGCTAGCAACACCTGGACCTGGTCCAAGTCGGACTGAAGCTTGTTATATGACCTTGAAGGAGTAATTTTATTTCCTTGATACTGCCCTTAGTTTTTATGTTAAAACAAAACAAAACAAAATTGCTTGTGTCTTTATGGGATATTTTATGGACTATTTAATAGTAATGTCCTCCCAGGACCTTCTTAGAGGAACTATGAAGTGAAAGCATTATTACAGTTATAATGGAAACAGTTTTTACTATTCTGCCACAAAAAAAAAATAGGTCTTTTGAAAAAAGAGAAGTTCAAAGTAAGGAAGAACCTGTCCTCTTTATAATTTTTTTTTTTTTTGAGACTGTGTCTCCCTATCTTGCCCAGGCTGGAAGTATAGCTGCCACTCATAGGCCAAATCCCAATATATTTTGCACTGAAGTTTTGACATACTCTCTTTTTCCCACCTGGGCTACTTTCTCCCCTCCTACGGCATCAGCCTGCTGGTAGGCCCTCTGCTCCCATGGCTCCCAATATTGATGCTGGATTCATTGCAGACACCTGATTGACTCTGGCCCTACTGGACCTTGGAACTCGACTCAAGTGAGACACCAGCCTCAGCCTCCCAGCAGGGATTATAGGCAGGCATCACCTCATCTGGCTAAAAATTATAAGAAAAAAAATTCACTCTAGATGAAGAGTGCTGATAACAATGTGTATGAAAATTCCAAAAATAAAGTGAGCACTGATAGGAAGATAAACTCAATTGCACTGTAGTGGGGTAACCTAGAGCTCTGTCACTGGAACAAAGTATGGATCGGAGAGGACACAAATCCAGCTCAATGAGTATATAAACCAGTATTTTTTGGCAAAATGATCTAATATTTATCCTTCTACTAGGCATTTGAGAGTGTGGGAGGATCAGGAGGAACAGTGATGGTAGAAAAATGGTAAAAAAAAAAATCACTAGTAGTGAAGGTGTAAAACTTTAGGGATCCTTCATTACCTAGAGAAAAAGAGGATGCAAGGTATTCATTCCTCAGATGGATTTTACCATATTACTTTCTCAAAAAGTGAAACTAGGGCATTAAAAGATGGTCTGCATACTTCAAGAACTAGTTAACTCTGAGACACCCTATTTCACTCAGAGGATAGTGCTCTTTTTTTTTGCACTTAAATATTTAGTTTTTCCCAATTACATGTAAAGATAGTTTTCAACATTCATTTTGGTAAAATTTTGAGTTCCACATTTTTTCCACTCTCTCTCCCCCCTCCCCCCTCCCCAAGACAACAAGCAATCTAATATAGGTTATACATGTACAATCATGTTAAACATATTTCCATATTAGTCATGTTGCGAAAGAAGAATAAGAACAAAAGGGAAGAACAATGGGAGAGATAAAACAACAAAAGTGAAAATAGTATGCTTCAATCTGCATTCAGACTCCATAGTTCTTTGTCTGCATGTGCGTAGCATCTTCTACTTTTATTTATTTATTTATTCACTTACTTATTCTTCTATTTATTTATTTAGGCAACTGGGGTTAAGTGACTTGCCCAGGGTCACACAGCTAGTAAGTGTCAAGTGTTTGGTCTGAGGCTGGATTTGAACTCAGGTCCTCCTGACTTCAGGGCTGGTGCTCCATCCACTGCGCCACCTAGTTGTAGCATTTCCTATCATGAGTCTTTTGGAATTGTCTTGGATCACCATATTGCTGAGAAGAGCTAAGACCATCATAGTTGACAGCAACAGGATTCTTGTTACTGTTTACAATGTTCTCCTGGTTCTCTCACTTCATTCAACATCAGTTCATGTAAGTCTTTCCAGGTTTTCCTGAAATCCACCTGCTCATCATTTCTTAGAGAACAATAGTATTCCATTACATTCATATACCACAACTTGTTCAACCATTCCTCAACTGATGGGCATCCCCTCAATTTCCAATTCTTTGCCACCACAAAAGGGCTGCTATAAATATTTTGTACATGTGGGTCCTTTTCCCTTTCTTTTATGATCCCTTTGGGACACAGACCTGGTAGTGACATTTTTGGATCAAAGGGTATTTACAGCTTTATAGCCCTTTGGGCCTATTTCCAAATTACTCTCCAGAATGGTTGGATCAGTTCACAACTCCACCAACAATGCATTAGTATTCCAATTTTTCCACATTTTCTCCAATATTTATCATTTTCCTTTTTTGTCAAATTAGCCAATCTGATAGGTGTGAGGTGGTACCTCAGAGTTGTTTTAATTTGCATTTCTCTAATCAATAGTGATTTAGAGTATTTTTTTTCTGATCTTATTAAGTTTTTTTTAAAATATAAATTTATTTATTTTTAGTTTTCAACATTCACTTCCACAAGTTTTTGAGTTCCAAATTTTCACCCCATCTCCCCCCTCCCCCCACCCCAAGATGGCATGCATTCTGAATATCCCTTCCCCTAGTCTCTCTCTTCTTCTCTCTCCCTCCCCTTCTCTTATCCCCTTCCCCTTCTATTTTCCTGTAGGGCAGGATAGACTTCTGTACCCCATTTCCTATATTTTTTATTTCCCAGTAGCATGTGAAAACATTTTTTTAAACATATGTTTTTAAAACTTTAGGTTTCAAATTTTCTCTCTTCCTCCCTCCCCACCCACCCTCATTGAAAAGGCAAGCAACTCAATATAGGTTGTACATGTGCAGTTATGCAAAACACTCCATAGTAGACATGTTGTGAAAAACTAACTCTATTTCCCTTAATCCTATCCTGCCCTCCATTTATTCTATTCTTTCTTTTGACCCTGTCCCTCCTCAGAAGTATTTACTTCTGATTACCCCTTTCCCAATCTGCCCTCTCTCTATCATCCCCCTGCTCTCTTGTCCCCTTCTCCCCCTATTTTCCTGTAGGGTAAGACAGATTTCTATACCCAATTGAATGTGTATGTTATTCCCTCCTTAAGCCAAATCCTATGAGAATAAGATTACTCATTCCCTCTCACCTTCCCCGTTTCCCCTCCACTGTAAGAGACTTTTCTTTTCTGTTTTTTTTGTGAGATAATTTACCCCATTCTACCTCTCCCTTTCTTCTTCTCCAGTATAATCCTCTCTCATCCCTTAATTTTATTCTCCAGATATGACCCCTTAATCTTCAACTCACCCTGTGCCCTCTATCTATCTACTACATATACATACATATATATTTTTTTTCCTCCAACTACCCTAATACTGACAAAGGTCTCATGAGTTATAAATATCATCTTTCCATGCAGGAATGTAAACAGTTCAATCTTAATAAGTCTCTTATGATTTCTCTTTCCTGTTTACCTCTTCATGTTCCACTTGAGTCCTGTATTTGAAAGTCAAATTTTCTATTCAGCTCTGGTCTTTTCATCAAGAATGCTTGAAAGTCCTCTATTTCACTGAATGACCATTTTTTCCCCTGAAGGATTATACTCAGTTTTGCTGGGTAGGTGATTCTTGGTTGTAATCCTATCTCCTTTGCCCTCCGAATATTATATTCCATGCCCTGCGGTCCTTTAATGTAGAAGCTGCTAAATCTTGTGTTATCCTGATTGTGTTTCCACAGTACTTGAATTGTTTCCTTCTGGCAGCTTGTAATATTTTCTCCTTGACCTGGGAACTCTGGAATTTGGCTACAATATTCCTAGGAGTTTTCCTTTGGGGATCTCTTTCAGGAGGAGATCTGTGGATTCTTTCAATTTCTATTTTGCCCTCTGGTTCTAATATCAGGGCAGTTTTTTGATAATTTCTTGAAAGATGATGTCTAGGCTCTTTTTTATCATGGCTTTCAGATAGTCCAATAATTTTTAAATTCTCTCTCCTGGATCTATTTTCCAGGTCAGTTGTTTTTCCAATGAGATATTTCACATTGTTTTCTAATTTTTCATTCTTTTGGATTTGTTTACTGTGTCTTGATTTCTCATAAAGTCACTAGCTTCCAATTGCTCTATTCTAATTTTTAAGGAAGTATTTTCTTCAGTAATCTTTTGGACTTCCTTTTCCATTTGGCCAATTTTTCTTTTTAGGGCATTTTTCTCCTCATTGGCTTTTTGGACCTCTTTTGCCATTTGGGTTAGGCTATTTTTTAAGGTGTTATTTTCTTCAGTATTTTTTGGGTCTCCTTTAGCAAGCTGTTGACTTGTTTTTCATGATTTTCTTGCATCACTCTCATTTCTCTTCCCAGTTTTTCCTCTACTTCCCTTACTTGCTTCTCAAAATCCCTTTTGAGCTCTTCCAAGGCCTGGGACTGATTCATATTTTTCTTGGAGGCTTTGGATGTAGGAGCTTTGACTTTGTTGTCTTCTTCTGGTTGTATATTTTGATCTTCTTTTTCACCAAAGTAAGATAATATAGTCTGACTCTTTTTGCACTGCTTGCTCATGATCCCAGCCAATTACTTGAGTTTTAAACTCTTTGTTAAGGTACGAATCTGCTTCCAATGTGGAGAATGTACTGTCCCAAGCTTCAGGGGTTTGTACAGCTGTTTTCAGAGATACTTGTAGGGACCTGTAAATTTTCAGTTCTTCCAAGGTGGTATGATAAGGGGCGAGGTGTTTACTCCTTTCCTGGCCTGTGACCACAAGTACTCCTTTCTGTCCTGTAATTGTGAGGAGGGGTTCCTCTTCACAGCTACTACAAGTTCCACCACACCAGTGCTCCTCCTCACCCCAGCACTGCCACCCAGAACTGTGACCCAGATCCAAACACGGGAAAAGCAAGAGATTCCTGCCTCAGCACTGGCAAAGAGATCCCTGCAATCCCTCTCTGATCAGCCACTGGATTCCCCCTCAGTCTGTGGGCCGGAAGCTTGGGAAGCAGCTGCCCCCCCCAGAGCCATGCTCTTGGGGAATGGAGCTGAAACCCCGCCTTCCTTTCTCAGCACCAACAGAAACAGACTTTTCCCACTGACCTTCTAAGTTGTCTTTGGCATTGGTGGATTGAGGAGTCTGGAAACCTCCACAGCTGCCCACGATTCAGTCCTCTGAGACCTGCTCCAGGTTTGCTGCGGCGCGCGCTGTGCTCCCAGCCTGGCGCAATACACCTTTCTGATCAATCATCCAGGTTGTCTTGGGCTGAAAATTTGTTTCATTCTGTCTTTTGCGGGGTCTGCTGCTTCAGAATTTGTTTAGAGCCATTTTTTTTATGAGTATTTGGAGGGGTTTGGAGGAGAGCTCAAGCAAGTCACTGCTTTCGCTAAGCCATCTTGGCTCCGCCCCCCTAGAGTATTTTTTTTTAATATGACTATAGATAGCTCTAATTTCTTCCTCTGAAAACTGCCTGTTCATATCATTTGACCATTTATCAATTGAGGAATGACATATTCTTATAAATTTGACTCAGTTCTGTATACATTTTAGAAATGAGGCCTTATCAGAGACAATGGCTATAAAAATTGTTTTCGGAGATTTCTGCTTTCTTTCTAATCTTGGTTGCATTTTTTTTTGCTCAAAAACTTTTTAACTTAATGTAATCAAAATTTATTTATTTTGCATTTCATAATGTTCTCTCTCTCTCTCTCGTTTGATCATACATTCTTTCCTTTTCTATAGATCTGACAGGTAAACTATTACTTGTTCTCCTAATCTGCTTATAGTATCAACCTTTATATCTAAATCATGTACCCATTTTGACCATATCTTGGTATAGGGTGTGAGATGTTGGTCTGTGCCTAGTTTCTGCCATACTATTTTCCAGTTTTCCCAGTAATTTTTGTCAAACAGTGAGTTGTTATCCCAGAAGCTGGAGTCTTTGGGTTTATCAAACAGTAGATTACTGTAGTCATTTGCTACTATGTCTTGTGTTCTTAACCTATTCCATGGATCCATTACTCTACTTCTTAGCCAGTACCAAATAGTTTTGATGAATAAATTCAGATGTGAGTGAGGTTCAAGCGTTGCTGATCTCCCTCTCCCTATTTCCCCTTCCATTATAAAATCTCTTACTTGCAAATCTCTTCTGTGTAAGATAATTTTCCCTATTCTTCCTCTCCCTTTCCCTTTTTCCTGGTAGATCTCTCTTTCTCAACCTTCTATTTACTTCTGAAATCATCTCAATAGACTCACACCAATGAGTTCTAAGTAAACTCCTAATTGCCTGAATTCTGATAAAGTTGTTGGGAATGTAAGCAGTTTAACCTTGTTAACTTCCTCATGATTTCGTCATTCATGTTTACCTTTTTATGACTATCTAAAGTCTTGTATTTGAATGTCAAATTTTTCTATTCCAGCTCTGGTATTTTTCATCAGAAATGCCTGAAAGTACTCTAATTCATTAAATATCTTTTTTTTTTTTTGCCCTGCAGGATTATACTCATTTTTGCTGGGTAGGTTATTCTTGCTTGTAATCTTAGTTGTTTTGGCTTCTGGAATAGCACATTCCAAACCCTCTGCTCCTTTATAGTAGTAGTTGCTAAATCTTTTTATCCTGACTGTGACTCCATGGTGTTTGAATTCTTTCTTGTAAACTGCTTGCAACATTTTCTCCTTGGGAGTTTTCATTTTGGGATCTCTTTCAGGAGGTGATCAGCAGATGTTTTCAATTTTTATTTTGCCTTCTGGTTCTAAGATATCAGGGCAATTTTCCCTTATAATTTCTTAAAATATGATATCTATGTTCTTTTTGAGATCATGGCCTTCAGATGGTCCAATAATTTTAAAATTATCTCTCCCTAATCTATTTTCCAGGTCATTTTTTTCCCTATGAGATAGTTCATATTATTTTCTATTTTTTCCATTTTTTGGCTTTGTTTTGTTGTTTCTTGTCTCATGGAGTGATTAGCTTCCATTTCACCAATTCTAATTTTTAGGGAATTATTTTCTTCATGAGGTTTTGTGCCTCTTTTGCTTTTTGGCCAATTCTGATTTTAAGGAGTTATTTTCTTTAGTATTTTTTGTGCCTTGTTTACCAGACTGTTAATTGTCTTTTTTATATTTTTTTTGCATCATTCTTGTTTCTTCCCCCAATTTTTCCTCTACTGTTATTATTTCATCTAAAAAAATTTTTTTTCCCCTATCTCTCTTGCTCTCGTTGAGCCCTTCTAGGAATTCTTGTTGGGCTTGTGTCCAATTTGCATTTTTCTTTGAGGCTTTGCTTGTAGATGTTGTCATGTCATTAACTTCTTTTGAGTTTGTCTTCAGCTTCCCTGTAGGCATAGTAGCTTTTTATCATCATATTCTTTTTCTGTTGTTTGCTCATTTTTCCAACCTATTTCTTAACTTGGGATTTTATGGTACCATTCGGCCCTGCATGCATGTGTATATGTATGTGACTATGCTGAGCTTCAGGCTTTTTTGCCCTACTAACAGTGTTTTCAGTGCTTCCAAAGTGGGGTGATCTGGGGACACTGCCCTCCAAGTCTGAGCTTTGGTCTTTACCCAGTAAGACCCCTGCTTCTTTGTGACCACAATTCCTCTCTGTCCTGGAACTGGGACTGGAAACTAGGGCTCTTGCTCCCTTGTAACTGCAAGCGTTCCTCTCCACTCTAGAATTGTGACCCAGAATTGAGTAATGGACAATGTTGTTGCCAGATGGCACCTGGTCCTGCATCCAGTGCTACCACAGGGTTCCCCAGAATCTCTTTCTGACCAGGAAGTCAATTCTCTTACTGTCTCTGGGTACAGATACTGCTACACTACTTCAGGGGCCCACAGCTGGTACTGTAGCCTCTATGCTCCTGGCCAGCCCCTGTCTCAGGACCACAGATCTCTCCTTCTGAGCTCCTAAGTTTTCCTGAGCTGGAAAAATGTCTCAACTTGACCTTTTATTGGTTATGTTGCTTTAGAATTCAATTTGATGTGTTATTTTAAAGTCATTTAGAGAAGAATGTTAGGAGAGATCAGCTAGAATGTTCTTTACTCTGCTTTTCCATCAGCCTCTTTCTGAATCATCAAGTAGGATCCATTTCTGAGGAGGCAACACAAGAGACATGCTTTCTCTCTCAAAGTACTTTGTATTTAACTACTATGTATATATTTGCATTTATTCACTTTATACCACATGTATTTATATATGTATTTGCTGTCTTTTCCATTAGAATGTAAGCTCCTTGTGAGAAGAGATAGTTTCATTCATTATACTTGCATTCCCAGTACCTTGCACAGTGCCTGACACAAAGTATGTCCTTGATGGCTCTATCATTGATAGGGCTCAACAGTCAACAAAGAAGGGAACAGTAAAGAGATTGTACATCCTCATCCCTGGGCAGCCAGAACTGGAAAAGGTAGTCTTAATTAAGGTTCAAATTCCACATATTTTAGCCTTCATATAACTGAACAAAAATTTATTAAGTACTTATATGTGCTTACAAAGATGATAAGACATGGCCCCTGTCTTCTAGGAACTTATATAAGATGTGCACTCAAATAACTATAGTACAAAATAGAATTTAATTATAAAACTCCACTAATGGCAAACAAAAACAGCAAAAATATTACTTGTTAAAAGCAGCTTATGTTCAAAGGGATATTCCATTGAACCAAAACTAGGAGCTTTTAATTTCAGTTAGAAAGATTCTTCTTCCCTGAAATTGTCAAAGGAGATTTTATAATTTTATGTTAAATATGGTTAGAAGATATATGCTTCAAATACTTAAATAATATTATGGAATGGGAATGTATATTATTAAATAATAAACAAATAATGATAGGAAAATAAAAATTACTTGGCCACATAATTGACACAAATGATACCAGAGCCTACAAATATGCATGTATATTCTTCTGTGTATATTTATATTAGCAACCTACGGTAATTGAATAACTCTAAAGGTACCTTCCATTAGGCATCTCTGGTCTTTGCAATATAGTCTTTAGAGATTCTCTTCTTGCTTGGTTGGTTTCTTTATCCACATATAACACTACAAGAGGAAAAAAAAAACTGCAATCAAAAACCACTCAGGGATGTATGTTAATATTCAGCCATTTCTATATTTTTATAAATATTTATTTTTAAAGAGACACATGATAAAAGCAAGTTGTACTATGTTACAGTATACTTGGAAAAAGAAAGCTGCTCTGGAAACCAGAATCAAATCTGAATAGTCATGTGATCTAATGTCATGTCACTGGCAGGTTTATGTGCACACTGTCAGAAAAGATACAAGCAACATCTAAGTGTGCCACATTGCTGTCATTGCCTGTTAATGGCACTGGCAGTCATGATGGTAAAAGCCAGCGGCCTTTATTGCTTTGTATTTGAGGGGATTTACTGCATTTTCTTGTGCCCAAGAAGCGAGTGATAATGATAATGTATGGCAGAGTGCTTGTCTTTTCTGACAGGCTCAGTAATTTAATCCTCCTCTCCTGCCACAACATGCAATAACAGAGGCATCTAGTGCACTAGGTTTAGGAAATCCAAGGGCTGACGTTTACTGGGGGTGAGAATGAGGGGAGGAACAAAAAAACGGGTCAGGGGAGGGGAGCAAAAGAAGATATTTTAGTATTTAGGGATTTGTCTTTTGTTTTTTAGACAAACGTCTAGCATAAATGATAAGGTCACAGTAGATCACAGTGACCAACCTAAACTTCAGTCAAGATGATTAGGATGGATAAATTACTGTATTGATACTTATTCCATCAATAATTTGGAAAAACCAAATAAAAAAGTGCTATCTTGGATTTTTGAACCTGAAAATTTTTTCACTTCAATTTAGGGTTCATTTTCTCTAGATAATTTTTAGTTCATATCTTAGTCCTTAAAGACATTTTTCTGATACCATTTTTTGAGGAAAAAGCTCCCCTACAATTAGAGATTGCTCCTGATCGAAGGTATATGAACAATCTGAGATACCAGGATAATTCTAAAGGCACATCTTTGCTCTCCATTAGGAGAAAGTATACTTCATTACTGAGAATATGTTTTTTTCCTAGGCAATATAATTTTTATTCCAAATAGTGCTGCCATCTATCAGCTTCATGGTTCATGAGGTAGTCACTTAAACATCCTAGATAACCAAAATTAAGTAGCCTCAGTAGCATGTAAATAGCTTGTTTTTAAGATAGTATCTCTGAGATGAGTAATTAAAAATCATAACAGAGTTGGGATTTATGGTATCGGTGGAATAAACAGGATACCTATAGCCTATAATTCTGGCTTATCTGCTGGTTTCTGAGTTATTCTGGCTACTTCCTTTGACAACTTTCATCTCCATTTTCTGATTTCTAAAATAGGGATAACATGAAAGGACCAATTTTAGAGGGTTTACTAAAAAAGAACGGCTATTAAGAATGAACAATAACCATCACCAACAATAAGCTATGGCTTAAAAGCATTTTGTAAATAGAAGTACAGAATTTTAATACAATGTTCTATGTATCCCCTTGTAACTTGATTATGTTATTTTCCTTCTTTCAGTAGGCAATAGGGTTAAGTGACTTGCCCAGGGTCACACAGCTAGTAAGTGCTATATATATGAGGCCGGATTTGAACTCAGGTCCTCCTGAATCCAGGGCCGGTGCTCTATCCACTGTGCCACCTAGCTGCCCCTTGATTATGTTATTTTCAAGCATGTTCTGGACATTACTTTGTTTCTTAAAGGTTATTACATCAAATACTGACTTTCTGTTTTGGCCTTCCTGAATCAGGAAATGGTTGACCATAAATAGCTATAATTTTTCTATATCCTGATAGTCCATCAGAGGAATGTCATGTAGTTTAAGGGTAATTATTAGACCAATAATAAGAAATTAATCTAAAAATCTACATCTAATTTAAATAAAAGTAAATTTTGCCAGTCAGTCATTACCTAGGGCAAACTAGTCAGTGTAAATCAATCCTTATACTTCTTTTCAATTGACCAAGAAAAATTCATTTATTCAACAAATATTTCCTTATACTATGACCCCAGACTTTCTTTGACTTTCATAAAAATATAGCAAACTCTGTTAGAAACTGTATGGCAATATCAGCTCTGGGATATTTTAATTCCCTCTAACTGAAATGCAACAGGAAGCAGACTGACACTTCTCACACACATCAGTTGGACTGGATGTTCCATTAAGAATTCCAACTCAGACTCATAGTTCTGACCACTATAATCATCTTGTACTCATGGTCTACTGCCTTTGATTCAGCTACTTAGATCTTGCTGTACTAACTGACAGTAATTAATTACTTGTATCCGTTTCTGGAGATGATCCAACAACTTTCCAAACTAGTTCTCCTAAAGACTTTAAGTTGACATAACTCTCCCTTCTTCTTTTCCCCACTTAGAAAATACGCTGTTTAACTCTTCTACTTGTCTGAATTCTGCATAGGCTCAGTAACTAGATAATAGTTCTTGGGTTATTTCACTCTGGGAGAAGTGGGTTACATATATTCTTGTCTTTATTATGTCTTTATTATGACCCTATGCAGATCTTCAAGCTTCTCAATTCCACAAATTTCACAAAAAAGGTATTAAATGTTTCCTGTGTATGAAGTATTATGCTAGAAGTGGGTAACTGTAATACACAGATAAATATAACACATAATATTCCACAAGTGGTCTAGTTAGAAAGGTACAAATCAAAGTGCTATGTGAGGTCCAAAGAAGGAGGCTGTTAACTTGAGTGAGGTCAGGGAAGTGTTCTTTGAGGAGGTGATATCTAAGTTGGCTTTTAAAGGACTTGTAATGGGGTGGAGCCCAGATGGTAGATTAGAGGCCAAACTCAGCCAATCTTTCTCAACATTCCCTTCCAAACCACTTTAAAATCAATTTGATGGGGCAGCTAGGTGGTGCAGTGGATAGAACACTGGCCCTGGATTCAGGAGGACCTGAGTTCAAATCCAGCCCCAGACACATAACACTTAACTGGCTGTGTGACCCTGGGCAAGTCACTTAACCCCATTGCCTAGCCAAAAAAACCCCAAAAAAATAAAATCAATTTGAATTTTGGAATGGCACAGCCAACAAAAGGTCAGGGTGAGACATTCTCTCAGTTTAAGACACTCCAGAGGTCGGAAGGACAGGTCTGTGACCACACCAAAAACTTGCAGACCCCAGAACCAGTTCTGGAAATAACAGTTAATAGAAAGCCTGAAGTTTGGGACAGTACCTCCTCACTCTAAGGTGAAAAGAGTCCAGTTTTAACATAAAGTTCAATGTCAAGAAATAGGTTTGAAAAATCAGCAGGCAAAATAAGCAAACAACAAAAGAGCTTGACCCTAAAAATCTACTACGGTGGGCAGGGAAGACCAAGATACAACCTCATGAGAAGACAACAATGTGAAAACAGCTACAATCAAAGCCTCAAAAAAAAAATGCTAATTAGACCTAAGTCCAACAAGAATTACTGGAAGAGTTAAAAAAGGTGACAGCAGTACAAGAAAAAATGAGAAAAGAAATGAGAGTGATGGAAGAAAATTATGAAAAGAGAATTAATAGCCTGGTAAAAGAGGCACAAAAAATACTGAAGAAGCACTTTAAAAAATAGAATTGGCCTAATGGTAAAAGAGACACAAAAAATTCACTGAATAAAAGAATTCCTTAAAAAATCAGAATTGGCAAAATGGAAAAAGAGGTACAAAAACAAAGTTTACTAAAGAAAACAATTCTTTAAAAATTAGAATTAGGCAAAAGGAACTGAGACTTCAAGAAACAATAAAACAAAGAATAAAAGAATAAAAGAATAAAAGAATAAAAAAAAGAATAAAAAAAGAATAAAGAATAAAAAGAATAAAAAGAATAAAAAAAAACCCCAAGAAAATGTGAAATGTCTCACTGGAAAAACAACTGACATGGAAAATAGATCAAGGAGAAAAAATTTAAGAATTTTTTGACAACCTGAAAGCAGCAATTAAAAAAAAGTCTAGACATCTTATTTCAAGGAATTATCAAGAAAACTGCCCTGATATCTTAGATCCAGAGAGTAAAATTGAAATTGGAAGAATTCACTGATCACCTCCAGAAAGAGATCCCAAAGTAAAAACTCCCAGGAATACTATAGCCAAATTCCAGAGCTCCCAGGTTAAGGAGAAAAATATTGCAAGCAGCCAGAAAGAAACAATTCAAATATTGTGTATACACAGTCAAGATCAAACAAGATTTAGCAGCTTCCACATTAAAGCAGCAGAGGGCTTGGAATATGACATTCTGGAAGGCAAAGGAGCTAGGATTATAAGCAAGAATAATTTACCCAGAAAAATTGAGTATAATCCTTTGGGGGAAAATGGACATTTAATGAAACAGAGGACTTTCAAACATTTTTAATGAAAAGCCCAGGGCTGAATAGAAAATTTGACATTGAAACACAAGACTCAACAGAAGCACAAAAGGTGAACATGAAAATTATAAGAGACTCAATAAAATTAAACTATATTTCTATGTAGGAAGATAATAATGTAGTTCCTAAGAACTTTATCAGTATTAGGGCAGTTAGAAGCAGTCTACATAGACTTAGGGTATAGCTGTGAGTCAATTATGTTGGGATGATCTTACAAAAAAAATGAAGGGGTGAGAAAGATGGATACCCTGGGAGAAAGGGGAAAAGAGACATAGTGGGGAACATTATCCCACATAAAAGAGGCATGCAAGGAAGAGCTTTTACAGTGGAGAGGAAAATGGGTAGGGTTGGTGGGCAATGCTTAAATCTTTCTTGCTGGAATTGGTTCAAAGAGTGACTATATGTGTATGTGTGTATATATATATATATATGTGTGTGTGTGTGTGTGTGTATATACACATACACATATATGATATGCATACACAACACACATATATGTATATACATACATACACATATATGCACATATACATACTGACACATATATACATACACATGTATATGTACATACACCCATCTATATCTACACACACACACACACACACACACACACACACAGAGGTGGGTGTAAAAATCTATCTTCTCCAATATGGAAATAAGAAGGGAAGGAACTAAGAGAAAAAGGAGAATGATAAAAGGGAGAGAAGAATAAGAGAGGCAGAAGCAAGGTGGTCATAAGCAAAATACTTTTGAGGAAGGGACAGGCTAAAAAGAGAGAGAAAGAGAAGGATAAACAGAAGAAAATAAGAGGGAGGAAAATATAAAGTTAGTAATCATAACTGTGAATATAAATGGGATGAGCTCATCCATAAAATGGAAGCAGATAGCAGAATAGATTAGGAACCAGAATACAACAATACGTGTGTTCGTTTGCTTTTTTTGGCAAGGCAATGGGGTTAAGTGACTTGTCCAGGGTCACACAGCTAGTAAGTGTTATGTGTCTAAGGCCGGATTTGAACTCAGGTCCTCCTGAATCCAGGGTTGGTGCTCTATCCACTGCACCACCTAGCTGCCTCTACAACAATATGTTGTTTATAAGAAAAATACTTGAAACAGAAAAACACTCAGAATTAAATAAGTAGATGGAGCAGAATCTATTATGCTTCAGATGAAGTAAAAAAGGCAGGGGTAGCAATCATGATCTAAGACAAAGCAAAAGCAAAAATAGACCTAATTAAAAGAAATAATCAGAAAAACTATATTTTAATAAAAGGCACCACAGACAATGAAGTAATATTAAAAAAATTTTACAGCAAATTTCTCTGATAAAGCCCTCATTTCAAAAATATATAGGGAACTGAGCTGAATTTATAAAAATAGCCATTCTCCAATTGATAAATTGTCAAAGGATATGAACAGATAAATTGCAGAAGAATAATTCAAAACTATTTATAATTATAAGAAAAAATGTTCTAAATCATTATTGACTGGAGAAATGCAAATTAGAACAATTTTGAGATGCCACCTCACATCTATCAGAAGTGAGAAATGCTGGAAGAGATGAGAGAAAATACTACACTAATGAACTGTAGTGAAGTTGTGAACTGGTCCAAACATTCTGGAGGACAGTTTGGAACTTTGCCCAAATAGCTATAAAATTGTGCATACCCTTTGATCCAGTAACACCCATTATTAGGTCTGTACCCCAAAGAAATAATAGAAAAAGGAAAAGGACTTATATGTAAAAAATATTTATAGCAGCTCTTTTTGTGGTATCAAAGAATTGGAAATTGAGGAGATGCCCATCAGTTGAGGAATGGCTGAACAAGTTGTAGCATATGATTGTGATGGAGTAGTATTGTGCTATAAGAAATCACATGTGGGACCATTTCAGAAAAACATGAGAAGACCTATTTGAACTGATGCAAAGTGAACAGAGCAGAACCAGGAAATCACTGTACATAGTAACTTAATGATCAACATAATGATGATCAGCTGTGAAAGACTTAGCTACGCTGATCCAAGAACGTTCAAAAGGACTCATAAAAAACCCTATCAGCCTTCAGAGGAAGAATTATGACCTCTGAGTGCAAACTGAAGTATAGTTTTCTCATTTTATTTTTGTTGCATTTTTATGTAATATGTATAATATAAAATATGTTTTGTGTGCTTTCACATGTGTAGCTGATTTCATATTGTTTGCCTTTTCAGTGGATAAGAAAGTGGTGACAGGGAGAAAGAGAATTTGGTACTCAGAATTTAAAAAAATAATGTTAAAGATAAATAATAAATTTTTTAAAAAAAGAAAAAAAGGAATGATAAAAAAGTAAAGGACATGTGAGAAATTTAACAGGCCAATATGGGAATGAGGACATTCTAGACCAGGAACTCTTAACCTTTTTTGTGTGTGTCACAGAACCCTTTGGCAGTCTCATGAAGCTTATGGACTCTTCAGAATATTGTTTTTAATTGTATAAAATACATAGGATTACAAAGGAAACCAATTATATTGAAATATAGTTCTCTCTCTCCTACCCCTCTCGTAGGGACTTAAATGTTTACTGACTGACTGACAGAAGAATGTAGGATATGTGGGAAAAAGTAGGCCAACATAGAGTGTGTAGAGGAGAATAATAAGAAATAAGTCTGTAAAGGTAGGATGATGCTAGATTGTAGAGACCCTGGCATATGAGGTAAAGGTGTATGAATTATGCAGTAGACAATAGGGAGCCACATTGGATTCAGAGAAATTTCAAAAGGAAAACAAACAAACAAATAAACCTCACAAGACCATGACTTAAAAAGATTAGTGCAATAAAAGACAGGGAAAATTCTCCAAAAGTTAAATCATTTATACAGATTACATTGTGTTAAGGTTTTTACATATACTTCAAAAGCATGCTTCCAAAAACTGCAAAAATCTCTGGACAAATGTTGCACATAGGCGATTTTAATTTTTCTATGATTTTAAAAGTTTCTCTGATTTTTGCAGAATGATTTAACTCAGCACATACAGTACTCTACTGATGGCATAACAGTGATATAGCCCCACTAAAAATCCTATACTAGTGCCTTATTGTTGCATGAAGGCGACTACAAGTTCTTGCAAGCTATGCCACTGACTTCAATTCAACTCAATAAGCATTTGTTCGTTACTCTGTGTCACTGTGCTAGGAATGACAAACTCCAATAGTTCCTTAAAATATAGAAGGTCTTTGAGTATGGGACCCAGCAATTATGCTGTTATTTCAGGATCAACCTTGAGTCTGGGGAAGGCTAATGCTAGAAAGTTTGCAATGATTGCAAACAAAGTTATGGATTTTGGGGGCCACTTCTAACTCATGAAATTATTGCACATGTACAATAAATGATATGTATGTGTGTCAAATGACATTTTACACAAACATAAGAAACTCATTAATAAGGCATAGTGGACTTTCAGTTTGTATCAGTGGAGGGGGTATTCATACTGATGAAACCTTAATACATGAAACATATTATCATGCACATTGACTTATGGCTAAAGTTGTGAAATGGCAAAATGCTATTTAAGATAATTTTATTATCAGGGTTCAGACAACCTTAAATCACAGGTAGTTTAATAAACAACATACAATACATGTGTGATAAATGACACACTGTAATATTACACGGCACATTGCTTATTATAATGTAATATTATATAATAAGTCATTATGGGGATATTTGTGAGTGGAAATATTTGTTCAAAATACTTTCCCTGTAATATTCTTTTCTATTCTTTTCTTTTATTCTAACACTCTAGATCCCAAATTTCTGCCATCATTAACTCTGAACTTATATATCTTCTTCATCTACATAGTTTAACTTCTGTTTGTCCAAATGATCAATGCTGAGTCCTTAGTGACCAAGGTTTCAGATCTATATAAGTTTTATAAAAACTTAGAAGATTTCATTAATCTTTTTTTACTCCTACCACTGTCAATTCCCTAGAAGGTTTATATTCAGTCAAGATAACATCCTTTCGACCTGCTATCATTAATCTTATTTCTAAACCAGTTTCTTGCCTTCTCAGCACTCTCAGAGCAATATCTTCAAGACCAATGAAATATAAATGTTTTGTCCTTGCTACCAATGTCTATCAACTGAATCCAACTTTTGGTTTTTTTTACTGATAGTCTCTGGTCCTAAGAACATACACTTCTTGGTAGATAAAATTGGCATCACCAAATCTTAATGCACCTAAGGTCCTGGCCTTAGCATACAATTCATTTTGTATAGATATAAGTAATAATGCTTATTCTATTTCTGGTGGAAAATAAAACACTGCCAGATTCATTCAATCTCTTCATTGGCAAGGTGTTCATACAACAGAGTTTTTGTTACTAGTTCTCCTTTAAATTTGCCATTTGTATAAAAAAATCAGCTAAGGGATAAATTACTTTTATTATAGTTTAATGCAATTTGGAAAAGGTAAAGCTACATTAAATTGACCCTGCAATTGAAATAACAAATGCCAAGGGCACAGTAAATCATTAAAGTGATTAGTATGATTGTTGTTTTTTAAGTAAAGACTACAGGATCCTTTTTGCATTGGAAAAGATGTAAATATAACATTTAAAAATTAACATTTTTGTAATTCTATACAACTTCAGTAATAAACAAAATAATAAAATCTTCAATAAGGAGATATTTGCTAAATTAATATTTCCTCAAATTTTCTGAGGCTTTATCATTTGAATTTTCTCCCAGATTTTATTTAGGGGACTATTACTAAGCTTCTAAGATCAATGTACATTTCTTTATTTTTCTTCTCAGGTAAATCTCATTTTTATTAAAGAAAATATTCAATTAACCTTGAATAGTCTATATAGTCAAATCTAATTAGGTATGAATTGGGGATGGAGTAAAGCTATAGTAAACACTCTGTATTGAGTTCATTACTAACATATTATTGGCTTTCTGCCTGACATCAAATAGGTGATTCATTAGGAATAAGCAACTACTCTTACAATACCAATTAGATGACCAAGTATCTTGAAATAGCAAGCATATAAGAGAATAAAGTAACCACACGGGAATGAACTAAAATGTGGGACATTGGAGCACTTATGACAGAAACATTTCCAGAAAAGAATTTGCTTAGCTACTGCAAATTTAAGAACCTTTACATATTTTAATAGTGATTGAATAATCTAGAAGGTCACAAGGCTACTTTTCAACTGGCAGTCAATACAGAAGAAATTAAATACAAATCTGCTGCTGTATTAACCAAGTGGCTTACTATTAACCTGTAAAAACTATAAAGGAAAAAATTTCTTTGCCTTCTTTCTTAGATTTCTTTGTTAAAATTTGTCCTCATAATAATGATCTAATTTCAAGTATTATTTTGATATATAACCACTATGCAGATGTGGAGCTTTGGCACTTGATGAAACTCAGATTTGGGAAAGAATTATGTAGCAAATAGACTAACCATTGGAAAGTAGTGATAGGTCCTGAATTCTAGTTCTGGGTACACTGGATATAATACCTTGACCATGGATGGCTATTATATTCACCCTGTCTAACTCTGAAGTAGTTGTAATGATTTCTGTGCTATCCTAATACATAAGATTATTTTGAGAATAATGGTGAAAGGGAAGGAAGGTTATAAAAGTTATTAAACTGATTATTTTTTCACAGGGGTAAACTGAGGCTATAAGACTTTTAATGATCTCCTAGGGCAACACAATGAACTACTATCAGAAGCAGAAGTTTGCTTTTCTACTTCTACATTACAGTACGGCTGCAAACTGATGGTTAAATTATGGCCCAATGACAAGTATGTTCTCTTAAAGAAGAGGTGCAATTTATGAGATTGGTATGACTAGAAATTTCAGTGTTCTTCTTAACAAGAGCTAGTTAGTCTAACTCTACCCTAGGGCTTCAAGGAAACTCTATAAGCACTTTTTGAATCAGTGCCATGGCAGTTTAACATGGAATTTTGGTATTTCATATTTGCCACACATGATCGGTCACTAGTCTCATAAATCTTTAGAGAAGATGATGATTTATCTGAGTGCTTGCTTCGTTTGGACTGGTCCAGGAAGCATTTATGCATCTCTCTGGTAGCTCCAGCTCTAGAAGATCAAAAACCTGTCTGCTGTTCTGAACAGATGTTTGGTGAGGGATTACAGAGCATTGTAAAGATCCATACTTTTCCCCCAATTAAAATCTAACTACTTAGAAATGTAACATAGCCACATTTTAAGCTGATATTAGAAATTTCTGAGCATAAAGATTACAACTATATCCACATACCAAGCCAACTAGTTGAAAAGTGGAAAAAAACTCAGCTAATAAAGTAGTTATTTGCATTATGTCATCAAAAAACTGAGTCTGACTTCTTGAAATGACTAATTTTTTCAATAAATTAACTGGATGATCCCTCCAACTAATAGTTTTGTCTTTGTCCTCAAGTACTCTGAGAGCACTCTGTCTCTCCCACCTCACTGTAGAATGTAAGCTACTTGGAGGTATTGTTTCATTTTTTTCTTTGTATTTCCAGGACCTAATACCCTGCTCACAGACGCTTAATAAACATATGTTGAATTGATTTAAACTGTGTAGAATGTTTGAAGAGGTGTTTTTCTTGGGATGAAACACCTGTATCAGGTACAATGGGGAGAACTGTTTATAGAATTCCACTGCCCTTTGTGGGGAGCTCTCTTAACCCTATAAATTCATTAATGATTTTTTCAAGCTCCCTTCCTAAACTCACTGGTTACAGGTCGTATTGTTATAAATGTACAGCTAGAAATCATTTATGATTTTTCATAGGTATGGGAGAATTAATTTTTTTCTTTGTTGTCCCGACCCAGTCCAATCACATAGTATGGATTTTTTTAAAAGGATAAAAAATGCATGCTATACACAAATACATCATACATACCATTGCTGTAATTATAATAGACCCACTGTCCACTTTTGGGTTTTGGAAGTGACACTGGTGTCTCTTCTGCGGGAAAATTGTAGAAACGGCATTCTACAAATAGGCGTTGTATAGTGTCATCCATGGCTACTCGGGAATCATTGAGGCTTAGAGCTATAATCTCAATCCGAATTTTTTCTGATGGCTGTTAAAAAGGGGGGGTGGAGATAAAAAGCACTTTATTCTAAGCTTTTAATGTCAATTTTAAACAAACATGAAGGGCAATAGGTTTCCTTTTTGCAACACACTGTACACTATTTTACAGTAACACATGATAGATTATTCAAGACAGAAAGAGAGAATGAGATTCCAATGCCCCAGGGTTTGAAGTTAACAGCGTCATGGCAATAGTTTCCTGATTTACATTTCAGGCTATAAATACCTTACTAGCAGTCCATCAGGAGTGAAGATTATGAGATCTTCATCTGTGTCTGGTTTCTGAATCACAAATATTAGTTGCCCTTATTTCAAACTATATAATGAATCACTGTTTATGATGGTGTATTTATCTAATCTACAGTATTGGAGAAAGTTTCACTAATTCACATATCAAAGCTTTCCAATTGGATGAATATCACACTATTCAAAGGCCCGCTGAATACTTCATTATCATTTTAAAAACATAAAAAGCTATATTAATTTTTCTTTCTTATATTTTTGGTCAATCTACTTAAGTACATTTTAAGGCCAAAAGAGAACATTTACATTGTGTTTAATATCCATAAATTTATCTGAAATTCATTTCCTCTCCTCTTATGCTTTAAAAAAAAAAGCTTTAAGTTGGGGGTCAGTGTACAACATTACACCATAAACAGGTGCTTGGTACTAACTCTTTACTTCTGTTAGTTCTAACTTTATGAATGACCACCATCTTCTAATAAGTTGTACATGTTACGAACATTATTATTGTCACAAATGTTTCCATAAGAATGATTTAAAAGAATAGAATATGATGTAAAATTAGGTTTTATAGTAAAAAAAGTCAAAAGAAGTGCTGTGATTAATAAAAAGAATGGAGCCTCCCACATTTATGAGATGTCAAATTTTCTTCACAACTTGTAAGGTATTCTTTGAATCAAGTCTAAATTATGTCACCTTAAATAATAATTAGAAACTGGAAAGTAAGATATATTTGAGAAGATGAGATTTTTAGGAGTTAAATTCAAATCAGTGTACAAATCCATCAGAGTAATTACTTAGATATTTCAAAGCATATTTTATAATTAATCAAATTAAAAACCTTAAGTATTCTATTGTAAAAATATTCTCCATAAAGAACAATTTCCATTGCTGTCAAGCCCCTTCAATATTTGATGAAGTAATTTTGCCCCCTCCTTTCAAAAGACATTTTCTTTTATTATGTATTCTAAGACACTTTAACTAAAAACCCAAATCTGAATATTTCAATAAGGTTGTTTTATTATTCAGTAGATTCATGGAAATTTTACTAGGATGACAGAAAAAATTCCACACCATTCTGTCTCCACTAATACAGGTACAAGGCTGCAGCTGGCAATATTACTAGGATTAGCATAGTATGATGAAATATTTAAAGGAAATTTTTTTCTAAAACCTAATAAATCAAATGACTGCCAAATGTCATTAAAGTGATGGTCTTTGACTTGAATATGCTTTTCATATTCAAATTTGAAAAGAAAGAGATGAAAGCCTGGAAAGGTTACTCGGTTTCAACTAATAACCTCAAGCACTCTCCATTCACATGCATAAAAAATGAAATTGGCTCTATTGTCTAATCTCACTTCAGAAACAACTCATCTCTTCTTGCACAAGGCTAGTGTAGTAAAAGAAATATTTTAAATAATATTCTTTTTTATTTTTTGCAAAATGTTTTGTGGTTGTCAAAACTATTTCCCATTCACACAGTTTATACATACAACCCAAAAGTGGTAGTGTACATAATTAAGTCCTCTATGTTACTTAAAAATTCACTTGACAAACTTGGCATTGCCATAAAAATAATGCTGTAAAAAGTATTAATGTTGTTGCATAAACAGACTATTTGGAAAACAACTATAGAGAGGTAAAAATAGAATTACATACACATATAGATTTGTAGGTTGTGAAGAAACGGAGCTATCAAATTGCTTAAGCAAAAGAAGACAAACAAATCATTAAATATCAGGGGAAATCAAATGTGTTTAAATGCATAGTTTATTAATAATATATTAACTATAGGGGTCACATATTTAAAATTTTGCAATATTTTAAGAACTGACTGAGGCCCTAAAATAAGGTAATGCAATTATTAAAATCCTAATGCTAGACATCCAGACACCAACATATGTGCCTTTCTCCCTCTACCAGTTTTCTTGTATTAAAAAATCTTGATTTTTAAGTGGCTTTTGTAATTTAGGACATTGAGATTTCTTTGTCCATTGCAACAACTGGTAATTTCTAACACTAAAAAAATGTAGCATTAGACAATTCTCATAACATTTAAAGACTAACATTCATGGTATTTGGAGTATTCTTTTTTCTAGGTGCTTTCCCCTAGGAGTACTTAGGAGGCTATTTCTCCTTGTTTTTATTTTAAATTGTGTTTGTGTGTGTATGTTTAAACAGTACTGTACAGGGGTCAGGTAATTAGTTCTAGTCTTAGCTCTACCACAGAATAGCTGTATGACCTTGAACAAGATACTTAATTTCCCTAATCTTCAATTTCATCATTTGTAAAATAAGATTATAAAAGATGACCTCTAAAGATCTCATCCAGCTTTAAAATAGTTATTCCATGATTTACCATCAAATGATGCAAAGAGTGACAAGTTTATGATTTCAGTAATTCATCAGATAAAGTTAAAAAGGACAAGTGAAAAAGATAATACAAAAAATGATAAGCACGGAGAAAATTAAGCCAAAAGAATATTTCTGATAAAACAGGGATTGCAAAGGAATTTAAAAATACATTCCGGATGCACTTACTTTTGTTTCCTATGACGATTCTAAATGTTTTATAAACCAAGAAATTTAGGTATCCTAAATTACAATGTGATTTAACAGATTTCAACTTAAGATTACTGGTAGGAGAAATATACACGTTTAGGCCTCTGATGATTGATGTACTGCTTTATAAGGGTTGGCAGTGTTAGTATATGCAGATAGATTGATTCACAATGCTGACTAGGGATCACCATAATAAGAAGTCAGCACATACAGAGCCTGTTGGAGGCAGGTACTATCCCCATAGAGCATCAGTATCTTTCAGATACCAACTGCCAAAACTAAGAAGAAAATAAAATTGCTAGCTATTGCCTTCCAGTTCCAATACCACTTCTGGTTCTTGACCAATCATAATTCATATTTGATACCATATGTTTCAACAATACCTGCACAGACTGTTTACCTTATCCAAGATTTTTGGTTTGACAGATGGGAGGGTGCCACTGAATTTTTTTTCTGGTTTCAACAGTGATAGTAACCAAATGGAACCTTTAATATTATATTTCTGAAGGGATAGTATCTGGACTGTGATATTGATAAAGAGACTGCTCAGGTGAGAAAACATCACTCTACTAATGCACCTTCTCTGCATCTGGTAGTCACTGAGAAATTAAGTGACACATAGCAGTGTGTCAAAGAAAAGACCTGAACTCAGATATTCCTGGCCTTGAGGCTGGTTCTGTATTCATGACAGTATGCTGTTTTTGTTTTTAAAACTATATATAATTTAGTGGTCTTAAACATCAGATTTGAACAAGACTAAAAGAATGTTTTTGAGAAGTTATGTTTTATTTTAGGAAAAGTACTTAATTAGAAGCCACTGTACACATAACTTTATGCTAGAAATCTGAGTTACAAAGGAAGTAGAAAATATAATCCTTGCTCTCTAGAAGTTCAGATTCTAATAGGGGCAAAAAACAAGGGTAAGTAGTTGACTGTAGTACAAATTCTCTCTATAGAGCTCTATGCAAATAGAAGCATTAATGAATGCTAATTGATGACCATGTTGATGTCAACTTTTCCCTATCTCTCCACTCCAGGCTGGGGATAGAACGAATCTGACTAAATAGAATACTCCCTCCTTTTCCTCACCCTCACCATTGAATCTTCTTGTCTTTCTAGCCTCTACCTTATCTTTATTATTACACATTTTGGTTTAAAAGGTCTTTACTTTGAGTTCTTTGGGGAAATAAGGGTACACAGAGACAGCTGTCTGTTATATATACGTTAATCAGCAAAATATTTATTGAATAGCATTACTGGAATGGGAAGTTTAAGGGAAAAACAGCAATCAGTAAAATATATATATGCATGTATGTATGTATGTACATATACACACATAGAAACACACATATCCTTGTCTTCCAAAAGCAGATTACTGGTTTAAGTTAAATCTCTTCCTTGTTTAAGGTCACTAGTATATGAAAATGTTTATATACTTGAGGAGTATGAGCTAGCAGCAGCAAACACATTTTTGTGTGACTAGTGGCCCAATTTAAAAACAATTATTTGTCAATATACCCATGCATATCTTCATAAAGGCAAACACCAACCTATTAACTGATTATATTCCAAAAGTTCCTTTCTAAGTTGGTTATTTGAAACTTGGAATACATTTTCCCATTGTTTCTCTAAAAAGAATGTTATAAATGGTTAGGCTTTCCCACAAAACCCCATTAATATATAACATATCAAAAATATAGTACCACAGTATTTCACCACATGCAATAATGTTTTAAATAAAGAATAAATTCAAAGTTCTAAATGAGGGGTACCAGAAATACATCTCCTTCAGATGTTGATCTTCATTATGTGCTGGGCAGCAGGAACACTAGTTCCAAGTTAGGTGGCAGTTCCTATGATCTGAAGCAAGTTCTTTTGGCCAGGGCATGATCTAGGAAGGAGATGAGGACCGGGGGAGGTCACAGGGGCCAGGGGCTTCCTGCCAGCATAAATTGCTAGGGATACTTCTTGGTCCCAGGCTGGTCTCACTGGTTCCCTTTCTTATCTCCCAAGGGTACCAGGGAACTGTACATGTATACCCACTTTCCTTTTTACTGCCACCACCAATTACTTTCAACCAGTCCTATTGTAGAACAGAACTCAGTCTTCTAGATTTTCTTTCTTTCTCTTGACCACTCATACCTGTTCCTGAAGTATATGCCACACTTTGACATTTTTTAAGTATTCATATCAGTATCACAATGAGGAAAATATTTTTCTCCTTTGTTCTGTCCTACCAGTTCTTTTTTTTTTTTTCAGTTAGAGACTTTATAGGAAAAGATAATAAACAGAAAACATGTATGATGGTAGTGGGTATTGGTATACAAAAGATCTAAGGAAGGTTCACCTAAATTTTCAAGGAAAATCCAGCTTCCTCAGCTATCCTGGGAATTTCTTTTTAGGAGGTAGGATAGAGTATAGGTGGAAAAATAAGATGGGATCTCTGTGGGGAAAGGAATGGAGATGAAATGGCTAGGAATACTGTTAATCATATCACAGGAAATGTGTTTAAGTATTGGTGCTTTAAATACAGGTAAAATAGTTCCTGCATTCAATAAATTTACATTCTAGTGGTGAGACCAGTGTGGAGGCTAGAGATTTGCCTCCTGCTCTCCCACTCCTTTCTCTTTCTCTATTTCAGACGAGTACTAGGAAAAGGTAAGAAGTGTAGCCTACAGCTGAAGGGAAGAAGGCTCCATCATATAAGAAGGGTAATGGTGGTGAAGGAAAGATAGCTATTGCTCTCTTAGACCCCTGCTACCAAAACCATTTATTGTTGATTCCAGCCCCTTCTGAAGCTTGGACTACACTCCAGATGACTAATATTTCCTTTCCCTCTAGCTTTCCTTTTCTGCTATTTTCTTCTCATGAAATTCTTGGTCATTTCTGCCCATCTCATTGTTAGTTTCTCTCATATGGTATGATGCAGCTATCAGGTCACCAAGACTTCTTTCCCACTTATAATTTAGAGGGAGTCCAGAGAATCATATCTTGAAGTGGACTGGGGATTGGCACACAGGACTAAGAGGGGTTCATAGCTACTACTGACATTATTTTAGCTATACTGCAGGATAACAATGCATTTGTGAATTTGCCTGACTCTCAAGCTATTAATTAAAATACTGCTTTATGGGAAAAAAAGTAATCCGAGATCCAAAAACCCATTTAAAGGAGGTTTTTAGAACATAAGTCATTTATAAGTTCAAGACACTCTAGATAACAATGTCAGACAGAAGGATATACTCCCCCCCACAAAAAACCCCAAGTGTGAGAGACAGAGATTTTAAGAGTTCCTAAGACTGTGTTTCTACAGCAGCAAATCTATGGTACTCCCAAAGTTATATATTAAATATTCTAGTAGGTTTACTAGAGATAATACATAATTTCATTCTGGACTAGATTCTGTCTAGAGAGATGAAGGAGGAAAAGAGCTTCTTAAGTCAAGGAAGTATCATAAGAAACAGTTAAGAACATCTAAATTGAAGACTTAGAATCTCAGCAGTATAATCACAAGAATCGAGGAGATTGCCACAGATAATCTAGTATGGCAAGTGAAAGATGAAATGACTCAGGAAACAAAACTTTGATCTTCTAAGCATATCAATTTATTAAACAATGTATGCCAATTGTTCAACAAACTGGGACCAGACCTCCTCAGCTTAGTCCTGAACCCTGAATACAGGAAGAGAAAGACTTTTATACATTAAAAACAATTAATCAAATAAGGCCAATTAATTAAAAGGAAACAGTACTACATTAGGTAATCTGATTTCTAACTGGAGGAAAGATTAAGGACTTTCCACATTGGGAGGGGGAGAGTGAATACAATTCCCTGAAATCAGAAAAAGAAATGTCCCACCCCCTTTACTTCCATTTGTCTGTGAACAATCAAAGGAACATGGAAACAATAATTATTGATCAGTATGAGGCCAATTTTCAGATAAGATACATGGGTTGCTTTACATATACAACTGTGAGAAAACTCCTTGCATCAATTTTTGGATGTGACTGGGTTTCTGGGCAGCACAACCTAGGCCCTTAGTTAAAGTCTTTAAGCAGAAGGTAGAGGTGGTAGCTTACTAGCCACACAGGGCTAGCTTCAAACAATACAATAAGGTTTTCTCGCAATTCTCCTAATTGAATAGTTTTCTCCTAAGACAGAATTTGGACTAGACTCATAGCTGAATAGAAACTAAGCTAGCTCCAGAACTGAGTCACAAGAGGGAGTCAGTGGGGTTCACTCAATCCCCACAATTAATCATTTGCTGTCCTAAACCCCTCAATTCCCTTACCAGTCAACCCTCATTTCTACACATAGCACTTCATTTAAAGCATTCTGGTCAGAAAGGTAATTTTCCTTGTTTAAATGTTTGTAAGAAAGATTTAGCAATTTCTCTCAGTAACCCATCGAGGCAGTACCATAGCAGACAGAGAATTGGTCTGAAAATAGGGAAGACCTGGATTCAAGTTCCACCTCTGACACATACTGGCTCTCACTCGACCTCTTAGTGCTCTAAGCAACCCTCTGAGACTATAAATTTTGGAGAAGATACTGACATGTATTGGTCAGCAATACAGAACTTCCTTTCAGCTGGGAGTTCTGTACAACAATGATATCACAGGTCCTGTCCCTATTCTTATCTTAGTAACTCATAATAATACCCAATAACTCTTGCTTGTTTAAAGTTCATCTTGGTAATAAGAACCCATCCTTCTTGTTTCAGTTTAACCTGTTTTCTCATGCTCTGCATTCACATATATTCTAAAATACAATACCCTTGCTTAGATCTTTAACTAGAACAGATGACCAGTATCTCTCTCAGGGCACTGAAGTTTAGAAAGTACAAACAGTTAACATATGTACTCCATAGGTAGAGTAGAAAGAGATGAAAGAAGCCATCATTTCTATAAGGTTTTCTCCTTCTGGGACTTCCCTACCAGGTTTCCTTATATGCTGAAGGAGGAGAGGGGAAGAGGTTTGAGTTCTGGGTCCCCTCTTTCCTTTTACCCCATGAATAAGTTCTATCTTGTCCCATCTCACCTCTCCCTAGGGCTTTCCTTCCCTATATCCATTTCAGGTGGGTCCCCTGTTCTCCTCTTTCCTCCCCTGCCCATATCTACCCTTAGCAAAGGTGAATAATCTTAGTGCTGCCTCCTTTCCTGTGTTGTATAGTACTAATGCACTTTTCAAAGTACATAAGAACTATGGGATTTCATATCCTGAGGGTTGGATTAAGTGACTGCTTATGGTCCTTTCCAACTCTGAGGCTGTATCCCCCAAGTCACTATGGTAACTAATTCTCCCTCCTACTCAGGTGAATTTGTCATAATTACTTTTAATAATTCTTACATAGTGAATTTAAAAAGTTGTTTTGAGAGAATATTTCATGCTGCTCTCTCCAGTTATATTTTCTGCTGATTACATGGATGCAAAAAGACAGTGGTTATGGCTCTGGATACTAGATTACAACTTCTGTTAGCTTTTAATGTTTGTTTTTTAGTCTTTTTCACCAAAATGACCTTTAGTCCTATTATGATTTAGCAGACCACACCTGAGAGTTTTCATGCCTAAAAATTCATCCACTTTGGAGAACCTGGTGATAGGTCTCTTCACATTTAGCTAGGCTGGTCCTCTGATGGTAGCTACACACTTTGAGCCTTTTCAGCTTGATAGGATCAGTCAGAGGGCTCACATAGCCTTCAAGAACACATGGTCCACTTCACCTCAAAATGGGGTGCTGGAATAACACATTCATGAATCCAAATGGCATTCTTATTAAAGCCTTTAAAGAGGGAGTAAAATTGGTGCACAGGTTAAAAATGAACAGTCATAAAATGTGCACATGAGTAGGATATATTCTCTTTTGATCAGGCATGATAGCTCAGGTCAATAAAGTACAGAAGCCTGGTGACACCAAACAGATCTGCCTCATAGCTGCCAGTTCTATTTAGTATATTTTGAAATGCTTCTACCTTATTTACATTAAAATGTCAAATAGTTGTTATTTGAAGCATTAATATAGAATTTAATGATTTTTAGAGTGATTAGAAACTTTACACAAAGGATAAATTAATAGCATAATTTCTAGTTTTAAGATAGCACTCAACTCACAGATCTCATCTTGTATTCTGCATGCATAATAAAGGAAGTGGCTCACCTGATGGGTGATAACATTTGACTTCCAAAATAATTTCAAAATTCTTAAGGAATGAATTCTTAAGGAATGAATTCTAAAGAAACAAATTGGTTTGTGCATTATGGCTTTCAAAAACTATTTTACTGAACAGCAAAGCTGCAGCCATTTGGGAATGTTGGCTTATATTATTCAAGAATACCTAGTTTCCAAATGAAATTGTAATTTAGACAGATTGAATATGGCAGCTTTTACAAAACTGCTATTAGTACTAGCAAAGTACACTTATCTATAATGAAGGGGAAAAAAGCTGTAAATATATACAGTAGAAAAGAACTCATTCTTGCATTGGCTTCTTATTCTCCATTCCTGCCTCGTGGGAAACTGTGAGTTTGCAGCAATACATTTCATTGTGAAAATTCAAAGCTGTATTACTCAAATGGTAAAGAAAAAGTCAGGGATAAGACATAATAGGAGAAGAAGATTGTTAATTTCTTTTTTAATGCCATAGCAAATGCAAATGTGCCGTTTTGATGTCTATTTTGGGGACCTGAAACAAGGCTTTTAATCAATGTATTATACATCAAATTGATACTGTTAACTTCTGATTATTCAAATTTATAAAATATTCATAGAGAACTGTCCAAAGTTTTACATTTCCCAGATTTTTTTCCCTATTAATTATCATGCCTAGAAGCTTTTTCATAAAAGCAGCAGCCATCAGGCTGACTGAACCTGACAAGCTAGCAAGGCCCAATTACACTGGCACTCTGTGGCACTTTGATGTAGTGGAAACGAAAAGAGATAGGGGCAAATTGTATAGCACATTATGTTAATGACTTGATTTAATCCAGCCACTAAACTTTATGTAGCCTGTTAAAAAAGATGCTAACACTAATTACACCACTTTGGAAAGGAAAGGAGGGGACAAGCATTTCATACTGACAAAGTGAAGCTCATAAATGTTGTAAATGAAATGAAACAAAATGAAGTAATCTATGATTAATTATACATCACAGACATGAAGAAAAGAGAAAGAAGTGAGTGGTACCGCTAAGTACTGCAAAATCTGTTAGATTCCTTTTTACAATCAACATATCTAAGAAATAACCATAGGCTGTCTGATTCTGCAACATGAAAAAAGGAAGAGCAAGATGTTAAATGGCTTAAGCAGTGTGCCATGAAATCATATACACAGAATAACTGGCATAACTGATATTTGTCTTAGAGATAAGCAAAACATACTTTTTATATTAATGTAAGCTCATGATTAGAACTTGATGCTTTTGAATCAACTACACTTGGAGATTCAGAAATTTACTTCTCATCTAGCATAGATTGAAAACTGATTTACAAACTCCAAGCAAACCAATGTGAGATCTCTTATCTCTGATTAGGAATTAAGAGATGTGAGTTCTGGTTCCAGTACTTCCACTTAATAGTTGCATGACTCTAAAAAAGGTCCTTAAACTCTGTGAATCCCATTTCCTTATGTCTCAAGTGAAAGAACTGGACCAATAAACTCCAAGGGTTCTTTCCAATCTTAACATCCTATGCGTCCATAATTTTAGTACCGACTCTAATTTTGTGAACTTCTAGGATGTCCCCAATTATTGTAAGGTGTTATGAAATTTCAAAAGACAATTAATTTAAAATAAGCACATAACATTTAAACAGCAGGCAGGGGGCAGCTAGGTGGTACAGAGTACCAGCCCTGGAGTCAAGAAGACCTTGAGTTCAAATCCAGCTTCAGACATTTACTAGCTGTGTGACCCTGGGCAAGTCACTTAACCCAGTTTGCCTCAATATCTGTAAAATGAGCTGGAGAAGCGAATGGCAAACTACTCTAGTATCTTTGCTAAGAAAACCCCAAATGGGATCATGAAGAATTGGACACAACTGAAATGACACAACAACAACAACAAAATGGTAGACAGGGGTGGGTTGGGGAGGCAATCAAGTCTAAGGAGAGGTAACCATTGTAAATATAGTTGAAGATAAACAATCTGAACTACCTTGGATTACTTGTAAGAGAGACAAAAGAAGAACCAAATACAAAATTCTTCTAATCTTTAAAACTTTCTCTGAACTTCTCTAATTGTCATTCTCTCCCAATCTTATAGCTCCTTCCCTACTGCCTAGAAACATGCTTGATTCTTCCTCATTCTTAAAAAAAATTTATCACTTAACCCTTATTATCTCCTAAAACTATCATCTTCTATTTCCTCTTCTTTTCTCAAATTCTCCTTCATTTAACAACTCCTTGGAATCTGGTTTCTGACCTCATTGCTCAAACAAAATTTGTCTCTTCAATGTTATGGTCTTTTTGCGGGGGAGTACCCCCTCCCCCCCATTCACTCTGCAGCATTTGATACTATTTCCTCCTTCTTGGAAAATCTCCCCTTTTTTTGTGACACTGTTCTTTCTTGGTTCTTTTCCTATCTGTCTGGTATCTCTTCCATGTTCCATTCTCTAATCATGAGTGTCCATCAAGATTCTGTCCTGGATTCTCTTCTCTTCTTTCTACTTTCTCCCTCTCACCAGCTGCCATGAGCCCACCTGTTTGTAGTAGATGACATTGCACGTGTTCTCCTTGTACTGTGTCTGAGTCCACCTCAGAGTGTCTTGATACTGAAGGAAATGACATTTTAGAGTGGCAGTGCCAGGAAGCAGCACAGGGAAATAATATATGATTTTCCCTGAAATTTAACAAGGAAAAATCTTGGACCACTTTGATGGAAAAAATTATTTATGTTAAAAAACATAATTATTCTTTAAGGGGAGTTCTTTCAAAAAACTTTAGTGTTCTTGAAGCTTAATTAAAGGTCTTCATTCTGAACTTTAAAAAGTAAAATGTAGAATGTCATTGAGATGACTGAAGATAGAACAAATATGTAATCCCATGGGACTAAGATAGCATACTTTAAAATTTTCTTATAAAATGAAAAGTATTTTTAGACAACCAATGAAATACTCAAAAAGACAATTATCTTTTGTAGGTCCCCCTAATACTGACTCGACTGGCACTCAAGACCCATTCACAACCTTATCACAATATACTTTTCTAATCTTCTATTTTGATACTCCAATCAATCACAAATAAGAATTTATTTTGTGTTTTTTTATGCGTCAAGCACCATGTCAAGCTCTGGAAACACAAGGTAAGGCATAAAATAGTCACAGTCCTCAAGGAGTTTATATTCTAACGGCGAAGACAACATATAAATAATTAGGTACATAAAAATAGAAACAGATGGAAAACTACAAAACACTTTTTACATATATTATCTCTTTTGAACCTCACAACAACCTGGTGATTTAGGTACTATGGGTATTATTTTTCCCCATTCAGCAGGCTCAAGAAAGGTTAAACGACTTGCTTGTCGTCACAAAGTTAGGAAGTGTCAGAGAGAGTAGTTGAGTCATCAGTACTCCCAGTTTAGGCCTTAATTTACTTAGCCACACTGCTCCCCAAGGATTTTCTTAGGATAGTAAAGGGCTTTTAGTTCCTGGCATATGAGGAACACTGTTTCAGACATTGGGGCTAATTCACCATCCTCTCAAAAAAGTACATTTCCATCTTAGATCTTTGCTCTATTCCACTATGTTATATAACCTTTAATGTCCCATTTTAGTCAGACATTTTCTATGAAGCATTTCATAGCTAATCCCAGTACCTGGTAATCTCTGCCTCTTCTGAACTCACAAAACTTAATGTTTGTATATTTGGCAAGTAATTATATATTGTTGTTATTTAGTCATTCAGCTGTGTCCAGCTCCATGTGACATGGGGTTTTCTTGGCAAAGATACTAGAGTGGTTTCCCTTTTCCTTTTCCAGTGTGTCCCCATTTTACAGATGAGGAACTGAGGCAAATAGGGGTTAAGTGACTTACCCATAGGGTCACACAGCTAATAAGTGTCTGAGGCTGCATTTGAACTCAGATCTTCCTGGCTCTAAGCCAGCAGTATCCATTGTACCACCCAGATGCCCCAATTATATATTACCTAGTGCTATTTCATGCACTATTGACCTATATTGTTATTTAATTCTAATATCTGCATATGGGTTATGTCTTATTTTTCTTACTAGATTAGAAAGCTCCATATACGGGTAGGGAACACATTTTATAATTTTTTTGTATTCCTGGTAGGCCTAATACAAAATTTGTATATGAAAATGTTTTGAAAATTGTAAAATGCTTTATGTAAAAGTATATTATTAGTTATTATATCCAAATTTCTTTTATGTACAGTTGAGCTATATTCTAACACCTATGTCACTCTCCTCTTGTACTTTAAGAGGCATATCTCTAATTTTCTGTGGTTGCTTATGTTTTTCCAGAAAATGTCCTTTGGTGCCTAGGATGAGAGAAAGACAGTAAGAAAATTTCTTTAAAAAGTACTGTGTAGTACAAAAATTCATGGAAATAGGAGTAGGGAGATATGATTACTAGATCTAACTAATTCATTATATAATTCTGGGTAAGTCACTGAACTTCTAGGGCCCTCAGATTTTTCATCTATAAAAAGAAGTAGCTGGATTAGATGATCTCTTAGGTTCTTTTAGCTGCCAGTTCTATGCTTTTATGTCCTTAGACTTGATTACTCATATATTTATAAAATTGATTAGACATCAATATTTAGTGAAAAGCCTACTAAAATGTCAGGAATTCACAAATTGACCTGATTTATCTATTATACATAATTATACTAAAAAAGTTAGGCGAGAACCAGATTAGGCACCTTTCACAGTTATGGGCTGTAGTGTGTGTGTGTGTGTGTGTGTGTGTGTGTGTGTGTGTGCGCGCGCGCGCGCGTGAATGTATATGTATAGGGGTCTTAAATAAGGGAAAGAAATGGACATAAAGCTTAATACGGATAATTTTAATTACATGAAATTGGAAACCTTTTACTAAACTGTTGATTCAAGAAATAATTTTTGCATCAACTCTTTTCGATAAGGTCTGATCTCCAACATATAGAATCAACACTAATATACAAAGTCAAGAGCCTTGATTCTAAGGTCTACGTGGTCAAAGGCTATGAACAAACAGATCTCCAAAGAAATGATAACCATTAACTAGCATATTAAAGATTACTCCAAATCTCTAATAATAAGAGAAATGGAAGTAAAAACACTTCTGTGGCTTTATCTCACACCCAGGAAATTGGCCAAGGATGACAAAGGATGGGAACAATCACTATTGGAGGGGATATAGAAAGACAGACATACTAATATACTCTTGGTAGACCTGTGAATTGGTATAACCATTCTAGAAAGTAATAAGGAATTATACTTAGAAAGTGGCTAAAACGTCTGTCATCTTTGAGATAACCATCTCATTACTCATTATATACCACCAAGGAGGGAAGAGTAGGGGATCTACTTGGAAATGAAGGTGATATAAATATAAAAGACATCAATAAATTTTTAAATACTTAAGTTTCAGCTTTAATACCTAGGGTAAATCTTTATATGGGAGAGATAACTGTTTCAATAAAATTGCTGTAAAATGAAATTCCATAGACTTGTAGAGCTGGAAGAGATCTCAACACTGAATCACATTTTTCCATTGCCATTTTGAAATTGAAATTATGTTGCAGTAGGGTTCAGGGATTGCGGAGAATCTCCTGCTTGATTTAATATTAGAATTTCAATTTTTCAACATTGGTAAAGCAGTTAATTCAACATTAATTGAATTCTATAATTGTAAGTCTTTGGGCTACACATGCAAAATTCATAGGAATTCACAAGCACTTAGAGCAAAAAGAGATCTTGGTGATCCAAGATGGTGGAAAGCCCTCATTTTGTAGGTGAAGTAACAGCATCATTGAAATAAAATAACTTGATTAAGTGCTGGACCTGGAGTCAGGAAGACTCATCTTGCTGAGTTCAAATATGGCCTTAGACACCAGCTGAGTGACCCTCAGAAAGTCATTTAACCCTGTTTGCCTCAGTTTCCTCATCTGTAAAATGAGCTAGATAAGGAAAAGGAAAACCATTCCAGTATCTTTGCCAAGAAAACCCCAAATGGGGTCACGAAGAGTCAGACGTGATTAAAAAATAACAACAAAACTTGATTAAGATGACATGACCAATTAGTAGTGGGGACCAAAACCTGAGTTTCCTGATTTCTAGTACAGTGATCTCTCTACTATGCCATGTTTCTTCATAAGGACATTGTAAAAGTTTTCTGAGTTTATCATACTATGTTAACATTTTACATTAGTATTAAAATAAGTATGTGAGAGACATAAGAGTAAAGAAAAGGGCTGGAATCCTTACAAATTAAAAGTGAGACCTGAACATGAAATTATTTAATAGCAGAATTACATCTGTACTTCAAGAAAACAAATATGTAGAAACAGAAATTATGTTTACACAATGTAAACTTGCTACTTTTCAGTAATATAATTATTAGAAAAACAAGGTATAATTATATAAGTAAGATTAACTAGTAATTTTAAAGATGTAATACTTCTGCAAAGATCAAATAACCATAAGGAGTTTACTAGTAGAAATATTTAAATATAATTCATGGAGGAAAACTACTGAAATTTAAAATGTAATATCATGTTACATTATAATAGTTATAGGAGTATTTTAAATATAAGTATAGCAGTAAATTAATAAATGGCTTTCAAATGACAGAGAAGGGACAAAAATAGCTTCTTACAAAGTAACTGAAGTTATTGAACTCAAACATTCCTGACCCAATCTTTGCTGACTTGTTAAGCATTATTACATAATACATTGAGTATAAATTCTGGAACTGGAAGGTTAAACGAATAAAATTTTGATGATCCATAAGATATGCAGATATACTTTTTCTTTTGTTCTGAAGGCATTCAAACTAATAAACAATGCCACCAAATGCAACCTATATAATTAAACTTCTGCATATTTCTAATTATTACCAAATCACTAACCTGTTTAACATTCTTAGACATGGGACTTGGAACAATACAGTCATCGCTGTCAGTAATTATTGAATCAACAGCATCAGAATCTAGTCTTTCCTCTTGAACTGTTAAAAAAAAAGGCTGATCATTAAATAAGGTTAAACCTTATTTACATTGCAAAGCAAAAGAAATCTAAGTGCATCACAGTGTGACAGTGACAAAATCTTCACCTCTTCTTAAAAAGAAAATCAGAAATTAATGAATCTTTAACTTTGCATTTTTAAAAGTAAGATAAGTTTTCAAATAAAGAAGGCATGATGTTCATAGGCCTGAAAACATACAGTATTTTACTTACAACTAAGAAGCAGTTTATGCATAGGAGAAAGAATGACTAAAATGTTCTCATAAACACTTAAATGCTCTTCAGCCAGAATATTCTATGGACTGTCCTATTTTAGAGTCAGTGTTACCTCTTTCATACTAAAGCAACATTTCTATTAGAGAAATCAGTCATGATTTGCCGCTGGGTAAGGCCAAATCAAATTCTAATATTGACAAGAATTTCAAAAAAGTTGTGAACAATTCTTTAAGAAACCAAAAGAAGAATGCAGAATCAACAAGAATCAAGAAGAGGTAAGGTGACAATAGGAATTAGGACAGATTTAGGAACTGAAAAGAACAAGCTACCATTAACAAGTTGGCTTATTCTATCTGAATCATCTAGATATTCTTGGACCATGATGGTCATGTACTGTCATATTAATCACTTAGTAGCTCCTACCATTCTTAGTAGGGGACAGTGCATTGACAAACCAGAATTTCATAATAATCTACTCAGTAGTCATTTTGTAGAGTAAGGGATTCAGACAAACCAGGAACTTGATAAAAAATAAGTCATCATACAAGTACTTGTAATGCTTTAAGAAATGATAAAATGTCACTCAAGAGAAAGCAACTGGGAACACAGCCATCCTAGGTTACTTGCACTGCATATTTATATGAAGTGGTTTTATGAACTACTAAGACTGACTTGCTGTCACTCAAAATTAGTTGTATGTGAAGTACACTCAAAAAAAGCTATGGTTGAATTATCTAATCTCAGTGCCTTAAACATAGCAATATGGAAGAATGTGAATAGGTGTGACCTTAAATCTAGGCATGAAATGCATGGAACCCTAATGTCAATTGACCATATTGCAGTAATAACAATCTGGGTTTCTTATCCTATTTCAGTGGTAAAGACCTATATACTTCTACCCATTTTTTAGAGAACAGAAAAAGACCTCATGAAAAAATCCTAGTTGTGTTAAGAGACAAAAAAACCTGAGTTTTTTAATACAAGGAAACAAAAACAAATTGGCATTAAATAGAAGCAGGATCAGAGAAATGGGTGCTACTTAACTGTTTAGATGACTTTATGAAAAAATGCATATTTTTCTTACTATCTAAGGCAACATTATAGATAATTTTAATTTGTAAAACCATAAGTTAATATTCCTCAGAATATGATTCTTTCAAAATAAAATATTTGCTACAAGTTAGCGTAAAAGGCCACTCAATATATTGAAGCCTGTGATATTTTGTAATTGTGTGAAAATTTAGGTAAGAAAACATTTTTTAACACTCAATTATACCACTTCAGGTTGAATCGACAAATCATTCAGTAGAGCCAGAATGAGCTCAATTCTATTATTTCTGTCCAGTAATAGTCAGTTTTTAACAAAGATGTTCGATGAGTAAGAACTAACACACCAAATAAAAGCAGAGTGTTCATACAAAAGAATGAAACTAAAGAATTTACTTTAATTGAGAAAAGAAAGCTACCTTCTTCTCTTTCTAACTCCTCACTAATTTCTGTGTCATCTTCAGAAGCAGATGAACTTTGGCCAGCAAGTTGACCCATAGAGAGGTGAGAGAAATCCTCATCTTTTCCTTGCCACATTTCTTGAACATTCTCATTTACCTTCTCTACCATCCTTTCTGGCAAAGCCTCAAAAATGGAAAGAAATACAAAGATATTTATAGTCACTTAGTTCATATTTATAACATTCTTTTTTCAAGCCCTTGAATTATAAAGCCATTTAAATTTAAGACTGAAAAATATAGCTGATATGTACATGATTTATGTGACTTATGAGAAAATCAGTTCCTTAAATAATGTAGACTGAAATGAAAAACTCATTAATTATCAGCTTGCAAAAGTCTATTTGTTGGAGTGAAAAATGCATTTAACATAAGGTTTTAACTCACATATCCATTTAGTACTTGTCATCAAAAAATATAATTGTGGCTAACTGTGAAATACTTAAAGCTGTATATTTTCCATTTCAAGTAAGCCATATACACACACACATTTTATACACATTTAAAATCTTTAAATTAATGCATAAAGTAGCAAAAAATTTTAAAAATCTTAAAGATTTTTTAAATGCCTATTTGGAATTTTCTGAATAGGAAGACTACACACAAGATGGCCAATATATAATTGTACTTGAACATTCATTCTATCTTACTTTCTCCATTCATCTATTCCTTTCTTTGTCAGTGATTAATAGCATACCAGGGGGGCTGGACAGTGCTGAGCTTGGAGTCAGGAAGACTCATCTTCCTGAGTTCAAATCTGGCCTCAGACACTTACGAGCTGTGTGACACTGGGCAAGTCACCTAACCCTATTTGCCTCGGTTTCCTTATCTGTAAAATGAGCGGGAGACGGAACCAGCAAATCACCCCAGTATCTTTGCCAAGAAAACCCAAAATTAGGTCATGAAGATTAGGGCATGACTGAAATGAGAAAACAACCAAATAGCATACCAATGGACAAGAGTGTGTAGAAACACAACTCGCAAGTCACTGTCTACGAGAATTATTTTTAGAAAGTGGAACTGTTGATTGTAATAGAAATCTTACCTCTGGAATATCTGGCACAGATGAAGCCTTAACTTGTAATTTCTTTGTAACCTTCATTTCTGGTGAAGATTTCTGTACATCTTCATCTGAGATAGACATCTATGGAGCAAAGGATCGTAGGTTTTAGGGTGGGAAGGGACTTCTTGGCGATGTTGTTGAGGCGATTCCCTTTCAGGTATAGGTAAGACTGTATAACCTCTTTAAATCCCTTCCAGTGTGAGTTTCTCAGTGTTTCCTTGTTTTCCCCACATATAAAATTAACTAAAGCATCTCTATATCTATACTTATCTATCTATCTACACATACACATACATTCACATTAAGTTTGTGAGAAATAGCTCTGTGAAATTTATGTAGATCATTGGATGTCAGGAAATATGGGTTCTATCAAAAATCAAAAGCTGTGTAAACTTGGTCCTATCATTTAAATTAGCTTGGTCTCAGTTTCTTCCCCTGTAAAATGAAGGACTCAAACTAGATGATCTCTAACTTTATTTCTAGCTTAACATTCTGTTATAAAATAACATGGATGTAGCACCAACACTAAAACACATAGTTATTTAGTTTTTATATTTTAATAAAGGAATATAAAATTAAGATCAGGAAAAGGAAGCTTTTATTAAAGTTTAATTCCTTCATATTATATATTATTTTAGTCATTGTAGCTGTCAGAAGAAGCACATATTCTCTGTGGTTAGCATCATCATTTAATTGCAGATAATATAGCTTAATCATGTATTCTTCTTGTGTATATAAATACCCCTCAGTTCTCTCCCTGGCCATTATTCCTGGATTAGACACTTTCTCCTTTTTTCCCCATCTTGACCCCTTGGTGATCCAGTTCAACTCTACACTATCCTCTTCTCTTGAATCCCTAGTCCCCTTATCATACAGACAATTGTGTTATCACAGGCCTCAGCTTTGGATTGTTTCCACCATCTTCTGCTTTTACTACTCCTCTATGCATGCTGCAGAATGAAGGTGGAGAAAATCACTGAACCATTTTCACTGGGTCCACTACAGATTTTTGTTACACAACCTCACACTGGACCCTCACTGCTGCTAGACAATCCTACTTTACCTCTGTTATCGACTCCCTATCCCATTCTCTACAGTGGCTCTTCTAAATCCTTTTATCCCTCCTCAAGTTTCCCATGGTTCCCCCTACCCTACCCTCTCAGCTAAGAGCCTTGCCTTATAATTCACAGAAAAAACTGGGACCATTAACTGTGAATTTCTTATTTCTCCTTTTAGATGCCTTCTGCTACTGTCGCCTCCTTCTCCTCAGTCTCACATGAAGAGGTGATTTTACCGTCAATTTCACTTTTTGCAATATCTCTCAAATACATCCCCATCCCTCCTCAGACACTGCCGCTACTCTGGTGCAGACCTTCATCACCTCACACTTGGAATATCATTCAATAGCCTGCTGGTAGGCTCTGCCTGCCTCATGTCTCTCCCTACTTCAAACCATCATCTCTATTCAGCCACTAAAGTGATTTTTCTAAAGGACAGGTCTGATCGTGTTACTCTGCTACTCAATAAACTCCAGTGGCTCCCTATTGCCTCCAGGAGCAAATACAAAATGATCTGTTTGACATTCAGAGCCCTCCCTCACCTCGTCCCCTCTAGCTTTTCCACTTTTCTTATACTTTATTCCATCTCAAGGCTCGGACATTTTCTTTGGCTGTCCCCCATGCCTGGAATGCTCTCCTCCCTCACCTCTCCCTACTGGCTTTCATGGCTTCCTTCAAGTCCCAGCTAAAATCCTGTCATCTACAGGGAGCCTTCCCCAACCCTGCTTAATTCTAGTGCTTTCCTTTAAATTGTTTCCTATTTATCTTGTATACATCTTGTCTGTATATATTTGTTTGCCTGTTGTTTGCTCTATTATATTGTGAGCTCCTTGGTGGCAGGGACTGTCCTTTGCCTCTTTTTGTATCCCCAGAGCTTAGTGCAGTGCTTGGCACCCAGAAGGCACTTATGTGTGTATTGACTGACTATTGACTGACAATATAAATCTCACCTTTCATTGAAATCCAACTCTAATACCTCAGTATGGATTAGAGATAAATCTGGGTTCTTAAAATTTATGCCACCAAAATACAGGTTCTATCAGGTTTTAAGGAGGAAAGGTCTTAAGTGTGGACTATGCTACAGAACAACAGCTAAGTTCAAAAAGGCTTATTCCCAGAATGCTAGCCACTAGGTGACAGATTTCTTTGCTGACAGTAATGCATGTCAACTGTCTACTATGTTGTGGAATGGCTGTGATCTATATCAATGGTGGAAGAACACACACTGATGAAATTGCATATCCTTTGTAGTATACAGAAGACTAATATTTTAAAAATTGAATTCAGGAAAAAATATACATCTTATACCAGTGAATAGGGCACCTCGTTTTCTTCTAAATCACAGAACACATTATAGAGATACAGAATTCCTTTGAAAGGATTTCTATATACATTATTCTGGCCTCGTGCTACTTACAGAATCCTGGTGTGAAGTGATATCCACAAAGGACACTTTCTTGTCTGTTGGGATTGTACGCTGTCTTGGTTTAGGTATTGGCACCTGTGATAAACCAATTCAGATTAAGCTGAGAGCAATGAATATCAAATTGCATATTTTGTTTCAAAGCATTCTAAATTTTAAAGCAAGTATTAAAAGCCAGATACTTACTACAACTGGTGTAGTAACAGAGGATGCCCTGTGCAACTTCTTATCAGCTTCTGATTCTTCTTTTTTAATAACATTCATTAGGTCCTCAGGTGCTGCTGATGAACTTGGAAGAAGGTAAGTAAATTTCCATTTCAACACAACTTCAATGGTTCCTGTATGATGCTTCTTATGATCTGTTAACTCAAATATTCCTGTCAAATTACAAAATTAGTTTAATTTTAACATATACTCTTGATAGCCTGAAATGTTAATAATGCAAAAATTAAAGAAGGGCTCTTTAAAAAATTTTTTTTTACTAATTCTCTTAGAGCATGACTTCAGCTTCCAACACAAATTACTTAAAGAGTAAATTGAAGACAAAAGAATTTGTAATGGGTTCAGGCTTCACATAGATTCCTTTTTTGAAGTTAAGGACTTTGAAAGAAAATCTGAATTCAAAGAGGCGGAAGTTAATTTATAAATATTTTAATTTGCTGATTTTATATTCAAAGATAACCTTAGAAATGAGCTTTCTCCAAGGTCTGCTGTCTCATTACAAGTAACATTTTACTCTACAGCCTTTCAAATACTTTTAAGAAAAACAAATGAAATGACTCAATTTTTAAAACAACTTGTACTGTCTGAAAAAATATTAAATATTTCCACAATAATAATACTAGTAATACTATTATAAATATCTATTTGCTCTAGGTTTTGCCCAATTCAATTTTCAGGCTGTAGAAGAGTAGCAGTATTAAAAAGAAATAAAGCAAAAATAACAACACTATAAACTTTTAAGTTTGGATATAAATATTAATAAGATGCAATAGATTTTTAGAACTAGACAATTAGTGACTTAAGCAACCATATTTAAAGAAATAAAGGAATGGTTTGAGAGAAACCTGGAAAGACTTGTATGAACTGAAGCAGAATGAAGTGAATTGAACCAGAATAACAATTTATACAATGACAACAATATGGTAAAGATATACAACCTTGAAAGAATTAGAAACTTAGATCAGTGTGATGACTATCTACTATTCCAGAGTACGAGTGATGAAACATGCTACCCACTTCCTGACAGAGAGAGGAACTCATAGTGAAGAAGGGGACTTTTTTTTTACATGGCCAATGCAGAAATTTATTCTGCTTGAATATACGTTTGTAAAAAGGATTTAATTTTTCTTTTGTTTCTGTTGGGTAATAGGAGGGGGGGAAAGGTGAATTTTTGCTGACTGAAAACAATAAAATATAATTTTTAAAATATTATATTCTTACCTGAAATATATCTATCATGTGCCAATGAAATCAGTGGTACATCGACTTTTCCTATGTAAGTATTCTGCTGGGTGTCACTATCATCAAATACATAAAAACTCAGAGACTCTGACTTTAGATATCTATCCAAGTTCGGATTCATTGGCACTGGGAAGCACATGTGATCATCAAACTGGGGATCATTGCTATTTGGAATGATAGCTGTATCATGGTCTGCAAAATCAAAGAACTTGTATACAACATATGGATTTGGCTGCACGTGACTTTTGGTTGCTCCGGACTTCAGGTTGCTACAGCATTTTATTGTGATATGGAGTTCATTTAAGTTGTCATCTGAAGTAAGACTGAGATCAGCAGTTTTGGGTATCTGCTGATTTAAATGGAAAAATACATATTTAAATCATAGTACATACAACTAAAAGATAAACAGTGGCTATCATATCTAAAACATAATCATAAATACACATGTGGAATATATTTCATAATTAATTTCTCTAAAATTATATGATGTCGACATTTAAGAAGAAATAATGTCTTCTTTAATGTTTTTACGTTGTCAATAGGGAGCCACATGAAGTGGCTATCCTATGTGTACAACAAATTAGGATGAGTATATACTGAGAGTTTACTGTAGCAAAATAAAGGTTCCAATAGAGTTAATCTGATATATATTTAAAAATAAACATAACCATTAGTGTGTTGCATGGCCACTGTAAGCATAAATAGTAAGTGAAGTAGAAGATCCAAAAACTCCATCAACTTCTTGTCTAGTTCCCCCTTACCTTTTCCTTCCCTCCACAATTTGCTCCATCTTGAAGGGGTTGGAGGGAGAACAGAAAGAACAAAGTGACATTTTATAGTGCAGGATCTGAGCCCTTTGATCTTTTCCAAGGAACCAGATCTCTCCCCTTCATGCTACAAGACTGACCTCACTTGAGAAGTTCCATTTCTTTCCTCCAGGTTGGCTGGTTTGTTCATATATATATGAAAAGCTAAGGGATGCTTCCCAGAGAAGGGCCTAGTATTAAATGTATTTGGCAAACAGAAAGGTGTACACAGGGATATTTTGTGTCGTGTGTAGCTTAGCAGGAACTATGAAGACAAACTGAAATCTCTAAGTTTCCCAGAGACAGAATGCCAGAAGCAGCAACTGGGTCTCAAAACCCACTTTGTTCCTTGCTAATTTTATTCTTTAACAATATTAAGTTAACATTTCTAATTTATAGCCAGGATAGACAAAATTGTATCTGAACCTCCTCTATCTGAGAAAAGGATATAAATACTTATCAGTAACAAATATTCAATCTGAAAGGTAGAAATGGGTTTCCTTCTCTCCTTATTTAAGTACTTCTTTTAAAATTTATTTTTATTTTTATCTTCTGAATCGATTGTTTTATTTTAAAGTATAAGGCTATATCAAGTAGTTTCTAATAACTATTATCATTATTCTGCTTCGAAATTTTTTTAAAAAACCAAGCCTATCACTTAAAATATAAGCACAATATGAGTTCTTGACCAGCTAATAAGTAAAATACTCAGGATTATTTTGTGAGGAGTTTTTGAGCTACAAAAATAAAGAAATCCTATGGATCCCCTATTACTAAAAGGTGTACTGCATTTTAAAAAAATTTATAACTTCTTTATAACATCTCTCAAATATGTCTCCTTTCCACTCACATAATCACAATCCTAGTTCAGTCCCTTATCACCTCGCCTTGACTATCAGAATAGCCTCATAACTGGTCTTCCTGCCTCAAGTCTCTTCCCACTCCAAAGTGTCCCCCACTCAGCTGCCAAGGTGATGTTTTTGGACAGCATAGGTCAGACCATGTCACTACCCTCAGGAGCTTCAGTGGCTCCCTATTAGCTGTAGTATTAAATAGACTCCTCTTGTTTGCCATTTAAAGCTCTTCACTACCTGACCCTTTCCTACCTTTCTAGCCATCATACATTTTGCTCTCTCCACATACCCTATAATATGGTTATACTAGCCTGCTTGCAGATTCTTGCTCTCTGTGCCTTTTCACTGGCCTCCCCCTGAGCTGGCTCTGCTTTGAACTCTATTTCTACCTCTTGGTTTCCTTGGCTGGCTTTAAAACTCAGCTCGAGGCCTGTCTTTGGCAAGAGGTCTTAGTCTTAGTGCTGGCACGTTCTCTCAGAATACTTTCCATCTATTCTGTATATAGCTTGCATATATTTAGCTTTTTACAAGTTGTTTTCCCCATTAAAATGTCTATTTATGGAAGGCAGGGACTGTTTTTGCTTTTATTTGATTCTCCACTCCTTAAATACTTGTTGACTTACCGACTTAATTCTATACTGTGGCATACTAACTCTGAAACGTCCTGATTCTTAGCAAACACAATTTAAATGTTTCTAGTTCATTTAGTAATTCAGAAAGTTTGCACAAGAGAACACTTTCAGTGAATAGTACTAACTTATGATCAAATAGCAGCTACATATTTTCACAGACAACACATATCCACAAAAATATAATTTTTAATCAAGGTTACTTGAATGATAAGAGAGAAAGAAAGTTTTTGAAGACTTTTTTAGCACAAAATTTAAAAGAAAACCCTTAAGAAAATACCCGCATCATAAAAAGGCCCTAAAAATTGCTTACCTGATGCATTTGCTCTGGTCTCTTAAAATTGGATGTTATATAGCCTAAAGCTTTTGCCCGTTCTCTATACAGTCTAATTGCTTGATCCATAGGAACTCTTAATCGGACCCAATATTCTATTGTGCCATAATGTGGAATGTCTCCTTTAATTCCTAAAAAAAATGCATTCTGATATTTCAATATTTTTATAAATGAAAACAGATAGGTACCAGTGTTAGTAATATTAGAACCAGAGATGTTATGTGGAGTAGAATTATACATGCTCTGCACAAATGATGTTTGAAGTGCAAATAACAGTGATGAAGACAGAAAAACTATGCTTGCAAGAATGAATTTTGCCATATGTTGAATACCCTCATGTTAAATGTGCTAAGCTATATTTTGTATATGGCAATTTATAATGTAAAATATAATTTAATCCTTCTGAAATACAAATGAGATGAACACACATGTTTACTCAAGCCCATACTCTTTCTGATGCTGTAGTCGCTGGTACCCACAGAACCTGAGAGGTACAGGCCAGAACAAAGCATAAACAAATATGGTAACCTCCAAATCCCATTTAAGACATTTTAAATAAACATTATCAAAAGTACCACCATATAGATTAAACATATTAGAAATGTGTCAAATATATTGCTGTAGGAAAATGATAAATGTTGGAGAGGATGTGGCAAAAATGAGACACTGATACGGGTAACCAAACTGCGCATACCCTTTGATCCAGCAATACCACTACTAGGACTGTATCCCAAAAAGATCATAAAAGAGAAAAGGAACTATATATGCAAAAATATTTATAGCAGCCCATTTTGTGGTGGCAAAATATTGGAAATTGAGGGGATGCCCATCAATCAGGGAATGGTTGAAAAAGCTGTGGTACATGGATGTAATGGAATATTACTGTGCAATAAGAAATGATAACCAGGAAGATGTCAGAAAAATCTGGAAAGACTTGTAGGAACTGACGCAAAGTGAAATGAGCAGAATCAGGAAAACATTGTACACAGTATCAGCAAAATCATGTGATGATCAGCTAGGAATGACTCAGCTCTTCTCAGCAACACAATGATCCAAGACAAGTACAAAGGACTCAGGAAGGAAAATGCAAAATCTATATCCAGATAAAGAACTGAAGGATTCTGAATACAGATAGAAGCATATTTTTTTTCACTTACTTTATTCTTTCTTGGTTTTTTTTCCTTTTGATCTGTTTCTTCTTTCACAACTGTGACTAATATGGAAATATTTTTACATGATAGCACCTGTATAAACTATATAAAAGTGCCTATCATTTTCAGATAAGGGGAAGGGAGGGAGAAAAATTTGGAACTCGAAATCTTGTAAAAATGAATACTAAAAAATTTCTTGTCATGTAACTAGGGAAAAAATAAAATACTTTAAACTTAAAAATACATCACTGTATATGGTTCTGCTTAGAGATAGGAGACTAAATTTCTTGAGGCCACATGTGGCCCTCCAGGTCCTCAAGTACAGCTTTCTGACTGAATCCAAACTTCACAGAACAAATCCCCTAAATAAAAGGATTTGTTCTGTAAAACTTGGACTTAGTCAAAAGGTTGTACCCAAGGACAAAGAAGGCCACATGTGGCCTCAAAGCCATAGGTTCCCCACTCCTGGTCTAGGATTCTATCTGATATTAAAGAGTTGCTAATATTCTGTATTTGAGCTATTCTAAATATTACATTATTTTATTAAAGATATCTTTCAAAATAAGACACCAATCTGGTTAATAAATATTTTAGTTACAATCATCAATTAAAGCCTCAGCTGCATATCAATATTAGTAATAGTATTTGTATTTATAAAAGATATGTGTGTCCAAATATGTGGGGTGCTAACTCAGGTAAACTAGAAAATATGGTTCCTGATCTAAAGGTACTTTCAATCAATGAAAGATGACACTGATGTGGGCATCAATATATAATACATGACAGGTATGTAGTATGTAGCTAGACTTACCAACCAAATTTGCAGCACCCAAAATTCGACCATTCTTTTCCAGGATCTCATGGAATCGCAACTGGCATGCAGCAACTGTTTCATAATCAGTACTATATGCCTGATGGACCTCAAGAGTGACACCATTTTTCTGTATGTACTGCAAAAAGAAGTCATTAACATGGACGAGATACTGGGATGTAAAGTTATATACTGGATGGAGACCAGAGACTACAGGAGTTGTCTGCAGTTCAAAATCATAAAAAGCATAGGTACAGAAAGTGGAAGGTTCTTGATCTCCTGATGCCTGGATAGCTTCAGATGAAAGGGTCAGTTTGCTGATATGGATTTCAAATAGGTTCTCTCCCCGTTCTAAATGGATAGCTTCATTAAATTCATCTACAGGATCATCTGGCATGATTTCTGGTTTAAATCTGTACTGCTTTGTGCCATAGGCAATATCCTTTAATTGGGCTGCAACAACAGAAGATAAGGAATTCAGTCATTCTCTAAATACATTGTCTAAGCCTTGGCATATGAAAGGACAAACTATCCTAAGATGGTGGCCAGTACTAAAAGAATACCTTTTAATGCATGTCTATAATTTCAAACTAGGAGGTCTCTATTCCATGGTACTATATTAAAGTACAAAAAAACCACTTCATTTATTCAGTAGTCACATATCTAAGAACCTTAATTATTCAAAACATAGTTGAGTGGCAGGCAGCAAGCAAAAAAGGTCTCTGACTAGGAAAAATATTAGTTACAAAATGCCATGCCCTTTACTCTTGAAAGTACTTCGGTTGAGTACAAAATTGTAATAAATTTGTTAATCTGGTTTTCTAACCCACTACAGAACAGAATCAGTGAATTTATCAGTTAAGCACTGGAAATCTGAAAGGGATTGTGGGTTATGGGGACAGGTGATGGAAGGAAGGATGATATTTTCATTTGTCCTTAATTTTAAATATAAGCTTATAGAACCCAATGCTTTGGATCAAAGAATTTGCTTTATGCATACTATACCTTCTAATTTCCGGATACGTGCAGCTCTGATGTCAAGAAGATGAACATACTGTTTTATTTTTAAGTCATAATCTTGTTGAAAACTTTCCAACTTCTGGGTTACTGCTTCAACTTCCATCTAAAAAACATGATAGTACTATAGATGAAAGACTGAACAACTTGAAATCAAGGTGTCTTTTTTCCCCAAGACTATTTTTCAATGAATTAATGTTCATTCATTTTTAGTTAATTCAAATAAGGCTGTATTTACAGTGGTCTTAATGCCCCCATGTACAAACCTGCCTATTTGCTTCAAATGGTCAGTTGGACTCTGCTTGAGTTCAGAGTGCCATTGTACTTCCAAAGAGTGATGGTAGTAATGTACATCCTAAGCTGCCTCTGACTCAGGACAAATCAGAATAAACAAAACAATTCATCCATTAGATGGCACAACGATAACTGAATGCTTCTGAAAAGTCAGACTTTCTGTGTACTCAGTGATGCAGAATACAAATGTACATAAAGAAATGAAAAATGCCTCTGTGTGGAGTGAGGAATCGGTGTTTAGCTCACAAATTTAGAATACCTTTCACCTAGAAAACTATACATAAACTACGATGGCAGATTAAGAGAAAGAAGTAGTGATTAGAAGCAGCAGAGGAGACAGCAGAAAGATAAAAAAAGAACTATGAAAGGTTATTTTGTGAAGGCAAATAGCTCTATATAATTCAATGTGACAAATACTTAAGTGCGGGCACGTTTAGGGCCTACTATATTCAGTGTTAGGGGATGGGAAGAAGAAAATGAAACAGTACTTGTCCTTACTGAGCTTCTGAGCTGTAATAACCTCTGAGGGCACCACTGCTTCATAGTGGAATAGATTCATAGCTTCTTAGAGCTACAAGGAGCGTTAGAGACCATCTATTCCAAACCTTCACTTTACAGTTGAGGAAACTGAGACTCAGAATAGGTACGTAACTTAGTCAAGGTCAGACACAACTGGCTTTTTCCAGAGCTGAGATTCAAGCTGAGGTGTCTTCCTTCTACTGCCCTACAGACTAATCATCAATGTTTAAAAATGATTCTTGTTGATTGGCATCAAGATTGAATTATATTTGATGCAGATATATTTTATGACTGAAGAGGGAGATATAAAATTTGGGGCAAAGTTATTATTACAAAAATTTACGTAAAAATAATTTTAGTGTTTCAAGGGGTAAGATTTGGTTATCTGGAAAATTCACTTATATGAAACAATTCATTTGCTCAATGGTGCTGGATAAATCAAATTTACTGACCCTGTGAAAAAAATGTAAGCTTTGAGGATTTTTGGTGGTAACTTCAATAGAGAAAGAAAGGTGTGCCGAGAAAGCCCATACATTCAACTGAGACATTTGTGGCTAGGAGAGGCTCTTAGGTTCATAGGCTCATCTTTTTTAGAGTTGAAAGGGAACTTACAGGTCACTAAGTTCAAACTACTTATTTTACAGATGAAGAAACTGAGACCTCAGAGAGAATAAGTGACTTACCCAAGGTTATATGAGTAATAAGTAATAGAGCCAGAATTTGAACCGAGATCCACTCATAAATTCTAACTATCTTTCCATGGCACCATTGCTACTTTCCCAGGTAAGATCTATTCAAGATTAAATATAGGTTTCTGTATATGGATTTTAACACTCAGGAAAAGTTAGGAATTTGTTCCAGTTTTAGGTTTATACACAATTTTTATCAATGAAAAACCAATTTTTATCAATGAAAAACCTTTGTTGAACATTGATCAGGTGCTATGAATTAAAAGAAGTCCTCATCTTCAAGGAGTTTGTGGCCTAGAATATCACTATCTGATATGTATCAATAAGAAATTTATCCTTGGCAATGTTCACAAAAGCTGACTCCCATTTTTGTAAGAGCCGTTCCAATCTTGTTGAGTGCTAATAAAAAAAATAGCTTTGCCAGAGCTTTGGGATAATAATATATGTAACATGACTACTTTACAGAGCATAATAACACCTTTTATCAAATGAATTAAGATTGTCATAGAATTATAGATATAGATCTGGAAAGTACCTTGGAGGGAATCTAGTATAACCACCTTATGTTAGAGATGAAGAAACTAATTCCCAGAGAGGCTAATTGATTTGTGCAAGCTCACATAGTTTACTCAACCATTCCTTTCATTTTGTTTTACTTCTTCATTATCTCCTCGTTTCCCATTGTGAAGGATGCTAATTACTAGCAAGAAAAGACTGAAGTTACTACAGAAAGACATATTCTCTTTTCTCATTTACTGGAGTAAATAATCTTTAATATTCCTTCTAGCTCTAAAACAATAATCTTTTGATTGTAAGATCATAATTTCAGCTCTACTACTTACTAGCTGTGTGACCCTTGGATAAGTCATTTAACTTTTCTTGGCTTCTGTTTCTTCATCTGCAAAATGATGTTTGGACTCAATTATATTTTTCCAATCTTTGCTAGTCCCTAGCCCTTGACTTTTACTAAGCCGTTCTATATCTTACTATTTAATATGAAAGAGAATACATTCCGGAGTTTACCATGCATATGCACATAAGAAATAAAATAAAAGATAGCTTATCTTTCATTTGGTCATTGTTGCCAATTATCTCCCAGCTCAATAGGAAAAGAATTCTGTCCACATCCAAATCTCATTGATTTGATTTTGGTTAGGAGGAGAATATTCTTTCAATTGTCTTTCAAATTTTTCAGATACACCATACAATTTCTATCTCCTCCCCCTTCTTCTAATCTACCAACTTTTTTTCACTAAAATTACTACTTTTAGAATATTTCTATAGGATAATATATTTATCAAATATTCCCTGTGACACATTGACAAGCTTCTCAGATCCCGAAGGGCGATGTCCTCAAGCTGGGAACCTGTGGCCCAAAAGAATACACCTCTTCTTTCTACACGTGTAACTTGGGCAAATCATTTAATCTTCCTGGGCTGAATTCAGTTCTTGATCTCTAAAACGAAGGGGCTGACCTCTACGTCATGACCTTTGAGGTCCTTTCTAGCTATAAACCTATAATCCTATGATTCTAAATTCAAGTAGAATTTAGACACCTAGATTTTACTGCTTTGTGCTCTGTTATGCAGGTGTGCTAGGAACTTGGTCAGAATAGGGGGAGGTACAGGGTTTGTTTTGTTCCTTACTAAGTATCCCAATCACCTAATTACAAGAAGGCCACACCCAGGAATTTGTAGTAGTGGAGGATAATTAAATGTCTGGCTAACTCAGAAGTATAAGCCTGAAAAATGAAATTTACTTTTAGAAAAAGAATAATGATTATTGTAACATCATCTAGAAGATACCCCATTTTATAATACTGCTAATCTTACCTGATAATCTTTATTAATTTTATGCTGCATGATCAGCATATTTCTTGTCTTTTCTAGTTCTTGCACTGTTTCTGCATGTGTTGCCTGAAGCTCTCGAATTGATTTTTCTAGGTCCTTATTAATGTCACCATCAACTTTCTCTAGAAAGGAAAGTTGTCCACTTTTCTGCTCTTTTCTAGACTAGAAGGAAAAGGTTTTTAATTTAAATCAATTCAACAACAACAAAAAATATTATGAACTAGTTAAGCACCAGCAACTTTCCTAGGTAGCGCTAATAAAAAGACAAACATATAAGTACTGCCCCAAAGTACTTTATATTCTATTCAGAGGAGAAAACATTATATGTACACATAACAGCAACAACAACAACAACAACTAATAACAGCTAACATTTATGTAGTTCTCACTACGTTACAGGTACTGTGCTGAGTGCCTTATAATTATTAACTCATTTGATCTTTACTACAACTGTGGAGGTAGGTGCTATTATTATGTCTCTTACAGAAGAGGAAACTGAGATAGACAGAGAGTAAGTGACTGACTCAGGATTATACAGCTAGAAAGGGTCTGTGGTTGGTTTTGAACTCAGGTCTTCCTGATTTCAGATCCATTTCTCTGTTGACTGAGTCACCTTCTTGCCAAATGGAAGAGTGAGTGTACTTTCAAACATTTCTGATTAAAAGATGAGAGATGAGTAAGATCTTTGAAATACAAAAAGAAGAGTCAAGAGAAATCTAGAATATGAAATTTTTTGAACTGGAGGGGTTATATGACAATGTCAAGCTAACATTCTAATAGAGGCAGAAGAAACATAAAATTCCTTCAGAACTTTAATATCTTCTTAGGGTATTGAAGGGTTAAATAAAAAACAAAGAGGTCCTGGAGAAGGGTTGGGTCTGTTCTGAGAGTCTGAGGAGGAGAAAGAGAAGAAGTAAAAGGAAGAATATACTAGTGTAGAAAGAAGAAGAGGATGGAATTAGCTATTTCTCATAATTGGGGTACAATAAAAGAGGAATATATAAACAAAGAAGAAGGGATGGCGGGAAAAGACATCAGTTGGTGGTTTCAGAAAAACTTGCGTGAACTGAAGCAGGATGCAGTGAACAGAACCAAAATTTATACAATAACAAGAGTACTATAAGAATGATAAACTTTCTATCTACATATCTTTTGGACATGGCCAATGTGGAAATATATTCTGGCTGATTATATGTATTTGTAAAAGAGGTTTTGCTGTTTTTGTTTTTTATAAGGAGGGCAAAGGTGGGAGGGAACAAAGGCAGACTTTTTATTGAAATATACGTAATTTAATTTTTAAAAAGTCATGGAGATAGAAGATGGGATATCCTGTATGGGAAACAGCAAAAAGTTTGGTTTGGCTAGAATGTAAAGTATATGAGGGGGAATAATTGTGAAAGGTTGAATAAGAGGTTTGCAATTCTAAGGGCAATAGACAACCGTTGAAATTTCTTGTGGAAAATATATTGGAGGAGGCCTTCAAACAAGGAGACAATTAGGAGGTTATTGCAACAGTACAGACTAGAAGTAACGAGGTCCTGAACTAAGGGTGGTGGCTATGTGAGTATACAGAAAGGAATGCAAAAAGTCTTATGATGATACTTAATAAATTTTTGCAACTGATTGAATATGGAGGGTGAGAGAGAGGGAAGAGTTATGAAGGGCTTTCAGTATGTGCACTTTGGAGACTGGAAGGATAGTGGCACCTCTGACAGAAAAGGCACTGGGTTTTTGGGAGGAGGATGAATTCTATTTTATACATGTTGTCCATGAACATCTAGGTAGGGATGACCAGCAGGCACTTGGTAATGTAAGACTGATACTTAGGGCAGAAGTAAGTACTGGACATATAGATTTGGTAGTCATCTGCATGGAGATAAAAACTGAACCCATGGGAAGTGATGAGATCACCAAGAGAAAATGTGGAAAGAAGAGAGAAGGCCCACATAAGACATATGGAATATATTCCAGAATACGAGGAAGGGCAAAGGATGATGATACAGAAAAGGAGGAGGGAACAGGTTGATAGAAGTAGCCTCAGGAAAGAATATTATGAAAACCCAGGAAGAAAATATCCAGGAGGAAGTGGTTTTCTATAGTGCCAAACGCATTGCAGAGAAGTCAGAAAGGATGAAAACTAAGAAAAGGTAATTGAATTTAGCCTTAAGATACCATTGGTAACCTTGAAGACAGCAGTTTCAATTGAGTGGTAAGATTAAAAGCCAGATTGCAAAGAGTTAAGATGTGAGCAAGAGAAAAGGAAGTAGAAGCAACAGATGTAAATAACTTTTTCTAGAAAACTGGCTGTGAAAAGAGAAGTAACAGGATGATAATTTGGTTGGGGAGTTAGGGTCAAATGAAGGTTTTTTAAAGAGATTTGGGCATATTTGTAGACAGTAGAGAAGGAATCAGTAGGTGAAGAAAAACTGAAGAGGAGAGTGAGGGCGATGCTTAATGGAGCAAGCTCCTTAATGGGAGACGATGGGATCCAGGGTACAAGGAGAAGGGTTGGTCTCAGCAAGAAGGGCTAAGTTCACCATCCATTCACATTTCAACCCCTATCTCACTGTCAGAGAATGGAATAGAATGGTGGGATATTGAGAATAGAAGAAAGTGAGGTCACAGAAATGGGGTTAGATTGGGGAAAATAGAGAAGAGCAGAGTGATTGGAGGCTGCAGTGGGGACACAGAATAGGTTTAGAAAGGGCAAGGCACAAGGAGAGATGGAACGATAGAAAGTTATGGTCTGACAGAAAAATTTCAGTCTTTTAGATCATGGAGATGGAGTTATTGTGGGTAATAAGATCAAGAGTATGACTATATATGAGACTGAGTTAGAGTGAAGGTATAAGTTATGAGAGTTGAGGAACAGAAAAGTTAAGTTATTTTATGGTACAGATGAAGACTGCTGTGGGCCTGAACTAAGAGGTTCAATGTTGAGAAGAAAAGGGACACTTGTGAGTCAATGAACAAAGGAGGTTTATCTTATCCAAAACAGCAAAGATACAGTGGTTCTTAGCGCTTCTGAATTCCCCACTCTTTTCTCCATCTCTAAACATGCATTTGGTCATTATGACATCAGGGAATGGTGACTTGCAAGGTCTCAGGCAATTACCAAGTCTGAATGGCACCAGCAACATAAGTATCTCTTATGCTCTAAGAACCAAAAAGCTGCATCAGGGAAGCTGGGACCAATCAAGCTGGTGGGGGGGAAGAGGGGAGAGGAAATCAGGGAGGTTCTATCAGGAAAATATCCATCCTATCACAACAATTGTGAGGCAGCTAGCAAACTCCTTGAGAAAAAAGGAAAAATGAGCTGTGAGCTGGTAGATTAAGTGCCATCAGCATCTTGACAGGGTGATACACATATCCATGTATGTATATAGAGAGTTTTCTAAAGACAGATACACACACATATATGTGCATACACACACACACACACACACACACACACTACCCCTCCCTTCACATATATATCTCAAGATATACCCTGTATGTATAGGGTGAGCTAGATCTGTCCTTCCTTCCTTCCTGTCTTTCTTCCTTCCTTCCTTCCTTTCTTTCTTTCTTTCTTTCTTTCTTTCTTTCTTTCTTTCTTTCTTTCTTTTTCTTTCTTTCTTTCTCTCTCTCTCTCTCTCTCTCTCTCTCTTCTCTCTCTCTCTTCCTTCCTTCCTATCTATCTATCTATCTATCTATCTATCTCACCCTATTCATACAAGGTGTATCTTGGAAGGGTGATATATTTAAATATTTATATTTATATCTATATCTATATGTTCATGCATGTATATATAGCTCAATAAAGTGAATCTCAAAGGCTAGATGATAGAGGTAAAGGGAAAGTCTGGAAGTGGTAGCAAGGAATGTGTTTACTCTTCCTGTCTCAGTATTTCATTGGGCATGAGAGACAGTATATGTAGCATTGGAGTTGGTAGCCAGAGATGCAGGACCTTCTGAGGGGAGCCATATTTTTATGACTTCAAGAATATGAAGGGTTTATAAGAGGTCTCATAAAAACAGCAGTTGGTTAATAGAGATTCTAGGCACAGTAGAAGAAGAGAGCAGAACAGGGAACCATATAAGAGAAAGGTAATTTTCACACAAACAACTTTCAACTTTGAATCATGGAGATTTGGAAATGAAGAGAGAGTTTGCTAGACATGACAACAGGCTGTCAAACCATTTTCAATAAGTTATGGCAGCTGTACCCCAGGTCCCAACTTGGATATTGATTTCTTATTAGAAAATGGTTTGTAAATATCAAATGAGTTCACTTTAAAATAATATAGAAGCTATATGTACTAAGTTTCAACATGGAAATTAGGTAAAGACTGCATAAATAATATTTTTTCCCATAAGGATTAAAGTAATCATGGTACAAAAATACATAAACATACTTTAAATTATTATAGTAAAGGCAGCAATATTGAATTTCTTTGTAACATCAGAAAATTAAGTTTACATATTTATTTTCATTTTTTCCATCTGATTCTTATCTTCAGTATAATACAATGATCTGAAAGAAATAGGCTTTTCTTAGGTTCTTTTGCAAATAATCAAATAACTTAGATCTAGAAGATATCTATAATATTCATTACTAAATATCTTATTTAAACTAACAATGGTGAACCAATGAATTCCTTTTAAAATCTGCAAACCTTCTTCAATGCTAGGCATATATACCAAGAATGTTAATGATGTCATCTTCACCAAAATATTTATAGCGGCACTTTTTTTTAGTAGCAAAGAACAGGAGGCAAAGTAGATGTCCATCGACTGAAGAATGGCTAAAGAAAAATCGTGGTACATTACTGCAAGAGAATATTACTATGTTCTAAGAAATGTTAAGCATTGGAAGATTTATATGAATCTATATAAAATAAGCAGGAAAAACAGAAGTGGGAAAACAAAACATATGACTACAACAATGTAAATGGAAAGAACAACACAACAAACAATTGAATTAAATGTCATATTAGAATGACTAAGCTTGGCTCCAAAGAGAAGATATATTAAGATATGAGAAAGCATTTCCTTGTCTTACTTGCAGAAATGGGGGACTATGGATGTGAAATACTAAATATCATGTCAGAGTTTTTTGATGTGTTGGTTAGTTTTGTCAAAAAAGTTTTTTTGTTCTTTTTTTATTCTTTGAAATAAGGGATAACTTTCTAGTTTTTCTAGAAAAGCAAAAGTTATCAATCAAAAGAATTTTCAAACAAAAACTTAATTTGTTTTATAGTGGGAAATGTGAAAGCAAAAGGTTTACTATAATTAGGTAAGTGTTCTAAGTGTCAAGTGTTAATGAATTTTGATGCCATGAAATATGCACATAATCAAATTAGTATCATTTCCCAACTTCCTGAGTTTTATTAGAAGTGAAAGTGCAACATATTTGCAGATCAGAAAAGCTTAACGTCCATCTCACTATGATTAAAGATAAGGATCAGAGCCAAACTAAAACAGAGAACTAGATGACATGAAAACTATAATCAAATTCAGAAAGTTACCTTTATAAGCATGAGGGCTTCACTGAACTCAGTCATATCAATTTCACTCTCCTGCAACACATTTATTAAGGAAAAAAACATGATGCGATGTTAATTAAAAATAGACATGCATTCTAAATACAAGAAAGCATCCTCACAAAATGACGGCTTCCTGATACCATAAATTCATAAACTAATATCTTTTCATTGTAGTGCTTTATCTGTAAAATATAATGATCTTGTATTTTTGAAGCAATAAAAATTCACCTTGCTGAAAAACTTCATGTGGTTTTTAAGTTCATCAAGCTGTTGTTTATGTTCCAGATAGTGTAATTGTAGTTCTTTATTTTCTTGAGTAAGTTTTTCTGTTTGGTCTTGAAAATAAAAAAAGACATAATAAAAAAGCTAAAACAAAAAGTTGGGTCTGAGAAATTATTTCAAATGAATTTTCCAACCCTTGATACACATCAAATTCTAGCTAATACTCTTTTAGCCAAGAAACTGAGGTAATAAGGTAACTGAGGTAATATTAAAACTAGACAAAGGCACTAGGAGAATAATGAACAAACTAATACCATATTATAAACCAAAGGTATTATTCTCTTGGTTACAGACACTTTCAATAAGAGCTCATATCATATTTATACACATACATGTATATATTTGTGTATATAGTGAAAATAAAACATATATAGTGTGTGCATATATGTATGTACACACATATAAATATATACATATATGCCCACATGTACATATTTACACATATTACATAGGGAAATCAAGGCTGATGGCACATCAAAGTTATGCTTATTTTAAAATACATATGAAACTATTTTGCTAAATCCAAGTCTTTTATTTACTTATTGTGGTTCCTGAAAGACATGAAACAAAGTGTTTTTTAGAAATTTTCTAATTAGTTTCTTAATTTTTCTATAACTTCCTAATTTACATAATGAAGTCATTACTTGGAGTTAAAATAAGGTACTTTTCCTGTCATTTAATAGGCAATGAGGAAACAAAACTATCACTCTTTGTAGATAATATGATAGTATACTTAGAGAATCAACTAAAAACTAGTTGAAATAATTAACAATTTTTGCGAAGTTGTAGGATATAAAATAAACCCACACAAATCATCACCATTTCTATATATTGCCAACAAAGTCTAGTAGCAAGAATAGAGAAATTCAGGGGCAGCTGGGTGGCGCAGTGGATAGAGCACCAGCCTTGGACTCAGGAGGACCTGAGTTCAAATCTGACCACAGACACAAAACACTCACTAGCTGTGTGTGATGCTGGGCAAGTCACTTAACCCCATTGCCTAGCCAAAAAAAAAAGAAAAGAAGAAAAAAGAAAAAAAAAGAAATAGAGAAATCCATGTAAGATAACTGCAGACAATATAAAATACTTGGAAGTCTACTGCCAGGACAAAACCAGAACTACATGAACACAATTACAAAACACTTTTTATATATGACCAGATCTAAACAATTGGAGAAATATTAATTGCTCACGGGTAGGCTGAGCATATATAATGAAAATGACATTTCTACCTAAATTAATTTACTTATTCAGTGATATACCAAATTACCAAAAATTATTTTATAGAACTAGAAAAAAAAATAATAAAATTCATCTGGAAGAACAGTCAAGAAGATCAAGGGAATCAATGAAAAAAAAGTGAAGGAAAGTAGCCTATTATATCAGATCTCAAACTATTACAAAGTGGTAATCATCAAAACAATCTGGTACTGGCTAAGAAACAGAGTGGTAGACCAGTGTAGGCACACAAGACACGATAGTAAATGACCATAGTAATCTAGTGTATGATTAATGCAAAGATCCAAGCTTTAGAAACAAGAATGCACTATTTGACAAAAGCTATTTTGACAAAAACAGTTTGGCAGAAATTACGTATAAACTAACATCTCATACCAACCACGTACCAAGATAAAATCAAAATGGATACATAATTTAGACAAGGAATAACATCATAAGTAAATTAGAGGAGCATGGGATATTTTACTTGTCAGATCTATAGATAAAGGGAAGAATTTGTGACCAAACAAAAGACAGAGAGCATTACAAGATTTAAAATGGATAATTCTGATTACATTAAATTAAGGGTTTTTTTGCACAAACTAAAGCAATGCGCAGCCACGATTAGAAAAGCAGAAAACTGGGAAATTTTTTTTACAAATTTCTCTGATAAAATTTACAAGTTTCTCTCACATACACAGAGTATTAAGTCAAATTTATAGTAATATGAGAAATAATAAGGGAAATAAATTATCCCCATTGGTAAATGGTGAAAGGATGTAAACAGGTAGTTTTCAGAAGAAATCAAAGTTATCTATAGCTGTATGAAAAAATGCTGTCCTGAATCCAGAACCAGCACCTTATCCACTATGCCACCTAGCTTCCCAAACCTTCCCACTACTTATTAGAGAAATGTAAATTAAAACAACTCTGAGGTACACCTCACACCTATCACAGTGACTAATATGACAGAGAAAGAAAATGATAAATGCTGGAGGGGATGTGGAAAAATTGGGACACTAATAAACTGTTGGTGGAGTTGTGAACTAATTCAACCATTCTGCAGAGCAATTTGGAACTATGTCCAAAGGGCTATAAAACTGTGTATACCCTTTGATCTGTACCCTGAAGAGATCAAAGAAAAAGGGAAATGATCTATAAACCATTTATAGCAGCTCTTTTTGTTGTGGCGAAGAACTGGGAATTGAAGGGATGCCTATCAATTAGGGAATGGCTGAACAAGTTTGGCATATGATTGCAATGGAATACTACTGTGCTATAAGAAATGACAAGCAGGATGCTTTCAGAAAAACCTGGGAAGACTTATATGAACTGATGCAAAGTAAAGTGAGCAGAACCAAGGGAATACTGTACACAGTAATATTGTATGACGATTAACTGTGAATGACTTAGCTATTTTCAGCAATACAATGATTCAAGATAATCCAAAGGACTTATGATAAAAAATTCTATACACCTCCAGTAAAAGAACCGATGGAATCTGAATGCAGGATTGACACACACTTTTCCCCTCACTTTATCTATTCACTCACTCATTTATTTAGGTCTGTGATTTCTTTTGTAACACAGCTACTATGGAAATAAGTTTTGCATTGCTTTACATGTATAATCCATATCAGATTGTTTGCTTTCTTAATGAGGGAGGAGGATGATAAGGGAGAGAGAGAATTTGGAACCCAAAATTTAAAAAAAAAAGTTACACTAAATGTTAAAAAATTGTTATTACATATAAAACATTGAAAAAAAGTTTAACCTAGTTCTTACTGCCATTTCTCCTTGGTAAGGTTTCATTTTGGTGATTATAGTTGATCTTTGATGGCTTCTCTAAAGTGCTTCAGCCTATTTCATCTATTTTGTTTTATTTTTGGTTTAGATCTATTTAGTATGGACAGCTGATCTGCTTGGCCAGCCAGGTGGCACAGAGGGATAGCATGCTGGGCTAGGATTCAGGAAGACTGATCTTCCTGAGTTCAAATCTAGCCTCAGACACCTACCAGATATGTGACCCTAAGCAAGTCACTTAACCCGTTTGCCTCCTTTTCTCATCTGTAAAATGAGCTGGAGAAGGAAATGGTAAAGCCCTCTGGTATCTTTTGCAAGAAAACACCAAATGGGGTTACGAAGAGTCAGACACAACTGGAACAACTCAACAACAAACAACAACAACTTGGTCTGCTTTAGCTTTATGGAAGCTCAGAATTCCAGAGCTCAAGTAATACATCATCCTTAGCCTCCCCAGTGGCAGGGATTACAGATGGGCACCACATTGCCTGGCAGCCTATTTCTTCCTATTATACTTAATTTATATTTATTTTACCTTACTTGTTATTAAAAAAAAGGACAACAAAAATACTTGCTTAATTTTACATTAAATGTGGGTCTAGAAAATTTTGATGACTTCTGCTATTTCAACTGCTTCTTTCAACTTCTTTGGTCCTGATATCAAGCCAGTATCTAAAAACTTCAGTGAATTAAGAAACATAAGAAATGTAACAATAGTAATTGGTATGAGTTATTGAGTATTTCTATTTGATTAAATTCCACCAAAGCTCTATCCTTGTGTCTTACCCTGACATGGAGGTGACTTTGGGCTCTTGAAGAAACAAGGAAAATGCAAGGTCTGGCAGTTTTTCTCAAGATGAAAAAAGCTTCAAATATAGTTCTGGCAACAGGTTGTATCTACTATTCTTGGATTAGCCTAGCTAGGTACAGAGAGACATCACCAGAAAGCTGGCCAGTAGGTGACAACTTCTTCCTTTGTTCTCTCAGTTCAAGCACTGTCTTGTACATGAAGCCTTTCCTGATGTCCTGAGTTTCTAGTGTCCTTTCTCCTTTCTAAAATTATCTTTTATTTATCTTGAATATATTCTCCATGTACTCATTTATGTATGTATTGTCTTCCTTGATCGAATATAAGCTCCCTAAAGGAAAAGACTTGTTTCATTTTTGTCTGTGTCTACAGTGCCTGCACATAGTAGTTGCTTAATCAATGTTTAATTACTTGATTAATGAAGCAGAAAAAAAATACAAAATTGCCTTTAGTCCTATGGGATCTGTTGCTGCTTCTGTAGTGATGGTGAGAGAATGGCAGAAAAGTGTGCAAAAGTAATAAGAATTACACAGTTTTTAGACAATCCACAAATATTATCTGTTGTGGCTCTTGATAACTTTGTCTAATGACCAATGAGTTGGAGCACTACTAGAGGAGATGAACCATGTCTATATCAGAATTCTTACTATAAATGATACTAGAAGACATTAAGAAGTTATAGGTAAATGGAACAAAAGCTTATGGGTTTTTCTTGGAGAGCTGAACAAAACATTTGGTTTTATCATGTCTACCAAAAGGCTACAGGAGAGATACCATTTCCTGGGATATCTAAACACATGCCTTGAGATGCCTCTGATGAGCACAAACAATTAACTATGAAGATGTTGCAGTTTGTGCTCCAACACCTGTAGCAGAGATTGAAGACATAGTCCAAGTTTTACAGAACAAACCCTTTTATTAAGGGGATTTGTTCTGTGAAATTTGGATTCAGTCAAAAGGCTGCACCCAAGGACCTTGAAGGTCACACGTGGCCTTGAGGCTGCAGGTTCTCCCCCCCTATTCTAGGTAGAATTTGGCAAGGTATTCTAAAACAAGTCAACATATATTTTGATTCATACTTATTTCAATGCAAAATTGGGCACAGAAGACAGCAAAACAACAAAAAATCCATTTGAAAACATGCTCAGGATTAAGAAATGAAAGAGGCCAAAGGCCTATAAATTACTCATGCTAATATAATAAAAAATGTTTTCTTTAAAACGACAGTTGGAAGTCATGGGATGTGGTAAAGACTGAACAATGCCACAAAAAATGAATATATTTTGACCAGCAGAAAATTACTAGTTAACTGATGAGGGAATTGTTTCCAAATCAGCTATGTAGAATCATATCATCTAATGGTTAGAACAAAGTTCAAAATCAACACTAAATTAGAATAAGGGATAAAAATGAGATGCTGCATGTAATTATATCAGCTCTAACCTAGTTAAATTAGCTCTTTACTCTGAAAAGTAGACAAAAGATATCCATGGACTTTGATTATTGCTACTGATAAGTTTAACTATAAAACAATCACCATAATTAACAGGCCAAAATAGCTCAATAAGACACTATTGCTTTGCCAGGTGGAGGCATCTGGTAAGCTGAGGGCAACATTAATTTAGAAGACAAACTCATTTCCAGAACATTATGGAAGATGCACAATTATGATTCTAATTTACTTACAAAAAAGCAAAAAATGTGGAAAAGTAAAATAGCCTTATTGATTGCTTCATAGAACTTTTCCACATCTTCAACTTCTACATGAGATGCTGGTGCATATTTGCAGTCATTTTCATGGTATGAGGATACTTATATACATTGAGATTGAAGATGACTAAAAATATCTCATGAAATCATGTTTCTTGTTGTCTTTGGACAGATATTAAAACCACATCTACCAAATCATTTATTTTCCTATCCAAGAAAAACCTGTGAATTAACCTTCCATTCAGTTTCGACTTCTATTTGCCTTCTGGTTTCATTTATAACAAGAATGTCAAGATTAGGGGTTCTTAATTTTTTTGTTATGGACTTCTTAAGGCAGATCAGTGAAGCCTATGAACTCCTCAAAATAATGTATTTAAATGCATAAAATAAAATACATAGTATTAAAAAGGAAACCAATTCTATTGAAACACTGTTATCTATCTATCCATCCATCCACACACAAAACAAAACCCAAGTTCAGAGACCCCAGATTATGAACATTAGAACCTTGGTTCAGAACAATATCATTGATGTCATTCACTTCTGCTGGTGGTATTCAATGGGCCACTGGAGAAGAATATCCCACTGAGTACCATCAATGTTTACAGATGGTACCAAACTGTGTGATTCTTAAAGCTCTCTTCACTACCTCTCTACCATTACTACTGAAATAAAAACCTACAACAGATGGCTGAGGTCCATTTTGTACTTTCTTTGTTCCATGGGTTGTCATGGCCATAGTATTCACCATCAAGTGTCAACCCTTTCCGTACATAATAGGCTGGTCCTCAGAAAGCAGATATATAATTAACTGTTAGAAGTGCTTATAAAGTCTTCCTAGTATGACAGAATCAGAAGCCAGAGCTTATGCTCCTTTGCCATAGTCTTTCAGAATCAAGGGTCACCTCTATACCTTGATGAAGAAATCAAAACATTATTCTTGTATTTATCAACATGGTAATTACAATTAGGAAAAGGAATTAAATATGTAAGTTTTTAGCATCATGTATTTATTACTGATAAACAGATCTTGAATCTATAACTATCAGAGCCATAGTTATTTAATTTTATCATCTAATAACATACATTCTCAATTAAGTGATTAAATCTTAAAACATTTCTCAAAGGTATAAGGAACTAAATAAATAAAACTTCAAGGAGAAATGAAACTTGGATAAGTTTATGATAAATGAATGAATTATATCTAATTTCAAAAATAATGAAAAACACAAACTCATAATCAAAATTATTAATGTATGGTAATTCCTTATGAGAAGTTGTGTGGTATAGTGGATAAAGGGCTGGCCTCGAAGTCAGGACCTGGGTTCAAATTTGGCTTCTGATACATAGGCAAAACATTTCATCCTTTTAGTACCCAGGTAAAACTCAGAAACTGTAGGTTATAGAGTTACCAATCTGAATGGCTGAAAAAATATCCTTATGCAACTAAGTTTTTTTGTTTTGTTTTGGTCAGGGAATGACTCTTTAACTGTAGTCAGTGTGAATCAACATTCACATGTAATAGTTCACTCCTAAATCTAAAGGAGAAGATGTAGTCAGTGTTTGTCAGAGATGAGATTTGAACCAAGGTCATCTTATCTTTTGAAACTGGTCTTTAATGAAATATATAGCTCTGCTTCTTATATGTTAAACTTATGTATACTTTTCTTTGTTTTACTTATAATATTATAGAGTAATACAGAAAAAGCTTTTGAAAAAGTAGAATTCATTTACGTTAATTCTCCCTAAAAAGCATAGACATAGAATGGCTATTTTTAATATGATAAAAGCATATATTTAAAAACAAAAACTAGGGTTATTTGCGATAGAGAAACAGTAAATGCTTTCCACATATATGTACATATATATGTATACAAGCATACATATATACGTATTCATGGATATGACATTCCTTTCCCTAGTATAACTTTTTTAAATTTTAATTTTTTAAAAATTTTTAGGCAATTGGGGTTAAGTGTCTTGCCCTGGGTCACACAGCTAGTATGTGTCAAGTGTTTGGTCTGAGGCTGGATTTGAACTTAAGTCCTCCTGACTTCAGGGCTGGTGCTCTATCCACTGTGCCACCTAGCTGCCCCCTAATAATTTGATACAGTTCTTGAAATGCTAGTGATAGTGGTAAGAGATAAAAATCAAAGGCATAAACACTGGCAAAAAAGAGGCAAGAATAGACAAATTTTCAGATAACACATATACCTAGACAATCCTCAGAAAATCAGTAAAGAAATTTATAGTTTATAGCTTTAATAAAATTTCAGCATACAAAAGAAATCCCCAAAATCAATAGCATTTCTATATCATAACAAAAACCAGGAATAATAGAAAAGGAATTCTCATTCAAAATAATGACAAAATGCATACAGAAGTCAAACTACCAAGACACATTAAAGATATATAGACTTACAAAACACTATTAAAGAAGGAAATAATGGCTTAAATAATAGTAGCTACTCATTATTCATGATTTGGTCAATATAATAATAAAACAATGATGATGATATTGCCTAAATAAATACACAGATTTAGTGCTATATCAATTAAATTACAACGACTGTAGTCTATAATACTAGACAAAATAATAACAAAATTCATTTGGAAGAAAAAAGGTATAAAATCCCAAAGGAAATTGGAGAAAGGAGTGGAAATTACAGGGGTAATGGCATTTCTGGAAGTTGAAATGTACTATAAAGTAATAATCATCAAAATTACTTGGTACTGATTAAAATATAGAAAGGTATATCAATAGAGTCCTCTAGATAACACAGAAAGGAAAAATTCGTTAATGTAACATTTGATAAACTGGACAGCATAAATAACATGGAGAAGAACTCCCCATTTTTAAGAACCAGTGGGAAAACTAGGAAGTAATTTGGCAAAAATTAGGTTTAGATTAATATATTACACAATATATACAATAAACTCAAAATGGATATGGAATATAAAGGTTCAGCATGAAAAATTAAAGATGAGATCAGGTACTTTTCATGCCTATTGCCAGTGGAAGAATTTTTAACCATATGAAGTTTAGAGAAGATCACAGAAGAAAAATGTGGATAAATTTTTAACCATATGAATCTGGAAAAAAAATTGCACAAACAAAATCAATGAAGCTAGGTTAAAAAGAGAACTGCTTTACACATCAAATCATGATATCAAATCTATGATAAGGGTCTGATATCCAAGATATGTAGGGATTTGGTAAAAACAGACAAGTAAGTTCAAGATCCATTACCCAATATATAAATGGTCAAAAGATATGAACAAAAGGTTCTCAAAAGAAAATTCCATACCACTGACAACCATAAAAAATATTGCTCAAAATTACTATTAATAAGAAAAATAGAAACCAAAATGACTCTGAGGTTTCACCTTCCACCTAGAAAATAGCAAAAAATGGAAAAAGTCAAAGTTGGAAGAGAAATGGGAAGATAGACACATTAATTCACTGTTGCTAGAGCTGTGATTTGGTCCAACTATTCTGGAATACAATTTAGAATTATGCAAGATAAACCATATTCATATTCACTAAATAGTCATATTTTTTTGAGATAGCCAACCTACTATTGTCCAATATACACCAAAATATTCACAGGGGAACTCTTTGGGGGGTGGCAAAGATCTGTAAAAAAATCAATCAATCAACAAGCAGATCAAAAGAGATAATTTATGTGTTTTGCAAACTTTAAAGTACTATGTAAATGTTAGCCGTTATTATTATTACACGTTAAGCATCTACTAAGAACCAAGTATTGTGCTAGGTGCTGGAAAAACAAAGAGTAAAACAAAAATCCCTACCCTCAAGGAATTTACATTCTATCAAACAAAAGAGATACCTATTGATTGGGAATCACTAAATACATTGTGGTATTAAATGTAATTGGATATAGATTTTCTGTAAGACCCAAGTGACTATGAAGAATTCATAAAATCATGGGAAGATTTATATGAACAGATGCAGAGTGAACTATAGAGAATCAGTAAAACAGTGTATCATGACCATATGACGAACAACATATAGTACTGTAATAGGGTAAATGGGAAAAACAGTGACAACGAACCAGAACATTGTTTAATTATAATGATCAATAACCCTGGAAAGAAGAGAAAATTCATCTCCCTCACCCTATGGCAGAGGTGGTGGTGGTGGGGTTAAGGGAGGCTATGGATTTGGAATATTGTATATATTGTCAGATACCATCAATGTTTTGTTTAATTTTTCCTGAACTTTTTTCTTTCATTTTTATGTGTTATAAGGAAGATTTGCTGGAGAAGGGAAAGGGATATATTTAGGAATGAATGTGATTTAAAAATAAAATATGTTAATAAAAATAAAATTTAAAAAATACATAGATATATCATGTCATTGCATAGGCAAAGAAAATTAAATGTTTTATTTTTCTCTTGACATAAAAATATAAAGAATTAATTGACTTGACTCCACTATTCAATAAAAATTCAAGCTAACTTTCTTTGTCCTTGTGAATGATTAATATGTGTCCTCCATTCTCTGAAAGGCTATGAATGTAGATTTAACAAACTGTTCGGAAATAAGCCCTGCATCTAGAGATTGGAGACTCTTGGCTCTGCCACTTACTCCTTATGTGACCATGGGAAAATCACTAACCGTGTTGGGCTTCAGTTTTCTTAAAATCAGAGACCAAATGACTTCTAATGTTGCTTCTAGCTCTAAATGTATGATCTTATGACCACAGCAGACAGAGAGATGGAAAGAAAGGAGTGGAACTGAAGTTGCTGAGAGCCATATCCTGTACTCTTCAAGGGAACTGTTGGTGAGGTTATGTTCTTTTTTTTTTTTCTGGTTCATAGGCAATTGGGGTTAAGTGACTTGCCCAGGGTCACACAGCTAGTAAGTGTCAAGTGTTTTGTCTGAGGCCAGATTTGAACTCAGGTCCTCCTGACTTCAGGGCCCGTGCTTTATCCACTGCGCCACTTAGCTGCCCCAGTGAGGTTATGTTCTGAAGTACTGTTGGTGAGGTTATGTTCTGAGAAACAAGGCTAATGGAAACACTAATTATTAATTAAAACACAAGTGAAAATTAAGACAATTAAGATTTCATCTTATACCTATAAAACTGGCAGAGATGGCAACAGTCAATGTTGGAAGAAATGTGGCCACTCTTGGACATGTGCCCCAAGGAAATAAATAACTAAAAGAAAGGTCCTATATTTAATAAAATATTCATAACAACACTCTGTTTGGGCTAGTAAAACACTGGAAACAAAGTGGGCATCCATAGCTGAAGAGTAGTATACAAATGTAATGCAATATTGTTGTTATAAGAAATGACAAATATTGGTAATTTGGAGAAACATAGGAAGACTTGTATGAAGTGATGTGGAGTGAAGAAAACAGAACCAAAAGAATATAAATGACTATAATCACACACATGAAAACACTAAAATTCTGCCAAAATCTGAGTTACAACAAAGGCCAATCTTAGTCCCAGAGAAAAGAGGAGGAAATATGCCACCTTTCTTTCAATATCAAGATGGAGTTTTAGGGATGTGGCATACTATTGCATATACTGTCGATGGTGATAACTTTATCATTTGCATTTTTCTTGAATTGTGGGGTGCAAGGGATATTAGATAATGATTCTGATATTTTAAAAAGGTATAAGTAAGTTATTAACTGGGGGGGGCAAAGGGAGATAAAACTGCTAGATTCTAGGCACCTATCATTTTCTGGCTTGAATTTAATATACCTCTACAATTTTCCATAATGTGTCCTATAGTAATGTATGTTCATCAGCAAGATCAAGAGACATTTATATGTTACATAAAGATTTACAAAGCATTTTACATAATTATTTCATTTGGTCTTCACCTATGGCATAGGTTTTGGCCTATAACTAGACTTCTCTGACTCTGGGAGAGAGAGTGAGGCTGATGACTTTGAACTTGGCCTCACTTAAATCTAATTCACACTCAAGTCAAGACATTATCTGTGATGTCACTGGTCCTCCTAAAAAATAAAGGATAAATGACAACAACAGGTAGTATAGGCATTATCACCATTTTACAGATGGGGAAATTGAAGCTAAGAGGTTAAATGACTTGCTCAGGATCACATATCCAGTGTCACAAATCAATTTTTGAATTCTCTTTTATTTTATTAGCAAACAACAGTATAGATATTCAAGCAGCCTTGGGGTCCTGAATTTGCCACATGAGAGTTCTATGACCATAGATAAGTCACTTCTCTTCTAAGGGCCCTAAGAAGTTCTTTGACAATCTTAGGTGGAAAGGAGTTGCATGTATGCATTAGTGGATGGATGGTCCATATTGAGAATTTCACTGAAGGACAGGAAACTCCTACCCCAACCCTCACAAAAATTTTATCAACTGTGCTATAGTCTTTCACTAATATGCTTTTAATGGGGTGTTGGAACTAAGAAATAATATGGGCTCAATATATACTTCAGAATCATTTTTGAATTTTATATTTATGTTTCCATAAAATCTTTTCCCTGCTCATCATTGTTGCTAAAACATAAAAGGATCTAAAAAGGAGGAAAATAAGTGTATGACAGTATGCTGGATCACTCTGTGCAAAATGAAAAATAACTTCCTTGCCTTATGATTTGAAGAAAGGCAGGTTAAGCAAAAGGCATTTTATTCAGAGATAACATTTCACTCTTTAAAAATTATGTTCTTCCAGCAATACCATTAATAACCAGAGTCAAGAGAACAATCCAACTAAACAATTCTCAGAGTTCCTTTGTGCTAATATCGTCAGCTGTGATCAATATAGCCATATGCATTATGTTGAATTATGCATTTTAGCTAAAGATAGAAAGGACTTTCAAAAGCAGACCTTTAAACACATGCAGTTAATTTAAGCATTAGCCAAATGCAAACTGCATTTACATATCCGTTCTTCGCCATATTCACACAATCTGAAACTAATTTGTTCCTTGAAAAAAGAGGTGAGTAGTCTCTAAAAATAATTTGCTAGTTATATGAATGACTACAAAAAGATGAGGAAACATCTTCTGGCAAAGAACACCTGCTACACAAAAAGGTATATGTGTGATGGAACTTCAAAGTAAAAAAAAAATCAAACAATTTCAAAGCCTTTAATACAAACAAGAATTTTTTTAAATATGAAAGGGTTGAGGCAGTGTGTGTAGTGGAAAGAGCATTGGAGTTGCAGTCATATTGGATTGGAGACACTTTCTAGCTCACTGGCCTTAGTTTATTCACTTAACGTATGTGAAAATCAATTTCTTTACCTAAAAGTGAGGATAATAATGCATGTACTACCTATCTCTAGAAAGAAAGTACTTTATAAATCTTAGAGTCATGCTGGTAAAATATATGAGCACACTATATAAATATGAGCAAAGTGAATAGAACATGGAATTAATTTGAAGTTCCCTGGTTAGTACTCATTCAAATAAATGGTAACAGTAAAGAATGGTTTTGTTAATATTTTCCCAAAATAAACATAAATGTACATTCTCAGAACTATAACCTTAAGTTATGTCAAAATGAAAATACTTCTACAAAACAAGTGTTCCATGTTCCCAGAATTGGAAGAGACCTTAGAAGTCTTTTTATTCAAACTCTTGTCGTGCAGACGAGAAGACTGAGGTTCAGAGAAGGTAAGAGACTTGCCAAGGATCACACAACAGTCGGAATTCTAAGCTAGGTCTTTCTGACTCCAAGTCTAGCATTCTAACCACTATACTGTGTTCCCTCTTTTCACAAAAGATGAAGGCAGAAAAATAAAAATGAATGGAGAAGGAACAGAAGAATTAAACTTATTTAGCATTTATAGCACTTAGAAACTGAGGACAGCACACAGCACTTTATAATTAACCTACAACTGAGTAATTAATAACATTGTAAAAGTTGAAACTACATTGTATTAAGATGATTTTTATCAGATACTTTTAATTGTTGGAAGACACAATTTCAGAACTGTACAAGGCAAAGTATTGTTCCTTCTACTTATTTTGAGCCCAATAAGTGAAATGCTAGCTTTTAATCACAACATGTAGGGCATCAGAAAAAGTTGGTAGGGAAGAAGAAAGAGTGATTTCAGTTCCTTTGGTTTCCAAAATGGAGTTGATGGTATTTTCTTCATGAAAAGAAAGTAAAAAAGTAGAAAACATTTCTATTTCATTATATCTATTTATTTATTTTTTGTTTTGTGTATTTGGTTGGGTAATGGGGGTTAAGTGATTTGCCCAGGATTACACAGCTAGTAAGTGTTATGTGTTATGTGTCTGAGGCTGGATTTGAATTCAGGTCCTCCTGAGTCCAGGGCCAGTGCTCTATCCACTGCGTCACCTAGCTGCCCTCTTATTATATCAATTTAACAAAGACTCATTGAACTCTATGTGGAGAAATACTATTTCTAGCTGCATATGAATGAACCAGAAACAATGTAAACATTTTATTATATGGAGAGTCATTTTCATTAATGAACAAATATGGTGGTGATTGGTAATCTAAATCAATACAAAGTGTGCTGCAGGGAGAAATAATACAAGCACTTTTCATTGTCATCTAAATAATATTTTTAGTTTTTTTTTTTAGGTAATTGGGGTTAAGTGACTTGCCCTAAATAATATTTTTAAATAATTTCATATAATTCAACTACTAGTGTCCAGGAGGAGCACCTTCATTTTCATAGTACTGGTATCTCAAGTAGATCATCTAATAAATACAATATTAATGAGCAAGCCACTTAATTTCTCCTCTTTTTTTTTTTTTTGGAAAGGCCTCAGTGATGATGCAAACTTTATCATTCAGAACTCATGTTACTTTTGTGAGGCAGGAAGAGTGAGTTCTGACACAATTATATTAATACAAGAAAGAATCTGAACAATAACTATAGAGCCCACAAAAAATAATCCAACCCCAAACTAGAAAGTTTATACAAGCTGTATAAGCTCACAGTTTATCTTATTCAGCAAGTGTAGTAATGTGTACAATAGTTAGCCTTACTTGCATAGTTAAGAATTTCTTAATCATTCCAATTTATCACTTAAAAAAAGAGTGCTTACAACCAGAATGAGATTTAATTTGGGGTAGAATAAAAATGTGTATACTACATGTGTATATGTTGTATCTTCTGATTAAAATATATTCCTTGAGGGTAAGGAGCATACCATTCTTAATCTTTGTATTCCAAATGCCAAGCAGAATGCCTTAAACATTCTTTTAACACTTTGATGCATTGGTGGTCCCATCAACATGGGTACTCCTTTCAGTGATAAAATATTGCAACCCATGAGTACTTTTATTCTGTAAAACTTGACCACTAACTCCCATGAATTCTTCACAGAGGTCTACTTAACATGTTGGGGACCTGGGGGTTTGTATCTAGATCTCTTGATGGTACATGAATTCTAAAGGAGTATGTAAGCTGTCCATCAGTTACTCCTCACTACTGCTATCTGAATGCCCCTCCCCTTTTGTTCTATTATGCATCTTTTAAACAACTTCTGTATTACACTTGACTGGTAAGATATTATAGTCTACTCATGCTCACCAGGTACCTCTTCATTGCCCTCTGGGTGACCTTCAATTCTTAACTCTTCAGAGACTGTAGTATTCCATGATTCACAATCACATAGCATCACCAGAAGAATACTTTTAAGAGGAATGGGTGGACTTTTGTCTCATGAAGAAGCTTGAAGTCATTAAAAGGAATTCAATTTGTCAAAAGCAATTCAACCCACTTTCCTGTAGCTGTTCAATTCTTGGCTTAGTTCATTGTTCATCTTTGTCCATGTCTATCTAGATACCTGCCATGTACTGTTGGACCAGTACTAGGGGTTGCTCAATCAACTGGTAATCCAGGCCATAAGCATTCTTCATCCATTTGCTTTTTAAAAGTGTGGGTAGTCAGCTGTTCTCTTTTGAATGATTGTGGATCTCATTTGGGAGTCTCTATATTGTTTTAGGGTTTGATGTAATCAGCATAATGCCCTGTAAACAGGAGCATCTGGAGGATCCTCCATTTTCACTTGGCTTCTTTGCTGGATATCCTTTATGACAGTGGTTATCATCTTTGGCAAGTACACGTTTCCCTATTTTATGTGTTGCTTGATAATAAAAATTAGAGGGTTGTCAAACAAAGTTATGTTTTTGAAAAAGCATTTGATTTGCCAGAGTAAGATGCTACATGAAATAAGGATCTTCTCCAATAAGATAATTTTCATGCTTGTGTACAATTGTGTTGTCTTACTAGAGGAAAGCCTTTAAAGTAGCATTTTACTCTAGCAAATCAAATGCTTTTTTGATAGTCAATAAATCATAAATGAAATGGTACACTATATTCTTCTCACTTTTCAGTCAATAGTATGACTATAAACATAAGATCTGTTCTACAATATAATTTGCAGAAGTCTTCCTACTTTCATCAAGGATACCCATGTTGTGTGTGCAGATTACATTCATAAAAAATTTGTAGAGAGGGGAAAATAGGTATAACGGCTGGGAGTCATCAATATAGACTTGGTCACCTTTTTTGGAAATAATAAGGCCCAGGATTTTCTTCCAAGCTTCTGCTTTCAGCCCCTTTTTCAGATACCTTAGGAATTTATCCTTCAACACACTCAAAACTGTGCTGCCGTCAACAAAACATGGACTACACCTCTCAATATTCTCCGTCTAGTCCAGCTCTTCTCTTTCTCTCTGCTTTCTTTAGTAACATTTTTCCTTACTCATGCAGCACATAGGGAATGTGATGTTGAGAGTCTAAACATAAAAGTTCCATAATCATTGATAGAGAAAAGATTTCTTGCGAAACACAATGGGAATGTAAATGAAGAATCAGAACAAAAACCAAAACAGGTAATATAATTAAAAAGATAGTTCTTGTCAAGGAACAACAGAAATATAATATTTGGTTATCTAGCCTTCAAGGAAAGATATTTGTGGTTCATGAAGTGGAACCATCTAATAAAGATTATATTACAAGAGTCTATTTGATTTTTTCTTGGTTTCTAAGAATTCAACCACAGTAAATAATTAAGAGTGCAAGAAGCTTAAGGACCCAAATGAGGTACAAACATAAGAATCGAGATGCTAAATTATAGTTACTCTTGGGCATCACAAGTTCCTCTGCCCTATTCTGCAGAAAGTAGAATTTAGGCCTAATCGTAAAGTCAAACTTAGGAGAGGTGTCAATGTGGGGCTAAGAATCAACTCTTTGAAATGACAAGTAACAAGGAGTTATTTTACATGTACCTCTTTCAACTTTTAGTCTGTCCAGAATTTCATTCTTGTCTGCTAAATCAGACTTTATGGCAGTCTCCAGCTGAGCAATCTGCAGTTTAAGCTGTTGTTCCTTTAACTTCCATTGTTCTTCGTGGGTCACACTGAAGGCACTGCAATAAAACATGGGATGTGTGAGGAACGCTTGGAAATCCGTTTCAACAGAAAATACTAAAGAAAAAAAGCTTTTAGTGGCACAGAGACCACTGTCATCATGTCTTAGGAATTAAGTAAACATATGCTGGTCTGCTGCTGTTGAAACCAAGGCGCCTTTCTCAGGCTGCGGTTACGGAACATGAAAGAGTCTGTGGGATGAGCAAAGGAACTGGCCTTAATTTAGAGAGCCAAACCCAGAGAAGTTGGCAGTGTGTAACATTTGTGGGACTAGGAAAGGAATTCAGATACATACTCCAGAGGAATCCACAGCTCCAAACCTCAGCAATAGACAACTGACAAAACCATTTTTTCCCACATACAAATCCTCTTAACAGAGAAAACTGACTTCCCACCTGACTTTTTTTGAGTCTGTGAAACATGGGGAGATAAAAGGCAGTTCTTTTCAAAACCAAAACCAAAAAACCAGAAAATCCTAAAGTGTAACCACAGAATAATAACACTTTCTGTACTGAATTGAAAAAGAACAATTCTAATGCTAATTAAGAAGTATTGACAAAGCAATCTTTGTCCTTCAAATCAATAGCATGTGGACTAAGAATAAACTATTTAACTGCAATATGTATTGGGCTATAAAAATAGCATGGTGACTCTAATGATTGTTCTCCAAAATTCCTCAATATTTAGCAGTTTGAACAAGGATTAAGAACTATTAATGATTAAAAATGCTGAAGAGCTTAAATTTTTTTCATGTGCTATCCCTAAGTTATGAAGTGAACATTTCATTTTGATAACTGTTATCTCAGTGTAAAGCTATTTTCCCTAAGCTTTCACTGAGGTGCATAAGGCTAAATTAGGAAAAGTACTTAATTTGGAATCAGAGCACTACAGTTTGAATACTCCCTTGGCTACCTGTGTGACCTTCTTAAAACAAACAAACAAACAAAAACCTCTCCTATCCTCAGTTTCCTTATTGGGAGAACGAGGAAGTTAGAGGGATCTGTAAGGCCCCTTCTAGCTAATCTAGGCTGAATAATTTTCAGTAGTTTTGTCCATTCTACTTGTGCCCAATAAATTTTTTTTATCCAAAAAAACAGCAGCTTGTAAAATCTGACTTTGTAATTGCAAATGAAGTAAAAGTGAGAAAAAAATATTTTTATAAAAACTACATGTTTTTGTAAACTTTTTGTGCATACATGTGCATATTTTAATACTTCCAGACAAGTTTGGAATTTTTATTCCAAATGAAAAATTACTTAGTAAACTTACACATTTTTGGGAAGCACAAAATTCAGAAGTTAGGGCCAAATAAACACATAGTTGGTTTGTTTTCTTGGGATGGATAATTTTAAAAGATTTGAAATAATGCTTTGAAAGACAGATGCAGTTCTCTAAACTTCTCTTTGTGTATGACAGTCTAATTTTGCAACAAATATTTTCATCTCACACATACAACTTTTCCAAAGTAAAGAGATCTAAAATAGTAACATTTTGATCATTTTATTTAAATCTGTAATTGCCTGGTCTGATATAAAAACAAACATCTGTGCTCTAAATATTAAGATATAGGATGCTTCTTTACATTTCCTTTTTTAAAATAAAAGACAAAGCAAGATATATGTGCAGGCAGTTATTTTTAAATGTATACATATCTACACACATATATCTGTATCTATACATATGTGTGTATATATAGTTCTATTACTATTAAAAACATGTATAATCCAAAAAATTAACATGATATAGGCAAAATTACACGTTACATCAGACACCAAAAATTGGAAACACTAGTATTCCAATAGCATTAGTACCAGCAGAAAAATCACAAACAGCTAATCTGGCAGAAACATCAGAAGCTGTATGTGTTTAAATTAAGAACAATTTAGCAGCCTGGTTTTTCCAAACCCACAAAATACTAGTGTAAATCAGTATAAGTCAATCTGAATTTAGTCCACTGCTATCTTCCACTCTAAATTTAGGATTACATTCCACCAGAATTTCATGAGGAATTTCTTTTGAATTTACTGTATTCTTCTGTGCTTGGAGCCATCTGTGTAACTATAAATGGTGAACCACATCTGGCTCCATTTGTTTTGTAATGGCTGTGTACACGATTAGATCTGCATAAGAGAACGGTCCTTGAAAACCTTTTATTCATGAAAATGTTTTTGTATATTGCCTACAGTGACAACTAGGGAAAAAAATGCAATAATTGCTCTTTGTGCACACTTGGTTGTTCTGTTACCCTAAAGAAGTGATAAAGTATCAGGCTGTAGTCATTTACCCACTGGCGCCTGTGGTCACTGTTATGTCCATTGGCAATGATGGGCGAGCACAAAGTAGATAAATACATATTTGATTAGCAGCATAAAAATAAAAAAAACCTCAAGAATACCATTATTCTCCAGATTGTCTTTGCTAAAGGTTTTCCCTTTCCACATTTCTTCCCATAGAACAAGTTCAATTTATCCAGTCCAAGAACATTTAAAGATAGAGAAGATCTTGCTTCATGCTCTTCTCCAAATTAGTCCAACCATATGACATAATAATACTCTATCATATGAGCTACTGATACAATACTATTTAGAAAACATGTCAGGCTCTTCCATTTAATGTGAGAGAAATGATACCCAAAATGTAGATAGAGTCTGATTTGGGGAGAGAAAAACATGGGTCGTATTTGATCACATTTACTCAGAATATACTAAGCAGCAGAGAGAATAGGCATTTAGTCTTCATACATGGGAAATGGTGGCAAGAGATGGCAGAAGGTATAGACGAGTAAAGGGAACTGCTCAAGAGTTAGATGGTCTGAGATGCAACTAAAATAAGCGCCCAGGTCTTTTGAAATCATGTGAATCTACCACACTGTAAAAACCTGGTTTTCATATTTAAAATCAAATTGATATCATTTGCAAAACTAATATTTTAGCTAGTAGATACTTGGTGATAAAGTGTTATATTTGTAAGCCATAAGGCTTTAAAACTAAGCACTGCAAGTATAAAGAAAAAGACAAAAATCATCTCTGTCCTCAAATCACTGAGGATAATGATTCTCTCCAATGATGTGGATTTCTAACAAAAATTTGCCAGCAAGGCACGAGGCTCATGCCAACCATCAGTGCGAATGTTTTTATCTCATTAGATTATTTTTAAAAAAATAGATTGTAAGATAAAGAAATAGTGGGAATTTGATGTAATGGAAAAGTGCAGCTGGGTTAGGACTCAAGAAGACATAAAGGAAAAGCCTACTTTTGACACTTACTAGATGTGTGAGCCTGAGGCAAGTTGTTATGACTTCTCTAAATAAATTCCTTAAGCAACTGTATCTCTTTTGCATCTGTATCTCCAGTTCTCTGAAAGGCAGCATTGCTGGATTAGAGGAGAGAGTCAGGGTGGGCCTCAGAATTAGGAAGACCTGAGTTCAAGTTCTGACTATTACATATGCTGGCTATGTGATTCTTGGCAAATCACTTATTCTCTCAGTAGTGTAGGAAATTGTCTCAGACTAAGTCACAGAGAAGGTGCTGATGTGGACTGCTGGAATGTCCTCACAGGTGAAGTATCCATACCAAGGGAATAACAGTTCTAGTCACCATGCCAAATTGATCTACAGTGCTTAGCACACTGTCTGGCACATAGTCACCACTTAATAAATGCTTTTTCATTCACTCACTTTTCTTTCTTTTATGTTCCTTTTGTTTCTGCTAAGGAGACATTCCTGTTCACTGAGTGTTAAATGGTTTAAAATATAATGGCCTAATAAAAATGAAAGCTTATGAAATCTGAGGAGAAGAAAAAAATAGAGAATTATAAAATTTACCTGTTATATAGTTTATCATAGTTTTCCTTTAAAAGTTCCTTCTCTCTTTCCAAATCATTAATTTTATCCTGTAGCTAGAATAAGGAGAAAAATATATGTTAGTTTAAAATTATATCAGTTGATCTCCATATGGTTTTATGTTTTATTCTTGATGATTTCTAAATAGAAAGTGAATATTAATTTTACCCATTTCTTTTTAATTTAGCATTGACTTTTTATATTATTAGATAAAGGTGAAATTAACATCCCTGTTGTAATTTAATTGGAACAATGTCAATTTATGCAATGATTTATGCTATAACATTATATATCTCAATAAGTTTTTATTATTATTTTATTATTTTGTATTAACTCAAGCATAAATTTACTCTGTCCTCTCACTCCACAAGATACCAATAATACTCAGTTATTAATATCAAAATGTTTCATAAACATTTAGAAATTACAAATTTTTAGTTCATGGTTCATAAAAATTAGATAAAAATTAACCTTGGTAGTCATAATTTTTCCCTTGGTATTCGGAATTTGTAAGAGGTTTCAGGTTCTATTCTGTACAAGGAAGATACTCTATGCCTGGGTCACCAAACTATAGCCTGAGCACCAAATGCAGGCCCCTACTTGTTTCTGTGCAGCCCAAAATGGTGCTTGGTAGAAACCATAAATGTTCAGTCCATGCAATTATACTATTGCTATAATTACTTTAACATTTAGATTTCTGTGTTAGTTTCTGTCTAATTTGAATGTTTATTCAAAAATACACTCAGATGTAAGAACTTTCCCCATGAACCAGAGTGCTTTATAAAACACCTCCAACAACAAAGGATAAACATGGAACACAGTAAGATAAAAGGTCTCTTTCAAGTCACAGAACTAGGCATAATGCGTCTCAAGGACAGGAAACCATCCATTCACAGTTCTGTGACCCCTTAGGAGCAAAAAAAAAATTCAATAAAGGCTATAAATTCAGTTTGTGTCCACCTGGAGATATGGAGCATATTGCATATAGGAGGATGATGTTTCTAACTATTATTGTAATCAAATGAATGAAGTTTAGGTATTTCACACAACTAGTATTGTGCTAAAAAATCACACCAAATGGAAATAGCTACATCCATTATTATAATCACTGTCCTAATTACTTACCATCTGGACTGTTGCAATGGTTTCCTAACTAGCTTCCCCATCTCAAGTTTTTCTCCTCCCCAATCCATCCTCTATGTTGCTGTCAGAATGTCATTCCCAAAGCATAGTTCTGAGCATATCACTCTTCTGCTTATAGACCTGAAGTGGTTACCTACTACCTCTAGTATAAAATACAAAGCCCTTCACAATTTAGTTCCAGCCTACCTTATTACACACTAATAATACCTTTTAACACACTAGTTTCGTTCAATCAATAAACATTTATTAAGCACCTATTATGTGCCAGGCACTGCGCTACATACTAGGGATACAAAGACGTAAACGAGACAATTCTTTCCCTTGAGGAGCTTACAATCTATCACAGGAGACAACATGAATGCAACTATATTTATACAGCACTTACTATGTCAGCTAGGAGGTGCAGTGGATAAAGCATTGGGCTTGGCATGAAGAGTATGTGAGTTCAAATCTGACCTTAGACACTTATTAGCTGTGTGACCATGGGCAAGTTACTTAACTCATATTTGCCTCAGTTCCTCATCTGTAAAATGGGGACACAATGGGAAAGGAAATGGCAAACCACTCCAGTATCTTTGCCAAGAAGACCCCATGGACTTTGTTCCTGTGGTCACATAGAGTTGGACACAACTGAACAACAACAGGCACTGTGCCAAGCGCTTTACAAATGTTATCTAATCTGATCCTCACAATAAGCCTGGGAGGTAGGTACTATTGTTATCCTCATTTTACATATGCAGAGACTGAGGCAGACAGGGGGTAAGTGACTTGTCCAAAGTCACACAACTAGTAAGTGTCTGAGGCTGGATTTGAATCCAGGTCTTCCTGACTCTATCCACTGCATGCCCTTAACTGCCTCCTATTTTGCATATAAATACATACAAATAGCAACTTACACAAAAACAAAGACAATGGTCTCAATCTAAAAAATATTCTGCCAAACGGCTATTCCCTGTAATGACATTGTATCTTCTCTCTGTGTGCTTGTGCAAAAGTACATAGCCCACATGTCCCACATGCCCAGAATGTACTACGTCCCTCATTTCTCTTAGACACCTGGGCTTCCTTCAAAAGTTAGCTCAAGTGCCACTCCCTACTTGAGGGCTTCTGATTCACCCTTGCTGCTTGTGCATCCCCAAATGACTCTGTATTTGTTTTGTGTCTTCTTTTTATTTACTAATAAGTGTACATGATGTTTCTTCTAATAGAAGGTAAGCTCCTTAAAGCCAAGTTCTATTTCTTTTTCTTGCATTTCCAGAGCCTTACACAGAGCCTTGCACATGGTAGGTACTTCATAAATACTCACTGATCAACTGATACTTTGTAAAGATGTTCATAGGAATTTAATGGGATTCTTTCGCATTGCAAATGAGCAATGATTGCAGATGAAACAGTTAAGTCTCATAATTTGGACAGCAGTTTCAAAATTAAATGATTACTTTCAAGAAAAGTGTCTTTCTTCACAATTTGTTTTTTGGTAAGGCAATCGGAGTTAAGTGACTTGCTCAGGGTCACACAGCTAGTAAGTATCAAGTGTCTGAGGCCACATTTGAACTCAGGTCCTCCTGACTCCAAAGCCAGAGTTCTACCCTCTGCACCACCTAGCTACCCCAAGAAAAGAGTCTTAATGAAAAATGAATCAAATCAAGTGAAAGTACCATTTACTAGCATCTATTCATTCTCTATTTCTATACACAAAATGTATAAGGCTTTTGGAGGGAACATGTTTTTGTAGAGGTAGGATGGTGTAGTGGAAAACTCAATGAACTTGAAAGCAAAGTGTTGAATATGAGTCCTTGCTCTGATCCCTACTGAGGGTCTGAGTATAAGAAAGTCGTTTAACTTGAGTCTCAGTTTTTTCATTTGTACCTCATGGATTTGCTGAGAGCAAAGTGCTCTGTAAACTGTAACGTGCTATCAGATTTGTGCATTTATTATAGCATCTCTGCAGCTTTTTCTTACATCTTCTCAAAAGAGTTACTGATAAGCTTTTTAGTGAATTTGCTGACAGGATTTCCTGACACTTACCTCCCCTACCTTTTTTTCAACAAAGCTCTTAGACTGTAGTTGTTTTTCAAGACTGAAGCACTTTAAACGATGTTCTTTGAGCTGTAGGTTGAGTTCATCCCCATTTGCCAATAAGGCATCATGGCTGGCTTTAAGATGCCTTTGCTTCTATAAAGAGAAAAGAAAATCTTTTAAAATTATTGGCAAATTAAGCTTTGATTAAACTATCAACAGTCTTTTAATAATTCTACTCTTTAAGTCCAAACTAAGTAGTTTACTACTAACAACATGTATAATGCTTATTCACCATTCAGTCTACAGGAGACACTCTTAACCTAAGATTGGTCTTGAAGAAGTAATTGTCAGGTGGTATTAACACAGGTTTAATATAGGAAAAAGTGTTTTTCTCTAGCTTTTATATGCTTATGCTTTAGTCTTGATGAACGTGACCAATAAATACACTGGCCTTGGCAATTAATGTTTTTTTTAAGGTTAAATGTGATATTTTAAAATGTTGCACTAATGAACAAAAATAAGTGTTTGACTATAGATATTTTAATTGAAATGATTTGTTATCACATCAATAAAACCAGTCTTAGATGTTGACCTTTTGATTCAAATATAATTTCAATTCACTGTGAAAGATATGGAAATAATATAATTTTAAAATGGTCCCTTTATCATAATGCTTTAAATTTATTCTAGAATAGTTGAATGTCACATACTTTTGAAAGAAACATAAATGTTTACTAAAATGAATGAGCATATCCTAAATTGACTAAGTTAATCTCGACAATGTCTCACTTGTTACTGAAAAACACCTTTAATTTTTCAGCAGAACTTCAATATTAAGGCAGATGTCATTTAGAAAAGAATATGGCACCTGAGCTCCTTGTTTTAGGTCAATTACTTTTACTCTTGGTACAGTTATTAAAACTATCTTTTTCATTTAATGTCTTTTAAGTGAAGACCTCACTTTATTAATGGCACAAATCCTTCCAGTGTCCTTATAATTTAACATTTATCAAAAGAGATACATATGGTATGACAGGGAATGTATAGTGAGTACTTACTGTCAGTACTTAATATACACTTGGCAAGGGTGCCAAATTAAAAACTAAGCAATTACAAGATAACTGAATACTAAATAATTTGTGAGGGACTTCCTTTCTTAATTTCTTTTTTTTTTTTTCAATTCCTTTTTTTTTTCTTTGGCTAGGCAATGGGGTTAAGTGACTTGCCCAGGGTCACACAGCTAGTGTTATGTGTCTGAGGCTGGATTTGAACTCAGGTCCTCCTGACTCCAGGACCAGAGCTCTATCCACTGCATCACCTAGTTGCCCCTTAATTTCTTATTTTTAAAATTCATTTCAGGTTAAATTTCATTTTTTTTTCCTCCTTCTAACGTGTAGATATTTCTATCATACCTTTTCTCTAATGTGTTATTTCCTTTGTGTGCAAGACAGATTTTGGCATTTTGAGACATTCCTACATGACATTAGAATAGAGAATATGATACAATTTATGGGGACATCTTAACACCATTTACATTAATGGTAAACTTGGAGCTTTAGAAGATCCTATATTTTGCCCTAATTTAATGCTTTTCCTGTCTCCAAACTTCAAAAAGAGTACTGCTTGATTTGAATTCTGGTCATCTGGAAGGTTTTGGCATTCATAATTCCATAATTCACCATAGAGGTAGTTTTGCTACAAAGGTGGGGTCAAAATTCTTATTAAATCAACTATGGGGATATAAGAACCTCAAATATACCCATTACTAGAGATATTTATGTTTTAAACAAACACTGCTAGAACTGGATGCTCAACTAGATAAGTATGTGGTGAAATTAAGAAGTTAACACTGATGATAATAGTGTATAATTAAAACATCTACTGAACTATTCAAATTTTTTGTAAATCCAAGATATATTAGGAATGTTTAGAATTGATTTTGGGTATAAACACATGTTCTATATTCTTTTAAAGCTATGCAGTCATAGCCAATTCAGATAAAAAACAGTCAAAATGAATATCCTTTTAAGTCTCAGATGACTTATGATACATCTCTTTATTGTTCAACTCATTATATTGACAGACAGGAACTCTATTATTTTTCTACTCTAAGAATAACCAGTTTTTACATATTTGGGTTTTAGGTCATAAACAACAAATATATCAGTGAAGTAATAGAAACTCAAGTAATAAAAGGCAGCTAGCTTGAAGGTTACTGAGGTATTTGTGTGTGTATGTAAGGACAACTAGCTAGCACAACTTGTGAATGTCATTTTGATAATCTATATTATTCATACATTATCATTAAAAGCATAAATACTTCCAATTATAACAGTACCTCTTGAAGTTGGATATATTTTCCTTCCATTACTGTAAGGGCATTACTTTTCTCCATAAGCTGCTTATTAAGTTTGATCAGTTCCACATTTTCCCGAATGTTTGACCTTCACATTTTAAAAAAAGGGGAGGAGGGGAATTCAATGTAAAATACAAGGTAGAATAAAAATTTTCTTCTTAGAAAACTTTAACACACTTGTAAATTGGTTTACTATCACATTACTTCCATAATAATACACTCTTTTGGGAGTAGATTTGGCCTGTGATTTCATTGGTATAACTCTCTATATTCTTTATATATACAATTATAGGTAGCAATTAAAATTCAACTAACAATTATTCTTAATATTCATTTTATAGAACTTAAATGATTCCTTAGGTTATTAAATAAAGGAATGCACACAATATTTTACAGGGAGAAGTTTATAACGCTAATATTTTAATACACAAAAGAGACCTGTAATACTTTTCTCCTTAGATGAAAACTTGTTTTGCCATACAGTCTAGTCATCTTCTCACCACTAACCCAAACAGAGGGTGTCATTGGATTACCATTTATCGGGGTTTCCTCTTGGAACCTTAACTTTTCTAAATATTCAAGAAAAGTGACCTAGCATTTTACACTCATAATGCCCTAACACTGGCATCTAAATAAGTTGCAGATGTGCTGCATGAGATCATTTAACATCCACAGGGTATATAGAAACCCTATATGCTCCAATCCTATTTTGTATTTTCCCTACTGAGATTAAAGCAAACACAGAATTGTACAGGAAGATCTTGTAAAGGTTAATCACAGATCTAAATGAATACTTGTTTTCAAAAGACACATACACATATGGACCAGGAAAGGTGACCTAATTAAATTTGTTTTACATCTAAAAATATTAGGGGAAAATATATAACTAAATTTTGGCCTACATTTTTAAACAAAAAATATTTTTAAAATGGAAATACTAGTTTTCCTTTTGAAATGCATAATTTTTCTTATAAAATTTATCTACTGTACACGTATTGGAAAAATTGTCACAATGCCATACTGGAACCAGAAAATAGACTACAAAGCTTACACATCTGTAAACCAGCTGAGGACTTGAAATACTTAATTTTCCTCTTTGATATTTGAAAGTTCATTGTGTTTTGGCATTGGACAGTTAGTTGTCCTTACAAAGAAGAAAAACAAGCCCAAGAATCTCAGATCTAGGCAAGGTGCAGCCTTAACACAATATCAAGTATCTAATACTTCTTATTTAGTAGTTCAGCAATATATTTATTAATTTTTTTTACAATTATTTAACAAACTACTCTGCCTCCACCTAATGAAGTCTGACATGATGGAGAAATAATACAAGTTAGTGAGAGAGGTTCAATAGCAGTATGATCCAGAACTTTCAATAAAGCCTAAAGCAAAAATTTACAATTTCTGTGAAAACAAAGAAACTGAAATACTATTTTTGTGTGTTTTCCAGAATTACTAAGTTTGTTCTCTCTACAATAACATTTTTATTAGCAACCCTTGACTAAGAAAAATATAGTGTCCAAACTGGGTAACATTCAATCTGTTAACATTTTTAGTTTTTCTAATGTTTTTCTTACTTTTTAATGTACTTAAAAACTTCCATAACTATAAGATTCAGAAATATATACTCTTTGCTAATTAAAAAAAGTTGCTTTATAACAGCAAGACAAACAAAAGGAGTGAGATACATAATAAAAGCTAATATTTATATTACACTCTAAGGTTTAAAAAATGCTACATCATTTGATTCTCACAACAACCTTGTGAGGTACATTTAATTATCTTCATCTGAAAGATGAGGAAATGGAAACTTAGAGAGATTAAGTAACTTGTTCAGAGTTAGTTACTCAGCTAGTAAGGAATGAAAGCAGAACTCAAACGCGGGTTTTCTGGACTGAAGTCCAGCATTCTCACCACTCTGCTTTGCTGCCTTTCATTTGGATATGCCTCATTCCCCCCAGTCACAGTTTCTATAGAGTCATAGGAATATTAGTAAAACTTGACATTTTAAAGGCACTTTGCAGTGTACAAAGCACTTCACATATGCCATCTTATTCAATCTGCATAATAATTCTGCAAGAATTTTTATTCCAGTCTCACAGTTAAGGAACTGATTCTCTGAGAAGTGAAGTGACTCGCTCAAGGCCATCTAGCTAGTAAGAGGTGCTGCTGAGATTTGAACCCAGGGCCACTGGGTCTGAATTGACTGTTCTTGTTAACTATAATTAATTTTTTTGAATATCAGGGAAACAGGTACAATATTTCAGAAAGTTTTAGTACTTCAGCTATAGTGCCCTGCTAACAGTAGATATTTAATGCTCGTTGTTGGTGAATTTGTCTTAGTTGAAAATAATATAAATAATATAGTTTAGAACTATGTCACTTGGAAATAAAAGGTATGAGCATTTAATACAGCTACTTTGGGATAAGTACAATGAAAATTATGTTCAATCCCTCTAAGCCTGAGGTGTTTTGAAAAAAAAATGGTAGGTTTTTTTCCCCCTAAGTTTGAAGTACAGTTTTAATTGTTGAATATATGTATTTTTTGGACACAAAAGTATGAAAATATGGCTTTATTTGCACTGTAAGGCTTTCTAGCTGAGAGCATTAAACTGCTTACATTAAGCATGAGGTATCCCAAAAGTTTTAGTGCAGTTTTAATCCTTAATTTAAAACCACACTATGACTTTTTGGAACACCCTATATTTAAAGTTAAAATCAATGTGATAACATAGGCTCATATTTATATGAATTTGAGGCCTGGGGAAGATCACATACAGTATCATATTCTTTATGCTCCACACCCAAGATTTTTATAGTACTAAAATCTGATTAACATGAAGGGCAGTCTTTAAAGGGAAAAAAGATAGAAAATTCAATTAAATGAGTATTTAAGTGTCTACTCTATGTAATAATATCAAACATTTATATGACACTTTAAGGTTTGCAAAGCACTTTATACACATCTCATTTAAGCTTGACACCAACATTTTAAGGTATTAAGGTATATTAAAGGATGTGCATTATCTTCATCCGACAGATGTGGAAATAGGGGTAAGATGAACATGGTCACTACAATTCAGTGTTGGAGGCGGGATTTGAATCCAACTGTCTTTTCTAATTCTAGTGCTCTCTCCACTATAACTACACTGTCTGGCCATTGTGCAATGAATGAATGAATTAGCATTTTTTAAGTGCTTAACTCTAAGGATACAAATGCAAAAGCAAGCCAGTCTCTGCTCTTCAAGGCGATCACATTTTAATATGGGAACAATATAGAAAGTTTCAGCATGGGAGACAAAAAGATGAAAATAACAGTTGTCACAAAAAGGCAACATGTGTCAGAGAGTTAGGATTAGTTAGTTAAAGTGCCCTGCTTGAATGTACGTATGTGAGTGCCCAGTGTTTTGAGGACTACTTACTTATATCATTATAGTTAGCCTTACTCTAGGACAATCCTGGTCCTATAAATCCATAAGGCTAGAGATGATATCTGTAGAATTAGTATATCACTAAAGTTAGATGAACTGTAGTTAATAGCTAAAGCAGAAAGCACTGACCCACTCCAAAGTAAATATGATGAGAATATCACATAGATTTAGAGCATTCCTCAGAAGGAAAGAATAATACATTTAGAAAATCTTATTTATCTATGTATAAAGATGAATCATTATGGAGAAATTTCAGTTATGGAGACATTTCTTTAAAATAGATTAAGAGTGTGCTATCTTTTTACAAAATTTCATTTCTCAGTTATTTCAACATGACTTTTGAAAATGCTATGAGTAATTGTTACTTGAAGAATTATCTACTTGCAAAATGTAGTTTTTCCTTTCTCTTCTTCTCTAGAAGGCAGACAGTAATGATTAAGAAGTGTGCCAAAAGGATCTAAAACTATGAGAATAGTTGTTTGCACTGCTCTACATTCAAAACGAGCTGAATTAAATTAGATTTTATACTGAAAAAAAATGTCCTGGACTAACAACTTGTATGCCAAGTTTCCAATAATCTCAAACAATCAAGTTAAAAAATTCTAAAACAAGTAATTTCTACTGGGTACATTGAAAAACACTTGATTAAAGACTGTAGCTTTGCTACTGGGTGCCACAATAATCAAAAAAGGTGAGCCTTATTAAATATCGTCTACAAGATGAAAGCTTAAGAAGTAATATTTTTTGTTCTTTCATATGTCACAAAAGAAAAAAAGGGGCTTCAGTGTCACATGCTTTAAGAATGCACCACTGTAGTTGGACTGTATTTCTACAAGCCCTGGATATGCTAGACTGAGACATGAATGCTATAGTCTGCCATTTAGGAGAGGGTGCTTAAAGGACAAACTGAATTGTACGTATGAAGGACAAACGTGATGCTGTAGGCTAATGGAAAACAGCTGCAGTAGGGGAGACAACCTGACATTTAGATATAAAAAAGAGTAGTCATTTTTTAATAACTGTATCAAGCTATCTGTTAAGTCCAAAAATACCACTGAAGTCTTCTCTTTCTGAAAAAAACAAAATAAAATATATATATTCACTTGTCTGTGTTCATGTTGTTTTCCTCTAACAGAATGCAAAATTCTTGAGAGTAAGGATTATCTCATTGTTTATCCCTAGTATTTAGTATAATGTCTAGGACAAAGTAACTGTCTTTTAAAAAATCTTTGCTGAATTAAATTCGCTGAAAATTAAAGTGTCCACTACAGTGGTTGTAGTCAGTGATCAAATGTCTGTCTTCATATGTGCACAATAATTTTAAAAACTGGTTAATCACTGTCAAGAGTACTATCTTTGCATATCAATGAAAGGGGTACATAGGCTAGCTTACCCAAGTCTGCTCTTAGCCTTAATGAATTTCCCTTCATGTAATCTGGAAAGTCCATTTGCAAAGGCAATGGTTTCACCTGTTACAGATGAAATAGGTTCCTTCTTTGACTTAGAAGTTACATGAATTGGTAATGCTTTACTTAACACTCATCCCTTAATCACAGGAATCCAATGTATTTTGACAAACCTGTTAAGTCCAAAATTGGTTGCTTTCACTGTCAACTTGGGAAAAGGTAGGATGCTTCTCTTGACTCTTCTATACGCATATGCACACAAAATAACATAAATGACATTTTCTTAAGGATGTTCGGGAAAGTTTTTCTCAGTTTTAGAAAGAAGGAAATCAAATGAACAAAGACAAATCCTGGTTTCTCTTCTTTCATATCTAATCTTGAGTGGAGAAGATGGAGCTTATTTATTTAAATAAGTAGTTTGCTTCACCTGAGAAATTCCAAAATTTCAGGTTTGCCTGTATCCTCATGCTCACAGTAAGACTTGCAGCTAATTTTGAGAGCTTTCCAGGATTTATATCAAACTCTGTGAAAATGTGTCAAAAGCTGAGATACTAGCAAAGTCCTAACTGAAATACTTCAAAAACAAAAAAGAAAAAGCAATATTTTTATTTTTATGATTTTCCAATGGTGGAGCAAAAAGGTAGTTGCTCTCACTCTCCCCTATCAACCTCTGAAAACCCAGAAAATATCACCCCAGAAAAAAAAAAACCCTGGAACACCTGAACTAGAAGAAAGACAAGGAGCAGCAGTACAGTAGCCCAGCAAACGGGTCTCCCAGTGCCTCAGCAAAAACAAGGGGCCCCAGGCGGATAAGTACCCTGCGGCATTCATCTGAAAGGAGGTGAAGAAAACAACCTAAAGGCTTCCTAAAGCCCTGGCCTTGCTGATTCCAACCCAACACCAGGTGAGCTGTAGGAGCCCTGAAGCCCCAAACTGTGAAAAGATCCTGAAGCCCAGGTGGTAGAGAGGCAAACACCAACACCTGGACCTCCCAGTGCCTCAGTGAGGGCGGGGTTAACCGGTGGAAACCAGCTCAGAAAACCACCAGGAGTCTCGGCAATCCACTACAAAGCAATCTCCCGGTGCATTAATAGAAACGAGGGAGACAACACTGCAGGGGACCCCAGGCAGATAAACATCCTGCAGCAGCCATCTAAAATGAGCTGAAGAAGGCTAAAGGAAAGGAAAAGCAGGCAACCTAGAACTGCCTGAAAGTTCCAGCCTTGCTGATTCCAGCCCAACCCAAGGTAAGCTGCCAGAAACCTACAGCCTCCAATTCCCAGCATAAGAGGCCCCAGAACGCAAAGCCAGTGACCAAGACCTAGGCTCCCCACACAAGAAGCTTGGGTCAGTACCCTCTGTGCCCCAGCATGAGAGCTCAATCTCTTTAAAGGCCAGGGAATAAAGAAACACCATGAGTAAAAAGAAACGTACAACAGATTCATATTATGAGAAGAGTGAAGATCAAGACAGAAATTTGGAAGAGGACAACATTGTCAACAAACCCACATCTGCAACAACAAAAGGGAATATGAACTGGTCTGAAGCCCAAAAAGCCTTCTTAGAAGAGCTCAAGAAGGATTTTAATAGTCAAATGAGAGAGGTAAAAGAGTCCTTCAAAAATACAATTGGCCAGTTGGAAAAAAAAATACACTGAAGAAAACAAGTCCCTAAAAAACACAATTGGCCAGCTGAAGAAGGAAGTACAAAATCTAACAGAAGAGTATGCTGAAGGAAACAAGTCCCTAAAAACCATAATTGGCCAGTTGAAGAAGGAAGTACAAAAGCTGAAAGAAGAAAACAATCTGTTAAAAACTAGAATTGGACAAATGGAAACTAATGTCTCTATGAGAGAGCAAGAATCAGTCAAACAGAAACAAAAAAATGAAAAAATAGATGAAAATGTAAAATACCTCATCAGTAAAACAACTGGCCTGGAAAATCGACTCGGGAGAGACAATTTAAAAATTATTGGACTACCTGAAAATCATGATGAAAAAAGAGCCTGGACAGTATCTTTCAGGAAATCATAAAGGAAAACTGCCCAGAAGTCCTAGAACCAGAAGGGAAAATAACCATAGAAAGAATCCACCGATCACCACCTGAAAGAGATTCCAAATTGACAACGCCAAGAAATATAATAGCAAAATTCCAAAATTACCAGATGAAAGAGAAGGTGCTGCAAGCAGCTAGAAAGAAAGAATTTAAATATCATGGAACCACAGTCAGGATTACACAGGACCTTGCAGCTTCTACATTAAAAGACCGCAGGGCATGGAACATGATATTCCGTAAGGCAAAGGAGCTTGGAATGCAGCCAAGGATCAATTACCCAGCAAAAATGAGCATCATTTTTCAAGGGAGGAGGTGGATATTCAACGAAATAGGAGACTTCCAAACTTTCCTGATAAAAAGACCAGAGCTCAACAAAAAATTTGATCTTCAAGTACAGGACTCAAGAAGGACTTAAAAAGGTAAATGGGACAGAAGGATACAATATGTTGTTAATAAGGGGGGGGGTGTTTAAACCCCTACAAGGGAATATGAGACTTGCAACCCTTGAGAACTGTATTGTTATTACACCTTGTTAAAGGAGTATACATAAAGAGGGTGGATATTAGTTGACTTTGATGTAATGATAAAAAAAATCTAATCAAGTGGGTTAAATGGATCCAAATAAGTGGATCAATCTAATCTTAGAAAAGGTACTGAGAAAGGAGGAGGCAGACAAGGGTAAATTACATTACAGGAAAAGACACAAAATCCTATTACAGCAGAGGGAAAGGGGGGGGAGCATTGTTTGAACCTTACTCTCATCAGATTAGGCTCAAGAAGGGCATAATATAATCAGTTAAGGTAAGAAATCTAACTTGCCCTATAGGCAGTAGGAGGGAAAAGGGGAAAGAAAAGGGAGGGGGAAAGAAAGGAGGGGGAAAGAAGGGAGGGAAGAAGCAGTAAGACTAAAGGGGAAGAAAAGGAAAGGGATAATAAAAGGGGAGGAAGGGACTGAAGGAGGCGTGGTCAAAAGCAAAACACTAGTGAAGGGGAGAAAGGAAAAAGGAGAAAGAAAAGCATAAATAGGGGGAAAAGGATGGAGAAAAAGACACAGATAGTAATCATAACTGTGAATGTGAATGGGATGAACTCTCCATAAAACGGAAATGGATTGCAGAATGGATTAAAAACCATAATCCTACAATATGTTGTTTACAGGAAACACATTTGAAAAAGAGTGACACATACAGGGTAAAGGTAAAAGGCTGGAGCAGAATATATTATGCGTCAGCTGAAGTAAAAAAAGCAGGGGTAGCAATCCTGATCTCAGACAAAGCAAAAGCAAAAATAGATCTAATCAAAAGAGATAAGGAAGGAAACTACATCCTGCTAAAAGGCACCATAGACAATGAAGTAATATCATTACTAAATATATGCACCAAATGGTATAGCATCCAAATTCTTACAGGAGAAGTTCAGGGAGTTACAGGAAATAGACAGCAAAACTATACTAGTGGGGGACCTGAACCTCACCCTCTGGCACTAGATAAGTCTAACCACAAAATAAACAAGAAAGAAGTTAAGGAGGTGAATAGAACATTAGAAAAGTTAGGTATGATAGACCTCTGGAGAAAACTGAATGGGGATAGAAAGGAATATACTTTTTTCTCGGCAGTACATGGCACATACACAAAAATTGACCATGTACTAGGGCATAAAAACCTCACAATCCAATGCAGAAAGGCAGAAATATTAAATGCATCCTTTTCAGATCATGATGCAATAAAAATTATATGTAATAAAGGGCCATGGAAAGATAGACTAAAAAATAATTGGAAACTAAATAATCTAATCCTAAAAAATGATTGGGTCAAACAACAAATCATAGAAACAATCAATAATTTCATTCAAGAGAATGACAATAATGAGACAACAAACCAAAACCTATGGGATGCAGCAAAAGCAGTTCTTAGGGGAAGTTTTATATCTCTAAATGCTTACATAAATAAAATAGAAAAAGAGGAGATTAATGAATTGGGCATACAACTAAAAAAACTAGAAAAAGAACAAATTAAAAATCCTCAACTAAACACCAAATTAGAAATATTGAAAACCAAAGGAAAAATTAATAAAATTGAAATTAAGAAAACTATTGAACTAATAAATAAAACTAAGAGCTGGTTTTATGAAAAAACAATAAAATAGATAAGCCTTTGGTTAATTTAATTAAAAAAGAAAGAAGAAAACCAAATTACTAGTATCAAGAATGAAAAGGGCAAGCTACCACCAAGGAAGAGGAAATTAAAACAATAATTAGGAATTATTTTGCCCAACTATATGCCAACAAATTTGACAATCTTAGTGAAATGGATACATATTTACAAAAATATAAATTGCCCAGATTAACCAAGAGGAAGTAAAATACTTAAATAACCCCATCTCAGAAAAAGAAATTGAACAAGCCATTGATGAACTCCCTAGGAAAAAATCTCCAGGGCCAGATGGATTTACATGCGAATTCTATCAAACATTTAAAGAACAATTAATTCCAATACTATATAGACTATTTGGGAAAATAGGTGAAGAAGGAGTCTTACCAAATTCTTTTTATGATACAAATATGGTGTTGATACCTAAACCAGGAAGAGTCAAAATAGAGAAAGAAAATTATAGACCAATTTCTCTAATGAATATAGATGCAAAAATTTTAAACAAAATATTAGCAAGTAGATTGCAGCAACTTATCACAAGAATAATACACTATGACCAGGTAGGATTTATACCAGGAATGCAGGGTTGGTTCAATATTAGGAAAACTATCAGCATCATTGAGCATATCAACAACAAAACCAACAGAAACCACACGATCATCTCAATAGATGCAGAAAAAGCTTTTGATAAAATACAACACCCATTCCTATTAAAAACACTAGAAAGCATAGGTATAAATGGAGTCTTCCTTAAAATAATAAATAGCATCTATCTAAAACCTTCAGCAAGCATTATATGTAATGGGGACAGGCTAGAAGCATTTCCAATAAGATCGGGGGTGAAACAAGGATGTCCATTATCACCACTGTTATTCAATATTGTACTGGAAACTTAGCTTTAGCAATAAGAGAAGAAAAAAAATTGAAGGCATTAGAATAGGCAAAGAAGAAACAAAGCTATCACTCTTTGCAGATGACATGATGATATACTTAGAGAATCCCTAGAGAATCAAGTAAAAAACTACTTGAAATAATAAACAACTTTAGCAAAGTTGCAGGCTATAAAATAAACCCACATAAATCATCAGCATTTCTATATATTACCAACAAAGCCCAACAGCAAGAGATAGAAAGAGAAATCCCATTTAAACTTACTGTAGACATTATAAAATATTTAGGAGTCTACCTCCTGAAACAAACCCAGGAACTCTATGAACACAATTACAAAACACTTTTCACACAAATAAAATCAGATCTAAATAATTGGAAAAACATCAGTTGCTCATGGGTAGGCCGAGCTAATATAATAAAAATGACAATCCTACCTAAGCTAATTTACTTATTCAGTGCCATACCAATCAAACTACCAAAAAATTATTTTATAGAGTTAGAAAAATAATAACAAGATTCATTTGGAAAAACAAAAGGTCCAGAATATCAAAGGAACTAATGAAAAGAAATGCAGGGGAAGGTGGCCTAGCAATTCCAGATCTTAAATTGTATTATAAAGCAGCAATCATCAAAACTGCTTGGTACTGGCTAAGAAATAGGGAGGTGGATCAGTGGAATAGGTTAAATATGCAAGACACAGTAGTCAATGACTATAGTAATCTATTATTTGATAAACCCAAAGACCCCAGCTTCTGGATAAGAACCCACTCTTTGAAAAAAACTGCTGGGAAAACTGGAAAAGAGTATGGCAGAAACTAGGCATAGACCCAAATCTCACACCATATACCAAAATAAAGTCAAAATGGGTTCATGACTTAGATATAAAGGCTGATACCATAAGTAAACTGGGAGAACAAGGAATAGTTTACCTATCAGATCTATGGAGAACAGAAGAATTCATGACCAAACAGGAGATAGAGAACATTATGAAAAGCAAAATGGATAATTTTGATTACATTAAATTGAAAAGTTTTTGCACAAACAAAGCCAATGCAACTAAGATTAGAAGGAAGGTAGAAAATTGGGAAAGAATTTTTACAACCAGTCTCTCTGATAAAGGCCTCATTTCTAAAATATATAGAGAATTAAGACAAATTTATAAGAACACAAGCCATTCCCCAATTGATAAATGGTCAAAGGATATGAACAGACAGTTCTCAGATGAAGAAATTAAAGCCATCTATAGTCATATGAAAAAATGCTCTAAATCTTATTGATTAGAGAAATGCAAATCAAAACAACTCTGAGGTACCACATCACACCTATCAGATTGGCCAACATGACAAAACAGGAAAATGATAAATGTTGGAGAGATGTGGGAAAATTGGAACACTAATACATTGTTGGTGGAGTTGTGAAATGATCCAACCATTTTGGAGAACAATTTGGAACTATGCCCAAAGGGCTACAAAAATGTGCATACCCTTTGATCCAGCAATAGCACTTCTAGGGCTATATCCCAAAGAGATCAAACAAATGGGAAAAGGACCCACATGTACAAAAATATTCATAGCAGCTCTTTTTGTGGTGGCAAAGAATTGGAAATTGAGAGGATGCCCATCAATTGGGGAATGGCTGAGCAAGTTGTGGTATATGAATGTAATGGAATACTATTGTGCTATAAAAAATGATGAACAGGCTGACTTCAGAAAAAACTGGGAAGACTTATATGGTCTGATGCTGAGTGAAGTGAGCAGAACCAAAAGGACTTTGTACACAATAGCAGCCACGTTATGCAATGACTAAGAATGTTAAACCGAACCCTTCTCAGCATTACGAGGATCTAAGACATCTCCAGAGGCCTCGGGATGGAAAATGCTGACCACATCCAAAGAATCGCTCTCACTTATTTTTACTCTTTGTTGAGTTTTGTTTCATCTTTCTGATGGTTCCTCCTATTGGTTTTAATTTTTACTTACAACTTCACTAATGTGAAAATACGTTTAATGGGTATGTAAATGTAAAGCCTATCAGATTGTGGCCATCTTGGGGAGTGGGGGGGAGGAAAAGGGAGAAAAATTTTCAACTCAAAGCATATGGAAAAAAAAAATCAAATATATGGAAAAAAAAAATTTCCTAAGCTGTTGATAACACTGATTTATTGCTTAAGTTGGCACCTATGATGAATTTTAAAAAATTAAAGTGAAAAAAAAGAAGCAACAAAGTGAATTTTCTTGTGCTGGATATAGATAGCTGAGACCACAGTCACATCTTCTGTCAGTAGCTCATATCATAGCTGATCTTATGAGTAAGGGTGTGAACAAGGAAGGGAATAAAGGGAGTTTTGGTAAACTATCTTCCTTATTCCCTGTATATGTGGAAGGTACCTCTCTTCTATGCAGATCTAAGATAAATTTTTTTCTCCACTAAGGTGACTGAGCAAATTCACAGGCAAAATTTTATCAGTTAGCATTTGTCAGACATTATGACACAGATATAATTTTTAATCAAGAGGGTGAACAAGCTAGAATTTCTTTTAAAAATCATTTTAGTATTAATCCAACTAGTAAAATGTTTGACGAGAACAATATTCTCATACTTAGAAATTCGACAAAAGGTAAAATCTTCCTGATTTTTAGTGTTCACATGCATGGGTTCACGCATAACTGCTTTACATTTAGTTTAAGATCTCCTCGTTTAATAAGCAGAAAATGTGCATCTTTACATGTTTAAGTTTTAATATGAATTTTTGTTCAAAACAACACAGACATGCAGGCTACTTGTAAATGATACAAGATTTTAAACTAATGAGGCATTATGTAGAACATATGCAAAAATCACAACTTGGTCTTCCCAAATAGGCCACAACAACAGGAAAAAACATGATTTTAATAAAAAGGAGCAGCACTGGGCTCTTACTTCAAAGCAATTAAAGGCTTTGAATAACCAAAAGTTTATGTCAAGCTGATGCCAAACCAAACTGGTCTATTAAACACACACTATGAAGGGTTTCTGTAATATTCTCTGAAAAGGCTCTCTGCCATAAATATCAGGCACTACTACTCTGAAGATTACAACTACATTAAATTCATGTTTGGTACATGGAATCTAACATCCAGATCAGACTTCTAGAATTTCAAATCTGAAATAATGCATCTGTAAAAAAGAAGTTTAAATATGTTTTTTATTTTGTGATATTTCTCTACAGTAAATTATACCAAGTTTTACATTCTCCCTAACATTACTTCAACAGTTTTCCATTAGTTTAAAGAAATTGCTGTTACCCATAAAATATCAAAATACATGTAAACATATGGGGAAAAAAACCCCCTGAAGTCTCTTCTAGTAAGTTATATCTTTAGTTTTCACTACTGCATCTCAAGTAGGCATACCATTCATTACAGGTATCTTTAATTTTCAACAAATATAAAAATGAAACCTTTACAAAGTTTATGAGGCAAGAAATAAATTCAGTATCCACCTCATTTAGAGGATTTTAGGGAATTCACAAGTCCCTGTACCCTTTAGCTTCATTTTAATTTAGTCTTCTGATTGGTGAAAAAAAAAAATCTATGTGCCAAAGTGATGGCTGAATACATAGCTCTCTCAGCTCTCTAAATACACCTTTTAGAATTTTTTTAAAAAAGGAACATCTACATCATATGTCTGAATCTCATCTTCACAATATAAATAGTAATATCAAAGTATATGTTGCTCTATTTTATCTGACTACTCCTCAATCTTCTTTGCTGGATCTTAATCTAGGTCATGTCTGAAAACCATGGGGGTCTGGCAGGATTCTGTCATGCACAGTGGCAGATTAGAATTCTACAAGGAGGGACTGGCACTTAGGCAACATGAGTTCTAGTTTTGTCACAAATGGCTTGGGATACTTTGGATGATTTGCTTAATCTTTCCATTTTCTCTTCTACAAAATATAATGACTATACTGGATGATCTCAAAGATCCCTTTCAATCCAATATGCTATGAACCTATGATGTGAATCTACAACTTTCTGTTTTCATGCCTTAATTTCCCTAGGAAGATAGCAGGTTACACAGCATGTTAATGGTAGCACACTACCCATAGGCCATTAGGCCAAATGAATGTAAATAAAAATCTGAACTTATACACAGGAAAATTCAGATTAATCAATAAAATATAATCAATAAGACATAAAATATAATAACAATGCATTATGTATTAACTGTGACTGCTGTAGGTGGAAATTTAGATTTTCTAGATACCTTTGATCTGTTGCTTGCTGCTCTCGAAGTTGTAAAAGAGATGCCTCATACTCATTTTCTTTTCTCCTCATTTGAGTTTTCAATACCTCTGCCATGTGCTCCAGATCTAGTATCTGGTCTCTTTGTGTTTCAACCAAACTTTCTCTAAAACATAGGAATATCATTAATGAAACACTGTTGTTTGGAGGAAAACTTTAAAATCAAAGCTAAAAATATTCTTTATGTTGAAAGGAAGAAAAGGTAGATTTTCTGATTCAACACTAATAGGATGAAAATGTACACAAGACATACGTTTACTTTATCATATTCACCAAGGGACTGAATTCTGGTTTAATTCATTAAGATATATAAAAATAATCAGTTGAAGTTAGAATTAGAAAATAAGAATGGAATAGCATAAATGATTATTTTGTATCTAACTACAGATTGTAACCAGAACAGCTAGATTTTGCAATATTTCTCAGAAGCTCAAGAAACAGGGATGGTCTGTATCACAGAAGATAAGGAACTGTGGAAACATAGGCCATCTATGCCCAATTCTCTGCTTCTAGCAATCTGAAATGTAAACGTAGGTGCTGGAAGCAAAGGTAAACGTGAAGGGACCAAAGTTTATAGACTCGCTGAAGATAACTAGAATCTTGAGTACAGAGGAGGAGTTCAACAAATACTTCTTTAATGAATTTTAAAGCCATTGCAAGGGGGCAATCATCTAGAGAGAGATAATAACTCAGACTGTCCTAATTTCATTTTGTATGGAGAAGCAGAGCTCTGATCTATGAGGTCCATTCACACCTTTTCTTAGACCTCTTGCCATTTGTGTGCTATACTGTATGATACTTATGAATCCCTTCTCTTCTCCTAAATGTCATCACCGATAACCACACTTTTGCCAGTGTGGAGTATTCTTAGCACATGTCATATCTGGGTTTGAACGTAACAATAACAGGTAGTGTTTATACAGCATTTTACGACTTGGAGAGTGCTTACAAATATTATCTAATTTTATCTTCTCAACCACCCTTTGAGGTAGGTGCTATTATTATCACCCCCATTTTGTTGATGAGGAAACGTAGGCAGGTAGGGGTTAAATGACTTGCCTAGGATTACACAGCTAGTAAGCGTCTGATGCTGACTCTGAATTCGGATCTGACTAACTCCAGGTCTAACACCCTTTCTACTGTTCTGCTTAGTTGTAGTGTCTGTTAGACTATAAATGCTCTAAAGCCCTGAAGCTATAATTACATTCTGTGAATCCCATAATTATAAGATGATAATAATAATAATTGCTAACATTTATATAGTGTTTGAATATTTGCAAAGTACTTTACGTGTGTGTGTGTGTGTGAGTGTGTGTCTATGTATTTAGGAACTTCAAAGGTGATCTGGTTCAACTCCCACTGCCTTCTATTCTCTTCTTTGCATTAAAAAATTTCAATGGCTCTCTTTTTTGGCTATCATTATTGCTAACCCTGCTTCCCCACAATTCTATGCCATTAAAAAAAACACTAAAAGAAAACTAAAGGACAAACAAAAAGTCTCATAGCAAACATAGTCAAGCAAAATGAATACAAATAATGGCCTTGTCTAAAAATGTATGCTTTTTTCTGTATCTTAGAATTCATCATCTTTCTATCAGAAGCTTCATCATAAGTCCTCTGGAGACACGGTTGGTCATCGCATTAATCAGATTTCTCAAGTCTTTCAAAGTTGGTTTTTTTCAGCCAAGTTCCTTAAAGAAGTATTTATTGAACTCCTACTATGTAATCAGGATTCTGGCTGTCTTCAGCTACTCTATAAGCTTAGGCCCTTTCATGTTCACTACATTAAGAATCAGAGAATTGGCCATAGATGGCCTATGTATACACAGCTCCCAAACATTCCTGTTTCTTGAGCTTTATGGAAAAATTGTGAAACCCAGCTCTTCTTGCTACAATCTATATTTAGATAAGAAAATATCCACTGTATGTTACTTGATTCTAACTTCAACTGATTATTTTTATATATTTATGGTCAGAGGCTATTTTAATAGAAGGCAAAGCATTACAAATATGTCTACACAAATGAGTCAAATTATCTTTTGAGGTTTATTATCTACTGAAGGCATGTTATTTATCCTAAGATATTTTTTCCCTTTATTACATACTCACCCAAAGTAAATCTCAAGAATGCTTGACAATAAGAATATGACATTGACTATGATCCATTGACAGTTAATTTGAAAGGTTTTTTAAAATGAAAAAGTGATATGAATGTAGTAGAAATTAAAATTCTGAAATAAAAATATGAAATATTATGTATTGGAAATATATTACAAAACTAAAGGCTAAAGCCATAGGTGCCATTTATTTCATGCTGTTGAACGATGGCTCCTTTACCACCAAAAGAGCTAATTAATTCAGGACCTAAAAAAAATGTACTTACATTTTCTTTGGCAAGAGAATATTGACTCTGAAGCTTATACTATTCTAAATGATTGGGATTTATGCTGTTCCTTGGGGGGAAGAGGGATTGGATGATACTAAAAGTACCTGTTCTCTAAACTTTTCAGTCAATGAAGTTGGAAGTTTTTCTTATTGAATATGTTGTACATCTATTCTGATTTACCACAGAATTGGTTATGGTAATATTTAATCTAATTTTTAAAAAAATCTGGTTCTTAGAAAGGTAAATAATAAAATTTTCAACCACAACGAATGAGAAGTGTACATACAAAGCTTTTATTTCCTCCCTTGCTTCTTGAAGTAAACGTTGTTTAACTCCTGTAATTGAGGGTTGTGGAGTTCCTGCTTCTACTGCATCTTGTAATTTTGTTCCTAAAAATAAATATGACAAAACTGAGTTTACTGAAGTGGTTTTAATAGCTACAAGCACTAAAAAGGCCTTTTAGTTGTCTGTAATATTGATATTTATAATTAAATAAGGATCAATAATAAGTTTTTTGTCACACATCATATTTCTTCAAAGGGATTGTTAGATCTCAAACAGTTGAAATTACATAAAACACAGTAGCATGTATCATATAAATCATGAACAAATTCTATTGTAAAAAATGAATTACCTTAAAGTTATTAGGTTCAGATTAGATTTAGAATTCCTGGAGTAAGGGTGGAAAAAAAAAAGCATAGACAACTAACTCTTTAATACAGACCTTCACAGAACAAAATAAAGGACAGAGGAAAAGGAAACAGACAAATCTCTATTTTTTTTTGTTAGTAATAATCTAGGTAATTAAGACAAAGGGCAGCTAGATGGTACAGTGGATAGAGCGTCAGGCTCTATCAGGAAGTTAGGAAGACCTTTGTTCAAATCTGACCTCAGACACTTCTAACTATGTGACCCTGCACCAGTCACTTAACCCTCAATTTTCTCATCTGTAAAGTGAGCTGGAGAAGCAAATGACAAACCACTCCAGTATCTTTGCCAAGAAAACTCCAAATGGAGCCACAAAGAGCTGAAACAACAGAACCACAAATTAAGAAAAAAGAAGGGTTTTTTCTTGGAGTATAGAAACAGATACTTGAACTAATAGGAACATTAGTGCTATTTAATGTTAGTGTTCTGAAAATGTAAATAAAAATTCTTAAAATTTACATGAAAGATAAAACAGGGACAGTTATTTGCTTTATAAAAATAATTTTCAGCTTTACTGAAGAATTCACAATTGAATTCCTTTCAAAAGAAAACTCTTGCTGTATGTAAAATATGATTTAATTAACCAAAGAATAATTTATATATCATTTTCTAGAAATCCATCATAAAATAAAATTAGTCACCTTTTTACTTGCTTTTGTTTGCCTTTTTTTTTGGGGGGGGGGTGAGGCAAATGGGATTAAGTGACTTGCCCAGAGTCTCACAGCTAATGAGTGTTCTGTGTCTGAGGCCAGATTTGAACTCAGGTCCTCCTGACTCCAGGGCCTGTGCTCCACCCACTGCACCACCTAGCTGCCCCCACACTTTTATTTGCATACTTTATCTTTTAGTTTTGGTTCTGAAATTTGAAATGGATAAAAACATAGAGTAGAACTTAGTCATTTGTTGCATAAATTCTATTTAAATGAAAGATATCCTCAAGCATTCATTAATGAACTAAGCACAGAGCATATTAGAGCTGTATAAGCTTACAATGAAGTTGAATGGCTTTAGAAAAGTTCATTTTTCAACAAATTACAGTATGATCCAGAGTTACAGAACTTTCACCTATTTTTGTAGGTACTGAGTATAAAGAATTTCTTTATATATTATTATAAAAACTATTTTACCTGTGGAGTAAATGACTTTCCAATGCCAAGTATCAGTCTCACCTGATTGCCATTATGATTAGTTTAGCAACAATTCCAAATTTTTTTCTAAGCAAATTATGCTATGAGTGGGTACTATAAAAATAATTTAAAAATGGACACTTGTACTATACTGAACAAGGCTTAACATAACCTACTCAACAGTGAAATAATTGCCTGAAAGATTAAGAATCCTTAAAATACACAAAATTTAGAAAAAGGTTCTAATTAGTTTATTACACTTTAATATTTCAGTGGATCTGTGATCTCATTGACATAGTTCTTTCATCATAGCTCCCAACACATCCTTGAAGTCCCATCCCCTGGGACTTGTGCCTCAAGGGCTTTACAAAAGATGCATCAATATGTTAGCCATTTTCCTCTAGTCTTATTCATTTCATGGGTAGTAGTAGGGCATTCAGGTATTCATATAATATCTCCTTGTCATCATGTGATTGGTCTAATTCCTTTTTTTGTTCAAACATTTCCTCAATGATATTCCTTATTCTACTTTTTGCATGTAGGTCATCATTGACAATATGATACTTCCTACTGGGGCACATTTTGTGTCGTCTACTACTCACAACTTTGATTCCTTGGAGAATGTGGTATTTCAGTACTTGAAAACAGTTGCATAAAAATGTGGATCTTTGTGTTGGGGAAAGGTTCAGGATTGCTGAAACCACAGAGCAATTTCTCAAAAGCAATCAGGACCAGTATCTACATCAAATTCAGTTCTGGGACCAACTCATCATCTGCTTTGTAACATGCCATAAATATATATACCAATGTACTATCTTAATGGACTGGTCAATCAACTGCACATCAGAGTTGGGACATTAGGTATTTTTCATCACTTAGTTTTTTCTTGAATGTATCTTTAGTCATTTCTTTTGAGTAACAATAAATTTCATTGCAGCGGTCCTGTACTGTTCTGGGGCTTGATATAATGAGTGTAACATTATCTGCAAAAAGAAGCATCTGGTGGATCTTACCTCATTGTTTAGACCTTACGACTTCTTCCATGATAATGCTGAACATTTTGGACAAGTAAATTTTGTCATACTTTATCTCTTGTTTCACATAAATCAGAAGTAATTTGAAAAGTTATTTCTGTCATTGCATTCATTATGGAATCTTGTGATTCCATAGTATGCAACATACTTGTTGGAAGAAAGCCTTTTAGGCTGAGATTTGTTCCACCAAGTCAAAATTACACACACACACACACACACACACACACACACACACACACACACACATACATAATCAACAAGCAATAAACATAGTGAGTCCTTGTAACTCAGTCAATTACATGATTAAAAAGATATGTTTTTTTCAGAGGCAATCACTTGAGAAAGCCTGTCTCTTTTCATACTTTCATCAAAGATATCCTCAATATGCATATAGGTCACTTTTGTAAAGATTTTATAAAGATGAGAAGGTAGGATTATGGGTAATTACTGAAGATCTCTCAATAATATCTGGGGAATATTAATATCATTCAACATTCTTTCCATGATTTTGGTACCTTCCCCTCCTTTTGATAATTGTAAAGTGAAACTGCCATGCTTTCAAGATTATGTTACACTTCCCATGGATTGCATCAGTGTATACTTGCTTTCAGTCACACTTTCTAACTTCGTTTTCTCAAGTGCTACTTCTGTTTCTGTGTATAGTACATTGACTGAGGTATTAGGGGGGTTCCTTTGTCAGTGATGATAAAAATAGATGGTTATGGAAACACTGAAAATTTTCTTTTTTTCCTCTGTGTCTCTGTTGTCTTCATAATAGTTTCATTCATGAATGAACAGTGTGATAGTTCATTCATTTGGATCTCATAGCAAACTTTTTGTAGACTTAATTGTATTTTGTTGAACTTGTATTCTGAACTGAAATGCCAACTCTCTCCACTTGGCAAGGAAATCAAATGTTTTCTTTTTCCAGTGATGTCTGGGCCTTGTGGCCTCCTCCTTATGGTAAGTGTTTTACATCCATTTAATTTTTGCAGAAAATGGTGATAATTAACATCAATATCATTGTCTTCCTGCATTTCTTATTTTTTAGGTTTCCTTTGAATACAGCAGGTTGAAGCTCTATATGCTAGTATCTTCTCACCTTTTTTCTAAGTTGATATTAATTTTGATCTCTACTTTAACTAGTGGATGGTGTAATGTTGCACATTTAACTCATTCTAATATGAGCCCAATATCAATAATTAACAATTTCTGAAAAAATATTAAATAAAAAAATTATGTTGATAATCACTCACTTTTTAATTCCCTTCTGGAAGAAAGTCTTCCTAACAGATAGGCATGAGGCTTCTGATTAGTCTAAAAGACTCGGGCTTTTGAAATTTCTGAAGCCTAAGCCATTATTTTTAAATATACTAGCACTTAATAGACAGATAAGGGGTTTAGAACAGGTCTTCTTTGGCCAAAGAGTTATGTGTGTTAAGAAATGTGCTGAGAACCGAATTATTTCTAAATTTTATGAGCCATCAAGAATCATGTGATATACAACTACAGAGTCATTTAAAAGACTGTTATTACTACTTTGCTGATCCTTCCAAAGAGAGGAATTCTGTTTACTCTTGGAATTTACAAGTTTTTATTTAAAGGGGTATAAAATGTGACCTATCTAGGCACTGATTATATAGCATTGCTAATTTTTGAAATTCCCATAGTAAATTCAATTAGCTAAGATAAAGAACAAAAAATAATAAAGGCATTTGGTATATGAAGAATTTTCAAGATAGAATAAACTATAAAAATTACTTAGTCCAAATCCCTCATTTTAAAATGAAAAAAAATGAAGCCTGGATAAGTTAAATGACTCACTTAAAGTCATACAGCTAATGGTACAGTTGAGACTAGACTTTGATTCCTAACATACTGTTCTTTGTGCTATACCATAACATGTGTCTTTAACATATATTATTCCATAAATTCATAGTTAATAAATAATTTTTTTAAAAAAAAACCCTGACCAGCGTTTGTTTATAGGTACTTTTTCCATTTACAGATAAAGAAGAAACTGAGGTTCAGAAAGATCAAATAGTTGGTTCAGGTCATGAAATTAATCAATGACAGCATTCTATTTTCTGGGTCATAATTTATAATGTTTCTATAAAGAGTCTATTTCTAAAACTAAATTGCTATAAATGACCAAGCGCTTTCCTCATGTATCTCCATTCTACATTTATGAGTGCTTATAGATTTCAAAGAGATGTCTGTGCAAAGAAGACAGTTACAGTTTTCAGCTATAGATTGAAAACTATAAGCAACTATTTTTGTCTTTTCTTTTCAAGTAAGCTTTCTTCACTAAATTAAGCACGGGATTTTAGGTTACTTTTCTGTGGAACTATATCTTGATTTTAAAAAGTTTTCATTTCTCATGAAATAAAAGTTTTTTTAAAAAAAGGAATTAATTTATAATCAGAAATGAATGTTTCTTGTGTTATACGAAACAAATAAAATCACTAGATTCCATTACACTTTAATATCACTGTAAATAAAGTGGTTGAGTTTGTTAAGAAAAGGAATGGGATTATGGCTAAATGATCTGGTTTGGGGTTCCTTACAATTGTAAGGTCATTTTATCTCTGTTATTCATCTGTAAAAAGAGGAAAATGCTAACAGCTCATAGTGAAGAAAATTTATTCTTTAGCATCTGGCAAACTTTATGTAAGGGCTGTGATAACTTTATAAAAAGTTCATAAAACTTTTATAAAAACAAGACAGTTTGAGGACTTTAAAGGAAACAAACTGATTTTCTTTCACTTGCTTTCTCAAATTCAAAGCTTAATTTCCTTCTTTTTAAAAAAGAAATCTAGGTTTCTCAAACTGCACTTAAAATGTAATTTGCAAACAGATTTGTTCTTTACTTTTACATAAATTAAGTTTAACTTTTCTTTCAAAAAATCAAAGGTAAAATAATTTGTTTATTCTTAAATAATAAATTATTTTGCTATAAGCTCAAGCTACCCAGATAGCATGTTACAAATGCTAAAATTAATCAAAAGCAAGAATGAAGAATTGTTCTAGCTTTTTAAAGCCAACAGTGGAATTTAGTGATAGAGAAAATTGAGCTCTAAGAATTCCAGTTTTAAACAGATTTTGATTATACCTTTCCTTGGGCTTTCCTGAAAGTCAGAAATCTCATTCACTTTTCTCCGTCCTGTGTTAATACGAGATTGTACGTGGTTATATGGAGTGTGTCTATGACCTTGGAATTGAAGTTGCTGTTTAGTAGAAATTAGTTTGTTTCTGAGGCCTTCATTTTGTTTTTCAAGCTCATGAACTCTTTCTTGCAGCTGCTCAATCGTTTCTTCTAGTTCCACATCCCGTCCTTGCCGCTTGGGGCCGCCACCAATCCGCTCACATCTTTTCTTGTCATTAACAAGCCGTATTAACTTGGTGGCCATTCTGGGGGAAATAATAAAAAAGATGAAAAGGAATGTGAGAAGTCAGCATAAAATGCATTCTGTTGAAAGGAACATAATCACTGTGAAGACTTCAGTGCAGAACCTGAATAATAAATTTCAGGTTTTGATGTAACTATTACTGCCTGTGAAGAATCCTTTGATGATAATTGAAACCACTGGGCAACAATCTGCTTTATAGCACTGACAAATAACAGTTTCCTAAGGCTTATCATTTAAGGTTAGTAAGGAGAGAACACATATTTACTCCATATGCCCCTTAAATACAATTTTTAACGCATGACCTTATATAAGAACTCGGCATGCCATTAAGCATAGTTACAGTTTGTAGATGTCTGTCATGAATAAAGTATAAGATATAAAATAAATAATTGTTCAATTCAATTTGTAATTCTACTATGAGTTTAAACTACTTTGAAAGCATATTAATAATATGTTAACATTTGATGACATATTGTCTCTGATTTCTTTTTAAGACTGGAAGGTATATAACAATTTTTAAAATGTGTGGTTGGGCAAATCTAAAACCATGATGAATTCTAAGTGAATGAAACTGTTATAATACCCCAATTGAATAAGAAACATAATTGTTAATAGTAGAAAATGATTACAGAATATATGGTTTTCTCCTATCTTTAAATGTTACAAATTTTATTTGTGGAATCACAAGAGTTATACTTTTGATTCCTTTGAGTTTTGATAAACACTAGTAAGACAGAACAAAAGACAGAAAGGGCACATGAGGGTGATGTAATATACAAGCACGGAAAACATGCCCGACAGTGAATGTAAAAAAAAAAAACTTGGCAAGACAAGAAAGAAAAGGTGGCTTTGATGAGAGATACAAGTTCAAGACTTTACAAAATTGGTCGCACATCTTCAATAGCTGTATCTAATTTATAGAGAATCCATTTTTGCAAAGACCCAGACAGGAGATTAAAAAAATAAAAACACACTTCATTTGTTCTATGGGGTTTGCTTTATTTTAGCATGGTTACAGACAGAAGCTTTTACTTAAAAGAACAAAAGTGAAATAAAAAAAACCCTTTAATAGCTTTAGGATGTCACAGAACACTAGTTCTTTTACCCATAAGCAAAGTCCTCTATGGATGCAGTAGCAAATACATATTTAGCTACACTTTTGTTTGTACAGCATATACCATCAAGGAAATTTATATATAACATAATCAGTTAAGATTTTTCCTTGAGGCCGACTTGTAAGAGATAAAGGAAAAATGCTGATAACTACAAATGGAGTACCCCATCATATTTATCAATGGTTCAGTTCCTCTTTTCCATAATTGAAAGAGACCAAAGATATCTAATTAGCAACTCTGCCAACATATAGTAACTCAACCCTGTTCTGATCATGGAAGAAGAGTTCGAAGATTTTGAGTCATTTGTAGCCTAACTATGGGAACAAATTACATGTATGTGAGTCACAGTCAGCCATGTAGAGATAGCTCAATAGATTTGGTGATGCCAATTTACACATCGAAATTCACTCAATCATACAAAGACATATGGATGTTCTACTGAAGATATAAATATTGTTCCAAGGGCATACCAAATTTAATGCTATACTATTAATCTACACTTGGAGGAAAATCTATGATCATAATTTCAGAGACAAGACAAGTGAATCAATATAACAGTTTTAAATTTCTTCAGTGAAGTTATAAGTAAACCTTGTTGGTATAAACAACATGGAACTTAACGCTGACACTCAAAAAATACTCTTCAATAAATAGCCAATGTTCTATAGTGAAAATATTATGATATAAATTTCCAAATAATCAACCTCTTGCCCAGAAGGTATAATGATTTATTCTGAGCAAACAGTAAAGAAAGGAGAATTCCTTTATTCAACTTTAATTAGTAAGATAAACAAGTTAATAATTAAAGTACTACTGTAATGCCTCCTCATGCCGCGAATATGACTGACTCTCAGTAACAATGAATACGAGTCCTCACAGGTTGGAAAGGATTCTAGTATGAATACTGAGACTATGTTTGGGGAGACTAATCCCCAGAAGATTGGTCAGAAGAGGATGAAGAATTTTTCTAGTTAAAGTAATTTATGTAACAATTTATTAAGGTGGGGGTAAGAGTTAGTGGGAAGATAGACTTGCTAATTATATCAATGGAAAGAGTATTCACCCACCAATGGATGCATAGATCTTTTGAAGTATAAGAAGCAAAAAACAATTATATCTTGTGAGATTTCTGGATTGGTAGAAAAATCATAGGCTAAAACATTTTTAGGATCTAGCAACATGGCTGTTTACAAAATTACATTTATATTTAAGGCAGAGAAAAGATGGGTAAATTTAAAATCATCTAAATCTAGGTATCTTTGCAATGTCAGTGCTGGAAGGAACCTCAGAAAAATGCTCTGCAAATCTTAAAAGACTATTTAATAATAAATAATTCCCTTTTTTTTTTTGAATGTTGAAACTGAGGCCCTCAGTGAAGCTGAGTGATTTGCTCAATACAGACTGGAAGGAGTTTAAAAGCCATATAGTCTAATCCTTTAATTTTATGGATGGTAAACATGAGGCACAAAGAGGTTAATGATTTACCCAAGGTCACAGAGGAGCAACTGGGAGGAAGGATTCAAGGCCAGATCCTTTGACTTCCAATCCAACACCTGACTGTGCTATGTTACTTCCCATAGTTATTCAATGAAGAGCCTTGATTAGGGTCCTCTGAATCTAGGGCTTCCAACTGATTGTATGCCTTTTTTTTTTCATGATGCCACCTTGCTTTCTCTATTGTCCTCTTTATAGTTTCTGGTTGGAGTGTAGTGCTAATGATGTCAAGGCTGGGATTTAATTTTGTATTGGCTAATGGGCTACGTAGAGAGGAAAACCATGTTTCATGGCCAAAGGCCACACTCTTAACTCCAATCATTTGATAAAATGACCTTGAGAAAAGTCACTTAACCTTTCTAGGCCTATTTTCTAACACATAAAATGGAAGGTTTGGACTAAATGACCTCAAAGATGTCTTCTAGCTCTAAATCTTATGAAAATGTATGATGTTGGTCATAAATGAATCAGGAAAAATACTCTATCTTTGCATAACCTACCACTGCCACCAGTATTGGAAAAACAATTTAAAATACAAGTCCTCTTCACATTGGTCAGAAGGGTCATCTTGTTCTTTGAAGTACTGAACATTTTATCTAAGTTAAACTTATCAAATTAGGAACTAAAAGAGAAATTCTACTGGTGTATTTTAAATGAAAACAACCAACCAACCAACAACTAGCATTTTCACCTGTACTACTTTTCCACTGAACCCAGAGACTATGAAATATTAATATGAATCTGTTCTAAGAGAATCTGTGTTTACTTTTTTGCAATACTTACTGAACTTTTAAAAAAAGTTACTACGCATTCAAAAGAGCATATTTTTGAACATACAGAAAATGCACATCTAAGAAAATAATACTGGACTAAATTTTTGGTACACAAAAAAAAGGCAGCATGGGTGAACAGACTTTTTTTTTAGTTTAATATATAACCTAAATTAACTCAAATATTAAGAAAATGTTTATTAAGCATGTCCCAAAGATTGAAGAGATGCATTCATTAATAAACTCCAACTCTTAAGGGAACATGAATTCTAAAAAGGCACTTTAAAAATTTTTATTTAAAAAAAAATTTCCATTTTTAAACCAAGTACACATTAAAGACAGATGTCTTGGAACAACTACTTATTAAGTCATAAGTATTATTAAATTACAAACAGACACGTGTAAACTTAAGGTATGGTTAGTTATTAGTTTTTTTCTTTGAAATATTAATTCTAGCCATACCAAACACTCATGATCCTTTAGTTTATAAGAGACTCATTTCCAGTTAAGATAATAAAATATTTGTATACCCTTCAAACCTTGTTTTAAAAAATTCTATATCATAACCTTTTAATTTTATCTTCTTGCTTGGAGGCATGCTGTTTAAGTACAATGTTCTCTTCATGCAAACGCAAAAATCGATCTTCCAATTCCTCACGACTGACACGTGACACGAGTTGTCGAGACTTTGAATTCCAGGGAACTGAAGATTTTGACAAAAAGAAAATTCCAAGAAAATTAATCACATGTTTAATACTTAGGATGCATTTCTTAAAAAAACTTTGACCTGACTTGATCTAGGCTTTTGAAATTTTAAGCAACTCATCATTCACTGAGATAACAACTTGTACATTTCTCATATCACAGGTACATACCAAACATCAATATTTTGGGTTTTTTAAATATTCGTATTAAAGAACACTAATAGATATTCAAAAATTAATACTGCCAATGAAGTAAAAATACTTAGTATTACATCCTGTTAGAGCAGTATCTTAGAGATTATTTAGGGCATATACCCTTTATTTTAGAAATGAGAAAGCCATAGCTTACAACAGTCATTTGTCCAATACCACAAAGATAGTTATTGTGAAACCTGAGGACAGAATCCAGGAATTATAAGATTATAATATGCTGCTCACTCATTAGGAATAACAAAATTTTCCCTACATTTATGAACAATGTTGAGACACGTAAATTAAGAATGAGGACATTTGAAACATTCTTTTTTGTAGATTTGAATGCTAGCGGATTCAGTTATATAAAAAAAAATTTCAAAAATTTGACCTACACCAAAACAATCTAGAAAATTTGTGCACAGTTTTCACTGAAAAGACTGCCTCAGAGAATCATCATTCTACAAGCCACCATATTTATTTCAGAAAATTTTTAATATTATTTGTTGGCATATGCATATGACATCTCTTCAAATCTGTTAAAAAGTACTTTTAATAGTCCTCATAAGACTAATGAAAGAGGATAAATTATTAATCCCATACTAAAGATTAAAAAAAAACACTCAAGCTCCTGTTAACTGTCAAAGAAAACCTGATTTGTGCCTTTGTTTAGAGATGATTTTCTTAGTTACGTGAGGCATCATATACTCTCATAGGGTTTATTACCAATAAGGATTCCAAAAACAAAAGTTGCACAATTTTCACCTTTATCTTCATTGACTAGAATGATAACTTCCTTGAGGCATTTGTTGTCTTTCCATTTTTAATTGTATTCATTAATCTCCAACGTGTCTACTTATGTTCTTTTCATATAAAGGAAGGCAATCAATGCTAAGGAAAAATTAAAATGCTAACAAAAAAAGAACTTAGAATACATTTTGAATTCTTAGCCTAGTCAATAAAGAGCCAAGCAGTATAACATGGCTGACACATTGTGTACACAAATCAAAGCACAAGTTTTAAATTGTTTTCAAAGTTTTAAATTGTTCTCAAAGCTACCCTTTTTCTTCTTTTGGAAAAGTGCCTCTTGGTTCTTTATTAAACCAATGAGTGATGAAAGGATCAAGAAAAAGATTTCCAGAATACATATTAATTTGATTGTGAAAACCCACTATCATCTGAAACAAGTCACTTTAAGACCCTCTACTTAAAAGGCAAATTTTTAAAATATGGCATTTCTCCCCTCATAAAAGTTAAACAGAAAGATACATTTTAATAGTGAATGTGATACAAACCAGGCAATTCAGTTTTAAGGCTTGATACCTTATGTTTATTACATACTGATGTATTTAAAAGATGATTTACAGTTCTTCTTTATCACAACAGAAGACTTTACTTTTTCTGTGAACAGCTGATACCTGATGTATATAATGAAAGTGCATCTTATTTCTGACTTCCATTTTTTAGTCTAGTCTAACTTGGACCTGCATTGTTACTTGAACCTCATATTCTATATGAATAGCATGAAAAATTTAAGATCAAAAGTAAAAAAAAAAACAACCAGTGATCAAATTTCATGACTATAAACTAATAACAGCTGGTCAAACCTTTCAATCCTCCAAGAAGTCGTGGACCTGTATCTTTCACAGGCAGGTCTCCTGCGGTCTCATCAGTTGGGCTAGACATGATCTATCTGTGGATAAGAAAATTCAAATAAAACCTTCTCCATCTAAACTATCCACTATGCAAAATGAATGAGCCAAATAAAAACAAGGCAAGAGCTTTAATAGACATCTTGTTGTCCTACATATGTTGCTCCTAGAAGATGAAAGCTTCCATTCTAAACAAAATACTTCATTTAATCATGGAGAACATGTTCCTTTCAACAGTACCTTCTATAATTTGCTTAGGAAATGAAATAAAGTTAGTCCGTTAGTCTTCTGCTCTCTTCCCTATTCTTCTTGCCAGTTCCCCCCATTCCCAAACTCATCTTAAAACAAAAGATTAAAAAAAAACCAAGCAAAACAAAAACCCCAGAAAACCATGCTTATTCCTACAATGTGGATCCTACCAATTTTAAAGATGGAAGTTTCATAGATATTAGCCTTAGCTTCTAGTACAGTTTGGTCCCCCGAATCTTCAACCAAAAGGTGAAGGAGCTCTAGCTGACTAAAACAAAAAATAAACGACCAAGTTTCTGTCCTACTTACAGCTGCTAACACCATATCTTTACTTTTTCTGTAGATGGGAATGAATAACTTGTCCTCAATGAACTGAATAATGGTATTATTATTTAGATTTAGGAAGTCTGTGGAACATTGGAAATTACTATGAGGAGGATCTACCAAAGCAAAAAACCCTCATTTTTCTGCTAAGTCTAGAGTATTGGTAAATCACAAATAATTTCAGTTATAATCCATAAAAGAATTTTACTTTTCCTTTTAAAGTGAATTTCTTCTAGAAAAGGTATATGCCATGAAATTAAGCCCATAGTAGGGGCTAAGTAAATACCATATTTATTGATGCAACTAAGAAATAAAAGTAACAGAAATTCAATCAAAAGGTGAGGAATTTTTGAAGTTGACTAGTCAAATAGTTCCCTTGTGGTCTTAATTCCCTCAACACTAGGATTTTAAAACAGTATAATACAAAAATATTGATAATTAATTTGCTTTTTTAAAAATTTATAAACATGCTGCACATGTGGAAAATTATATCAAATAAAAATCACGGTTTAAGACATTTTACCTGACACACAACATAGCACACTGTCACCTTCCCTGAAGGCTTCTTCCACTGTAAACGTAGCTACTTGAAAGACCAAACCCCTTGGATTGTAGATTTGTAAGTTACAACATATCAAATACCTATATATACCTGTGAGAAGAACCACATTACAAGTCTCCCTGTGTAAGTGGCAAGTCAGTTATTCACCAAATATTAAATTGCACCTCTGAAATCATCTAGTCCAATCTCTTTATTTTATATAGATGAGGAAAAGGAGGCCCAGAAAGGGTAAGTCATACCATATACATATGTAGTAAATGGTAGAGACAGATTTAAACCCAGTTTCCCTCCAGGCCATCTGATTTATTGAAACACAATAAAGTAACTGCAAATGAGTTGTAGGCTTCCCTCTAATTGTCTTGTCTCCCTTGACCCTCAGTGCCAAGAGAATCAAGGAAGGGATTATAGGTTTAGAACTCACTGTTATTGGTTCGGCAAGCAGTTGGATAAAATGGAGAAAATTTTGGTGTTACTGAAACTAGAAGGATTTTCATAGTAGCAGCCATTCCCATCTGGTTTCACTATGGTCCGGTCCTGCACTGCTCAACATCTTGTCTCTGCTCTGGATCTCCAACTGACCACCCCAACTCTCCAGGATCTATTCCAGCTTCAGGCTGCAGAAACAGCAAACAGAAAGTAACTAGGCTACCTTGCCTCATCACAGGTTCATAGCAAAGGTTATCACTCTTCCAGTTACCTAGGTTTGCAATCATAGAATTATCCTCCACTCTTCATTCTCTTACATTGCCACCCCTCCCCATGCTCCCCCATCCAATCAGTTTACAAGTATTGTCGACTGTACCTCCATAACGTTTCTCACATCTGTCCCTCTCTTTCCATTGAATATTTACACTTTAGTTCAATCGATCAATCAATAGCTTAGTCCTTTATCACCCCTTGACTGAATTATTGTAATTGCTTTCTAATTGTACTCTTAGCTTTGAGTCGTTTCCCTTCACAAATCCATCCTCCACACTGTTGCCAAAGTGCTTTTCCAAAAGTATAAGTCTGACCACATGACTCACCTCATCAAAAAACTCCAGTTGTTCCCTATTGATCCTCTAGGATAAGATAAAAATTCCACTGTCGGGTATTTAAAGGCCTCCCCCGCCCCCATCTGTCTCCAGCCTACTTTTTCAGGCTTATTACATACATCCTCTCAGGTATTCTATGGCCCAACCAAAATGGCTTATATCTCTTCCTCCCACGTGACATTCCATCTCTCATCATCAGGCGCTCCTTGCACATGCTGCTCCCCCAATATATTCTCTCTTCATTAGAACTCCTAGTTTCATACAAAGTTCTGCTGAAGTGCTGCCCCCTGTATGAAGACTTTTCTGCTTCTCTCTAATTGCTAGTGCCTCTTTACCCTGCTCTATTACCTTATATTTAATTCTCTACATGTTGTTTTCCCTGATAGAATGAAAGCTCCTTGAGGGCACAGATTATTTCATTTTCCAGACCCCTAGTTACTAATATTATGCCTGGCACAAAGAGGCATTTAATAAATCCTTATCGATAGATGCCACTCCTCCACTCAAAAACTTTCAGTGGCTCCACACAGCCTATCAAATAAACTTGAAATTTCTGACCACAGCATTCAAGGCCCTCCATATTCTAGCTTATAGTAGTAGCTTATACCAATATTATATATGTATATGTATATGTACCACAAACTGAACTACTCTCTTCCTGGTTTTCATCTTATCTTCGCCTGCCTCTGAGCCTTTGTTTATGTCGTTTTTAGTTGGTAGAATAGATACCTGACATATTTCTACTTGTTGAAGTTGTTCCTTTCCTTCAAGAAATCAATTCAGGTATCAATTTTTTTTTTTAGGCAATTGGGGTTAAGTAACTCGCCCAGGGTCACACACCTAGTAACTGCCAAGTGTTTGGTCTGAGGCCGGATTTGAACTCAGGTACTCCTGACTTCAGGGCCGGTGCTCTGTTCTCTGCGCCACCTAGCTGCCCCCCGATATCACTTCTTACCCCACACCTTCTCTCACCTTCTTATAACCTGATCCCTACAACTGAAAGTAATCTACTCCTCAAATCTCTCATAGGACTTCCTCTGACTCAACTTTACTCTGTCATATTCTACCTTGTACCATATACATATCTGGATATGTCATATCCCCCCTACCCCCCAGTCATCTTCATTTTATGAGTGGAAGAGTTTTGTCATTTTTCATCTTTGTATTCCTAGGACACAATGCTTCACACATAGTAAGTGCTTAATAAATTTTGTTAAATTGAATTTCCCTAATATGGAAAATGAGTTTTACCAGTTTTAATGATTACGTCCCTACTGTACTTTCTACTGATGTGATTGCTCCTTTTCTCAAAAATCTTCAGTGATTTTCTAGTGAATGAAGATCAAAATCTTTTGTATGGTATGTGAGGTATTTGGTGCTACTCCACCTTTAAAAGCAGTCTGATTTCATATCTCTCCTCTAATCATTCTTTACTAACTGGATTACTCTTTATAGAGGAACATACTCTTCTCTCCAGTCTCTGTGCCTTTATTCAGTGTTCCCTATTCCTGGAATGTCTTCCCTTTCTCTCTTCTAGTTGAATCCTTGAACATCCATTAAGGCAGAGCTCAAATGCCACCTCTCCTATTATATGTCCTTTCTCTAATGAACATTTCCTCTTAAGATTTCACAAAGTACTTCCCCCTCCACCCCAGATTTCTAATTCAGTTAAATGTATTTTAAAGTTCTGTGTTTGCAACTTATCCCCTTACTAGAATTTAAGCTCTTCTGAAAGAGACCCTATCTTATCCAAACATTCTATCTTCCTTTAACACCCAGTATAGCCCTCTGAACACTGTAAATACTTAATATTGTTGAATTGGTGAAAGGGTTAACAAAAATAATTACTTAATATGAGTCACAAAACCTAATGGGGTCTTAGGCATAGTATCTGGAACACAGTAGGTGCATTTTGCATTGCTCACACCATATCTGGAGTACTGGGCTCAGCTCTGGACACCACATTTTAATTAGAAAGGAATTCAGAAGAAGGTGACTAAGATACTGAAAGCCTCAAAGCCATGTCACATGTGGATTAATCAAAAGAACTGAGGATGTTTAGTCTACAGAAGACTTAGAAAGGACATAAGAGTCATTTTAAAGTATTTGAGGGACAATAAAGATTAGATTTGTACTTCTTAGTCTCAAAGGGAAGAACTAGGAGTAATAGGTAGATTTTTCTGAGACACATTTTAGATTCAATTTAAGGAAAAACTTACTAAAAATTATAGCCACATAAATGTGTAGGGAGTTAGGATGTAGTGGGTTCCCTCTCACCACAGGTGTTCAAGTAAAAGCTGGGTGACCACTTGTTATGTTTTAAAGAGAATTCTTGCTTAAGTATTGGCATTTTTTTAAGTGTATACTATTTGCAAGGTACTGTGTTAACCGCTGAGGATACAGTTCCTGCCCTCAAAGAGCTTACTGTACTAGGAAGATAGATAAATAATATAAATAAAACATAAATAAATGGAAGCAAGGTACTAATAACAGGGGGAATCAGGAAAGGCTTCTTGAAGAAGATAGTATTTGAGCGAAGCCTTAACTGGCTGTTGAGGTTCAAGAATCGAAGGTGAAGACTGTGCAAAGTTAGGGGAGGCTGTGGATTGAAACTGTATATGGGAACAGCAAGCAGGCAGTTTTGGGAAGGGGGGGGAATAAAGTGGGTGAGGAGAGTAATGTGCAGTCATTCTAGAGATATTTATATTTTGTCTTAGATACAATAGGTAGCCACTGAAGATTCTTGAGCAGGGGTTTGACATGGTTCGACCTGTGTTTTAACCATGTGGGAGTTGTGTGAAGGATGGATTGGAGAGCTGGAGTGATGAGGTCCTGAACCCAATACCATGGCCGAACCCGATTAATGAATATCAGCATCAGTATCACTTATCTTTGGGATTTGAGCTCCCAGCTCAGGAAGGGAGAGGGCACTAGGCCTCCAGTCGGGGATGGGGAGAGGGCAGGGTGGAACCGATCCCAAGGACAAGGAGGCCCGGAATGGTTTTCTTGGATTAAGGAGTGGGATCGAGGACTCCTCTAAATGGGGAAAGTGATCCCAATTCTTCAAGCACTCTTTCCACAAGTGCAATGGCGCCAAAAGGCTTCCCCTCTCCCAACACGCAGTACTCACCCCAGCTCTCTCTCAGGCGCCAACGCCGCCAGCTACCGTTGCTATAGCGCCCACATCGCTTCCGCTGGATTGCTACAAAAACCCGAAGGAAACGAGACAAAGAGGCGTTCCCAATTGCCCGATGGGAAATGTAGTTCTGACTAGGCGTCTCTTCCTTGTCGTACTTAGAAAAGTGGACTACACTGCCCGAAGGTGCAGCACGAGGAACTTCGGGGGCTCTTCCTTCGATCCTCGGGCATGATCTTGACGTGATGCATCGTGGGAATCGTAGTTCTGGTGATTCGGCTTGAAAGCTACACCTGGCAAGGAGAAGTATGCGGAGAGAACTACCAGGGAGGCGGGGCAACCGGGAAGCCAGGAAAACCGGCCCGCTGCTGCGGAGGTAGCTGAAGCATGAAACGAACCGAAGGCACCAGTGAGCAAGAGCGGGAAGCAAAGGTAGGGACTCTTGCCTAGATCAGGGGCGGGGTTTAGGGTCTGTTCAGGAGCTGGAACTGAAGAGCTGGGGTTGCTGGAGCGGCCCACGGATCTGGAAAGAGAAAGAGGAGGATGGGGCTGCGCAACCGTGAGGAGAGGGAGCGGGACCGGGGGTCGCGGATCCGGGAGGGGTTTCGACACTGGTTTGTAGCTAACGTTTCGTGTCCGGTGGAAAAACTGTCCTCGCTTCTCGCCCCCTACGACCCCCTGTTGGGTGTCTCAACTCTTGGCTACTGGCCGCCGGCTCCATGCGGGCACTTGGGGCTTCCCTGCCTCGGTGTCTTTTCTGTCTCGTAGCAATAATTGCACCCTCCGCATCCTCCCTTCCTCACTGGCACACCTGGTGAAATCTTAATGGGGATGAAAAACCTGTGAGGTCCCGTATTTGTACCAGCATTTGTGGAAAATGCGCATTTAGTGCAGAAGGTTTTAGGGCAGGAAGGGACATTAGAAACCCCAAGTCTACCTCCTCACCTCCGTTTTACAGATGGAGAAATTGAGGCCCAAAGAAGGAAGGACTGTGACTTGGCCTTAGTCAACAGTTAGTCAACATGCATTTATTTAGCCATTCCTGGGTGCCTGGCACTGTCCTAAATTCTGGGTATTCAAAGAAAAGCAAAAGCGCAGTCAGTCCCTGCCCTCAAGGAGCTCATTATCTAATGGGGGAGAAGACGTTTCGAAAAACTCTGTAGAATACAAATTATAGACAGAGAAAATAGAAGGTAGTTTTACAGGGAAGGCTGTAGCAGTGACCTGGGAGTGCCTTCTGCATAAAGAAGGAAAGCCCATAGGTAGAGGGGAGTAGGGGAAAGCTTTCCAGGGTTGGGGGACAGCCCTGTGAATAGGCACGGAGTTAAGAGATAGAAAGTCTTGTGGGAGGAACAGCAAGAAGTCCAGTCTCTAGATTTTGGAGGATGTTAGAATTTGAATCTAGGGCCTCTGGCCTCATTGAAAGCATTTATCTACTTTGTTGATACTGTTAACTACATTACATTATCTTATGATGAAGTCCCTATGAATCTGCTTTGTAATGAAAAGGGCTCTGTAGACATCAAAATTGGAGTGCGTTTGACAATAGTATGCTTTGGTAAGCATCTGATAAATGCTTTTTAGTAATGAGGTTACATTGAAATTTTAGTACTAGGAGAGGTAGCTCTCCTGCAGCTACTGCAATGAGGCCAAGGTGTAGAAAGAGACTCATACTGTCCAAACTTCATTTTGTATAGTGAAGCAGAGCTCTAATCAATCAGGTCCATTCACACCTTTTCTTAGGCCTTTTGCCACTTGTTTCCTATATCATATGATACCTTTGAATTCCTTTTCTTCTCCCAAGTGTCATCATTGATTACCATATTTTTGTCAATATGGGGTATTCTTTGCATAAGTGATAGTTTGTGTTTGAACATAATGAAAATAGCTAACTAACATTTATATAGTATTTTAAGGTTTGGAGAGTGCTTTACGAAAATCATCTCATTTTATCTCCATTATAACTGTGTGAGGCAGGTGCTATTATTATCAGCCCCATTTTGCTGATGAGGAAATTAGACAGGCACAGCTAGTAAGTGTATGAGGCCAAATTTGAACTCAGATCTCACTGACTCCATGTCCAGTGCCTTTTCCACTGTGTTACTTAGCTCTAGTGTCTTTCTTTTACACTATAAATGCTCTAAAGCCCTAAAGTTATAACTACATTCTGTGAATCCCATAATTATAGGATTATAATAATTGCTAACATATATGTATATATTTCTTTAAGGTTTGCAGAGTACTTTACATATATTATTTTTGCATGTATTTAAGACTGAAAGGACCTCAAATTGTTCCATTTCCAGCGCCTTCTGTTCTCTTCTGTGCATTAAAAAAAGTTTCAGTGGCCCTCTTTTTTGGCATTATTGTTGTTAACTCTGCTTCCCCACAACCCCATTCCATTAAAAAAAAACAAAACTGAAAGAAAAAAAACCTTGTAGCAAGCATAGTTAGGTAAAACGAATACACATAATGACACTACTAAACACGTATACCTCTTTCTGCAACTTGGTGTCCATCATGTCTCTTTCAGAATGTGGTTAAGTAAAGCCTCTGGAGACATAGTTAGTCATTGCATTGATCATATTTCTCAAGTGTTTCAAAGTTGGTTTCTCTACAGTGTTGTCGTCCTAGTATAAGTTGTCCCCCTGGTTTTATTCACTTCATTCTTTATCAGTGGATACTACCCAAGGTCCTCTGAAATCATATCTTTTGTCATTTTGTTGTGGCACAGTATTCTATTGCATTCATATACTATAGTTTCTTCAGCAGTTCCCCAATTGGTGGGCAATTTTAGTTCTTTTTTTCCCGCCTCCCTTTTAATCTTCACTTCAAGATTAGAAAGTTTATTTTCCTTGCTAATGTATTCCCGGCCTACAGTTATCCTCCCTCTTAACTTATCCCTTGTTGCTGCTTGTTTTCCTGTTGAGTTGAATGTGCATGTGCACACCTATGCTTGTGTGCATGTGTGTTCAACCTTCCTTCATTTCATATAAAAGTGAGGTTTATCTAGTGTCTTCTCTTTTCACCTTTTCATCTCTGTAGACTTTTGCCATGCATTCCAGTTATGAAAAAAAAAGCAAGTTCTACTCCCCCCCTTTCCTCTTTTCTGTACTAGGGTATTCTTTTTTACCTTCTCTTTCGCTTCTTAAGAGCCTTAGAACAGAATCAATCCACATTCATGTCCTATGTTTTTCTTGTTTAAATCCCTCAATACACTTTGAAGACATTAAAATTTTGAAGGGACTCTTGTACCTTCTCCCCCTATTAGAATTTGAGTACTCTGTCATCATACAGTCCCTTCTATTTGGTACAAATAAATTTAACTTTTAAGGTTTATCTTGACTCTTGTGATTGCCTTTCCAAGTTCTTATTCAGCTCTGGTCTTTTTATTAGAAATGCTTGAAAATCCTCTATTCCATTAAAGATCCATTTTCCCCCTGTGGAATTATACTCACCTTTTCAGGGTAAATTATTCTTGGTTGTCTGCCTTTTTCTTTTTCCTTTTGGAATATTATATTCCAAGATCTCCTCTCATTTATGGTAGAAGCTATTAGGTCTTGTGTAATCCTGAGTGTGGTTCCTTTTTATTTTAATTTCTTCTTTTTTTTTTTTTTTGGCTAGGCAATGGGGTTAAGTGACTTGTCTAGGGTCACACAGCTACTAAGTGTTATGTGTCTGAGGCTGGATTTGAACTCAGGTCCTCCTGAATCCAGGGTCGGTGCTCTATCTACTGCACCACCTAGCTGTCCCTATTTTAATTTCTTCTTTCTTAATGTTTGCAGTATTTTTTCTTTGATGTGGGAACTTTGGGTTTTGGCTCTGACATACCTGAGACTTTTCCTTTGATAAATGGATTTTTTTCTATCTTTACTTTGTCCCCAGTTCTGTCTGTCAATTTTCATTTATGATTTCTTGAAATGTAGTGTTTAGGCTTTTTTTTTTAATCATGTTTTTCAGGGAGTGAGAGGGAAGAAGGGAATAAGCATTTATATAATACCTACTATTTGCCAGATTCTGTACTTTTTACAAATATCTCATTTGATCCTCACAAAAATTCTGGAAGGTAGGTGCTATTATGACCCTCATTTTACACTTGAGGAAAGTGAGGCAAACAGATGTTAAAATGTCTTGCCCAGGGTCATACAGCTGATAAGTAGCTGAGCCCAGATTTGAACTAAAGTCTTCCTGACTCTTAGTCCAGTGTTTTATGCATTGCAACACTAGATTTCTCAGTCAATGATTCTTAAATTATTTTTCCTTGTTGATCTGTTTTCCATGTAAGTTGTTTTTGATATCATATATTTTGTATTTTCTTTTATTTTTTATCAGCCTTTTGATTTCCTAATATTTCTTGCTATCAGGTAGCCATTGATTTCTGTTTGTTCTATCTTGTGGAAAATTCAATTTTCCTTTGAGTCTCTATTTGAAGTTATGGAATTTCCTCTCCTTTTGGGTAATTGCTAGATCTATGATAATTTTTTTTCTACTTTTCATGTCTTTATTGGTTGACTTGTCTATACAACTTAAGTTCCAGATTTGGGACCTTGTGCCAGGGGTACTGCTCCCTGCTGCTCTTTTGGTGGGGGAGTCTTTTGGGTGAGTTCCTGTGTTGACCTCCAATTCTTGGGAATAGGCTGGTCCTGGATCTTTGAGGTGCAGATCTCTACATCTTCAGGGTCCTCCATGGTATCTTTTGACAGACTCCTGGGGGTGCCACCAGCCAGAGTGTGGTTGTGCTGCACTAATTGCTGTGTCTTGTGAGGACAGAGCATACTTGGCTCTTGATGCCTCTGGGCATCTTGCTGAAGACTGCTTGGGCCTTTGACCCAACTCTGGTCACACAGGGAGCTGGTGCTTCTTGGTGCCAGCTTTGCTGGGAGCCTCTTTTTCTATTAACTCTTGAACTTCTGGTTGACTTTTTGTGTACTTCTTGGACAGAAAAAGTCATAGTTTCTCTTTAGATTTCTTAATCATTGTTTAGTCTGGTATAAATTTCAGGCTTTTTTAGGTGTTTGTGGTTGGTAGGCAGTCAACGTCCAGTCAGGTAGCCATCTTGGCTAGAAGTCCAACTATTTGACCTGGGACAAGTCACTTGACTGTGTGGGCCTGATTTTCTTCATTGGTAAAAGAAATGGCCGGACTAGATGACCTCTACTGTCCCTTTCCATTTAAGACACATCACTGCAGATAAGCATTTGGGCTAGTCATGTAAAATTTTATAAGTAAGTTAAAATGTGTCATAAAATATATTAGTGTTATAGTTGAAGATACACACTTATTTGCAGATTATATAAAATATTAGAGAAGATTGTCTTTTCAATACAAATAAGAGAAAGTTGAGAACTTAAATACCTTGTTCAATTTTGTTATAAAAAAAGTTGATTAAAATGGTAAATGAAAAATAGCAAGTTCTATTCCCCCTTTTCCTCTTTTCTGTACTAATGTTTTCTTTTTTACCATCTCTTCTCTTTCCCATCTTAAGACCCTTGGAACAGAACCAGTCCATATCCATGTCTTTTTTTTTTTCTTGTTTAAATCCCTCAGTACCCTTTGAAGACATTAAGATCCTGAAGGGACTCTTATACCTTCTTCTCCTATTGGAATTTTAGTACTCTGTCATCATATAGTCCCTTTTATTTGATACAAATAAATTTAACTTTCAAGGTTTATCTTGACTCTTGTGATTGCCTTTCCAAGTTCCTATTCAGCTCTGTTCTTATTATTAGAAATGCTTGAAAGTCCTCTATTCCATTTAAGATCCATTTTTCCCCTTGTGGGATTATACTCACATTTTCAGGGTAAGTTATTCTTGGTTGTCTGTTTCTCTCTTTTTCCTTCTGGAATATTGTATTCCAAGGTCAATACTTAAAGCATTGATTGCTTATTCCATTTGTGTAGGTATATCACACTCCCTTGATACAAATTGTAGCCTTCTCCATACCTTGGCAGGTGATGTTCATGACTTTCTGTGACCAAAAATATTTACCTCTTTCCTCATCTTCTGGTGATGAGGTTTTCTGAGCTCATTGAGGCTGGTCTTTGTAAAACAGGCACACAACCCATCCCTGAACCCATACTTTTGAAGCCTTTTGATCTTTGTAGTATCTGACAGAATTTGAACTTCACTTGGTATGGCCTTCCAGAAACTATGCAGCTTCGTCAGGTGATAAAATTGGGATCCAGAATATCTCCATTGGTGGGAATGGATGAGCCACATCCAATAAGAGGAAATTCAGGAGAGACAAATGTCAAGGGCCTATGCTTATAGTCATTTGCACTCATAGAATGATAGGGTCATTGAATTTTAGATTTGTAATGGACTTTAGTGATCATTTAGTCCATAGTCTCATTTTTTTTTTCAGTATTTTTTCAGGTGTGTGTGACTCTTCATGACCCCGTTTGGGGTTTTCTTGGCAAAGATCCTAGAGTGGCTTGCCATTTCCTTCTCCAGCTCACTGTACAAATGAGAAACTGAGGGAAACAGTGTTAAGTGACTTGCGCAGGGTCACACAGCTAGCTAGTAAGTATCTGAGGCCAGATGTGTGCTCAGGAAAATGAATTCTGACTGCCCCACCTAGCTACCCCATACTCTCATTTTACGGATAAAGAAATTGAGGCCTAAAGGAGGGGAAGTGACTCGCCCAGGGTCACACAGCTAGTAAGTGTCAAGTGTCTGAGGCCAGATTTGAACTCAGGTCCTTCTGACTCCAGGGCTGGTGCTTTGTCTAGTGGTCTTTCTACTATACTCTGTGGGATTCTTGAATTGGTTGGTTTGACTTTCTTGCCTCAGATGTAATGGACCCACTATTTCAGTTTATCATATAGCTTTTTACTGCGGTGTACTATGGCATTCAGAATAGTAAAACATCAATTTAGTCTTTTGGTAGGATTTTTTCCTCCTAGTGTGTCGGTTATATATTATGACATTGAATAAACAGTTTCTGTAAATATCATCCTTTTTTCCCTTATTAACAGCAACAAGAAATTCACATTCACCTAATCAGTCACCTAACAGAACAGGTGGTGTTCAGTCATTTCAGTCATGTCCTACCCTTCATGACCCCATTTGTGGTTTTCTTGGTTACAGGAGTGGTTTGCCATTTCCTTCTTCAGCTCATTTGTAGATTAGGAAACTGAGGCAAACAGGGTTAAATGACTTGTTCAAGGTCACATAGCTAGCAAATGTCTAGGGCCAGATTTGAATTCAGGATTTCCTAACTCTAGGGCTGGCACTCTATCCACTGCACCCCTTAGCTGCTTAGCTAAACAAGTGTGTGGTTTACCAGTTTGCAGCTCCCTTCATATAACAGTTCTGCTGGAATCAGTGTAGTGCCGCCCACCAGACTGAATCCCAAAAACTTGGTTGTATGTGGTATAGGATTGGCAGCAGTGGGACAAAACAGATCTTTATAATAGTGGAACCATGCACAGGAGACTTGTCTTCTCTATTACTAAAGAGGAAGCAGGGAAGACATCATTTCTATGGATGAAACAGTGAGTAGGGAAAGCAGATATAAAAGAATGGAGATCCATGGCTAGATAAATTCACAAGTTCCTTTTGTCATTTGCCTTGATAAATGAATCTGTGATTCTAAGATCCTGTAACCATTCTGGTTTTTTGAAATAGCTGCAGATTTCATTCAGACAGCTAGAAGTTTCTTAAACAGGCCTACCGTGTCACTTTTTTTACAGTAGAATCCACTGATTCTCTTTTCTTTCTAGAAACAAAGAAAAACCTTCTCTGGCATTTGTAAAGCCCTTCACAACCCAGCTCCAAAATGCCTTTCCAACCTATTATGCTATTAAGTAAGCAACAAACATTTATTGAATGTTTACTGTTTACTTTCACCAAGCTCATAGGATACAAAAACAAAAGTGAAAGTGTCTGTCTTCAAGGTAGATTCATTCTAAGAGAGGGGACATGAATGTACAGAAATACATACATAAAGTGAATACAAAGCAGTTTATGTGGGGAGAAGGAAAATACAATCAGCTAGGCAGATCAGAAAAGGCATCACATAGAAATAAGGTAATTCTTGAGATGAGTCTAGAAGGCAACTCAGGTTACCAGAGGGTGGAGGCAAGAAGGTGTACAAGCTAAGAATGAGGGATAGAGATCAGGGAGGCAGCAGTTGGAATGTCCTGTATGGGTAGTAGCCAGGAGGGTTAGGTCACAAGGTGAAGGGGGGAGTAACATAAAAACAATGGGGAGGTAAGAAGGTGCAGTGCATTCTGGTTCACCCAAACTGGCCTTCTTGCTGCCCCTCAAAAACGACCCTCCATCTCCCATTTCTTTATCTTTGCACAGGCTGTTACCCATGCCTGGTTTCCTTCAGAATTTAGCTAAATAAAGAGCCATCTCTTTCCTCAGTGAGGTCTTTCCTTACCTCCCTTGAAAGTCTGTATGGCATGAAGAGTCAGTTTTGGAGTCAGAAAGATCTGGGTTCATGGTCCTGCCTCTGATACATGAGAGCCTCTGCATGCTACTAAGGCTCTAAGTTTTCGAGTAATCAACAAATCAGTCAACATTTATTAAACAGCAGGGACTCATCAGGGCACTGGAAATACAAATACAGGGAATGAAACAGCTTCTGCTAGCAAGAGGAGATACAGATCCATGTTGATAGAGGGCATTTCCTCTCTGATGAAGTCATAGGTTCAGTAAAAACCACCACTACCACCAAACTCATATATACTTAAATATGTACATATTTTCTTTCTTTGATTAAATGTAATCTCCTTAAGGGGAGGGAATTTATCGTTTTGTGGCTAGAACAGTGCCTGCCACATGGTAGGTACTTTAAATGTTTATTGATTGATATATGTATTTGTATTTGACTCTGCTTAATCTTTAGAAAAGAAACCCAAGTCTCACAATTCAACAAATGGCATAGGGAGTGAATAGCATTGAAGCTTACCAAATGTGAGGGAAAAAAACTCCAATAAAAACAAATAACTAGTAACTGCCGATTATTATGTCTTACTGTACAAAGATTAACAGTGAATTATGTGATCCAGCCATTTTGGAGAACAATTTGGAACTATGCCCAAAGGGGTATAAAAATGTGTATACCCTTTGACCCAGCAATGGCACTCCTAGGGCTATATCCCAAAGAGATTACATAAACAGGAAAAGGACCCATATGTACAAAAATATTTATAGCAGCTCTTTCTGTGGTGGCAAAGAATTGGAAATTGAAGGGATGCCCATCAATTGGGGAATGGCTGAACAAGTTGTGTTATGTGAATGTAATGGAATGCTATTGTGCTATAAAAAATGATGAGCAGGCAGCCTTCAGAAAAACCTGGAAAGACTTGTGTGGACTGATGCTGAATGAAGTGAGCAGAACCAGGAGGATATTGTACACAGTAACAGCTACGTTATGTGATGACTAACTTTGATAGACTTAACCCTTCTCAGCAAAAGTCTCATGATAGAAAATGCTATCCACACCTAGAGAAAGAACTGTGGAGTTTGAATGCAGATTGAAGTATACTATTTGTTTTTTCTCTTCTGTTTTGTTTCCTCTTTCTTGTGGTTCCTCCTATCCGTTCCAGTTCTTCCTTACAACATGACTAATATGAGAATATGTTTAATAGGAATGTATATGTAGAGCCTATATCAGATTGCACATTGTCTTAGGGAGAGAAGGAGGGAGGAAGGGGGAGAAAAATTTAAAACTCAAAAGCATATGGAAGTGATTGTTGAAAACTAAAAATAAATTAATTTTAAAAATTTTTTAAAAAGTGAATTATGAAAAAAACTGGGCTTTAGACCTGAAAGGGACTTTAGAGATTGTCGAATCCTCCTAATTTTATAGTTGAGTAAACTCAGGCCCAGAAATATTAAGTATCTTACTCAAGGCTAAGCAGTAGGAAATAACAATGAAACTGACTTTTCTACTGCAATCAAAAATGTCCTGTCCTCATGTCAGCTCCCTGTTCCGTAAGTTGCTGTGGCTACCTTTAGGATAAAATACAAACTCCTTTGGCATTTCAAGCTTCCTATAGCATCTCTTCAGGCTTATTACACATTACTCCTCTTTACACGCTCCACTGTCTGGACCAAGTGGCCTGCTTGCTGTCCCGCACACACAACATTGCAACACCTATGTCCATGCCCGAACCCTAAGCTGGCTCCCATGCCTGGCATACACTCCTGCTCTTTTCCTTTGGCGTTTTTGAATTCTTACCACTCAACTCAGGTGTTGCTTCTTTCTTGAGGTCTTTCTGATCTGATTGCTAGTGACTTCTGCCTCCAACATTCTTTAGAGTTACCATGTAAACATTTTGTATTTACTGAATTATGTTCATGTTGTTCCTGGAAGGCAAGCTCTTTGAGAGAAAGTTGGAACCTTTTGTCTTTGTATCCTCATCAGATAGCACAGTGCCTGGCACAGAGGACGTGCTTGATCAGTGCTCACAACTAACAAAAATTTGAAGGAGATACTTGCAAGTTATTCTTTTTTTTTACAGATGAGGAAACTGAAGCTTAGAGAGGTTTTCCCAAGGTTAGAAGGCAGTGTCAGGGATGGGATTGAGACCTAGTTCGTCTTGACTCCAAGTTCAAGTCTCTCTCCTTTATATCACTCTGCCTCTCAAGGCAATTAAACAAATATTTTGAAGTCCCTCTTGTGAGCAGAGTCCTATGGTCTGTTTAAAGTAACAGATGCTTCCATACCACCTTTTTTTTTTACCACTAGTCCCCATGAAAATCTTTTACCTGAATATACTGGCTACTGCTGGAAGATTCTTGTATTTCTGTTGATTAGTGAAATGGAAAGGAACTTATGGGTTAGAGGTAGTTAGTCTGGGGTTCTCAGACCAAGATTGAAGGCTGCAAAGGCAAATGGGAACATGGAAAGTTCATTGATGATTCTAACAATTACAGTTAACAATTATGTAGTCATTTAAGGTTTACAAAACTCTTTGTACACATTTTCTTGTCCTAAGGTTCCCTTAGAATGATGAGAATGAAAGACTTTGGAAATGAATCAGAGTATGTTGAGAAGTAGAGGATTAGGGGCCCTGACAGGTCAGTGATATTGGATGTGGTCAAGAGGCTTCAGCGCTTGTAGTCATATCATGTGACTTAGTGTGGTTAGTCCTTTTGATGGACAATAAGAATGGCTTCTTTTCCTCATTGAACGCTTATACATGTGCCTATGTTTGAAAATGCTTATTTGGGCAATGAACAGATTTTATTATTGTTTTCCAGTAGGTTATCTAGTACTGAGAGGTGGGACATGATCAGGAATGTAGTGAAATGATTCATTGTGTTTATGGATTTCAGATTACTTTACAGTACAATTCCCAATACATTGCATTAGTTTGTTAGTTTTAAATTGATTTACCATTTAACTCCTTGTTTATCACATTGGAATAAATATTTTTCTAGTGCTCCTTTTCAAGTCATCAATATTATTTATTCTCTATATTAATATATTATCCTGCTTATGAATGATGATGAATTTCTTAAAGAAGGGTCATAGCAAAAGCAGTGTTTACATGCCATTTATATCATATGCCTGACACCAAGAGCAAAAGAAATTTTGTATTTAAGACAATGTCACTGTGGTATAGAGATAATGAATAAAATAGATATGTTCTGTCAAGTCTTCAAATAGAAACATGAGTTTTAAGAACTCATCTTATAACTTTGGTGTATTGTTGGATTTCACAGGCTCAGAGAAGAGATATAAGATATCTCCCTGAGGAGGTAAAAGTAGGTCAGGAAGAGAGGAAAGTAGACATTTGCAGTAGGTAGGACTCAGTTTGCAGACACCTGAGACCAGCATGTACCCCACTACAAATCTGCTGGTTCTCCCTGGGTAAAAGTATAGAGAATACAGCCTTGAGCAAATGCTGTAGGCATCTCATTAGCTCCATAAATATGTACCATGTTGTCTTCCTGGTGACTCTTAGCTGTTGGCTTTGGAAATGACCTATTAGTTAAATGGCTCAATAGCTTCACACTAATGGAAGAACTGCCATGTAGAAAGGAAGGAGTGGAGGCCTTTATGCCTGTTGAAATAGTATAAAATTTAATTGTAATAACTAGTGAATGATAGCTAATTTATCTTTGTTTTAGAATTTCATGCTAGTGGAAAGAGTGCTTTTTAAAGAACTGTTTCTGATCAGATAAAGGCTAGGAAATTCATAGTTATGATTCTCCTATTAGCTTTTAGTCTGCCTTTTGACACCTTCATTTAGTCATCAGATCACAAAATTATTGAGGAATGAGAGTAATAAAAAATGGGCTGGTGGTACAGCCTTGGCTCAATCTGCTGAATTGGGTGTGATTAAAGTCTCAATACTGCATTAATATGGATTTCCTTCTTTGATGTACATCAATCCATTATCTCACTGTTGTCCTGGACGTGGCCTTTAAAAACAGAAAGAGATAGAAAAATGTGGTATTTTATATATATGTATGTATACACACACATACATACACGCAGACACGCACACATACATAAACATACATATATATTATAGTCGATAGAAATGCTCTTTCACTGGTCACTAGAACTGGACAAATGAATGCACACATTACAGGTTATGTGGACTTAAGCCTGTTGTCATGTCAAACTTGTTATTTAGGTAAATAGTGTGTAATTTTTAGCCGAATCAGCAGTCAGTATGCTGCCAGCAATTTTTGTTTTAGTCACATTATTGGCTGGTAACACTATTAATGACACAATAATTGAGAAATAATAGTCATTGTTCTCATAAAACATGATCCTTATATTGGAACCAGCCGGGCAAAGGACTTGCATATGCAGACTGAAATAGAGGAAAGAATGACTAGTGAATGTTTCCAGCTTTTAAATTCATCAGACCCCTGCTGCTTAAATTGCCCCAGCTGTTAATGCTGGAACCATTACAGTAATGGACTCAGCAAATGAAGGAGAACGAAGACACGCACACTTCATTACCAGAGGGGCAATTTTCTCTTCCTCTGTAATAGCAGCGGTGCCTAGTATTGATCAGACCATCAAGATACTAATCCTCTGTAAAATTACTTGTTATAACTGAAAATGTGTTAATCCAAATCAGTCTGTGTCCTGACTGTCTACTTACTATTGAATACAGACTATTAGATGGTTTATTTTTCATGATTTAAAGCCTTTGCCCTGAAAATGGTTGGAGCTTCTTTCGTAGCACTGAGTGCTCCATCTTAGCTACAGCCCAGGGTTGTCTTTTTGTTTTAAACGGAACATCACCCACTTAATTAAGGAGTGAGTGTCTGTCTCGCTGTCTGAGTTATGCCAGTGTTTTATGTTCCTCTAGATTTATTAAGCATCTTGTTTTACATTCAGCCTGTGGTTTGTGCTGTAAATAAAAATAGGCACATCTTGCACATATTAGAAATGTGAAGGTACCAAATGTCAATAAGTACTGGGGATGTGAGATACTTTGATTTATATTTCAGGCACCAGGTCATGCTTTGTCGATTGAACCTGTAAGCAGGGTTCATCCTACAATCTTAGAAGTAGTAGGGGTATAGTGTTTTGGTTTTTTTTTTGCATCGTTATCTGAAAAAGCTTACGATTAATTCTGCATGCTAGACCCACATATTTATTTAGTTTAATAACAAGGAAGCTTAATTTTTTTTTGTTAGTGATGATGACTGGAAAGAGAAAATAGATAATGAATTTCTAAGAAAAGTACATATTAATTACTTTCCTTTATCTGCATTCAGAATTGAGAATATTAGGAATTCTCACTGGTTTCTGTTTTTATTTAGCAAATTGGGCCTTCCCCTCAAAACTAGTAGGATAAATTTCCTCTTCCATATGTATTTAATATATACATATAACCTGCCTACTAGTGATATGACTAAAAAGTAATAAGATCATTAAAAGAACCCAGTACTCCAGATTTTATATGTGTCTGTTAGCCTTCATAATAGCCAACTTGGGAAGCTACATACTTTACTGCCATTGCTCAGAATATAACTTAGAACTGTTCTTTTGGTTTTTACATTTTTATTGATATATTTTGTTTTGACACATTAATCACATTGCATTAACAATAACCAAATGCTATAAAAAGAGTTAAGCCAAACTGTTTAATATTACTTTTTTTGCATTCAATATAATGAAGACAATTGTTGGATTTGTAACTTACCGCTCTTAAAAGTTAACTATTTCTGAATGGACAGGAAGTATATTCAACCTCTTGTTATTTGGAACCAATATTGGCCATTGTATCTGAGCTGAATTCTTTTGTCTTTTAATATTGTTTTCAGTTACATTATTATAGCCATTGTATATGTTGTTCTTTTGGTTATGTTTTTTTTTACTTTGTGCTTTTAAAAGTTAGATGTTAGAATGTGAATTTCTTGAGCGTAGTGATGGTATTTTTTGCCTTTCTTTGAATCCCCAGTGCTTAGTGTTGGCTTGGCACATAGTAAGCATTTAATAAATATTTTTTGGCTGTCATTGCATTTCATACAAATTTTCTCATGTTTTCCTGAATTCCTCAATTTCATCATTCCTTATGGTGCAATAATATTCCATTACATCCATTAGCCATATTTGTTCAGCCATTCTTCAGTTGTTGGGTATGTAATTTATTTCTAGCCTTTTTATGTTAGAAATAGTGCGTCTTTGAATATTTTAGTACTTATGAAACCTTCCTTTCTGTAACTAACTTCTCTAGTGTATTAATCCAGTTGTGAAATTGCTACATCACAAGGAATATAAACAATCAAATAATTTTTCTTTCGCAGTTTCAAATTGCTTGGAATTATTATTTTCAAATCACCTTAAGCAGCTAAGTATATTGGAAGGATCATTTAACTGGTAATTAAGAGATCTGGATTCTAGTCCCAACTCTAGCTAGCTGTATGATGTCCCTGAGCCTCAGTTTCTTCATGTGAAAATGGGGGAATTGGAATAATTAATCTCTTAGGTCTCTTCCAGCTGAAACATTCTGTAATGCTATGATAGACAGTTTGTTAAGCATACACGATGGCCAGTCTCATTGATTCATAATTACAACTACTTTGGACCAAAAATGACATTCAGCATTTTAAGTGCTACCTCTTTTTGCCATATCTTGCTTTCAGTAACTTATGGATATTTCAAGATAGCAAAATCCATTCTCAGGATTAAGAATTTGCTGGAGGATTTGCCACCCTTGAGAAGATTGAAAAGAATGTGCCTTTGGCTTTACAGGAATTCCAAAGTTGTTTTCAGCAATGGCAGCATCATTGGAATAAATGTGTGATCTTCCAAACAGAGTACTTGTAGAGGACAATATTCATTTGGTATCCTGGAATAAAATGTATGATCTCCTAATATAACTTTTAAGGGGGACGGTGTCTATTTTAATGTATATGATACCTTTGGACTCTAAAAACAAAGCACTAGGCATGAATAAGCAGAGTTTCAGAACTGCCATGGGGCTAGAAATGTACCCGAAGCTTTCTCTGAAAGAGATCTTTATATACTCAGCCTTTACTGGGCCTTTTACCCCTTGCCACATGAGGATTGCATCCAGGAACTGCTGTGAGTCACCAAGGAAAGGAAAAGCAAAATACAGACATGCTCTCCTCTACCTGATTCCCTGTGGGTTAGTCCACCAGGAGAAAGAAAGACACGACAGTGTCAGGGAAGTTTCTCCTTGGGAAACCCAGATAATGCAGTAGTTCCCATATGCCCTGGTGACTCCAGGTTTTATTCTAACTCTCTGAGCAGTATAAACCATCTAAAAGAATTTAAGTGAGTCAGCTTAATTACGTCCAATGGCTCTACTAACATATCTTCCTCAAATATGTCCAGTAACGTTATCTAACTTTCCTGCCCACACTTTCCCATAATACCACTTACCTTGCTTAGAGGCAAAAGTCTTAGTGCTGTCCATCTCTTCAGTGCTGAAGCAGCCAGCTTTCGGGCTCCACAACCGCTAGCCATGGTGCTGACTATTTCTTTATTAAGGAAAATACTTCCTTTATAACATCCATTGTATTTGTTCAAAAAAGAGTGAGCTGGCCACATTAGTTTATGTGTTTCCAATCACATGTGTATGACTACAAAATAGAGATTAATTTTAATGTAAAAGTTCGAAATCAATTTGTCTACTTTGTAACCACACCACAAATATATGTAAATATTTGGTCTTAAAGCTTTCTATTGTTTTGTGTAGACCTCTTCTGCCTTCGACTATGGGAGTAGCATGCTGCTTGAATAAAGGAAAACCATAGGTATTCTTGAATGCAATGTTGACAGAACTTCAAAGTTACATAAAACAGCCTAAACCTTAACAGTGTTGGAGAAATTATTGAAAAAAGAAGTGTCCACAGGGTTGATATCAAACATGAAGCTATCAAAGAATATTAATGAAGTGGAAGAAGTTCTGGTGAAAGTAGAATGGTGTTTATTGGGTAACTTGCATTCTATTCCATTGCACAGCAATTGAGTACTAGATTCTAGTCATTTTGAGGAGTAAGAATTAAAAAAAGGTCAGAGATTTTGATCCCTGCCCTTGAGCAACTTTATAGCCAAGTTAGCAAAGCATGGGAATGCTTATATGTGATATGCTAATTTGTGCAAATTCATATAATAGAAGTTGAAGTCATTGTTGATTTGAACCAATTTCTTCTTCATTGCTTGAGTTTGGTATTATATCACCTGAAAAACAAATATGATACATTTTATAAGTTTAGAGTGTGATCATGCAAAGGGACCTGGTTTTATCAAAAGCGTCCTTAATGTCTTTTAATGGTCACTTGTTCATATTCTCTATTATCCGGGAAGTGCTGTCCTAGTACTATACCTAATTAATTATCTTGTTCCTTTCAAAGTGCCTGTTAGCATTATTTAAAATTGCACTCCAAAGGACTTTTGTCCTTTGTAAATTGACTTATGTGTGGATTTAAGCCAGATTTCCTTCCACAAATCCAATAATATGGGATTAATTTATATTTTTCAACTAAAGATTGCTAAATATCTCTGTGAAGTATTTCAATATCAACTAAAAGGATATTTAATATCACTGCATTGGTAAATGCAATTTTGTCAAGGCCGATTTCCCTTTTTCAGTATCATGGCCACGTTGACGAACTTTTGTTGTTGTTGGATTAATGAACTGGGGATGAGCAGAGGAAAGTCACTAAGAAATAGAAAAAAAATCACTACAGTAGACTGTGCTAGGTATTCTTTGGGATATAAAAGAAGTACATTACATGGTTTTTGCCATAAAGGAAGTTATAAGTCTTGTTAGAGGGAGAATATTGTCATATGAAACAGTTACAGAATAAACATTAATAGTTATGTTATTGCATTGTGTCCTCATTGCTTCTTTGAGAACTGGAAAGTCCATGGGAATAACAGACAGCTTTCAGGGCAATACTGATTGACTAATTAAGGGATCCAGTAGCCATCCAGATTTTTAGCCTTAGTATCATTTTGCAGAGCAATATATTATCTTTTAAAGAGATTCATAGAATCTTTTTACAGAAATAGTTCTTTACCAGTATACTCTTCACCAGAGATGTCAGCCATGCAATCAGGTTGCATCCTGCAGCACTCCTGAGTACAGCCTGAACCAAATTAAAATGCAATTGGGAAATATTTAGGAAAATTTAAAAAAATACAATAAAACATAGATAATATTAATTTAAAAACTTAAGTCACTATGTAGCCCTCAAGGATCCGTTTTGGTAGCTATATTGTTTCTATTTGATTTTGATACCACTGGTCTACATCATCCCTTCCCTATTCTCACCAAATGAATCTTCTCTTACATCAAAGAAAAACAGTTAAGGAAAACCTACCAATGACACAATTGGGTCTTATAGTATATTCAACACACTATTATTTCCATAGTTCTCTACATCTCTACCACAGGAGGGAAGTGTGGTTTATCTTATGTTCTGTGGGGCCAAGATTGGTCACTGAAATTAATCTGAGTTCCAGGTGCCTTCTATTAACAAAATATTAAGGAATATTTTTTTTTTAATGATTTCATGTCTAGGTATCTATCTCATTGCAGGTACACAGTTTTGATATAGATCATGTGGTTTTCTTTTCAGTTCACTCTTTTTGATGTTGTGAGAGTCTACTTAATAGTATCTGAGAAAAAAGGCACTTGGGCAACCAACAAGCATTTCTTAATTGCCTACTATGTGACTGGCACAGTATGGGGATACAGGGGCAAAAATTATACCCGCTGCCCTAAAAGAGCTTATATCCTCCTGGGGGAGATGACATGTATGTCTATGTTAGGCAATTATCTTTGTAGGAGAGGAATTCATTTGTAGTGGGAGAATCAGGAAATGATTCGTGTAGAATATAGTACTTGAGCTGAAATTGGAAGGAAATGAGAGATTCTAAGAAGTAGAGGTGAGTAGAGCATACATTCCAGGCATGGGAATAGCCTGTACATAGGCAAGGAGCTAGGAAATAGCGTGTCACGTATGAGAAAGAGCAAGGCCATTTTGGTTGGATTGTAGCATGCATGAATGGAAGTAATTTGTAATAAGGCTGAAAGCTAAGTTGGAGGTAGGTTGTAAAATGTTTTCAATGCCAAATAGAGCTATTTTTTATTTAATCCTAGAGTTAATAGGGAGCCACTGGAGTTGATTGAGCAAGGGAGTGATATGGGTTAGGCCTGTATCTTCCATTACAACCCTGGCCTCCATGCTCAGCTGAAGATCTCACATGGTACTCTGCAAAAATAATATAAAATAAATTGAGGCCTTTTGCCAAGAGTCCTCTTCTCCCCTCCTCCTCATCTCCACTCAGACATCTCCCGCTATCTCCTCCTTCATTCCAATCTGATAAAGAAATGGCCTTTCTTGCCAAGACTAACCCTTCTATGAAGAACCCATGTTTCCAGCCTGCTGGAGAAGACAGGAGATTCCTGTCTTCTCCAGCAGGTTGCTCCCATAATCATCTCCACACTCTATCTTCAGTTTATCCCTTTCTACTGGTTCATTCCTTACTGTCTGCAAATGCACCCAAGTCTCCCTATCCATAACACACCCATAAACACAAATACAAACGCAAACCCTCAATAGATCCTACTGTCTCTATTAGTTATTCTTATCTCTCCTCCTCTTTTCAGCAAAACTACTTGAAAAAAGTTATCTACTGACACTGCCTCTAATTCCTCTTCTCCTTAGTCTCTATTAAACCTGCAGTTTGAATTACAGCTGCTTTGTTCAATTGAAATAGTTCTCTCCAAAGTTACCAAAGCCCTGTTCTTTGCAAATCTGTTTACTTCTTGATGTCTACAGTACATGACACTGTTGTGTTGATCACCTTCTTTTCTTTTGGATATTCTCTCTCTCTCCTCTCTGGGTTTTTATAGCTGCTCCTGGTCCTTCTCCTTCCAGTCCAACTTTTCTTTCTCAGTCTCCTTAGCTGAAGCTTCATTTGTTTTGTGTACTAATTGTGAGCATCCCCTAAGGCTCTGTCCTGGGCCTTTTAAAAACATTTCTCTCTATACTCTTGCTTGATAATCTCATCAGCTACCATACATTTTGTCATCATCTCTATGCACTTGATTTCCATATGTATCATGTCTAACCCTAGTTTCTCTCTAATATCTTGGCTTGCATCATCTGGGTGAACTGGATGTCCCATAGACACGTCAGCTTAAAATGTCCAGTACAGAGCCAGCTTATTCTAAACTTTACTGTGTCTGTTAAGGGAACCACCATCTTTCTAGGCACCTGAGTTCACAACCATGGAGGCACCTTTGACTCCTCATTGATCCATCTTGCATATCTAATGAGCTACCAGATCTCATAATATATTTCTTGTACAACATCTCTCACATGTGCCCTTTTCTTTTTCACTTGCGTGGCCACTACCCTAGAGGTCAGACTCTTATTACTCTTTTGCTAGAGTACTACAGTAGTCTGTCCCTATTCTGGTTCATTTTCCACACGGTAGCCCAGTGTGATTTTCACAAAGGGTAAGTCTGACCATGTCATCCCTATGCTACTCATTAAATTCCAGGGGTTCCCTATTACCTCCAGGATCACTCTGCTTGGCATTTAAAGCTCTTCACAAACTGGCCACTTTCTGTCTTTCTTGTCTTCTTGCTCACTACTCATCTCTACGCACTCTGTGCTCTAGGCATATCAGCCTACTTGCTCTTCCTCACACATGATGTTTCATCTCTCATCTCTCTGCCTTTGTACTGGCTTTCCCCATGCCTGGAATGTTCTTCCTTCTCACCTTTACCTCTTAGAAATTCCTTCAAGAAAGTTAGAAACTTCCTTCAAGACTCAGCTTAAGTACCATTTTCTCTAGGAGGACTTTCTGAGTGCCCACAGCTGGTAGTGTGTCTTTACAAGATTACCTTCCATTTACTCTCACAGTTCTCATTTCTCTTTTATGCCATTTGGGAACATTCTTCTATTATTCTATGTACTCTTGGAGATCCACGGGGTCCCCTGTGTTATCAGGTGTTGATTCTTTTATTTTTTGTATTGCTGTGTTTGTAGATACCTCAGCTTGTTTAGCTGATTTGTGGACCATATTTCCTTCTGCTTTTAATATCTTCCCTACTTGTTCATTTGCTTATGCTCAAGGTCTTTAACTGAGTTTTCTTCCTCCTGAGATCTTTGGTAATTTCAGCCTTTCTCCCCTTATATTCCCTTTTTACTCACTTTCTGACTTCTCCTTTGTCTGCAGTTTCCCTGGAGGTTAGACGTCAGAACTCTGGTCAGTCTCTTCCCACATTGGTGATTCATGTTTCATTGGTCTAAGTCTGTATCCCAAGTGACTAATGGCAGGGAAGGGGAGGGTAGGTATATAACTGACCCTAGCTGGATGCTAGGCCTTTCCTCTTGGGCCTTTTGGAAAATGCTACACACAATGGCTTCCTGTGCCAGTTCCAGCCATTCCTTAGTTCTCTGGCTGATTACTGTTGCAGTATAGAGCACTTCTGCCACGCAGAAGTTCCAGCCAGAACAAACTGCCTTTTGGTTTTCACAGTACAGGATTGGGACTAGGTTTCAGAGTTGAATTCTGGTACTAGAAGGCAATGGGTTGGCTTATATAGTTATGTCAAAGAATGGTGGCTGGTGAGAGAGGAGGTACTAAGTGAGTGCCTTATGGGTTTTTTTTTCCTTATTAAGGTTCTTTTTATCTTCATTATAGAGATAGCTGAAATAGCTTTGAAGAGGTTTATGAGGTCCTGAAGATCATTGAAAGTATTTATTCCTCTATTTTGTTAGTCATATGGTCTAGAAATTAATCTACTCTCATGTTTGTACCTATTTTGTATTAATTGAAATTTTGTGCCTATTTCATATAAGCTTCCTGAGTGCAGTGACTATTTTTGTTCTTTCTTTGTGGCTGTCACCAGTGTGTAGCATAGCAAGTGCTTAATAAATGTTTATTGGTTGATTGGAAGATGGATTGGAGCATTGAGAGATTTCAGGTGGGGAGACCAATTAAGAGGCTATTCCAACAATCCAGTGAGGGGTGCTAAGGGCCTGAACTTGGGTTGTGGCCACATGAATAGAGAGGGAACAGGTGAGAGGTAGAATCAGCAAGATTTGTCAAGTAATTGGATATGGGAGTATGGGAGAGTGAGGAGTCAAAGATAACTCCCATGAAGGATAGTGTACCCTTAACAGAAACAGTGAAGTTTGGAAGAGGCATGTGCATGGAGGGAAAGACAGTGAGTTCTGTTTTGGATAGTTTGAGATACCTATAAGGCATCTAATCTAACATGTTCCATAGGCATTTGATGACATGGGACAGGAGCTCTGGAGAAAAGTTGGGGTTAGATATATGTCAGAGAGTCATTTTCATATTGATAATAACTAAGTTCATGACAACTACTAAGGTCACTGAGAGAGAATGTAGAGAGACACGATGAATAAAGATTGAGCATTGGCCTATACCTGTTGTTGGGGGCATGGCATGGATGAAGATGTAGCGGAGGAACAGTAGGAAGAGAACCAGGAGAGCAGAGTGTCATGAAAACCCAAGAGAGGAGGGTGTCCAGGAGGAGGACAGTGTCTAGAACATGAAGGTGGTCAAGTGTCACGATGCTACAGAGAGATCGAGAAATATGAAGACTGAGAAAAGCCATCAGATTTGGCAATTGAGATCACTGATGACTTTGGAAAGAACAGTTTCAATTTAGTGACAACATTGGAAGCCAGGTTACAAAATGTCCAGTGGTGAGAATGAGGCAAAGAGATTAGACATATAGCTTTTTTCTGTGAGTTTGGCTGTGAAAGGGAGGAGAGATATTCAATGGCTGCTTGAAGGAATGGGGAAGAGTTGGACTCATTTGTAGGCTAGAGGAAAGAAATCTGTAGATAGGGAGAGATTGAAGATAAGAGCCAGAGTGAGGATGATTATGGCAAATGCTATGTCCAGCTCTTAAGGTGAGCAGAGTAGAGTGCCCAGTCTCACTTATCTTCAAGACCCACCTTACAACAAATTCTTATGCTTCCCTGGCATAGAAATAATCCTATGTACTCACTCTTGTGTCTTTGTATTAATTTTTATTGAGAAATAACTGCATGGATACAAGTTCCGCAGCAGGTCAATCTTGGTGAACGTACTACATCGCTGCTTTTGATCACTCTTATATATGGTATATACTGATATGAAGCACTAACATTCATGTACAGGAAAGGTACAGTCTGACTGTTACTCTCTTTCCTTTTATTTCTTCATCTGAGATGTTTTCTGCTTTTTATTGTTGATCTACATTTTGACTTTTCAGGATATCCCAGCTTTTTGGTACATGGTGGACTTGGCAATGGTTGGTTCTTTGAGGCTGTTTTACACTCATATGTAACATGTGTAACCTGTTCTTAAAAGGGATTATATGTCCCACATACTCACATGGCTCCATGCTGTGGAATCTACAGGAAGGATCCCTTCTGTCACACATACTGAGATACAGCTTTGCAGGAAGGACTTCTCTCAAGTTTAAAAAATGATAGGCAAGCAGTTAAAAAATGACAGTGAAGCAAAAATTTAAATTTTTTTTTTCCACTTAAAGTGGCACACATATTTCTTTTATTGGCGATCTCCCAATTCAGGCCTTGCATTTACATTTATGTTCAAAGGTTGTCCAGTAACTGGACTTCATTCTGACGGTTGTCTCTTAGCCTATCCAAAAAAAAAATAGTACAAAAGAAAAAGTCAAGGGACTATATTGTTGAATTCATTTAAATAAATATTTATTGAATGCCAAATGTATGCCAGGTACAGTTTGGTGATTTTGGGTGTGCATAAATGAGTAGGATTAAGTCCCTGCCCTCAAGCAGCTTATTATCTCTCAGGTGGAAAGGAGCTAAATACACAAATAGTATTAGAAAGTGTTAGGTTGCAAAAGAGAGGTGGATTAGAGAATTTCAGAGAAAGATGTCATATCCAGTTGTGGCTGAATTATGATAGACTTCCTGGAGGAGATGGCATTTAAGGTCAGCCATGGGAACAAATGGAGGAAGCAGCATGAGCAAAAACATGAATGCAGAAGAATGCGTACTCTGTTTAAGGAGGTGTGAATATTCAATTTGGCCAGATAGTAGAGTGAGTATAAGTTGGGAAGAAATGGGAGGGAAGACTGGGAAAATAGTTTGGACCATATAGTGGAGGGCCTTAGATGCTATGCAGAGGAATTTAGACTATTCATTAGATGAAAATTTTTGAGTAGAGAATGTCATGATCAAAGTTAGGTTTGAGTACAGTGAATCTGGGAGCACTAGATGCATTAGATTAGAGTGGGCACAAGAGACTGGAGGCCCAGAGACTGCATAACAGGTTTTTGCAGTGGTCCATAAGTAGGGTAGTGGGAGTGTAAACTAGGATGATAGCACCTGGAATGGAAAAGAAGGTACACACATTGAAAAGATGTTGGAAAGAGAGAAACTATGGGACTTGGCAACAATTGGATATGGAGGGAAAGGGAGGAGTCAAAAATGACTTCGAGGGTTTAGGCCTGGGTCGCTGTGAAACTGGTGGTGCCATCAGAAAGAGGGAAATTGGGGGAAATTGGTTTCTAGTAAGCAGTTGGAAGTGTGGAATTGGTGCTTAAAGAGAATTTTGCTTAAGGAATTTCTATTTGGATGTCATATGCATAAAATTAATACTTGAAGTAGTAGAAGAAAATAAGAATACCACTTCAGTGTATTTAAACTAGCACTTCATTATTACATATACTTTCAGGTTTTGCAGTGATTTCATGTGACGAGTTTGTCTTTCTAAGATGTGCAAGCTACTTAAAATATATGTTATGTGCTTCTTTTACATTTCTTACCTAGCACAGTGCTTGCTAGACACATGGAGCTCAGTAATTACTTGTTTAACACAAAACAACAACAGAAAGAATTGATGTTGAGGTTTTGGGGCTTAGCTTTAGAGTTAAATTGCTTATTCATAATCTCTGTGTAATACAAAATACCAAAATCCTTTGTTTGGAAAATGCTAGGATGAAAACCACATAGTATATTGGAACACATGAACACTATGTGTATAGTCTTCAGGAAAGTCTTGAATTTTTGTCACCCTATACTCATCCCTGCGTTTTCTAAAAGAGTTATATCTATACCACATACTTGGCCAGATTCATTTTGCCATTTCATCTGCTGTTCTTCCTCCTGTTTTTATTTAAGACTGTAAAGTTACTTTAGTGTAACTGCTGCTGTCACCTTTGCCCTCAGCTAATCAAATAGTTTACCTTGAGGGAAGCATTTATCTCCCACTTTCATTATTATTATTTTCGTAGCTGTAAAGATATATATTTTATGTCTGCAGAAGGCTGTAACAGTGAAACGAGGTATTGATCTGCTGTATTTAGCAATTTCTTTCCACCTTGCCATCGATAGCATGTCAGCATCTGTCTGTACTGTGGTTGACCTCACAAATAGTTCTTTATGCTCCCATTGGATTCAAATGATATACTATGCTGAAAACTAAATCAATGAATGATTATAAAGTTTTTAGTATTATTTCATGACCCGGAGGCAACTGGTACTCCCTGTGTTGAATAGGTGAGAATACAATGAATATGGTAAAATGAGCTTGACTAGCTTTTGTTCATATAAAAGTGGAAGCACTAGAAACTTTCAATTGAAGATCTCAAAGCACCTAGGCATATAAATGAAGCCTTTTAGTAGCATCCCCCCCTCCCCCAGCTTTATAAGATTGGCTGTAGAGAAGAGCTTTGCCCTTTCTAGCTTTTCTTCTTAGAGGAGTGTGCAACAAGCTTTTCTGACATTATTTGGAACATTTAATATGCTGATTTTATCTGATTGTTTTAAATTAAACTGTTGTGTGAATATGTTGCTGTTCTTCTTACATTGCAGAAATGCCAAGGGGATGATGGTAAGCAGGCAAGGAACCCATTATTTAAACCTAATGACCTCTTATCTGGCTTCAGTGCCAAGGGCAGGGTCATTTAGATTGGTTGTTGGGAATTCATGGTAAAGATGAAATGAAGGCCTGTTTTCAGTAGCATAAGGGCTAGTTCCTGGGCCATGGGTCTTCCCTCAGACCGTTTGTGAGAGCAGAAATGAGTTCACCACTACCTAAGATCATAAGATCATAGATTTGACCTAGATAGAGCCTTAGAGGCCATCTACTGCAACCACCTCATTTTATAGAAGAGGAGCTGATACTTGTAAGAGGTCAAGTAACTTGCCAAAGTTATATGGATAGTAAGCAAGTAATAGAGTTAGGATTTGAACTTAGGTCTTCTGACTTAAAATCCAGTACTCTTAGTACTGTATTAAACTGTCTTATACTTCTTCCCTCTTGGGATCCTGAATATGGCTCTCTCACTTGGTACAATACTGTTGGAATTTTGGTGAACCTGTTTTTGATGTTGAACAGATATAATTTGAACAATATATAGAATGGGAAATTAGCAATTTGAGCACACAGAAAAGGTAGCAAACTTCTTTTCAACCTATACTTGTAGTCCTAGGAGTCAGGTACTATTATATGTTAGAAATGCCAATCTAGTCACATCTGTTCTTTATCCAGTCTAAATGTTCAGTCTCTGATAGAGGTATCAAGATCTTGTTTTTGGGAGGACGTAATTGTCCTCCATGGCATTATCTTTCAGAGATTAGGAATTATAAATAGTAAAGGTAATAAAGACGAACATTGTTATCATTTGTCCTTCATTCTTGAAGAGGACCAATGACATCAGAAGGGTGACATTTTGACTCGCAAGTGAATTGGATTTGAGTGAGGCAGAGCTGTGCAAAGTCAGCCCCACGCTTTCCTCCAGAGTCGTCAAAGTTTAGTAGCAAGACATAGGTCGGGATGATTGGCCATGGCCTCGGATGCAGTGGCCAAGATACCTTGGCCTTTTTAAGCTAGGTCTTTCCCAGGTCTCAGTTCATCTGAGGCAACACTCATTCAGTAATTAAAGGCTAGGTAAGAATGGAGGCAAAAGATGGCCTAGTTTGCGTTCACAAAGACTAACCATGTAAACTAATGGAATAAGAATCTATATGCCAGTTTCTTCAGAAAAAAACAACTGATAAGACAAGGTGTCTGTCCTCGAAGTACACACGTACATTGTTGGTCTTTAGTACCTTTACTACATGTAACAAATGTTAGTTAATAGTGTTAGATGTACTGGAAAGAATTGTGGATTAGGAATCAGACTCCTAGGTTTGAATTTTGTCACTGCTAATTAGGACATCAAGTCACTTCTCTGACCCTTACTTTCCTTATCTGTGAAACAGTGGTGAGGAGTGTTACACTCTGATCTCTAAACACTTTTTTTTAATGTTAACAATCGACAAGACTTAAGTATCTACTATGCTAGGCTCTTAGGAGAGAAAGAGTGATAAGTAAGACAGGGTATCTGCCTCACAGTTTACATGTACATTGTTAGGATTTATTACCTTTATTACCTATAACAGTTATCACAGGTTTACTAGATGCTAAATAAAATAGCACTTGAAGAATACAGAGAAGCATCAGAAGACTATATGATTGGTGCAAAGTATAGGAATTAGAACCAGAAAAAATGATATACACAGTGACTACAATAATGTTAACTGGAAAGAACATCAACACAAAAGCTTGACTCCTGAAGGAGAGAGGAAAAAATACACCATTCTCCTTTCTTAGTAGAGTTGGGGGCTATGGCTGTAGAACTTTCAACATACTGTCAAATTTAGTTAATACTTTGGTTAGCTTCGCTGAATTGCTTTTTTTTTTTTAATCCTCCTTTTTAGTCTTTGTTATAAGGAATGGTCCTTTGGAGAGGAGATGGAAAGGCAGATGGGTATATACATATATGTATACACACACACATATATACATACACACATATATATATACATACACATACATATATATAAAGATGGAGATTTATATATATATATAAATATATATATAAAGATGGAGATATATATGTAAAGGTGATATAAAAGCAAAATCTGTCAATAAAACAATTTTTTAAAGTAGCATTTTGTTTTATTTGTTGCAGATAATGCCTTTCTTCATAGACTTCTTAGGTTTCAAAGTGAGTGAAGTGCCCCTTGTCCTAATATACCAGAGTTTGGTAAATAAATTCATATTTAATACTATGCATATATGTCATAATTATATCTTTCTTGAATTTCAATGAGCAGAACTGCATGCAGTATTTCTCTGTGGCTTTATGTTAAAGTAGGTAATTGCTTTACATCCATAAATTATTTAAAATAGCTTTTGTTTTGTTATCTGCAAGTGCATTTAGAAAATAGGCATATTATAATTAATCAAAATAAGTGTTACCATAATTAATCTGTATGTGTTTTACTAGTCTAATCTGTAATTCAACACAATTAAGTAATGTAGTACCTGGCTTTTCCTTTTTCCTTGCTTGTCAAAGGAGAAATGTATAACGGAGTGATAAAGATAAAGAGAGCTCCTTTGGTATGAACCTCGTGTTATGCCTCGAATCCAGTAAAGCAAACAGCTGCTAAAGAGAGTAGCTGATGGTATGTGTATGTGCATGGTCCTAGTTTAAAAAAAAAGTTATTAGAAGACAGTAATAAACATTTTAAAGAGGCTGTGATGCTGAGAGCAGTAAGTTAAGTAAATACTGGGGAAGATGTAAAAAAAAAATCAGCTAATATGTAGTCTTTGCTTTTGTGGAGCTTATAGTCTTGTCAGTCTCAATCTTAGCTGTCCTATATGCATTGAAATCTTAGCATGCTTCATAGGGAACTCATATCGGTCCTATAAAATACCGTTCCTGTCTTCCCAGTATCTTCAGAGAGCACCATCAGCCTCCCAGTCTCCCAGCTTCATCACTTTGGCGTCATCCTTGACTCATTACTCTTTCACATCTCCCAGGTACAGTCAGCTGCTGAATCTCCTCAGTTCTGTGTCTGCAGTACCTTCTGAATCTACCCCCTTCTTTTGACTCAGATAGCCCCCACCCCAGGGAAATCCTACCACTCACCTAGTAGAACTTTTATGATAGCTTCCCAGTTAGTCTCTTTGCACCTAGTTTCTTTACTTTCTTTCTTTTTTTTTTTACTGCTCTTTTTCATTTTATTTTATTTTTTTGCATATTTTATTAATTTATTTTGATTTATCAACAATCACTTCCATATGCTTTTGAGTTTAAAATTTTTCTCCCCCTTCCTTCCCGCCTCCTCCCTCCCCAAAATGGTGCACAATCTGATATAGGCTATACATTTACATTCCTATTAAACATATTTTCACATTAGTGAAGTTGTAAGTAAAAATTAAACCAATAGGAGGAACCATCAGAAAGAGGAAACAAAACTCAACAGAAGAGAAAAAAAATGATAGCAATTCAACTTTCACAGTTATGATTACTGTCTTTTTCTCCATCCTTTTTTCCCCCGTTTATGCTTTTCTTTTTCCTCTTTCCCTTCCCCCCATCAGTATTTTGCTTTTGACCACCACCTCCTTTAGTCTCTCCTTCCTTCTGTTTTCCCCCTCCCCCCTTTTCCCCTTCCCCTGCCACTGCTTCTTCCCTCCCTTCCATCCCCCCTCCCTTTTCTTTCCCCTTTTCCCTCCTACTGCCCATAGGGCAAGTTAGATTTCCATACCTAACTGATAATGTTATTCCCTTCTTGAGCCAAATCTGATGAGAGCAAGGTTCAGACAATGCTCAACCCCCTCCCTTCTTTCTCTCTGCTGTAATAGGATTTTCTGTCTTTTCCTGTAATGTAATTTACCCTTGTCTGCCTCTTCCTTTCTCAGATCAGACTAATTTTCTAAGATCAGACTAATCCACTTACTTGGATCCATTTAACCCACTTGATTAGATTTTTTTTTAATCATTACATCAAAGTCAACTAATATCCACCCCCTTTCTGTATACTCCTTTAACATATAATGTAATGTGTAATAACAATACAGTTCTCAAGAGTTGCAAGTGTCATCTTCCCTTGTAGGGATGTGAACAGTCCACCCTTATTAACATTTTGTATCTTTCTGTCCCATTTACCTTTTTATGTCTTTCTTGAATCTTGTACTTGAAGATCAAATTTTTTGTTGAGCTCTGGTCTTTTTATGAGGAAGGTTTGGAAGTCCCCTATTTCGTTGAATATCCATCTCCTCCCTTGAAAAATCATGCTCATTTTTGCAGGGTAGTTGATCCTTGGCGGCAATCCAAGCTCCTTTGCCTTACAAAATATCATGTTCTACCCCCTGCAGTCTTTTAATGTGGAAGCTGCAAGGTCCTGTGTAATGCTGACTGTGGTTCCATGATATTAAATTGTTTCTTTCTGGCTGCTTGCAGCACCTTCTCTTTCATCTGGTAATTTTGGAATTTTGCCATTATATACCTTGGTGTTGTCAATTTGGGATCTCTTTTAGGTGGTGAGCGATGTATTCTTTCTATGGTTATTTTACCTTCTGGTTCTAGGACTTCTGGGCAGTTTTCCTTTATGATTTCCTGAAAGATACTGTCCAGGCTCTTTTTTTCATCATGATTTTCAGGTAGTCCAATGATTTTTAAATTGTCTCTCCTGGATCGATTTTCCAGGTCGGTTGTTTTACTGATGAGGTATTTTATGTTTTCATCCATTTTTTATTTTTTTTTCTCTTTGACTGATTCTTGCTCTCTCATAGAGTCATTAGTTTCCATTTGTCCAATTCTAGTTTTTAACAGATTGTTTTCTTCTGTTAGTTTTTGTACTTCCTTCTTCAATTGGCCAATTGTATTTTTAAGGGATTTGTTTTCTTCAGTGTACTTTTTTTCCAATTGGCCAATTGTATTTTTTAAGGACTCTTCTACCTCTCTCATTAGACTTTTAAAATCCTTCTTGAGCTCTTCTAAGAAGGCTTTTTGGGCTTCAGACCAGTTCATATTCCCTTTTGATGTTGCAGATATGGTTTGTTGACAATGTTGTTCTCTTCAGAATTTCTGTCTTGATCTCACTCTTCTCATAATATGAATCTATGGTACATTTCTTTTTACTCATGGTTTCTTTATTCCCTGGCCTTTAAAGAGATTGAGCTCTCCTGCTGGGGAACAGAGGGCACTGACCCAAGCTTCTTGTGTTGGGAGCCTAGGTCTTGGTCACTGGCTTTGTGTGCTGGGGCCTCTTATGTTGGCAATTGGAGGCTGTAGGGTTTTGGCAGCTTACCTCGTGTTGGGCTGGAATCAGCAAGGCTGGAACTTTCAGGCAATTCTAGGTTGCCTGCTTTTCCTTTCCTTTAGCTTTCTTCAGCTCCTTTTAGATGGGTGCTGCAGGGTGTTTATCTGCCTGGGGCCCCTTGCAATGCTGCCTCCCTGGTTTCTGCTAATGCACTGGGAGATTCCTTTGTGGTAGAGTGCCGAGGCACCTGGTGTTTTTCTGAGCTTGTTTCCATCAGTTCCCCTGCCCTCACTGAGGCACTGGGAGGTCCAGGTGTTGGTGTTTGCCTGCTCTACCACCTGGGCTTCAGGATTTCTTCCTGGTTGACAGTTGGAGGCTCTGACAGCTTACCTGGTGTTGGGTTGGAATCAGCAAGGCTGGGACTTTAGGAAGAGTTTAGGTTGCTTTCTTCAGCTCTTTTCAGATGAATGGTGTAGGGTACTTATCCGTCTGGGGCTTTTTGTAGTGCTGCTTCCCTTATTTTTGCTGAGGCACTGGGAGACCCATTTGCTGGGCTGCTGCACTACTGCTCCCTGTCTTTCTTCTAGTTCAGGTATTCTAGTTCAGGGTTTTTTTCTGGGTGATATTTTCTGGGTTTTCAGAGGTTGATAGGGGAGGGTGAGAGCAACTACCTTTTTACTCCATCATCTTGGCTCCTGGAAGCAGATGTCCATTTCTTTGCTTTCTAATCCATCTATCATGCAGTGGCCAAAATAATTTTATTAAAGCAGAGATCACTGTCCAGCTGAAAAAGGAGGCATGGTGGTTCAGTTCAATTCAGCAAGACTTTATCACCCACCTACTATGTACCAGGACAATGCTGAGGGTCGGAGGTACAGAAACAGGAATGAAACAGTATTTGTTCTCAAGAAACTTACAATTATTAGGCAGAAACATGAAATGTAAACAAAGTAAATTCTGGGTTAAGGCTGCAGGTGGGCATAGGCGGGCAATCAGGAAAAGCCTTGTGTAGAAGATGGCATTTGTCAAGCATTCACCACGTGTCAGGCATTGTGTGAAGCTATGGATATTCAAAGGAATAAAAACAGTCTCTGCCTTCAGGGGACTCACATTTCTAATGAAGAGAAACAACATGTAAATAGCCAGGTATGTGCAAGTTATATCCAGAATTAGATGTAAGATAATATGGGAGGGGAGTGGACTAGCATCTGGGGACCAGGAAAAGACCCCATGCAGAAGGTAGGATTTGAACTGAGTTTTAAAGGATGCCAGGGAAACTAAGAGGTACAAGTGATGCAGGAGACATTTCAAGGTCTCAAGGAGGAAAGCCAGTGAAAAAAGGCCTATGGTGGAGAGGTGGAGTATTGCATAAGAAGAATAGCAAGTAGCCCGTCTAGCTGTATTTTAGAGTGTGTTAGGGGAATCAAGTGTAAGAGGTTCAGTAATAGGGAGGTACTGGAGTGTACCTGAGTAGGGAAGTGACGTGTCATGGCTCCACTTTAGGAAAATCACTTTGGCAGATGAATGCAAAGACACTTGAATCAGGAGGATCAATTTGAAGGCTATTGCAGTAGTCCAGAGTTGATGAGGGCCTGAACTAGGGTAGTGATTAGGAGAGCAGAGAGACAAAGAGATGAGAAGGTAGAAATGACAAAATTTGACATCAGATTGGATAAATGGAGTATATAAGAGTGAAGATTTTAGGATGACATCAAGATGGTAAGCCTAGGCAACTGGGAAGATAGTACCCTTGATAGTGATAGTAAAGTTCAGAAGAGGGGAGAATTTGAAGGGAATGATAATGAGTTATTTTGTAGATATGTTGAGTTTGAGATGCCCACTCAATCCAATTCAAAGTGCCCAAAGGCAGTTGGTAATGTGTGACTGTAGTTCAGAAAGAGACTAGGGCAGGACATACATCTGGGAATTATCTGCATAGTGATGATAATTGAACCCCATGTGAGCTGGGATCACCATATAATATAGTATATAGGGAAAAGAAGAGTGCTTTGGACAGAGCCTTGAGTGACATCCATAGTTAATGAGTATGACAAGAACTAGCAAAAGAGACTGAGAATGAATGGTCAGACAGATATGAGACAGCAGTGTCATGAAAATTAGACAGGAAAGAGTATCCAGGAGGAGAAAGTGATCAACAGTGTCAGATACTTCAGAGAAGTCAGTAAGGTTGAGGATAGAGAAAAGGCTATCAGAAATGGCAAGAAATTATTAGTAACTTTGGAGAGAAGAGTTTTGTTTGAAAGATGCAACCAGAATTTAGATTGCAAAAGTTTTAGAAGAGAGTGAGAGGAAAGGAAAGAGAAGCAATGAGAATAGAAAACTTTTTAGTACAGTAGCTTGTGGGGTTGGTGTGATTTAGTGAGAGCCTCTTTTTTTTAATGATAGGGAGATTTGGATGTGTTTGTAGGAAGGAAGGAATGAACTAGAGAAATTTAATTTAGAGAGTGGGGATGATAGTGGGGGATGATCTACTGGAGAAGAAAGGAGGAGATGGAGTTATGGTACTTGTAGAGGTATTGACTTTGGCAAGGGGGCCACTTTATCATCAGAGCAAAGGAGTGAAGGAGAGTATAGTAAAAGATGTTTTAGTGGTGGGAAATGAGGTAATAGGATGTGAGGAGAAGGGGAGAAGAGGGACTTTTTGGCTTCAGGTTTTTTGGTCAAGAATGAGGTAAGGTCCCTAGCAGAGAGGGCTGGGGGAGAAGGTGCCATGGGAAGCTTAAGGAGAGATAAAAAAGCTTTTTTACAGCCACTGTGGAAAGTAGAATAGTTATTTTTATTTGGGAGAAGTGGACTTATTGTTTTCCTGTAGTAAGAGCACATTTGAGATTATTATTTATGCTAATAAATCTGTAGTAGATCCAATAAGCCTTGTTTTGTTATTTTCTGTAGCTCTATTCTACAACATTTGAACAGGAACAAAGTAAGTAGAAGGTTAGAGTAATTGGGGCTTGGAGTTTGGCAGGGTATGATATGTAATGGGTCAAAGGGAGTAAGGGATTTGTGAGCGAAGGTAGTTTAAGAGTTGAATTGGCTTACCAACAGGTTGATATAAGGAAGAGAGGAGAATGTAGCCAGTGCAGAAGAACTGAGGGGTAGAGGGAATGAAGTCATGGTGATGATGAAGAACTGGATTTGGTATTGTAAGGCATAGGGGAAGATGGACTAATAAAAGGTTTATGATCTGATAAAGTAAAGCTTTAAAGGAAGCTAGGGATTCTAAGAGGTAATGATGAGGAGGATTCCAGGCTGAGGGACAAATTTGTGTAAAGGTACTGGATGTGAGGTGGAATTTTGTATATGAGGAACAGTAAATAGGAAGGTCAGAACATAGAATATGTAAACTGTAGTAATGTGTCATCAGTTTAAAGAGGTGAATGGGAACCAGATTGTGAAGGGCCTTAAATGGCAAAGAGATGAATTTGTGTTTTATTCTAGAGATCACATGGAACTTCTTAAGTGAGGAAATGACATGGCCCATTCTTCAGCTTTATAGCAAATGTGTGGATCGATTGGAAATGGATTAACAGGAAGATCAATTAGGAGGCTATTTCAGTAGTCACTGGAGAACTTTGGGCCTGAACTCAGGTAGTAGCCTTGTGGTTGGAGAGAAAGGGAAGAAAATAAGAAATGAGGAAGCAGAATTGCCAAGATTTGGGAAATGGTGGGTAAGGAGAGCAAAAGGAAGAGGAGGTGAAGGAGAAGAGTCAAGGTGATTCCACAATTGAGTGCTTGGGTGTCTGGAAGAGTGGTGACACCTTCAAAAGAAATAAGGAAGTTAGGAAGAGTGAAAGCATCACTGGATGTAGTCAGAAAACCTGAGTTCAAGTCCTAAGTCTGCCATTTTATAGCTTTGCAACCTTGGGCAAGTCATTCCACCTCTAAACTTCATTTTCTTGTCAGTAAAATGAAGGTATCAGAGTAAGTTATTTCCAGGGTCCTTTCCAGGTCCTTTCTGCTCTCTATGATTTTATGTTTAGTCTTACTATTTGACCCTGGTGTTGGGAAAGATTGAAGGCAAAAGGAAAAGGAGATGGCAGAGGATGAAATGGCTAGATATTGTAATGGAAACAATGAATATGAACTTGGACAGACTTTGAGAGGTAGTGGAGGACAGAAGGGCCTGGAGTGCTATGGTCCATGGGTTCATGAAGAATTGGATGTGACTGAACAACAAACAACTGTTGACTATTTGGATGTACCATTTTTAAAAAGACTCTTTACTCTTGTTAAACTGTATCAAATACATCTGCAGGAGAGTTGTTTATCTTCTATATTACATAAATGTGAAAGTAAGTCTAAATTTTATTCCCATTTTCTTCATGACCTAATTTAATTCTTAGGTTTTGCTATTTTAGAAATATAGTACCTATCTAGAAAATGTAATCCTGCATCTTGTGTGCAGTTTAGGGTGGCAACAAAACTGATTACACTTCCTTAACATTTTTTTTTCCTTCAGAAGATTTTAGTACATATGTGTCTAAACATAGCACACTTAAACACAGGGGCTGAAGAGTTACTCTTTAACTGTATACTTTGCATGCATTTGTGATTTGAAACAGAAAAAAAGTAAAATGCGAGACAGCTTGAATGGCATGCTGTCAGTTTGGCTCTTCATGAATTGGCAATGGTCTCATTTAGGACCTTCAGATATGTCTCTGCCTGGACAGAATGAGAACATTTTGCATGTTCTTCAGGAGACAACCACTCCTTGCTGCCTCACACTATCCAGTGGTGCATGACAGTTGCCCTTCATTGCTGTCTTCTTGGAGCTTAACCTTTGACCTTCTACTTAGTTGCTGTGCTGCAGTTGGAGCAGGTTGGAGATGTTCATGAATGACGGGCATTGGCCTGCAACGTGCTTGTCATTATTTGACTGTCAAAAGGAGCCTGCCATTGACTTCCATCAAGGTTTGAAACCTATGTGCAGCAGCCCATATTACTTAACTTCCAAGGCTGTCAACAGGATGATCAAATGTGCATAAAAAAAAATCAGAGCTGAATATATCTTCAATCAGAAGATAGGAAGACATTTTTTCTCTTCTTTCTCTTTTTACATTTTTTTTTGGTTAAATATATTCAGATGACTTTCCTAGGGCCAAGAGGTTGAATCTGTTGCCAGCGTGAAAAAAGTGAACTGTTGTCTCCTGTGGTCCAAGTTTCAAATAGCACAATTTAGATCTGAACAGCTCTGCCAGTTAAACTCTCAGGCTTGTCTTACGTATCCTATCAGCTTTCAGTCCATGAGGTAAGTGACTGGATGCTAGACCAGTGGTGCCTGAGGTTAGCTGTCAAGAAGGAATGTTTCCTTTTGTATTTTATGTAATGTAACATAAGAGAGGGGAGGTCAATGTGTGATTTGTGAAGCAGGGGGAAAATTTAACATGACCAAAGAGAGGGGTGCTTGTGATTATTGTTTTATTTCAGGTTATTTTTGTTCCCAAGAGAAAGAGAAAGATTAATTGACACCAGTAAAAATCATAGTCACTTCGGATATGGTCTGATATTATGGCATGGATTGTTCAGACATAGGAAAATGGAGATGATATTCATGCTTTTGCTTACTTCTAAACCTCAGCATAAATAGCATGTATCTTGAAAAGAAAGTTGAGAGTAATGAGAGTAATGATAATACTGGTGCTCACATACACAAATGCTAGTCATTGTTTTGTCCACATTCTTTGAGGATAATGACATATAGATCTTTAAAGTTCACAAAATCCTATATACCTACCTACATACATACATACATGCATACATACGTGTGTGTGTGTGTTGTGTTTGCATGATCTCATTTGATCCTTACAACTATCTTGTGAGGATACTAGAGGAATGATGATCTCCATTTTTACACGTGAACCAACCTGAGGCTCAAAGAGATTAGTGACTTGACCATGCTCACATGGCGAGTGTCAGAGGTGGAATTCAAACCCAGGCATTTTCTGATTTCCAGCCCAGAGCTCTTTATGACTGTAATAACACAAGATTTTTCTTAATGGAAATAACTAGACTAAAAAATTATGGAGAATTTAACCACATCGTTGAAGGAAGAAAACTGGGCAATCTTATTACATAGTAATATTTGACAAAATGATTACTTGTAGACCAGTATCCCATATAGTCTTCATAAATGTCCACTGACTAGGGGCTTATAATATTGAATTATCCAGGAAAGGTGATAGAATGAATTTTTATTGAATATAAAAATTTTGAAAGGGAAATAAGCTGTAATTAAAAACTTTGGCTTAGTTATCCAGATTTTTAGTTTAGAATTTAGAATCATCAGAAACATTTGTTAAATGTTTGCTATGTGCCAGGCACTGTGCTAAGTGCTAGGGGACAGAAAGAAAAGCAAAAACATGGTTCCTGCCCTCAAGAAGCTTACATTCTAGACAGTCTGCAAGCACCTCTGTACATATTAACACTCACACACACACACACACAGTGTGTAAGTGGGAACTATTCTTAAAGAGAGCATTGGCAGTGGGAGGAAGAGGAATGTGGGGGAGGAGAAGGAATGGAGATGGAGGAGGAAGACATTAGGAAGGGCCTCTTGCAGAAGGAGGGATTTGAGCTGAGTCATGAAGGAAACTAGGGAAACCTTGAGAGATGGTGACAATGAGGGAGAACATTCCAGGCATGGGAGACACTGGGAGATGGACTCATCTTTCTAAGTTCAAATCTAGCTTCAGACACTCATTAGCTGTATGATCCTGGGAAAGTCACTTAATCCTGGTTGCCTCAGTTTCCTCATCTATAAAATGAGCTGGGGAAGGAAATGGCAAACTACTCTAGTATCTTTGCCAAGAACACCCTAAATGGGGTCGTAAAACGTCAGACACCACTGAACAACAATAAACGTGAGATTATTTCAGATAGGTATAGGGGGATGTATTATTAATATCATTGGGAATGAAGGACAGTAGTGAAATCACCATGGCTAATGAGTGTCTGAAGCTAGATTTGAACTTAGGAAGATGAGTCTTCTTGACTCCAGGTCTGGCACTCTGTCCACCGTGCCACCTAACTATCCTGTAATTCCACATGTCCCATAGAATTGTTCTGGACTCTGATATGGTTGAACACTGTTGTTTCCTGTATTTTCTTGTCTATCACAGATAGGATTGTAGAATCACAGAGCTAGAAGGGACATTGGAAGGCATGTAGCTTATATTTATCCAGAGGATGTTGCTGTCCACATCCCAGGCAAATGATTAATAATGATAATAATGATGATGTATAACAATAGCCATAATTTGCAGTGCACTTTACAGTTTTCGAAGCATTTTTACAAATGTTAGCTCACTGATCTGCCCAACAACCCTGTGAGGTAGATACTGTTGTTATTCAGCCTCTGCTTTATGATCTATTGTGATAGGTACCAATCAGGGAATTTTGTACTAAGCAGCTGAGTGGAGCAGTGGGTAGAGAACTAGACTAGGAGTCAGGAAGACTAATTTTCCTGAGTTCAAATCTTGCCTCAGACACTTATTAGCTGTGTGACTCTGGGCAAATCATTTAATCCTGTTTGCCTCAGTTTTCTCATCTGTAAAATGAACTAGAGAAGGAAAAAGCAAACTACTTCAGTATCTTTGCCAAGAAAACCCCAAGTGGGTTCATGAAGAGTCAGACAAGACTGAAACAATTGAACAACAACAGATCCCTATATCTTTACAAAATATCCTTTCATAAAACTGTTGCATTTCCTTTGGGAACTACTTCTAGTAGTGTTTTTTGTTTTTGTTTTTGTTTTGGTTTGGTTTTTTAGTCAGCTACAGTAACACATTTGTTAGCTAGAAATTGATTCTGCTTCCTAGACAAATTGCTTTGACTTAATTCACATTGAGAAAGGTAAATTCAGAGCTATATTTCCTATGCTCTGACTAGTGGCAAGGGAGGGATAAGGTAGAAGAGTGTTTTTTGGTGTTATGCATTGTTTATAGCTCCTTGTAGGACAGTGTTGAGTGACTTCTGAAGTGCCTTTAATTCTTCCACATTGGCTGAATGAGTATAATGAGATTTCGGAAGTGGGAGGACTCCAGAGAAATCAAAACTCTGGATAGGACAGAGGAAAGTTGGGCTGTGAAAATTTAGGAAGAAGAAAGAGGTTCATGCTGTTGGAGAATCAAGTGAATTCATTTATGTGAATGCTCCAACAAGTCTTTCAGCTCACTTCTGCAATTTCAGGACACATTGGAAGCAACTGGTGGCACAATGGATAGAGTTCTGGGTATGAAGTCAGGAAGATTTGAGTCTAGATGTAGCCTCAGATACTTTTACTAACTATGTGACGTTGGACAAATCACTTAAGCTCCGTTTTCCTCAGTTTCCTCATCTGTAAAGGAAGAATAATAATAGTACTCACCTCATAGGGTTGTTGTGAGGATCAAATGAGATAGTATTTTTTTAAACCACTTAGCACAATGCCTGGCACACAGTAGGTACTATATAAATGCTTATTCTCTTTCCTTCCCTTTCCCCACTGTGTGCAGCATGCAGTTCTACTGGCTGTACTTCTCTGTTGACATTTGGTCTGTATTTTAAGTGTTCCTCTTTGCAAGTGAAACATGCATTTTATCCAAATTGAAAAAGGGATATCACTGATTATAACAATGTTAATGAAAAGAATAATAAAATTGAATGCTGTGTAATTTTAATGTACAGTTGTAGCCTGTAAAAAGTGTGTGTGTGTGGGGTCAACTATGGGTTTGGATTGTTGCTTATTCTCAGTAGAGGTTGATAGGTTGATTTACTTAATTGTCAATGACTATTGAAAAAACAAAAGTCAAACGTGCATATGTGTGTATATGTATATCTATATATCTACACCTCTTTTTGAAAAGACCAAGTCACCTCTGTTCTGTGCTTTGTAAACAGCTTATCTGACTGAGATCCCTGTGGTTTAGGAAGTGTAGATTCAAACCTGTTCTCTATTTTGACTTCAGTGTAGTAGTTATGAAATATCTGTATTAAGCAAAGTAGAGGTTAAGGCACCTTAAGGGCAATGATTTCTTATCTTGCTTTTACTAGCCATGGTGTCAACATGCACTAAAATGTGATGACCTACTCTCCTTTTTGATAAAAAGAAAATGACCTGCCTGGTTTGGATGGAGAGAGAGGTGCCTGAGGCAGATTACATTGTCACCTCTCATAGTATCAGCAGGTATGAAAATAAAAAAAGACCAGCTGATATCTGTTTACCATAGAAGTGTTTGACATTTCTGGCTTCTGATAAAATGTACTGGGATGGAGGAGTGATAATGGGAGGAGGGAGTAAGGGAGGAAAGAAGCAGCAGCATAGCTTCCAAACAAGAGATTTGAAGACATTTCAGAGCTGTACTTATTGTTTGAATGCCTGGTGTGTGAGGAAGGGGACCCTTCTGGTAGCGCCTTGTGGCCTCAGAGCTGAAAGATGCTATCTCTTTCAGTCTGTCTCTACTCCCTAGTCTCTTTTGGAGTCAAGATTCTTGACCTAGCTAGAGTTTAACTGTGACATGGCAGTATTCTCTAAAGTGTAAACTGAGACCAAAGCTGCTTGTGGAATTTATGTGCTGTGATTCTAGCCTTAGAAAGCAGGAGACACAAGTCATACCTCAAGGCAGGTTTTCCTCAGCATTATAGACTCAGTTGCCTCTGAGAACAGAATAAGAAAACTCTGAGAAGTAAGGGAGACGTGAGTTGGGGTTATTTTCAGTTGTTGCAGAATTTAGGGCTTTTGAAAAGGTAATTGCATGGATTCACTTAAGACCCTGAAACATGAATCTTTGGGATGAGCTTAAGAAAATGTTCTAAGTGACAGTTCAGAGTATCTCAGAATAAGATACACATTTTTCTCATGTCTGACCTGGCAACATTCAGCACTGTTTTATAAAGGATGTTGGGTGAGAATTACCTCTTAAGTTACCCATACAAATATTGAACCCGACGTCAGTCTCGTTGCCTTACTTTAGCTGAATAGAGGTATTAATTTAATGGAAAATTCACCAGAAAAGAATTATTATCAAAGAAGGCTAAGACTATACAAAAACAAAGAGCCTGGTGTAGTAGAAAGAGTGATAGATTAGGAATTAGGAGACCTGACTTTGAATTCTAGCTTTACTATTGCTTGTGTGACCTCGGGCAAGTCTCTTAGCCTCTCAGCCATAGTTCCTAATTTGTGAAATAGAAGGAGTTTATACCATATGCCTCTGAGGTCCCTTATGGATATAATGCTATTGTTCTATGATCCTATAATCAATAATAAAGTGCATAATTTTGTGTTTTGGAGCACTTAAGGAAATGTTAAAATTACTCACCAGAACCTACTTAGATGAGAAAATAATTTTTTGAAATGTGCTCAGAGAGGAAAAAAAAAATATGACAGTACTATTATCAGTTCCAATATGATTGCAGAACATTTCCTAACCAGAACAATTTTTTAAAAATGAATCAGACCACCACATGCCTGCTCGTAAAGTTTTCAAGTGGTAGAGAATATGGATGAGATCAAAATTTGAAAGCAATACACATCTATTTAAAGGATTAACAAATCGTTTCAAATCTGTCAGCACAATTTTTAAGTCAAATTTTTCTTCAACAGCCTCTTACAATTTTGTGATTCTCTATTTTTAATTGATTCCATATTTGCCTTAGCCAACCAGTTAGTCTCTATGCTTCTATGGGCAGGAACTTTATTTATAAGAATGCTCCTATGCCTCTATGAGCAAAACACAAAATTGATAACCACCATACATAATAGTGTCACGTAATGGAAGGAGTTGCCAAAATGATAGCTCATTCTTTCTGGAGTGAAAAAGCACAGATTCTTACCTGGCTGTATCCTCAGCATGTGTAGCTCAAGTTGCTCAAACCGTGGCGATTGGTTTGAATTCAGAATTGTTGTTTATTGAATTATTTCATGCTTTTATATAGTTGCTAGATAAGCAGATAGAAGTTTTTATTCTGCAGCTGCAGATAGGCCAAGGTGATATGAGTTTTGTGGCTCTGCACTATAACTCTTTAAAGTAGAAGATATCTGAAGGCCATGAAAGAATTCACAGCTCTGCCTTGGATTTACAGTGTCACTTCTTGTCTCGCAATGAAGGGAAACAACTGCCATGTGGTGTGTGCTATAATGTGGACATCATGGTAAAGCACAAAGGATGTAAGTCTTGGAGTCAGGAGACCTGGGTTTGAATCCTGGTCTCAACACTTAGCATTTGTATGACCTTTTATGCTTGTGGTTGTCTGTAGTATCTAATTGGTGTAGCGGAAAGTGTGCAGAATCTCACAACCCAGAGGGACCTCAGAGGCTGTCTCACTCAACCCATTCCTGAACAGGCAGTCCCTCTACAACATGCCCAGTGAGTGAGAAGTCACTGCCATCCATAGCAGTCTGTTTCACATTGGTTAACTTAAATTGTCAGGAAATTTTCCCTGACATTAAGCCTAAAATTATCTCTTGTTGATTTTTTAAAAAAGCCAAATATAAGACTTAAACTCCAGTTAAATTTCTTCTTATTAGGTCTGGCCCAATATTCTAGCAAGTCAAAAGAAATTCATTTTGGATCCTGATTTTGTCATCTAATGTATTAGTTATCCTTGACTTTGGGTTATCTCATACTCAGTTATCACTGACTTTGTTTATTTTTTTAATTAATTAATTTTTAGTTTTCAGCATTCACTTTTATAAGATTTTGAGTTATAAATTTTCCCTTTCTCTCTCCTCTCCCCTCCCTAAGATGGCATGTAATCTGATAGAGGCTATACATGTACAATCATATTAAAATATTTCTACATTACTCATATTATAAAGAAGAATCAGAACCAAAGGGAAAAACCACAAGAAAGAAAAAAAAAAACAACAAAAGAGAGAAAATAGTATGCATTGATCTGCATTCAGACTCCATAGTTCTTTCTCTGGGTGTGGATAGCATTTTCCATCTTTCGTCTTTTGGAATTATCTTAGATCATTGCATTGCTCAGAAGAGCTAAGTCTATCAGAGTTGATTATCACACCATGTTGCTGTTGTTGTATACAATGTTCTCCTAGTTCTGCTTACTTCACTCAGTATCCTCAGTATCAGTTCGTGTAAGTCTTTCCAAGTTTTTCTGAAGTCTGCCTGCTCATCATTCCTTTTTTTCCCTTTTTTTTAGGAAATTGAGGTTAAGTGACTTGTCCAGGGTCACACAGCTAGTAAGTGTCAAGTGTTTGGTCTGAGGCTGGATTTGAACTCAGGTTCTCCTGACTCCAGGGCCAGTGCTCTATCCATTGCACCACCTCGCTGCCCCTGCTCATCATTAATTATGGAACAACAGTATTCCATTACATTCATATACCACAACTTGTTCAGCCATTCCCCAATTGATGGGCATCCCCCTCAATTTCCAGTTCTTTGCTACCACAAAAAGATCTGCTCTAAATATTTTTGTACATGTATTACTGACTTTGGGTACAATACATACATGTTCCATTGGAGACCTTCCAAGTAGATATCAAACTATTACTGAATATTCTATTGGGTTCCACCATTCAACCAGTTCCAGATATGCCTAACGGTTACTTTCTTAGTCTAATCTGTCTCTCTGTCTTGTCCAAAAGAGTAGGCTGACAGATTTTGTCAAATCCTTCTTAAATTTATACCTGTAGCATTTTTCTTATCTACTTGTGTAGGAAAATGTCAGATTAGAGGACTCGGATTACAATTCTAGATTTGCTGCTATAGTTTCTTTTTCTATAAAACGGTGCTAAAAATACTTGTACCATCTACAGAGGTGCATTGAGTAATTTACTGTGTACCCTTTAAAGTACCATATGAATATATGTTATATAAGTGCACTGTCTTATATACAGGAAATTTGGGTACTAATTTCAGCAAATCATTTCTCTCTGAGCCTTGTAAAATAGGGCAGCATGGCATAGCGAACTAGGACACTGGATTTTGAATCTAGAAGACCTGGGTTTGAATTCCTAACTCAGACATTTATTAGCTTTTTGTTTCTGGGTAAGTCACTTACCTTTTGATGTCTCAGTTTACTCATCTGTAAAAGGAGATGGTTCGACTTGATGAAGTCTTAGTTCTTGTCCTATTTGAAATCTATGAACCTGTGATAAAGTAAGTTAAATAATCTCTAAGATTGCTTCTAACATCTTTCAGCTTTAAAATTTTATTGAATTTAAAGTTTTTTCCTTAGTGCATTATATGTATCCTACATGGGGACTACTTTATTCTCTGTTTTTATATATGGAAACTGACAAAGTTCTCTGATACCTTGTTACAGAATTGAGGTATCACTTCATTATCGTAGACTATGCTAGCAGAACATGTTTTTTAATATTCATTAATTTATTTTTAGTTTTCAATATTTACTTCCATAAGATTTTGAGTTCCAGATTTTCTCCCCTTCTTACCCTCTCTCCACCCCAAGACAGCATGCAGCCTGATATAGGCTTTACGTATACAGTTCTATTAAACATATTTTCACATTAGTCATGTTGTAAAGAAGAATTAGAACCAATGGGAGGAACTATGAGAAAGACGAAACAAAAAAAGACAGAGCAAATAGTATGTTCTGATCTGCATTCAGACTCCATGGTTCTTTTTCTGGGTTTGGATAGTATTTTCCATCATGAGTCTTTTGGAGTTGTTTTAGATCCTTGTATTGCTAAGAAGAGGTAAGGCTATCAAAGTTAGTCATTGCACAGTGTTCCTATTATTGTGAACAATGTTCTCCTGGTTCTGCTCACTTCACTCAGCATTAGTTCATGTAAGTCTTTCCAGGTTTTTCTGATGTCCATCTGCTCATCATTTCTTATGGAACAATAGTATTCTATTACATTCATATGCCACAACTCGTTCAGCCATTCCCCAATTGATGAGCATCCCCTCAATTTCCAATTCTTTGCCACCACAAAAAGAGCTGTTATAAATTTTTTTGTACATATGGATTTTTTCCCATTTTTTATGATCTCTTTGGGATACAACCCTAGAAGCCGTATTGCTGGATCAAAGGGTATGCATAGTTTTATGCCCCTTTGAGCATAGTTCCAAATTGCTCTCCAGAATGTTTGGATCAAGAACATAAGTTTTGATAGGTTCTCAGTTACTAGAAAGGCTTTGAGTACTGTCTTAGCAATAAGATATATGTTTTCAGAGGGCAAATCCAGCTGAATATGGAAAGGCTCCTCTCCAGCAGACTGGCCACTTGGTGATAAATTCTTTGAATCCATGAAATAAGCAAAAATGAACAATGTCCCTCAGTCTTCCAATTCCATGGCTACAATGATAGAGTTGAAATTAAAGAGAAAAGAAAGTGCTAAGAGTCATAGATTTTAGACTGTCTGCAAATGTTAAATAATCTATTGATAATCTAAATGTGAGATCTTTGTTCAGTGACCCTGGAGAGAACATTCTACTAGAGGAAATGAGTCCTATCAATCTTGACATTCTTAATATAAACCAAATCAGAAGAGAGAATGAAGTGATAGGGAAATGGAAAGATGACTCACTGGTTATCCTCTGAAAGACAAATCACAAAGAGTTCCTGAAGTTGGTTTTATCATGTATCCAAGGGCAACAAGAAACTTAATTTTATGGTACATTTGTTCATTCTATATTGTAGTGCACATGATAAGCATATCTATTATGAAAATTGTTGCAGTTTATGTTTCAACATCTGTTGCAGAGGATGAGAAATTAGAGAAATTCTGTGAATATTTAGATTAAAACTGCTTCAGATTAAATCAACATATAGTCAAATATTCAGTAAGTTAGTGCAAAAGTGGGAATAGGAGAAGATGTACAAAAATTGTTGGAAAAAATTATTTAAGAGTAAAAAAATGAGAAAGGCCAAAGATTTGTAAACTAAATAGAAATGTAAGGCTTATCTATCATGAATACTTTCTTTGAGAAGGAAGTCAGGAAGTACTAGACATGGAAATCACTTAATAACATAATTTAAAAAAAATGAAATTTATTATATTTTAACAGATTAATTACTAGTATGGGACTCATTTCTTGTTCAGTTGTCTGTGCAATCAGGCCACTAATGCATCAGAGCAAAGATAAAATCACTTTCAAATTAAAAGAATGATTGAAAATGAGAAGAGGGTATGGCATTCAATTAAGGCAGCTTCAGCTTGACCTATTTAAATAAACTATCAATGCTTAAAAATTAGAAGTGGATAAAAAGAACAAAGTTGTCTAAGACTGTTACCATTTGCCATAAAATTTAATCAGTCTCATTATGATGTAAATAATTTACCACAACAAGGATGCCATAAAAGTGTGAAAATCACCTCAGCCAAAAACCAGTTGATCTTGCCAAAGAGCCTTGTCAGCTAAGGCAAATGTTAATTTAGAATATAAACTTATATGTTGCTCTTACAGAGGAGACTAGTGGAAGATTATGAATGATATCTCATAAAATATTGACAAACAGTAGAGGGTAGAACAGATTTTCAGACAGCATGGCAAAAGACCCAACAAGGCAAAATAATCTGAAGGCATTTAAGAGTAAAACTAGAAGGAAAGGGAACTAACAGGCAAAAAAAGGGAAAAGATCTGTAAAAAATTTAATAACAGCCTTCCCCCCCCCCCATTAATGATAGTAGAGCTATCACATTTGGGTTCTTTAACATCTTAGTCCCTAGTGTGCCATATGAATGAGTAGAAATGGCATTGGAGAAAACAAAGCCAGGAAGAAGAGCTGGGCTAAATCATAGGAATACATAGAATTAGTCTGTGCTGGAGGTGACAGAATTTTGAGGACACTGAGGGATTGATTCTTTTTTTTTTTAGGGCATTTAGGGTTAAGTGACTTGCCCAGGGTCACACAGCTAGTAAGTGTCAAGTGTTTGGTCTGAAGCCAAATTTGAACTCAGGTCCTACTGACTTCAGGGCTGGTGCTCCATCCACTGCACCACCTAGCTGCCCCTGAGGAATTGATTCTTAAAATATCTTGGGAGAAAACAAAGATTTGAAAAAAAATAGTCATTAATTTTAAAATGGTGACCAGTAGCGACCATTTGTCTACTTTCCCTTATCTACAAAGTTTTTATGAGAATAATTTATATCTACATCAAGGACATCTTTGAAGGAGATATGAAAAGTGGACAAGCAAATTTTTGAGCATTGACTGAAGGAACTGTAGGAATGTTTAGCTTTGGAAAAGAGAAGATCCTTGGGGACATGGTAGTAATCTTCGAGGATTTGAAGGACTGTCATATGGAAGAGGCATTGAACTCATTCTGTTTACCCACAAAAGACAAAAACCAGGAGTAGTGAATGGAAATTTGAAAGAAACAAATTTAGGATTGCTATCAGGAAAAATTACCTAATAATTAGAGATATCCAAAAAGTGACATTGGTTGCCTCAGGAATTACTGTGTTCTCCCTCATTACAGGCCTTCAGGGGAGATGCTGGAATTTCATTTGTCAGGTGTGTTGTAATATAGATTGTAATGGATGGCTTCTGAGGTCCATTTTAGCCCTAGAATCCTCTGATTCTGTGATATTTTATAACAGACCACATTTCTTCTTTTTTTTTTTGGTAGTTTTTTTTTCTTTTTAGGCAGTTGGGGTTAAGTGACTTGCCCAGGGTCACACAGCTAGTAAATGTCAAGTGTTTGGTCTGAGGCTGGATTTGAACTCAGGACATCCTGAATTTAGGGCTGGTGCTCTATCCACTGTGCCACTACCTGCCCCCAACAGGCCACATTTCTACAGTCACACAATTAAGCTAAAAGGTCTAGAGAATGCATGATTTCATTGTGCTTATTGTTGACTAATTAAAAGCTTTTGATCCAGTAGAGGCCCTCTCAAGTAGTTTATTTCCACAAGTTCCCTCCTATGCTTATGTTTAAATTATACCAAAATTCTTTGAAAGCGGTACCAGCAGAGATGACTCTGTTCAGTCCTCTGATTATTAACATCAAGTGACACATAAAAAAGGAAGACATGTACACAAAAGAAATTTGCTGCTGTCATGGAGGATGTCTAGCAGAGAAATCATGGAGGGATCCCCTAGAGATGCAAAAGTTCTTCTGATACTCTTGTTAACAGATAGCATTATGCTGAATTCATGAATAATATAGAGTTCTTAAATGAAAGTGATAATCACTTAAAAGAGTTTAATGGAATTATCCACCCAGGAAAAACTCAAGGAGATGCAGAATACCTGTTGTCCATGCTATGTTATGCAGTTGGATGGACAACCCATAAAGTTGGTCCATGAGTGCCATGTCCTACACTGAGGTTGCAAATGAGTAATAAGCTGGGCCCAGAATTGAATGGTAGGAGAATAGGTTGAATTGCTTTTGGAAAATTGCGCATTAATTTGAATAATCCTAAGGCTTTTTCTGAAAGAAAATCCTCTTTTGTAACAGCAGTCTTGTGTTTAATCTCAGAATTAAAATTATGCATCACCCAAAGGACAGGGAAGGGCAGGCAGGTGGATACGAGTAGATTATCGTACACTTTTAGCCATGAATTTTGAAAGAAAAGTGGCATGAGATGTTATTACAGAGATGTATGAGAGGTGAGATACTCAAATCACAAGGCAAGAAATATTAATTAATTAATGAATTAATGAAAAAGGGTATGACAGGGTATGGCCAAAAAAAAAAGGGTTAGATACTCAAATCACAAGAGCAAGAAGTGTCTGAGGTGTGACAGCCTCTTCTATTTCATTGGAACTCTCAAAAAGCCAAGAGAATTTGAGGAAGGCCCCCAGCATGTCTAGTGGACCTCCTCAGGGCATTTCTCGTTGTAGTATGCATCTTTGGGGACATTAACAACAGTAAAATATTAAAGTATGACTGTAAAGATGCTGCTGCTATCTAAACTAGTTCTTTATTGTTATTTTAAAGATATAAATTGTAGATTATTCCATGACTAGGAATCAGTTTGTATTTATAGGTTGTTTACAACATTGTCTTTTAAATTACTTATAAAATTATACAGGAAACACTTCCTGTTAGATGTATGGTGACTGTTTAATGCAATAATTATTGAGTGCACAGTGTATACTGGGCACTGTACTTGGTGTATACTGCAGGGAAATAGTGGGCTAGTTTCTGCCTTTGTGGGAGTTTAATCTAAATGTAGAATTACTTAGATAGCTACATATTACATATATGACACAACTAAATATTTGATTTAACATCTTCAATTGGGAAGAGGTTAGGAATTCATTAATTAACATCTTTTTTATACTTCTGTAGTCAGTTCTAATATTTTGCTAATCAGAAGCAAAGATTTCTTCCTTTACTGTCAATGGTATTCAGTGAACATTATTGGTTTGAATCTCATGAGTATATTCAAACAGAACACTGCATTCCTTTCATCATAATTCAGTATTTTCACTTACTATTCACGTCATCTAGACATATTTTCTTAAGGGAATAATAAAAAATTACCCTTCATAATATGAATAAAAATTAAAGGTTATTCATGAATTTACTAATAGTTCTAGGATCCTCTTTGGATTATAGGATTTAGAGATACATGGGACCCAAGAATGTCTTCTCTGCTAAGGATAGGCTGTGTTCTGTCTAACTTAGCTTTAGGTTGGACATACCCTGTCATACATTAAAATAGCATTAAAATATATGTTAGACAAACATATTTTTCTTTTTGGGGTGGAAAATTGATGAGGATACTCAAAGAGCAGGAAGGATAGACACTTTCACACCTACTCTTGGGTGGACAGGATAGTAATACCTTTGACTATTGATTATTTACATCTATATCTTTGGAAAATAAATCCAAGGCCAGAAGGTCTACTAAAATGTCATAAGTTTTTAAAGAAGTAGAATAGAGACTAGGAAATGGATATGTGATTTCATTGGTATGGGAAACTCCTGGAGCAGTGCAGGTTGGTATCTTCTCTGCAATTTATAATTTTAGAAAGTTGTCAGTACCACTGAGAAATTAACTGACTTCCCCAGGGTCATAGTATGTGTCAGGGGTGGGACTTGAACCCAAGTCTTTTTTGCTCCAAGGCCAGATTTTCTTTAATTATGCCATATTGCTTCTTAAAGGAAGCAAAATAAGCATGGTTAAAACATGTGTGTGCCTTGATGATTCCATGTAAAATTTAGGTATGTTACTCTGAAACTAAAAGTTTTTACAAAACTCCATTGCCATTTTGACATGAACATTTATCAGTGTCATCTCTAACGCTTGTATTACTGTTTCTGTAGATGTTAATAAGAAACATCATGAAATTTTAAAGCATTTCCCTCTTCTGTTGTTTTCTTTGAGATGTTGACAGCTAGAATGGATTTAGGACATTATATTATAACTAAATGTTGCATATGGAGCTACTTGACACAGTGCATGCAGTATGTACTGAGGTTTTGGGAGGTAAATATAGTGACTTGAATGTCATCTGTTTCATGGCTTTGAAGAATTTTAAGTTGATTTTGAGGAAAAATTGCTAATTAACATTTTTCAATAAATTTGATAGCCATAGTATATTCCAGTGTGCTGTAGTGAAAAGAGCCCTGGAATTGGAGTGAAAAGACCTATTTGTGACATTCATTTGCTCTAGGACCATAAGCAAGTACTTTTATAATAATAATCAGTAGTTTTTATAAAATGCTTTTCAAAACTCGTAACTATTTCATTTGAGCCTCTTAATTACCAAGTTATTATATATATTAATTCCCCCATTTTATGAATTGAGAAACTAATTTTAAGTGACCTTCCCAGAGTCCTATAACTGCTAAGTGTTGTATACAGATTTGAAGCCAAGTCTTTCTAATTCCAGAGTCAACATTTTACTATGTTAAAGTGTCCCTCCAGTATTTTCTCAGAGCTTCCGTTTCATCATCTACAAAATGGGAATGATAAACTTTTACTCCTTGGCTTACAATGTTGTTATAAGGAAAATACTTTGTAAACCTCAAAGCACTATATAAATGCTAGTTATTATTAAAAGAAAATATAGTATTTTCTGAAAATGATAAAGGTAACTTCCTATGTGTGATGAAAAAATGCAGACATTACTCAACCGTATAAATAATAGTACCTGTAGAAGAGTGCATTGTTTATATATGTGTGCCTGAAGAAAGCTACTTTTCTGTGTTGCTTTCCCCTGCATTTGGATTCAGGTGGCTTTGACTTAAATATTTATATCTGTTAATGACCTTTACTGAGGGTAGATTTCTCCATATGCAGAAAAATGTGCCAATTTTGAGATAGTAAGATAGCTCTTCAGTTTTGAAGAATCATTTGGGGCCATTCAATGAATTATGTTCAAGCCACTGTGTGAAGTGCAGGGGATACAAAAATAAAAATGAACAAAAAAAAATGAAGCAGCCTTGATCTCAAGGAGCTGGCATTTTTCTGGAGGGGTGTGTGTGTATGTGACATGAATTACAGATAGATATAATATGTCATAACAATAATAATGACAAGAATAATGTTTATGCATTTCATACAAAGCATTTACAACTTATATCACTTGCTGAGGAGCAAAATGGATGTGTCTGAAAGCCCTAGGTTTGTAAAGAGCAATTTATGGACTCAGTTGAACAAATTTCCTGAAAATGCCATAAGGGTATTGCCTTTGTTAATTATGACGAGGCTTTGACTCAGTTCTTACTCATGACTTATTCACATTCTGCAAATATAAAAAAAAATACCCAAGTATACTGAGAACACTAGAGTATTTGATGTCCACATGGATTTAAATTATGCCACTAACGTGATAATGTCAAGAAAAACTTATATGAAATGTGATATTTTTTAGGGAGATAGTATAAACCCACTATGGTTCTTCTTAGCCTTAAATCCATCATTATCTTTTCTAAGTGAAATTTAATTTCCAAATTAAGAGAGAATCAAAACAAGACATCTTGTCAGTCAATTGATGCACATTAATGCTATCAAGCTATATTGGCTTCACTGAAAAACGTATTAAACAGCCACTTCATCTCGTGGAATCTTTCTCTAATGACATCAGAATGTCATCTGGATGTGATAAATGTAAATTCTTTAATATATGCCAAGGAAAGCTAAACATAGAACACTCATAGGACTAATAGATCAAATTGAACCAATGGCAGAGTTGATATTTACAAACATAGTGGTTTCCTCTAGGCAAGACATATTGAACATAGAGGTATAAACTGTAGGTGAATAGTTTGAGAAAAATCTTTTGAAATAAAGACTGGATGGGCAGAATACACTTAAAACAATACCTACATAATACCAATCTTAATGTATTCTTTTGAAGATATACAATAGACCATGCCATATTTGAAAGTATCTTAACAAAAACTCATTCAATGTAACAATAGACAGGGTCTACCATTCTAAGGTATCTACAGAATGATTAACATTTTTTTTTCATTAAAAAGACGGAATTTTAGAGCACATCATCACTAAGTCATGAGTTACAGAAATACTTTTGGAATGAGCAGACACCACTGAACGGTAATAAAGAGTGGTAGGTTATAATGACTGGATTTGTTGCATGAAAATGGTTTACTTCTGGATTGTACCTATGGAAGGATTAAGATACTACCATAGAATCAGAAGGTCCTTCATGAATAAGATCTGCATGGTATGATCTCATCTTGAACTTAGAGATCAATGCAAATTGTGTGAGGAAATAGTAGAAGCTGTGCAAAGTTAACACTGTAGGTTATAATCATTTAGCACCTAGTGAAGAATTAGTAAAATATGATCTGATAGTTAGAATTATGTATTATGTATCTCAACCTTTCACAAAATGATAAATGGAAAATTCTCTGACTAAACATATAGACCTCAAAATATCTTTGAGGATTCAACCAATAGACTATATTGGAACTGGAGCATTTTCGTTGGCTAAATTGTGTGTTGCCCACCCACAATCACTAGGGTATAACATTGATCCATTAAAAAAACCCTAAAAAATAACATTTCTAATACATATTGCCTTACAAATACTCATAATCTACAATATGTGTAGAACAAAGAACTTTCAAGCCATAGAAAGCTCGCAGAAGAAATCAAAATCATGTGGGAACAGGATGAGGCCCATATTAATTACCCTATTTACCCTGTTACCAGGGTTGTACTGAGGGTGTTTTCAGTGAGCCTACAGAAAATAAGCTTATATCCTAATAGTTTTATTTGGCTACAAAAATGGAAAATATTTTATTTTTCTGTGCAATATAGTTTATAGAATATGAATTACAAACAATAACATTTGGAGAGTAATTTGTCATAAAATCATTTGTATCTGAACTCCTATCAAACAAGATGAGAAGAATGATTTTTAATAGTAGAACTGAGTATGACTTCCAAATAAAAAAAGGATTATACCAAAGCATCTAATTAATCACTCGATGTACATGGATGACATCAAGTTATGTAGGTCTCCTAAAGAAACATTAAACACCCTCTCCAACTTATACAGTCTTTTCCCAGTGTTAGCAATAAATCATAAAATTCTTAATGTGTGCCAAGAAAAGATAGAGACTTAAAGCTTTGTGCTTGAAATTGGAGGTCAAATTAAACAGATGAACAAAGATGCTACTTAGGATATGTTGATCCTCTCCAGGTAGGACACAAGAAGCATTGAACTATCAAAGAGGTATTTGGGGCTGTTTATGTCAAGAGACTTATTGGTATCCTGTAATCAAAACTTAAAGGGAAGTTCCTATTTCAAGCACTTATTATTAGCACCTATGCAGTGTCAGCCATAACATAAACATTTGGAAATATAAAATGGACCATAACAGATTTGGACAGAGTCCCAACAAAAACTCTTATGATATTAATTAAGTATGAGGCCCATCATTCTAAGGCAGCAATGGAAGTATTAACACTTCCTCATCAAAATGGAGGATGATTGATAGCTGATCTCAGAGTATGTGATAATTTAAAAATTTAGAGATACATTCAGTGAGCAGTAGTAATGGTGATAATAGGTACAGACATTGGATTTATGGAATGTAACTGAAAATGTTTACTCTCTATGTGGTGTCTATAAAATGGCTACTTCAGGAATGGAATTAAAAGGCTCTTCAGGCATGACACACACATGAACTTAACCAACAGTCTAGAAACCATCTGGATGACAATGTGCGAGTCACTTCATCTCTCCTGAGGGCAGTTTCCACGTCTATTAAGTGAGGGAGTTGGGCTAGTGTGAACTGGTGAAAAGACAGTGTGACTGCTACAGCCCTAGCCCTCAGGATGATAAATGCTAAGGCCTAACTAACCTGGAGATAGGGGGCCTTCTACGCCCACCCCCTTCTACCTCCTTTGGCAGAGTTAAGTTTCCTAAGGTCTTGTTCCTTTTTACTTATTTCTTATTAGTCAAGAGAGAATTGAGAGAATTCTAGACTATCTCACTGCCTTGCCTCAGGGGATGTAGGACAGTCTCCTAATAGTCCCACAGCACCTCTTCTCTCTAAAGCTCTTAAGGCTGAACCCTGAGTAGCATTGTTGTTGTTGAACCGCTTCCTCTCCCCTTCCCCTTTTCTTTCTTTGTTATGATGGTTGGTTCAGCCATTTCCCAATTGAGAATTCCCTTTTTTTTTTAATGTTCTTTGCTACAAGAAAAAGCACAGTTATTAGTATTGTTCAGAATATGGGTTCCTTTTCTTTTATACCTTTAGGGTGTGTGCGACAGTGACCCTAACTCAGAGACTTCTTAAGGTGGAAAGCAAAGGTTACTTTTATTACAATCTCATGAGATGGCTGTCTGCTCCTTCGATACAAGTGGAGAGAGAGAGAGAGAGAGAGAGAGACCCCGTAACAGGGGCCACCTTATAAAAGCAAATCTCTGCCCACCATGCAAAGTCTCCACCTACCACACAAACAAGTTTACACCCACCACTATCCCTTACCCCCTTAATTGGGGGTGTGCTTACATTCTAAGCTCAAAAGTTTCTTCCTATCCCCTTAACTGGGAGGTGGGGCTTACATTCCAGGCGCAAAATTGAGGCGGGAAGCCAAGGGCAAATGGCTCTGGTTGGGGGGGCAGGACTTTTTCTTTCTGTTATGTGCTTAAAAACAGGGTCTGAGCGGGGGAGGATTTTGAAAATAATTATCAAAAATTATTGCCCTTTTGAGGAGGCTTCACTTCTGAGAGTTCATCTCTCACAAGGGTATGTGTCCAGAAGTGGTATCACTGGGTCAAAGGATATGTAATATTTAGTTATTTTGGGGGCATATAGTCACAGATTGCTTTCCAGAATGGTTGGACCAGTGTACAGCTACGTTGCTAGTTTATTAGTATGCCTATCTTCCTTCAGACCCTGCTGAGTGGGATTGAGACCACTTACCCAAATAAAAATTCAGAGGTTTCTCTCAGTAGAAACAGAAGTTTTATTTTAGCAAGTCTCGCAAGAGAATTGGGCATCACCTACCCAGGTCGGACTGTAGCAGGGAGGCAAGATACAACAGCAAGCAACCAGTTATATATCCTTAGACAAACCACTCCAAGAAACCCCCCTCCCCACTTGTTTACTTCAGTCTCTTTATCCTCATTGGTTGAGGCAAGAGCCTTACAATCTATATTTAGAACCCAAGAGATACATTTTACTCAAAGCAAGCTTGCAAGCTAGAAGATTACCTTATTTGGTAAGGATAAGGCTGGGTTGATGGTTACAAAACAAGGGAGGGGGTGGGCAGCTGGTGTATGACCCTATTGTGTGATCTACAGGAAAATGAAACTTAGGCCCAGCCAACGCTAAAGCCTTGACTGAATTTTTGGGGCGTAGCTTCCATTTCATATGAGAAACTTTCACTTGTCCCACACACTGCTAAACAGTTGTTGTATTCTTTTTTTTGTTATCTTTGCTAATCTGATGGGCTTGAGGTATAACTCAGAGTTGCCTTAATTTGCATTTCTCTTATTATTAATGCTTTGAAACATATTTTCATATGGTTGTTGATAGCTTGTGTGTGGGACAGAGACCACTACTCAAATAAAATATCCAGAGGCGGGGGTGCAAGAAAAGGAAAGGAGTTTATTTTCTTTCTCATGAGAAAGGGTATGCCCCTTGTCACTAAAGAAGCGCAGGTCAGGGAGTGGGAGCCAGTTACAGAAAGTAAGACTTATTTATACCCTAATGCGAGTTCCCCTCCTTAACCCCCTGTCCCCTTATCCCATTGGCTAGGCTTCAGGGTGCACAATCTATTTGTGGAAATCTTTCCCAGCAACAAAGAACAAAGGCAGTTACACAAGTTTTCGCAGAGACAAGAAAAGGTGGGAAGTCTTTTAATAGCTGTTTGCTTTGGGCTCAAAAACAGGATCTGGGCAGTTTCAAGGCGGTTTTGCAAGATTAGCTGTTTTTGCAAATGTTAGTCTTGCAAGGGTAAGCAGTTTCAATGTCTGTGAAGTTTGCGCAATGTTTTCTCTTGGAGGTTGGGGGTAGGGCATATGCTATTCCAAAATACACAATGAGATTTAATAGTTTATATTAAACCCCTGAGGAGACTTCACTGTTCCAGGGATTTCATCCCTCACACTTGCTTTTCTTGTTTCGATAACTCTCTTCATATCCTTTAACGATTTATCTTTTGGGGAATGGTGTTTGTTTTTATAGGTTTGTATCCATTCCCTATATATTTTAGATATCAGACTTGTATTAGAGAAATTTGATATAAAGGTTTTTCCCCCTAGTTAACTATTTCCCTTCTAATTCTAGCAGCACTGATGTTTTTTGTGTAGAAACTTTTCAATTTTATATAATCAAAATTGTTTTATCTCCTTTGGTCTCCTATATCTCTTGTTTATCTGTGAAATTTCCCCCTAGCCATAGTTGTGAAAGGAATCTATTGTCTTGTTTCTCTATTTTGTTTATAATATGACCCTTTATGTCTAGGTGATATATCCATTTGGAGATAATTTTAATTAATTAATGAGTATTTGTTAAATCCCATTGCTTGGCAATGGGGATACAAGTATAAAGGATGAAATAATCCTACTAGAAGCTTATATTCTTGTGATGGATTCAAGAATATATATATATATATATTATATATGTTTCACAAATATAAATTTAATAAAAACAAATATATGTGTAATAGTTCGGGGGGAGAGGGAAAGAGAACTAGCAAGTGAAGGAATAAGAAAAGGCTCCTTGTCCAGGATAGTGCTGAAGCTCTATCTTAAAGGAGAAATGGTGCTCTAAGGCAGCACTTCTTAAACTGTGGGTCATGACCCCTTAAGGGGTCAAGTAATAATGTGGGGATCGCGAAAAATTTGGCAACATTAAAAGGTTTCTGAACATGCAACAACCGAAAATTAATTCAAAATCAAATGCATAATGAATCCAGGGTGTTTCTGGCAGCACATGCCTGTGTTTCATTGCGCGATTTCACTATAGCACCAAGGCTGAACACACAACGTGCACACTTTCCACTGCATGTGCTGTCATGCCACACAATGCCAACGAACACTGCCAGAAACACCTCACTTCAGATTTGAGACTATTGTATGTTATGAATTGCAGTGTTTTTCCTGTATATACAAAATTGTTAAATGAATTTTGGCTTGGGATTAGGACAGAATTTCTAACAATTTCTGCAGTGGCCCCAAACATACTTCTGCCATTTTGTACTACATATTTATGTGAAGCGCATTCTCAGCATTGACAATTATAAAATCAAAATATTGATCAATTCTGAAAAACGTTGAAGATGCTTTATCTCCTATGGTATCAAATATTCAGCCAAGATTTAATTCTTTATGTAAAAATAAACAAGCAATTCATCTCATTAGTATGCAAATTTGCTTTCATCTTTAATAAATGGTAAAATTATATGTATGTATATACATATATATCAAAGAATTATTTTGAAATAAATTTCTTTATGATTTATTTTCAGTCAATGTTCGATTTGTATCACTCTTTTATATACTTATATAACAGGGTCATGTAAAAATTTCTTGGGCAAAAAGCGGTCGCGAATGGAAAAAATTTAAGCAGCCCTGTTCAAACGAATGCATTGCTAGTCTAAATCTGATTTCTGCCAGACTGATTTCCACTTTTCCTATTGTTGTTGAATTTTTATTGGTCAGTCATGTTTTAGTCTTGTTTGACTCTTCATGACCCTGTTTTGGGGTTTTTGTGGCAGAGATATTGGAATGATTTCCCATTTCCGTCTCTAGCCCATTTTATAGGTACGGAACCTAAGGAAACAGAGTCAGGTGACTTGCCCAGGGTCATACAGCTAGTAAGTGTCTGAGGCCAGATTTAAATTCAAGAAGGTGAGTCTTCCTGATTTCAAGCCCAGTGCTCTATATCCACTGTGTCACTTAGCTGCCCTATTTTTGTTGAATAATGAGTCTTTACCCCACAGCTGAAGTCCAGTTGCTGCTGGACCTGTGTTCCCAATCTGGTCCACTAATCACCTTTTCAGGTTCATTTTTTCCCCCCATAATTTTATTAAGTAATTTTGATGATTATTTCTTTGTAATCTGTATTAAGGTCTGATACTTCTAGGCTCCCTTTCTTTTCTCTACTTTAAAAATTATTTTCCTTGAAATTCTTGATTTTTTGTTCCTCCAGATGAGCTTTGTCATTATTATTATTATTTTTTAATATTATAAAGTAATCCTTTGATAGTTTGAGTGGTATGCCACCGAATCTGTAAATTACTTTAGATAATATTGTCATTTTTATTATATTGGCATGGCCTAAACTTAAACAAATAATATCTTTACAATTACTTATGTGTCCCGATTTCTGTAGAGAAAATTTTATATTATGTTAGCATAATTACTGTATGTTTTTTGTAAGTGTACTATATTTTGTAATTATTTTGAAATGAATTTCATTTTCTGTCTTTTGCATCATGATTCTTTTTGTATTTTACATTCTTTTACTTTACTGAAGTTAGCACAGTGTAGTAGTTAGAGGGCTGTTTTTGAAGCCAGGAAGACTTGGGTTCAAGTCCTGCTTCTCATAGATACTGACTGTGTGACCCTTGTGAAGATGCTTAACCTTTCAGTGACCTAGACAAATCTCTAAGACTCTTAGTTACAGAGAAAATGCTAATCTGTATTGATAGAGGGAATTTCCTCATCCAGAATTTCCCTACACAAAGAAATCACAGATCCAATCTCTATCCAGTTTCAGTCCCTATTAATTAACACAATTCTTGAAGACCATATATAAACCTATAGAGAGAGTTCAGGGGAGTAGAGGAACTATACCTCCCTATAGTGAAGAAATCACAGGCCCTGAAGTGTTGAAGGTTTGTTTTTTTAATACTTGAATTTTTAAAAAAATGGCTTGTTACAAAACGTATTGCAGGCAATATGAGCTTTCTTTTGGTTGTAAGTGACATAATCAGTGTTGTCTGGTATAAAAAGGTTATTGAATTATTTTCATAGCACCTAGAAATCTTCAAGTCCAATTTCTTTACTTAAAGGATGGGAAAACTGAAGCTCAGGTTGAGAGAATTGCCCAAGGCGGCACGGCAATAAATAGAATAACCAGAATTTAAACCAACCAAATCCAGTGTTCCTGCTCGTACACCAGAAATTGGCATTTGGTATCTTTGATTGGTGCTATCATATCTCCCATGCCACACTCTGTGAGAGCTTAATAAGAGGATTCCAGGAAGGAAATGCCCCTCCCCCACAAAAAATATAGCTTGCAGCCTGAGAGCCATTTTGGTGCCATTCTAGCTACCTTCTACTCCTTCTGTTTTCCATTCTGTCACCCCATTGTGTGGGAATAGTTGGAAATGCCTCTCTGTTCTTCTACTCTGGTGTCTAGTATTATGGCATAACTTATTTTTAAATAAATTTTTATTGATGTATTTTTAATTTCACCATAGTTACTCCTGTATCCCTCTCCCTCCCAGAGAGCTATCCCATATAAAAAGTAATATTTTTTTAAAGACAAATGAGGAAAAAGAAGAGGAAAATGAGCTTAACTGATCAATGTGTTGAAAAAGTTTGGAAATATATGGAAGGTGCAATGTTTGTGAACTTACCACTTCTGCAGATGGGCTGGAGTAGGAGTGTCTTATCTCTTTTCTTTTGAGCTATACTTGTTCTTTATAATTTTGAATATAAAAGTGAATTAAACATTTACTTTTGGTTTTCTGGTTCTTTCCATTTCTATTGTTTTAATCACTGTGTATATTTTTTCTTGGTTCTGCTTATTTCACTCTGCATCAATTCACATTAATCTTTCTGTACCTCTCAGTATTCATCACATTTCTCATTTCCTGTGGCACAGGCACAGTAAGATTCCATTTCATTCATATAGCAGTTTGTTTAGCCATTCCACTGTTGATGGACATCTACGGTTTTTTTTCTCCCCCCAATTCTTTGCTCCTACAAAAAAGAGCTGCTGAATATAGGTTGGTTTGTATGAGGACTTTCTTCTTATCAGTGGCCTCCTTGGTATATAATCTTCAATGGAAACTCTGAGTCAAAAGATATGGGCAGTTCAGTCACTTTTTTGAGCAATTCTACATTGTTTTCCAAAATGGTCATACTGATTTCACAGCTCCACCAACAATTTACTGTTGTGTCTCTCTTCCCACAATCCCTCCAATATTGACTATTCCCATATTTTGTCATCCTTTTGGCATAACTTTTTCACAAAATCAGGAGACCCATTAAAGGTTCTCAGAGAAATATAATGTCTGTTGCTCTCATTTATAAAACAGGCACCATAATATCACCTGTGCTTATTTGTCTTGTATTCTGAATTAGAAGAGTGCTATTTTGGTAGTAGCTGTTAATCTAGGACCATTGATGGCGCAAGATAGATTATAGGATAAGGAATTTTGTTGCTTCCTGCTTTATTCTTTTGGGGAAAAAAAGGTCTTGAGAGTGGTTTAGGGTGGAAGAGTGAGGGGAGAAAAGGGACATTGTTTAATAAGGTACCTTTGAGAAATGCTATTTAAAGGATCTTGAGAAGTATGGACGGGTACAGAAGTATATTGCATGCTGTTATCTTTTGGAACTCCAAATCTGTGTATTAGATTGAGATTCCCGTTTTGCCAGTCTAGAGGCACTTTGCAGACTTACAAAGTGTATGTGCAGAGGGATGGATCACTTTCTTTCAGTTGCCAACAAAAGGTAGCATCCTTTATCAGAATACCTAACGCAACACTTGACAGTTTAGAGACAAACTGGGAGTTTGGTAGAATGGAATACAGTACCTTATTCAATTAGCTGCAGAATGAAAGATGAGGAGGCAGACTTTTTAGTGTCTTCCTAGACTGCTGGGAGATAAGTGCTGAGCTCTTTTCTCTGAGTTTTGATCCTGTATTAATTTTAAGATTTCTTTAATTGGCTGAAAAACCAATCAGCATAGGGTGGATTTTCTTTAGTAGTAGAATAATTTAAATGAGCTTAGTATATCCTCCAGTTGACTTCTCAGTTGTGTCAGTGATTTTTGCCAACCACAGGAAAATGTGTAACAAATATGAGATGAGAGTACCTTGTCAGACAGGGAGCACTTTATGTGGGTAGCCTGAGACAGGAGCAGGAGAGACCCAGTGCACTAACAGGCCTGCTCACATGATCTGCCCACCGTGCTGACAGTTCTTTTCTTTGTTCTCCTTGCCGACCCACTTTCTGCCAGTGATTTGTGACACATTTTGTGGTAGATCAAATGAGTCCCTGACACCTGATTGCCTAGTGGTGCTTGTTTACAGTTGCCTTCCAAGGACTCCTGGACTAGTTGGAAGGCTTAATGTGCTGCAATTAAATTTACATCTCCTTTGTGATGGGAATGTAAGGAGTTTGTCCCTACTAGTGAATCTCATTCTGTAACTGCTGCTGTCATTGACCGTATAGCACCTAAAAAAGGTGAGGGGTGGACAGGTAAACTAATATATTAGTTCTTTCTGCTGCCTGTTATTTAGTATTTATTAAGTAAGTTGACTTCTGATTTCCCTGCCTTCCTTTTGTTTGACCAGGTTTCTACTAGGAAAAATAAAGTCTTGATATAAGTACTATAGCTTGAAGGTAACTTGGGGGAAAAAGGGAAAGCAAACACCAATCAATCTGCATTGGTTCAACAGCCTTGGAGTGTGCCTTTCTCACAAATGCTAATGAATAATTAAGTATAACCAAACACAATCTGCTGGTGGTATACAGTGTTATTCACACTCACTAATAAATAATTCCCTTTGGCTTTTATACGGCATCTCTAAGAACTGACTTCTGAGACTCAGAGATAGGCTATTTGTCAGTGTCCTTGGGGCATTTTGAGCCAAAGCTCAACTTGGCTGTGTACTTTAGAATTGCACTCCTCCTAAGTTCTGATTCCATTTGGAAAGATGGCTTTTTATCTGTCCTAGCTGTCCCTTCCAGAATCCTGGAGCAAGGAAGGAAGCTCTGTTGTAAAATTCTGAACCAATCACAATTCTTTATATTATATGTGATGCCTAATACCCAATTCATAAGCATGGTGGAATGAAAGGGAGGGTGCTGGAGGTCTGTGTAAAAAATATTAGTTTCTATTATTTTAGCGTGTAGACTGATGGAATATTAGCGATAGAAGGGAACTTAGGAATCATTGTTCCTCGGCTGTTATATAGATATATAGGTAAATTGGTTGGTAGACAATTCAGTGTGCAATTGTTGATGATTTTGTAGAGAATCTAAATTAATTAGGAAAAATGTAAAATTTTATTAATCTTAGCGGTGTTCCTCTAGTCTCTGCTTATACCATAAGCCCTGTAGCTTTCCTTCCATATAGTTTTTGAGATTGCAGGGTTGCGTATGCAAAATAATTATGTTTTGATACATAGGGATTTATGCTCTGTACATATGTCCTATTATTACATATTCATGCACCACACACACAAAAAACCCCCCAATTTTTTTATTCCATCTACATGATAGTTTACCAGACATTAAATAACAGTAGTAAAATAACAGCTTGACCTAGAACCATTCTGTATCTGAACTTCTTTCTTTCCTGACTACAAATTTTTCCCAGCAATAAGTCCTGTTTAATGCCGATACTCTACTGATGATGTTGTATGACTGTGAGTGATGGAATGCTTTAGTCTGTGAAGAATTAAAACTGAGTACCACTCAGAGGGCAGTGGAGAAATGAAGGAAGAATGTGAGAAAGCTGCAATGTATAACATAAGGAATCATGAACAACTAGAGTAAGGATGTCATCAAAGAAATCTATGCATGAAAAGGATGATAGACTGGTCACTTGCCAAAATGAGGGATAACTGTTGAGTAGTTGGTGTGGCCTATTGGCATCCTTGTAGTATTGAAGAAGTATTCAAAAGGCCCTCTTCTTCTATTCCTGTCCCCCAACCCCAGCATGTAGCAGAGAACTTAGGGGACAACAGGGACAGGAGTTACAAAGGAGTCACATTTTTCCTCCTCTGTCAAAGCACACATTCTATATTTTGTGGGCTTTGTTTAAGTAAACATTTTTAAAATTAATTCATTTATGTTTAGTTTTCACCATTCACTTTTATAAGATTTTGAGTTACAAATTTCCCCCCCTTCCCTCCACTCTCCTCTTCCCAAGATGGCATGCAATCTGAAATAGGCTACATATATAGGATCAAATTAAACTTATTTCCACATTAGTCATGTTTTAAAAGAAGAATCAGAGCAAAAGGGGAAAACCATGAAAAAGAAAAAACAACAACAGCAACAAAAAGGAGAAAATAATATGCTTTGATCTGCATTCAGACTCCATAGTTCTTTCTCTGGATGTGGATAGCATTTTTCATCTTTAGTCTTTTGGAATTGTCTTAGATCATTGCATTGCTCAGAAGAGCTAAGTCTAATTTAGTCAGTCATCACACAGTGTTGCTGTTACTGTGTACAGTGTTCTGCTGTTTCTGCTCACTTGACTCTGCATCAGTTCAATGCAAGTCTTTCCAGGTTTTTCCGAAGTCCACCTACTCACTATTTCTTATGGAACAATAGTATTCTATTGCATTCATATACCACAACTTTTTCAACTATTCCCCAATTGATGGGCATCCCCTCAATTTCCAATTCTTTGCTAGCACAAAAAACCCCCAAAACCTACCATAAATATTTTTGTACGTGTGGGTCCTTTCCCCATTTTTATGATCTCTTTGAGGTACAGACCTAGAAGTGGTATTGCTGGGTCAAAGGATATGCATATTTTTATAGCATTTGTTCATAGTTCCAAATTGTTCTGCAGAATGGTTGGATCAGTTCACAACTCCACCAACAATACATTAGTGTTCCAATTTTCCCACATCTTCTCTAACATTTATCATTTTTCTGTTTTGTCATGTTGGCCAATCTGATAGGTGTGATGTGGTACCTCAGAGATCTTTTAATTTGCATTTCTCTAATCAATAGTTGTTTAGAGCATTTTTTTTCATATGACTATAAATAGCTCTAATTTCTTTCTCTGAAAACTGCCTGTTCATATCCTTTGACCATTTATCATTTGGGGAATGACTTGTATTCTTATAGTTTTGACTTAGTTCTCTATATAAGTTAGAAATGAGGCCTTTATCAAAGACATTGGCTGTAGAAATTGTGTCCCAGCTTTCTGCTTCCTTTCTAATTTTGGTTGCATTGGTTTTGTTTGTGCAAAACCTTTTTAATTTAATGTAATTAAAATTATCCATTTTGCATTCATAATGTTCTCTATCTCTTGTTTGGTCATAAATTCTTCCCTTCTCCATAGATCTGACAGGTAAACTATGCCTTGCTCTCCTAATTTGCTCATAGTTTCAACCTTTATGTCTAAATCATGTGTCCTTTGACCTCATCTTAGTATATAGTGTAAGATGTTGGTCTATGCCTAGTTTCTGCCGTACTGTTTTCCAGTTTCCCCAGCAGTTTTTTTCACATAGTGAGTTCTTATTCTAGAAGTTAGAGTCTTTGGGTTTATCAAACAGTAGATTACTACAGTCATTGACTACTCTGTCTTATGTACCTGAACTATTCTGCTGTTCCACTTTAAGTAATTTTTTTTTAAAGGTTAACCTACAAGTCAGAAGACCAGCCTTAACATATTCCTTTAGATTGATGATTTGATTTATACTAGCAATAGACTGTCTTCTAGTATTTATAAACTGAATTGCTTATGTCCTGTATGGTTCCCATTTACACAGTATAGCCTTATTCATGTAAAATATGAGATTTAAACTTTGGTTATTGCTCCTTTTACCTCCAGCCTTGAACTTTTAAATCTCAAAATGGATATGTTGAATTCAAACTTGATTTTTAAAAATCACCCTGACTTGTATCTGTTCCTCCCTTTCTCTACTGTAGCCCATATGGATTTGTGTGCTAGTTTAAAGACTCATCCTAAAATAAAATACAAAGCTATTATTGATGCAGCAATTACATGGTTCCAGAATAATTCTAACACTATCTCATAATCCATATCAACATGGCAAGAATTTGTTTTGCTAGGACAGGATCAAGCTGCCCACAATTATTTTAATTAATTAATTAAATTTAATCAACTTAATTAATTTCAATTAACTTAATTTATCTCCTGTGAAGTGCTAAATGAAGTTTATGTTTATAAGAGACCTGTACTCTTAAGATTTCAAGATGTATTCAAGTAAAGCTTACCTAGCATGGCCTGTGTATTACACAAAAGCTACAGGGAAGGTTTGCTGGGTGGTCAACTTGTTTTGACCAGGGCCTAAATTTGGTGCCTGATCAAAATAATCTGTTCTGATGAGGTTGAGCAAAGTGTCCTGCTCTAGAAACTTACACAATTTTTGCTGATTTGAATTTTCTCTCCCAAGTGTTAGATCTCTGTTGCTTCCTGCACATGTCGCTAGCTTCATATAACTTACAAAATTCTTGCAGGGATTTTTCTGTTCCCAGGAGAACCCATAATCTGGCTATAACTCTTATAGTGTTCGGTGACATTTTCAGTTTGTGTCTTTCCTAATTACTGTAAATCCTCTTGTGTGTCTACACACATGGTGACTGCCGCCATTGGGGTGAAAGGCAGACCTTGTTTTCAAGCCCTTGAGACTATGCCCCCTGTGGTTCTTTAAAAGTGTCCGTTTAGGAAAGACCCGGACCAATTGTTTTCCCAAACTGGAAAATGTAATGATTTCTCTGCGCTTTCCCAATTTTCCTGGTTTATAAGCTGCCCACTTTCATTTATAGCTAGGCTTTATGCATTATGTTTCCTGCTTCAGGAGATCTGACTCTCCTGATGGGGACGTTATTTTCATGCAAAAGCTACCTAAACATTCTCTGGAGTCCTCCCTTTTGTTACTGTCCCATTCTCAGCTTGAGTCTGCTTTCGCCCCATTAACTTAGTTCACATCCTGGGAACACCTTGTTTTGTGTGCAGTATACATGCTTACAAAAAGTTGCATGCAAATTAAATTTTTAAAATAATGTATTGGGGTAATTTCATGCTTAAAAGATCCCTCTCAAATCCTTTTTTTAATCCCCTTTTTTTCAGTCACACTCTAGTTTATTCATTTGGTTAGTTTGCATGCTTGCCTGTTGGATTTTTTTTTCTTTTTATTGAAAGGGGTTTTAAGATGGACCTGACCTGCTCACAGGAAATCAGCACAGGTATATGGGTAGGTTACCTGCAGGATCCGAGATCTTGAGAATGTCTGTGAAAGAGCTTTAAGAGGGCAAAAGTATAAATTCTCAAGATCTCAGGTTTAGAACTAGAAGGGACTTTAAAGGTCGTTGGGTTCAACCTTTTTGTGTCACTGATGAAGAGACTGACTCTGAGAAGTGAAGTGATTTGCTCAAGGTGACACAGCTTTTAAGTGGCAGAGGCAGGATTCAAACCCAGTTCTTCCCTAATTCCAAGTTTTGTCCTCCTCGTCCTCCTCATCATCAGAAAGGAAGACGTCACTCCTCACAGCAAAACATTTCTGCTTATCTTTATCTTTCTGGCCATTCTCTCAACAACTTACTGACAGTTTGTTAGTACAGTTGTCTGTATAGCTTCCTAAATTTGAAGTAAGAGCTGGAGCAATAGCAACAGGGATCAAGAAGAATGAACTTTGAAGACAGCTGAATAGTACCAATAAAAAGTGACTTTAGGGAGAAAAGCCAGTCCTTTTCCTGGGTAACTGTGCTGACTTGTTCCTATTGGTACTTGTATGTGCAGTGTGAGTTAGAAGAAGTAATTATTTTTAGCCCACTGACTATGACCAAGATTAATAGCTCCTGAAAGGCCTGTAATGAAAGCCTGACCCAACTGGCTTCTACATTATTCTTTATTTATCCTGCTCTCATCTCTATCACCTTTGGGCAATAGCAGAATGTCATTTATGTGATTATTGCCCCCTACGAGGTGAAAGGTCTCCCTTAATGATGGGGAGGTATGATTGGCCTTCAGGTCTGAGAGACTTGAGCAGTTGATATGACACAGACATTACTCTGTGTGTGTTCACATATGTTTATGTGTAGGGGCCACAGGACAACATGCCAAAATATGCTAGTGAGAAATAACATGGTGCATGCAGTTGTGAAGTCGGTAGCCTTGGGATGTACTTGAGGGGGTAATAGGATATAAGAGAAAGGTCCAGTCAAAAACAGTTAGTGTGTTTTGAGGGTGACCCAGAAAAAGTTCTTGCTACCAACGTTCTTGGCCCTGACAAATGGTTCAACACCAGAACTAATATGATTGTATCTGTGGAAATGACATAAAACAATAGGCATTAATATCTGCTTTTCTGTTGTATCTTTCCATCTGACTTGCTGCTCAAACTTTCCATATATATTGTCTCCTCCCTTAGAATATGAGCTCTCACTGTGTCACTTTTCTGGTTGTATCCCCAGCATTTACCACAGTGCTTGGCACGTAATAAGCACTTAAAATTCTTCATTCATTCAGTGTGGGTAGCTTTCGGTTGGGTGCGGTTGCTTTGTGGTATTAGATTCCTTTCCAGGCTATAGTTTTAAGAACCCTTAAACCTTCCACCCCTTCATCCCCTTGGTCATGATATCACTTTTTCATTTTATTTGGGCCACTGGCCAGCTGATCTGGATGGTTGTGTGGGAGAGGTTCCTTAATAATACTATGGGTTGCAAATAATTGTTAACTTGTCAGTTAAAAGATTCTAAAATTTATTAATTATTTTCATTACTTCTTTAAACTGAGTGATGGTGTTAGGGGGAAAAAATCAGATGCCTGTTTACTTCACAGCCTTCATTAGCATTAGTGAAGTTAACTAAGATACCAAGCTTTTCAGTGAGATTTTTGTTCCCTTGCATTTCTTTTCATCTAAATGGAAGAATGGCAGGTTCTTGTCTTGTGTTCAGTAAGTAAAAGTCCACTCAGCTGGCAGACATAACAGTGTGCTCTCTGTGTACCCAAAGAGTTTGAATGCTTTTCATTACACACTGGTTGCTGTTTAACTACAATAAAATTGTGACCAAAGGAGATAAACTTTTAAAGGATAAATGACAGGGCTGTTAATCTGAAAACAAGTTTTGTGTAAGTGTTGTTTTTGGCTAGAAGGTATATAGGCAAAAGTCAATAATGTGACTTTTAAGACTAAAGCAGAATAAAGTCCATGTTCTTAACTTGTTAAAATTATGTCACTGGACATTAAAAAAATGGATAATCATTTAATTTTTAAAGAGCATTTGCACATATATCTAAACTAATACTCGAAACCTGCAGGGACTGTACTACTTCCATCCCTGAGTTTCTCATTCAGCACATACATGTGCAATCTACAGACTAGCACATTGTTTGAGAAAAAAGGCTCTCGTGTCCTTTTCTAAAGCCAAACTTGAAGAACTCTCATCTCACTGCCTGTGAAGGGCTGTGATTGCTGTCAGCTCCTGCCAGCGACAGGATGCCTTCTAGGGGGTTTCTTTTAATTCAGGGACAAACAAAACCAAGTTTCTCTCTTCCTTCTGCTTGCTCCTGGTACCCCACATAGTAAAACTTGGCGTCTTGCTTTGGCATGTAGGCCTGCAGTGATGGGGCCAGAGTGCTTCTCATCTCACCCCTCAGGACACAGACAAATGCTGAATTCACCTTTCCTTTTGAAGTGGGGTGGCCTCCTGAGTCTCATTGGTGTTGAGTTCCCTTTCTACCTAGAGACTACTTTTGGACACAACAAGCTATTTAAAATTTCATTTTCCTAGGGGAAAGGGCTCCTTCCTGTATGCATCTGTGCCATCCCCCCACCCCCAACCTTTCCCAATTAGGCTTTAGGTATAAGAGACATTTCATAGCAATGTTTCTCCTTTCTTTTCCTATTTACAATTATACTTCATTGGAGCAAAATCTTAATATAAAAACAGTTCCTGTCATAGAATTTCTGAATCTAGGAGCTGAGCATTTACTTAACAAAATATGTATTATCGTTGTTGCTTCTTTACGCTTGATGTTGTGCTAAATGTAAAAATAACCCTAGCCACTTAATATTCATTTCTTTGTGATTAAGTATTATTTTATCTGGAAATATTGTTAGGTTCCTTTAATTTTGTGATTTCAAAATGTTTATTGTGGCCTTGAGCATAATTTGGGGGAATCTAAATTTTGTTTCCAGGTATCACAGATTTCATAGTAAAAGTCACTGGGAAAATAAAATTCAATGTGCAGCTAATTAACTTTGAGTTAATTTTTCATGAATGTACAAATTTATCTTGATTGGAGTCTTTCTCATTTATTCCAGCCCACATTGATTTCTCTTTTGCCTGAACTTTTAGAACTCTTAGCCTCTGTCCATATAGGTTCAAACGAGATAATATAGCTTACATGCTTTCTAAATCTTAAAGCATTATATAGATATAAACTATTAACATTATTACCATTATATAATTGAGAAATTACAAATGTGTTTATGTTGTTCCTTAATTTCCTTGATGTTTTGCTTTCCCAACTGAGTTTTGAGATCCTTGAACACAGGGATCTTAGGATCAGAGGCACTGGAAGGATCTCAGAGATCATCGAGGCCAGGGCTGGAGAACCTGCAGCCTTGAGGCCACATGTGGCCCTCTAGGTCCTCAAGTGCAGCATTTTGATGGAATCCAAACCTCACAGAACAAATCACCTTAATCAAAGGATTTGTTCTGTAAAACCTGAGCTCAGTCAAAAGGCCACACCCAAGGACCTAGAAGGCCACAGGTTCCCCAGATTCTAGGCCAAGGGTTCTTGACCTTTTTTGTTTTGTCCTGGACTTCTTTGGCAGTCTGGTGAAGTCTATGCACCTTTTCTCAGAATGGTGTTTCTAAATGCAGAAAATAAAACACATAGGATTGCAAAGGAAACCAATTATATTGAAATTGAGTTATAAATTTAAAAAAAAAAAGCTCATGGTCTCCAGGTTAAAAACCTTTGATCCAAGCCAGCCCCCTTGTTGACTAAGTCACGGAGGTAGTTCATAGGAGAGCAATGACTTGAATATAGGCCTTTTAACTACAAATCCATTATTCTCTGCTATACTATTGGTAGTGCCTTTTCTTAAGGCTTCTCCTATATTCCTCTACTGTCTGTTAGTTCTGGTAAAAAAGTAAGACTTCAGTAAATATTTTTTAATTGATTCTATAAAGAGATGTGCACTTGTAATGGATTTTTGTGGAATTTTGTGGAATTTACATTTGGATGAACCTTGAACATGTTTTCTTAAGCTAGCACGGGTAGTAAGAATGATTGTTTGTATCTCAGGAACATTGGGGTGACATAACTGGAGTCTGAAAATATATATGATAGATCCATACTTCTATGCATCAAAAAAATCCAAGAGTTAATCCATTAACACGATTATAACCTCTTCTTGGTAGATAGTATAGCTGTGGCTAAAAACAACAAAAACAACAACAAAAAGTCACCTGGTAGCCTGCCTTCCAATGGTAAGCCACCCTGGCCACTAGTCAGTCACTGGACCTTTAATCAGAGCATTTCTAGCTTTGCAGGCTCCCTAGAAGTTACTGTCAAAATCATCAAGAGCCCAATATCACTCTAGACCATGAGAGATTGAAATAGAGATTTAATAGATACCATAAGTTCTTTTTTAAATTTATTTAATTCTGAACTTAGAAAACAAAACAAGCGTTTCCATAACATAGTAGAATAGAAAAAAAGATGATTGCACATGAAACTGCAAATCTGTTATGTACAACTTGCTATTCCTTTTACATATATAATAATCATGTAGCTTTTTTCCCTTTTTCCCACCCACCGTAAAGTTGTTGTTTTAAAGAAAAATTTGTTTTCAAAGTTTCATAATCTACATTATTTAAATGGATGATAGTGTCATTGCATTGAATATGGAAGACTTAATTGATGATCCTAGTCAGTCAGTGAATAAGCATTTATTAAGCACTGGCTAGGTGCCAGGCACAGCTTTAGGTGCTAGGGCAACAAAGACAAAGGTAAAGCATTTTTGTCCTCGAAGAGTTTAAATTCTTCTCTTTCAGATAAGAGGTGCGTATACAAGTATAGAAAAAATATATACACAACACAAATAGAAGATAATCTGAGGCAGTGAGCAGTTGGGGGAATCAGGAAAAGCCTTACATAGAACCTGGGGCTTGAGCTGAGCTTTGAAGAAAACTAAGATTAGTTTTATCTTTTAAACTGAGGGATTCCAAGAGGTGCAGGTGAAGAGGGATTGCATTCCAGGTAGGAAGCATGCTCTATGCAAAGGCATGGCAATGTGAGACGGAATGCCAAGTTAGAGGAACAAAAGAAGGCCAGTTTGGCAGGACTGTATGGTGTATGAAGGAGGGTAGTAGATACCAAATGTGGAAAGGTAGGCTAGGTCACGAAGGGCCGTTTTGTATTTGATCCTAGAGGAAATAGGGAGACAGACGCTGGCAACTAGTGAGCTGGGGATGACATTGTCAAATCAAACCTGTGCTTTAGAAAAAGAACACTGGCAGTTCTGTGGAGCATGGACTGAAGAGAGGAGAGAGCTGAGGTGGGAAGATCAGTTAGGAAATCATTGCAGCTCTCTAGGCAGGAGGTGATGAGGGCCCCACCTGGGTGGTGGCTGTATGAGTGGAGAAGAGGGGACAGATGGGAGAGATGCTGTGGAGGAAGAAATGACAAGACTTTGCCACGGATTAGATAATAACAACAACAATGATAATAAGTAGAGCTGGAATTTATGTAGTGCTTTTAGGCTTTCAGAATGCTTTATGTATATTATATTATTTGATCCTCATCACAACGTTGAGAGGGTTTGCTGAATGCTTCAACAACCTTGGGAGATTGGTGCTATGATTGTCCATTTTATAGATAAGGTAACAAGCTAAGCAAGGTTATGTGACTTGCCCAGGGTCACATAGATAGTAAGTGTCAGAAGCGGTATTCAAACTCAGATGTTCTATTATCCAAGCATAATGTTTGATTTACTAAACTACCAAGTGTCAGTGGCAAGTTGAGAATGACTCTTAAGTGACAAACCTGGGTGATTGGAAGGGTGCAGATGTCTTTGACAGAAATAAGGAAGTTTGAAAGAGTACCATGTTTTGGGTAAAAGATAATGCTATGTTTTATGTGTGTGTTGAGTTTAAGATGCCATACTAGACATCTTATTTAAAACGTCCCTTAGTAATCTAGTGACACTGTGATATGACTGATGATCCAAGAAAGAAGACGGAGGAGTCAGATGGGTAGTGTTTAAGAGGGGAGAAATGTTATCAAAACCCAGAGAAGAGAGCACGTCCAGGAAGCGAGATAGCTGACAGTATATAATGCTGCAGAGAGGTTGAAGAGGATGTGGATTTGGTACTAAAGAGATCACTGTGGCTTTGGAGAGAACCGTTTCATTTGAATGTGGAGATCACAAGCCAAATTGCAAAGGGCTAAGAAGCGAGGAAGTCGAGGCCGCTCAAGTACCAGCTGTATACTCTAGCCTATTTTAAGGTGAACTTGTCTAATGTCAATTAGCTTTAAACGGGCCATCTTTCATATTTTAATAGGCTGTATCATTCTAAAATTGCACAGTCTTGCATACTCAGAGGATGCCTGGCCCATATATGTAACAATACTGTCATTTTATCTAAATTCACCCTTTCTGTCGAAGAGACCCTTTAGTAGTTGCATGTATTCTGTAGTTATGCATTTCTGTGAGTGCTACAGACCCCAGCATACAGTGTTTAATAAATTATTGAACTTTGAAGAACCTTTGAGAAGCAGAGGCTTTATGTGACTGAGCAGCAGACATGAAAAAATGCTATCCTCCAGAGTATCTAACAGACAGAAATAGAGGCTTGATCAGACAATATAAGCACTGAGTGAATGATGGTAGTACCATTAAATATTTACACCCACAGAGCAGCCTGTTGGTGGAGAGGAGGCTGTGTGTGGTTATCATCTGTTTGGTTTGTACCAAATGCTGAACACCTCCCCCCTTACATGGGTTCTTTAAAAAAAATAAAGCAATGATCCAAAGATATTCTTGGGAGCTCATCGCAAAAAGATGCCTTTGGTAACTAAGAGCAAGAATAGATATGTCAAGGAACTGAGTCTTCACCTGGGTCTTCTTAGAGGCCAGATCCTGCCCCCTCTAATCACTGTTCCACTCTGAGTCTCTGGGAGATGGTGTATCTTTAATGAAAGTGAAATTTTATTTCATATTCTAGATGAGCTCCAACAAACGTCTGAGTAGTGCAAATGGTTCATTTTTTAAAACTTTGGTCCATCACTCAGCTGTTTTACATGTACAGGATCAGTGGAAGGAGCGCTAGTTTCAGTGTCAGAAGGCTGGAGTTTGAATCCTGACTGTCGCTTGCAGACTTTGTGATGCTGGACACTTTACCACACTGTGCCTCAGTTTTCTCACTTATAATGTGAGGAGGTTGAACTGCGTGACCCCTAATATCCCTTCCAGCTTATAAATCTATAATTCTGCGACCTAATTTTGTCTATATTGAAAAAATTTAAGTCAGAAATTGATTGTCAGATATTTTAAGAACCAAACTAAGTTCCTCTGTAGAATTTAAGCTTCTTAAAGGTAGGAACTTTGCATTTTTGTTTTTGTATCCTTAGAACCTCTCATAGTACTTTGCATGTAGTAAGGCATTCAATAGATGCTTGTTGAATTTTGATTTAAACTGACTATATGACTTGTTTATTTTTCTTGTAATGCTATTTTAAAATGGGTTATGCTAGATTTTTTTTTTGTATTTTATTTATTTTTGTTCTGAACTTACCCACTAAATAAAATTAGCACCTCTGTATACATTGTAGAACAGAAGTAGGGAGTTGTGCATAAAACTGCAATCTTCTACTATGTAGCACTTTCCTTTCTTTTTAAGTAACGTGTAACTTTTAAAGGTATCCTGCTTGTCTGTGATTCTTTCTGGCCATTTTCCCCTTCTCTTTTTTTGGGGAGATGGGATAGGGAAAAAGGGAATGGTATCCCTATGCTGATCCCTTTCATCTCCTCCTCCCCCTATTGGGAAAAAGGTAAATAAGACCATTGTAATAAATAAATAGTTAAACAAAACAAATTCTATCCCACATTAGCTATTCATTTTGTCAGGAGGTGACTAGTATGTTTCAGCTAGAATACTGGTTGGTCATTGCACTCATCAGAGTTCAAAATTTCCTTCATCAGTCTTTCAGAGTTGTTTTCCTTTAGGATATTGTTGTGCTATCAATTGTTCTCCTGGTTCTGTACCTCACTGCATCAATTTGGACAAGTTTCCCCTGTTTCTCTGAAACTATCCCTTTCATCATTTCCAATGGCGTGATAATATTCTATTAAACCTACACACCAGAATTTGTTGTTATTCCTCATTGATTGACACCTTCTTAATTTCTAGTTCTTTGCTACTAGAAAAAGCAGCCATAAATATTTTTGTAAATATAAGTCCTTTTTCCTTTCTTTGCTCTCTTTGGGGTGTAGTGGTATCACTTCTATTCATTTATTGAGTCAATAATGTATAGACTCTTTGGGCATAGTTCCACCCTGATTTCCAGAATGACTGGATCAATTGACAGCTCCATACTAATGCACCTATTTTCCTGTAGCCCCTGCAACATTTATCATTTTCCTTTTTTTGTTGTCTTTTCTAATTAAATGGTTATGAGGTAAAATCTCAGATTTGCTTCAATTTCCATTACTCTAATTATTAGAGATTTGGAGCATTTTTTCATATGGTTGTTGATAACTTGGATTCCTTCCTTTGAAAACTCCCTATTCAAATCCTCTGAATGGCTTTTGCTCTTATAAATTTGAATCATTTCCTTACAAATCTTGAAAGTGAGACCTTGCTGCAAAGATTTTTTTTTCCTCGAAGTGACTATTTGCTTTCTAGTTTTAACCACATCGGTTCTGTTGATGCCAAAACTTTTTAGTTTATTGTAACACAAAGTGTCTCTTCTGTGAGACTCTCTATTTCTTGATTGGTCATGAACTGTTCCCCAGTCGATAGTAATTTCTTCCCTGTTCCTCTGGTTTGAATTAAAGGTAAGCTTTCATATCAAAGTATTGTTAGAATTCCTTAATAATGATTTATGAAATAAATTAACATGATATAAAAATTGTTGAGCTTTGTCTTGTTTTTATAGTGAAGGATTGGGAGATAAATATCAGGAGATTGTGTGCTTGAACAGTAAGAATTTCATATCACTTTCAGATATAGATATGACAGACAAATTCGACTAATTTCTCCCAGCACTTTTTGAAATTTATCTTGAAGTGATAAACTTTTTAGATTTAGTCATGTCATGTTAGTTAAATGAATTTTGCCATTGAGGATAAAATATAATTGAATAAGAATAAGAAGCCATTTATTTTTAAGTTTCATTTTATTTGCATTTTCAACACCATTGAAAATTTTTAGCTCAAAAATTTTGATTATTTAAATAATTCTCCAAGTTCATAGACTGCATATCAATATATATGTTTGCAGAGACACATATATGTGTGTGTGTGTATGTGTGTGTAAATCTCCCCTGATTACAATGTTAGCTCCTTGAGAGCAGAGACTGTCTTGATTTTTCTTTTTTTTTTTTAATGCCTAGTATTTAGCATATAGTAAATGCTTAATAAATGCTTTTTCATTCATTCATCCATTCATTCATTTGTTTATCTGTCATAGTATTGAGGTGATCTAGGGGCATGAGGACTCTGCCAATATAGCACAAGTTCTGACAAATCTTACCCAGCTGCAAAGACCTCTAATAACAGCCCTAGAGACATATTGTTGTGTCTATTTAGGAGTAGTCTGGTTAAGTTCAGAGAGCCACATCCCTAGCAGGAAATGCTTTATTCTACCAGAGCATCGCATAAAGGTTATGTAGTAAAATGTGGTAGAGGGACAGTGTGCCAGTCCTGGTGAAGTCAAGAATCTTTTCAAGTAGGGAAGTATAGTTGATAAAAACATAGATTTTCTTTTTGTGCGTGTGATGGGAAGAATGGGGATTTTTTCATATGCAGTAGGATTTTTCCTAATAGGGCAGGTCAGGTTAGTGCTAGTACATGGCCTTCTAGGATGATCTGGGTTCCTGAAGCATTCGGATGTTTATCCCACATAGACTACTTTACTAATATATTTTCTAGTAGTAGCAGTAGTTAGTCTAGCTCAGCATTAATTTCTTCCTACCTTCTTATTTTTTTTTTGGTTGATTATTTATTTTTAGTTTTCAACATTCGCTTCCATTAAGATTTTGAGTTTTACATTTTCTCCCCCTCCCACTCCTCTTCCCCCCACCCAAGACAGTGTGCAATCTGATATAGGCTCTACTTATACATTCATATTAAGCATATTTTCCCATTAGTTATGATGTAAAGAACAATTAGAACTTATGGGAGGAACCATGAGAATGAAGCAATAAAACAAAACAACAAAGGAAAAAGTGAGCAAATAGTATGCTTCTATCTGCATTCAGACTCCATAGTTCCTTCCCTGCATATGGATAGCAATTTCCATTGTGAGTCTTTTGGAGTTGTCTTAGATTCTTGCATTGCTGTGAAGAGCCAAGTCTATGAAAGTCAGTCATCCCACAATATGGCTGTTACTGTGTGCAATGTTTTCCTGGTTCTGTTCATTTCGCTCTGCATCAGCTCATATAAGTCTTTCCATGTTTTTTTGAAGTCTGCCTGCTTATCATATCATATAGCACAGTAGTATTCATATACCACATTCATATACCACAACTTGTTCAGCCATTCCCCAGTTGATGGGCATCCCCTCAATTTTCAGTTCTTTACCACATAAAAAGAGTTGCTGTAAATATTTCTGTACATGTGGGTCCTTTTCCCATTTTTGCAATCTCTTTGGGATACAGACCTAGAAGTTATATTACTGGGTCAAAGGGTATGCACAATTCTGTAGTCCTTTGGGCATAGTTACTAATTGCTCTCCAAAATGGTTGGATCACTTCACAACTCCACCAGCAGTGCATCAGTGTTCCAGTTTTCCCGTATCTTCTCCAACATTTATCATTGTTCTCTTTTGTCATGTTAACCACTCTGATAGGTGTAATGTGGTACCTCAGAGTCGTTTTAATTTAGAGCATTTTTTCATTTGACTGTAGATAACTTTAGTTTCTTCCTCTGAAAACTACCTGTTCATATCCTTTGACCATTTATCAATTGGGGAATTACTTGTATTCTTATAAATTTGACTCAGTTCTCTATGTATTTTAGAAATAAGGCCTTCTTATTAGAGCATATTTCTTGTCTGACTTGCTTGGAATGAAACCTAAGAAATATTTGATCATAGAGAGTATTCAACCAATGGTCCATCTAGTACAATCTCTTGTTTCTGACAGTGTTCCAATTTATACTTTTAGTAGAAAAACTGAATCGGTTATGTTCTTATGTGGAGTGGCAGGGTAATAAAAAGCTATACTATTTATATACCACTTTAAGGTTTGCAAAACACTGTACATATTATCCTACTTTATCCTCACAACTCCAAGAGGTATTAATAATATCCTTAGGTGATATTATTATTTACAGAGGAGGAAACTAAAATAGAAGTCAAGTGACTTTGCTAGGATTGCAACTACTAAGGCAGGATTTGAACTGGGGTCTTCCTGACTCCAAGTCCAGCATGCCCTCTACTGTACCCCTATATTGGTATCTACCAATGGTCACCTGGCTTAGCAGCAGCACCAGATTTTCAGTTGGTCTTCCTCCCTATGGAAAAAAGTTTTAGATTTCAAGTTAGAAAAATTTCACCCTTTTCACAGTACCTTATACATAGTAGACATTTCATAATTCTATGTTGAATTGGAAGAACTGGATGCTGGTCTTAGTTGTAAACCCTGGGGCTGGGGAATTCACTGCCCTGAATCACTGTTTCATCATCTGTAAAAATGGTTTCGAGAGGAATTACTCCACCTATCCCTCATGAAATTGTTGTGAAAATAAAATGAGATACTATATGTAAAGCACATTGTGAGTGTAAATGTAATCTATCATTCATTCTCTAGAATAGATATTCTCTAGCAGTTGTTCTCCAGGTTGTAGGTAGCTATTGATTACTACCTCTTCTGGGCCAAAACATTCCTCCTCTAACCTCTTTCAGTTTCTCAGTTTTGCACTGCATAAAGAACGGCCCCAAGAAGGGGAGAAAAAAAAGTGTTCCCTGCAGCCAAAAGCAAAAGATGACACACCATGAGCTAGATTTTCCATGGCAGACTTGTAAGGAACAAGATAATCTTATTGTTCTTCATGCTACTTAAAATAGAGGCAATATTGATTTTATAGTAGCAGTTCAGGTCCTAAGGCATGATATTGATTAAGCGTCTGATGAGAATTTGCAGGGTAGACTTGCAGATCTGAAGCTACAGGGCATCTCCCCACCGGGCCAGGCCTCTCCACGACCCCCACTGATAGAAGTTATGTTTTTCTTAGGCATTCTTGGCCATGTTTAGTCTAGCCACCGTCCGGAAGCATTTATCTAACCTGATGGACGGCTTAATCCAGGCTGTCGTATTACCTTAATCTGACCTTAAAGATGGGAATTTAACTCTTTTGGTCTCAGGATATGTGAATGACATTAACGAATTTTGACACATTTTGGAATTTTTTTTTCTCCCCACAGAAGTGGATTGTATGCTGAATCTTCTGAATGGAAACTTAACTATGTTAGGATCTCTGTTGAAAATGCTGTTGTCTCATCTCATGAATTTTTTCTTCTGGGGAAGAAGCCTCTTTTGGAGATGCCCTTCTTTTTCCCATGGAGCTTTTCAGTTTTAACACTGCATTAAGAAAAACTCTTGCTTGGTTATTGGTATAGGAAATACTTCCTTTATTCCAGTGTTTTCTACCGTGTACCAGTGATGTTCTTAAGGCCTTGTTGAATAATTTAGTTGCTCACCAAGGACTAAACTATTTTTTGGCTTGAAAGCATATGTTGAAAAGGTTCTATAAAGTCACTAAAAAGATATAACACATTAATGCAAAAAGAGTCATGGATTTTCCTTGCCTTTCTCTGGAAACTTCTGGCTGGATTGTTTCTTTGATGTCAGATTGTAAACTCATTCACTAGAACAAACCTGGAGCTTGTTACCTTTCAGATCTTTTATTTCTGTTTTATGCAGAATGACTCATGAGGGGAGGACAACAGGAGACACAGACAGATAGGAGGCCTCCTACTGCCCACTGCCACTGTGAGTGGTAGTGGGGAGATGGCCCTTGACTGAGGGTGATGATACCCACTTTCCTTTCTCCTATCTCTCAAGGGGTTGGATTCAGGTTACTTTGGGGGTTAGGGTTAAGGATCAAGAGGAGAGGGCCTTTTATGTTTGTTCTTCAGAGTGGGAGGTAGAATCTTTACCTCTACCTTCTACTCTACTGGGTTGTACTTTTCATAGCCGCCTCCCCCCATCCCCATCCCTGAAGTAGTATATTTTAATCACGTGCAATATTTCTTTATCTTGAGCATTTGCATTTAAAGTTGTTCACACCAGACTGTAAACTTATTGAGGGACAAGAGCACACCTTCTACTTCTCTGGTAGTGCCTTGTACAGTGCTAAGTCCTCAGTAGATTATTATTGGTTGATTGACCCCTTCATTATAGTTAGGGTGCTCAGTCTGCTTAGCAATTGTTGGTTATTTTATTCACACAGCATTTTAAGATATTAGATTTGGAAAAGTCCTTAGATCATCCAAGTCCTTCATTTTGCACAGGAGGAAAATGACACCCAAAAGAGTTCAACTTATTTGATCAGTGTCACATAGTTTTTTGTTTTTGTTTAGTCATCTGACTCTTCTTGACTCTATTTGGGAGTTTTCTTGGCAAAGATACTGGAGTTGTTTGCTATTTCCTTCTCCAGCTCATTTTACAGGTGAGGAAATTTGAGGCAAACAGGGTTGAGTGATTGCCCAGGGTCACACAGCTATTAAGTGTATGAGGTTGCTTGTATGGACTGATGCTCAGTGAAGTGAGCAGAACCAGGAGAACATTGTACATAATAACAGCCACATTGTGCAATGACTAACTTTGATAATCTTAGCTCATCTCAGCAATGCAAGGATCTAAGACATCTCCAAAAGTCTCATGATGGAAAATGCTGTCGACATCCAGAGAAAGAACTATGGAGTTTGAATGCAGATTGAAGTATACTATTTGATCTTTTTTTTCCTTCTGTTTTTTTTTTTGTTTGTTTCCTCTTTCTTGTGGTTCCTCCTATTGGTCCTAAGTCTTCTTTACAACATGACTAATGTGAAAATATGTTTGGTAGGAATGTATAAGTAGAGCCTGTATCAGATTGTATGCTGTCTTACGAAGGGGTGGAAGAAAGGAGGGGGAGAAAATTTAAAATGCAAAAGCTTATGAAAGTGATTGGTTTGGTTTTTTTTCTTCAGCTAAAAACAAGGTTTATTGAAGATTTGCCATATTAGCTAGACTCTTAAGGAATCTGAGCATCTGTGGGCTATTGGCTAGAATGTGAAAAACTGCATGGTGGCTAGATTATAAGAAGCCCAGCTGAAAGTGATTGTTGAAAACTAAAATTAATCTAATTAATTAATTTTTTTTTTAAAGTGTATGAGGCAGGGTTTGAACTCAGGCCTTCCTGGCTTCCTGACTTCAGGCTGCCTGGCACTCTATCCATTGGACCATCTAGCTGCCCTAGTCACATAGCTAGTTATGAACAAAACTAGGACTAGGATCTTTTAATGCTTTTTAATTGCTTAGTTTGTGCGTTTCTTCAGATTTTTTTTTGTTTTCCTACCACATGGTCATATTCGAAATATTAGCTAACTCTTTGAATAGCTCTCATTATAACAACTTGTATCTCTGGTCTCTTCTTAGTTTTTGGAGGAAGTTCATGTATAGAGTTCTTTTCCATTCATGACTGTTAGGTCAATTCATCCTTTAGATTTCCAGGACCATAGAGTAGAATTAGTGACACATAAGATATGTTCCTTTTTTTTTATAATGATGGACCTTAACCTTGGGGTCCCTCAAAGGGCTAGTACAAAGATTTCAAGGGGTCTTTGAAATTGGATGGGAAAAAGTACATTTAAAAAACTCATCTCTTGCTGATTTTAGCATTTCCTTTAATTATTTTAAAAGCATTAATCTGAAAAGGGGTTTATAGGGGCAGCTAGGTGGCACAGTGGATAGCGTGCTGGCCTTGGAGTCAGGAGGACCTGAATTCAAATCCAGCCTCATACACATAACACTTACTAGCTGTGTGACTCTGGGCAAGTCACTTAGCCCCAACTGCCTCACCAAAAAAGAAAAAAAAAATGAAAAGGGGTCTGTAGGCTTCACTAGACTGTCAAAGAGGATCATAACACAAAATACGTTAAGAACCCCTGTTTTATGATACTAAGATCCTAAATTTTTTTCCTTCATGCCATACTTCTGAAGAATATAGGGATAATATATATGGCAGAGACTGAAAGTAATGGGTAGATAGCCCTTTAAACTTGAGAAATGAATCTCTTTGGTTTATGAGCAGGGAGTAATGGAGGAGAAAGTGGTTTGGGAACCATCTGAACTATGTATTTAATCCATACTTGTGGCCTGTTGGTGAGGCTGCTGCTTGCAAAAAAAAAAATCTCAAATGTCTAATTTGTTTCAAAACTTGTCTTGTTCCTTTGCTTAGAAACAAGAAAATGTTCACAACCACATTTGGAATTCCTTCTCAAGTGTGCATTTGGTCATATCACCCTGGCTACCACCAGTTCGTGAGTGTTTATTTTGGATGTCCTTTTCTGACATTCAGCTAGCAACCCACAATATAACTAATTCTTGGTTCTTTGGAAAAATACAGATTTACAAGTCAGCTGCTTGACTTGCATCTTTGTAAAAGTGAGGTACCATGCGTCTGTTATTCAAAGTAGTCTACGATGTATATAGTTGTACCTGCTTTCCTCATCTAAATCAGGGCTTATAGTAACTGACCTGGGGTAGTTTGAGGTTTTCCTTAACCTTAGCATTGAGTATGTATATGTCTAACCTGTTATGCTTGATCTCTTTTTGGTAAGAAAGATGAAAGTAAATACTACTGTCCCTACTTGAAGGTCTCTTTTCCTCTCTAGATTCCTAATCAGTCTCAGAGAAGTCAGAATAGATAATATAGACTTTTCCCTTTTACTGTATGCCATTGTGTTTCACTTGCCCAAGAAATCGGATTAGAGGTGCTAAAATACGTGCTTTGTTTCTTTAAGCTAGATATTTCTTTCTTCTTCAGGTCTCCCCCCCCCATCTGTTAAGATATATGTTAACTCTGGTGGCAAGGAATTGCTCTCCATTGAATTCACCATGTCTTTCTTAGCCGTGGTCAATGGAGAAGTGACCAGAAATGCTTTAGAAGAAGAGAACTTCTTTTCATTAATTCAGTGGTCCAATAAAATTCATTCTGCTACCTGGTACTAAAGTTTGAATGTCTTACCCACTCCAAGGGTAAGTCACACGGTCTGATTCCCTGAAGAATTCTATCACTTGCCATCTTGTAAGCTCCCTAATGCAGTGGTAACTCACATGGTCCATGGGAGTTTGGGTGGATGCTTAGCTCACTGGATCTCCTTCTAATAGTATATTGAGTAGCATGGGTTTTTTGAGCTGCTGTTAGATCTCTTTCAACCAGACTATTAGCATGAGAAAGACATGTGGGTTTCTGTGGCAGTGGTGCCCTACTTTGGGAATATACTATATTTGTGTGGAATGTACAACATGTCAGAGATGCTGCATTGGGTTTCAGCTGCCTGGAAACAGCCTCTGTGGGAAAACTCATTTTAGTTTAAAAGTGGAATGGAATGACTCAGAGGTTAAAATCCATTGTTGCCAGATAATTCTGTGCTTTCAATAAAATTTAACTGAATTCTTAACTTTTTTGCATAATCTTAACATTAAATTTGAACTTTGACAATTTTCATATTTTTTAAAAGGGTACAAAGAATGATATTAACTTTGCGTTTCTTTCATTTGTTCCCCATTTCCCTCCTCTTTGTTTCTCTTTTCCTTGAGTTCACGGAGCTTAATTCTTAACTTTGCATAATTTCAAGGACAGTGTGTCTTCTTCTGCAAGAAGACTCCGGGGAAATAACTTCCAGGGAAATTTCAGTAGGGAAATAATATACTGGTAATACTTAGATTTATATTGTGCTCTTTCAGTACTTCTAAAATGCAACTGTAATTTTCAAACCTTAACTTGCATTCGAAAGATGTCCATGTTGAGACAGACTGCTTACTTTGTGGTTGTTTGAAGAGAAGAGTAGAAATTTTAAAAAATGCTTTGAGGAAGAAAGAATTGAGTGGGAGAGGGATATAATCAGGGTAGCACCTGGCCCACGGAATTTTGTTTCCTGTGCCTCAGTCCTTTTTGAAGTACTTATATCTTCCTTCACCCTTAGGCTAATTATAAAGAAAAAGTTCTTCTAAAAGCATGAAATGGGATAAAGTTTAAAAGTATGAGTCACTAGGTGGCACTGAAGCATCATTATAGGTCCAGCCAACTTCTTCCTTCCTGCTACAGCCGGCTGGATTTCTAGGTGTCAGGGAAATTGTTTTATTGTTAAAGGGCATAGTGTAATATATTCCTCTCCATCCAAGGCAGCTATTTAATGCCCTGAAACATGCCCCTCTTGTGGCTATGGCCTGTTAACTATGCTGATTTGGTGTAATAATTAGCAGAATTTCTCACTAACAGGGGTACTTACCAACACCTCACATTTTAGTTATGTTTTTGTACGTGATGGACTGTGCATTCTGTAGAAGAAGTTAAACAGGTCAAAACCTAACCTCTGTCCAACAGGGCTCCTTTCTGCACAATTGTTGTGAGTGGGTTTATATTAACTTGCTTTTTTGAACTTTTCCGAACCCAGGCTCTGTATAATATAAACATATTTGAGCTTTATGTAATGGGCCAGTGAAGGTTGGTAAATACAACACTGTTAATTTTCCAGCTTGTAGAATGAGAGAAAATAAATGAGTAGCCATAAAAAAACCCACAAAAAAACAAAAACAAAAAACCACCTCACCAAACTATGAGCCTAGAATAACTACCACATATTTGTATGTTTGGTTATATTTAAAGGATAGAGTTTTCCATGGATTTTTTATTATTGCCATAATTACCAGCCTTCACTTAATTCTTTGTGGCTTTGTAAGCTTCGTTAGGTTCCCACCATTTCCATATTGCTATTTTTAATATTAGAAATGGACTCTTCCTTTAGAGCTTCTGTAAAATTATTTGCAGTAGTCTAAATAAAAGATATTAGGTTCAAGCATAAGTAGAATCTTAGTTGGACCACTAACTTGTTGTGTGACTTGGGGAGAGTCACTCAGCTGCTCTCTGCTTCAGTTTTCTCATATGTAAAATGGAGGTTATAATATCCAATCTCTTGATTTTGTGTTACAATGATGAAGCGAGATAACTTAGATAAAAGCATTTTGAAAAGTTAAATGTGTTAATACAAAAGTATTGTTACAACATAGGGAAGAATTACTTTTTATGTGATAAAACATTGGCGTGGTTTACCAAAGTAGGAGAGATTGTGGAAGTCTTTAAGAATAATTCATCTATTCCTATTCCTACAGTTTTCTGCTCAACACAGCTTTATATCCTTGGCCTTTCTATGTCTTTGGAATTCTGGCATTTCACTTCCAATTGTACTGGGCACTGCCATTCCTATGCCTCATTATTGCTTCATACTCACCATGTGTAAATCCCCTTCCCCCTAAAACCAACTTTCTCTGTTAGTACAAAGATGTGATAGAGTATTTGAGCTGACTTCTGAGAGCTGATTTTTATATTTTCAATGTGAGCATTAACACATCAGAAATCGGTAAATATTATAGATCAGGGCTCGATTGTTGTTGTTAATTGTCTAGACCTGGGGTGGGGAACCTGTCACCTCGCTCTAGACTGAGGTGATGGAGAAAATGTTAGTAATGCACATTAAACTTGAAAGTGGATCATGTATACATTTCCCCCAGAGAGCCAGTTGTTAAACATGTGCTAGCAAACCATTGCTCTTACATCTATCCTGCTCATAATAAATAGCCAATAAATTTTTGTTTGATGATAATGAGATGATGACTTCCCTGTTTCTGTATCACCATTTTTTTTAGTAACCTAGTTTTGAAACCTTGGAGTCATCTGATTCCTCTTTTGTTCTAATATCTGGTTAGTCACTAAGTCCTGTCAATTCTTTTACTGTATGTTATGCCATCTACCCCTTCCTTTTTTTTTTCCCTTAAATTTTTTTAAATTTTTTTCAAACAAAGATATTACTCGTACTCCCAATTCTCTCCCACATCCCAGTTGAGAAAGGAAGAAAATCAAAACCCCTGTTTACAGACATGTGTAGTCAGGCAAGATAAATTCCTGCAGTGACCATATTTTAAAAAAATTATATCACAATCTGTATCCTGTATCGGGAGTTGGATATACAATTTCATCATGAGTCCTCTATAATTGTGGTTGGCCATTGTGATGATTGAGCTTCTAAGTCTTTCAATCTTTACAGTATTGTTATTAGTATATAAATTGTTCTTCTGGTTTGCTAACCTTACTCTGCATCAGTTCATATAGGTCTTCACAGCCTTCTTTGAAACTTGTCCCTTCATTTCTTAGAGCTTAATAGTATTCCATCCCACTTATATACCATAACTTGTTCATACATTCCCCAATTAATGCTTACTCTCTCCACTTCCAATATTTTTTGCCACCATAGAGCTGCTATAAATATTTTTGTACGTAGGGGTCTTTTTCCTCTTATTTGATCTATATGAGGTATAGACTTCGTAGGGGTGTCTCATTGGGTTGAAGAGAATGCACAATTTAATACCTTTTTGGGCATAGCTCCAAATTATTTTCCATAATGGCTGGACCAGTTCACAGATCCACTAATAGTGTATTAATGTACATGTATTCTCACTGACAGTCAAGCATTTGTCATTCTTTTTTTTTTTTATCTTTGCCAATCTGATGGGTATGAGGTGGAGTCTCAGAGTTGCTTTAATTTGCATTTCTGTAATTAGTTATTTAGAGCATTTTTCCTATGTCTATTGATAGCTTGATTTCTTCCACTAAAAGCTCTCTTTCTTATCTTTTGACCATGTGTCAATTGGGGCAGGGCTCTAATTCTTGTAATTTTTATTGAGATCTTTACGTGTATCTTGGAAATGAGACTTTTATCTGAGAAATTTGCTCCAGATTTTCCTCTCCCATTTACCAATTTCTTTCCTAATTTTAGTTGCATTGGCTTTGTTTTTACAAATATATTTTTTTAATTTTATGTCATCAAAATTATCCATTTTACCTTCTATTAATCTTTATTTCTTTTTTTTTGTTCATGAACTCTTCTCCTGCCTATAGATCTGATAGCTAATGTCTTCATTCTGCAATTTATATATGATTTCACCCATTATGTCTAATGCCTAAATAATGTACCCATTTGGAATTTTTCTTGGCATACAGTGTAAGTTAGTTTGTATCTAGATTCTGCCAGACTGCTTTTCAATTTTTCCAAAAGGTTTTGTTGAATAGTGAGTTCTTGCCTCAGTACCTGAGATCTTTGGGTTTAATCAAACATTAAACTCATTTACTTCTGTATATTATGTACCTAATATGTTCCACTGATCAACCTCTCTGTTTCCTTGTCCAGTATCAAACTGTTTTGGTGATTGGTACTTTGTAGTGAAGTGTGATATCTGGCACTGGTAGGCCCTCCTTTTCCCTACTTTTTTTTTTTTCCATTATTTCCCTTGAGATTCTTGACTTTTTATTTCTCCAGATAAAATTTAAAATTTTTTTTTCTAACTGTAGAAAGTAATTCTTTGGCAGTTTGATTGGTAAGGCATTGAATAAGTAAATTAATATAAGGTATGTTGACAATATAAGGTATAACGACAATATAAGGTAGTATTGTCATTTTATATGGCTCTGCCTACCCATGAGCAGTTAGTATTTCTCCAGTTATTTAGATCTGTCTGTATTTGTATAAATAGTGTTTGGTAGTTTTGTTGATTTAGTTTCTGTATGTATATTGCAAAGTAAACTCCCTAGTATTTTATATTTTCTGTAGTTACTTTAAATGGAATTTTTCTTTCTAATTCTTCCTGCTGAAGTTTGTGGTAATGTACAGAAATGTTGATGATTTGCATTGGTTTATTTCATGTTCTGCAACTTTCCTGAAGTTATTCTTTGCTTCATTTAATTTTTTTTGTGAGTCTTCAGGCATTCTCTAAGCAACCGATCGTATCATTGTAAAAGAATGATAATTTTATTTCCTCTTTCCCCTGCTTATTCTCTCTACCCCTTCCTTTTCATGCCTGTTGCCACCACTGTAATTTAGGCCTTTTACCTTTGAACTACTACACTCACCTCCTATTTTGTCTCCCTGCCTCTTTGGCCTAATATTCTCCCATTCTCTTTTATACACTGGCATGAGATAAATCTTCCTAAAATGCCTCTTGCTTGGATCATACCCATTTGCTGCTCTAAAATCTTCAGGCAGTCACCCTCTGCCTCCAGAATAAAATACAAGCTCATTAGGCTGGTGTTCAAGATCCAACATAATGAGTCTAACCTGACTTTCAAACCTCACCTTGTTGAAATCATCTGTCAGAACTATTCTATGCTAATATGTCTAGTATTTCTGTTGGGGAGCTGTCCAGATGTAGTTAATTTAGAGGTAAATTGGAAGGTACCCCAAAGAAGCTGAATGATACAAATTATAGTGTGGAATTCAAGCCCTTTCTGTTCTTTTGGTTTTGAACCCTTTGCTCAACCCCCAGACCACATTTCTTAGATGACTCCTCAAGCTCTGTTGAGTGCCTTTTGCCTTTTTCTTCTCGGCTCTGCATCTCATGTCTCAGGCAACTGACCCATGACTCATTATGACTAATCCATTGCCTCTGGCCCCTTCCCCAATGGGTAACTTCTGGTTGAAGTCTTTCCCAGTTTCTTGGCTTGGGAAGCCTCAATATATATATTATACAAGACCCTTGGCCAGGTCCAGGATCAGCTCTGAGAATTAGCATTTTCATACCTCTGTTCTCATTCTGTGTCTGAAAAGCTGTCTCCTCTCCTCTGTCTTTGTCCAGATTTTATATATCTCAATTCCAGATCAGACCCACTATCACTGTGAAACCTTCTTCGACCACTCCAGCCAACAGTCATCTCCTACTCCTCTCTTCTATAGCACTCAACACTCTATGTTATTAGATATTTTAATGTGTTTATGTCCAGTCTTTGATATAGACTCTTCATTAGACATCTTCCATGAGAGTGGCTAATGTGTTTGGTGAACATATGTCTCCCTGTTTAATACCTCACTTGATATTAATAATCAGAGGATGATTGAACAAAATAATCTCTGTCGTTACATGTTTTAAAGAATATTATATGATTTTAACAAACAAGTAGGAAACACCTTCTTAGAGCAGAACCTGTAAAGTGACATTTTATTCTCCTAAATCAAATTCTTAGTGTTAACAACAACAACAAATATATCTGTGTGTGTGTGTGTGTGTGTGTGTGTGTACATACATACAGATGTGCATATACATATATATTTAAATATGCACAGTAGGATCTTGTTTTTTCTGCACCACTCAGTCAGTTGCATAACTTTTAAGATGTGGTCTACTGTAGAATATAATTTATAGGTTTGTAATTATTGATAGCTTCTTGATTACCTTTCTCAGTAATCATTAGGCCTATGATTTTTAACATAGAATACAGATTTATGATTTTTAACAGAGGTGGCACATACTCACCAACTCTATGACCCTTCACCTCTTCTACATCAGTTTCCTCTTCTGTAAAAGGGGTATAATAGTACCTACTTCGCAGGGTTCTTATGAGGATAAAATGAAATAATATTTGAGAAGTATTATGCCAACCATAAAGCAATTCTATTAATTCTAACTGTTGTTATTATTTTTATTAACATGCATTCAGTATCTTTCCTTCTTTCAGATATCTTGGTGCCCTCAGAATCATGTCTAGCTTGGACTTCCCTCTGGTCTTGGTCAAGTCCAGCTGCTTTTTGCTTCCTTTAGTGCTGTTTCAACTTTTCGTATAGCACATTTTGGACTGTGAGTTATCTTTATAGGTGTTTTTCTTTCTTTTGAGGGGGGCTCTTTTTTTTTTTTTTACTAGTTTCATCCTTAAATGCTCTTGGGACAACTTGGCACAATTGGTCTTTTGGCAAACCAGCTTGCTGCCATACTGGTATCCATGCAATGTCAAGAGATCTAAAGGGAGTTCCCTACAAGTTGGGTGAACTAATATTTGGAGTATTTTTTGGAGGACACAGCCATGAAACACAGTGAATGAGAAGGCATGATGAATTGAAATTTACCATATTTGAAAAGGTTACACACATTGACGAGATCCTAGTTTCGTTTAAGTGTCCAAATATATGTCTCATTTCCTTGTCTAGACAGTATAAATGTGGATTGAGGGCCAAGTCTATAGCATTTGTTTTATCTTAACCTTGGACTTCTGGTTGAGTACCATTGTTATGGCATTTAAGGAGAAACAGTAGATAGCGTCTTATTGTCCTGGCCTGTCCTTAGGTGAGGGTTGGGGTCTTCTTTTTTTTTTTTTGGCAATTAGGTGACTTGGCCAGGGTCACACAGCTAGTAAGTGTTAAGTGTTTGGTCTGAGGCCGTATTTGAACTCAGGCCCTCCTGACTTCAAGACTGGTGCTCTATTCACTGCACCACCTAGCTGCCCCTAAGGGTTGGGATCTTCTGGTAACATAGGTACAAGGGGATTGTTTTCCCCTTTGTTCAGGTTGGCCTTTGAGTTGTACTAACTTTGCTATTTTCGTAAGTGTTTCTTTTTTGACAGACTAATGATGAATGAATAATGATATGGATCAAAGGCTTCAGGGATGTCATAGTAGCCCCTGGTGTCTAACGACTAAGACATATATAAAAAAGACTCTTCTCCAAAGATAGCCTGTTTTGGACAAAATGTGAAGATTTCTTTACCCAGTTGTCCTTTTACAGAACTTTTATCGCTAATAATCTCCTCAGCTTCTTGGATTGCTGGCAGACCTTCCTAAATCATCTATCCTTTCCCTTTACCTATGTGAATAAAACTTGAGTAGAAGGAACAATTAACTAATGAGGTAATAGGATCCCAATTTTCTAGTTAAAGGGTTCTTTTTTCCTCCTTCTTGGGTGGTTAGGGCATGTTATTGCAATGATTATTGGGTTGACTCAAGAGTTTTGCCTTTTTTATTAAAAAAAATCCCATTTAAGTTCTTTAGTGTGGAGGACAGGAGGTTATGTAACTGGAGTTGCTTCTTAACAGGTCCTTATTGTTAAAGAAGACTGATCCCTTTGTGCTTCAGAATGTTTCAGCTTGGCACACAGAAAGTGTTTTAATTTAACTGACTTGTTCTTTGATACATCAATTCTCTATTGTGTTTTGAACTTGGTGCAAGCCCTAGTTTTACTCTCTGAGCTAGACTTATGGGGAGGGGCTCAAGGGAGTCTGGCCACTTCAGATATCATATATAATTTTTTCCCAAGCCTCTCAAAAAAATCTTAAAGAACTAAATTACAGTTATTCCCAGATTTTCTCTGTATAAGAGCATGATTCTTACAAATGCCTTTCCTGTACATCTGCAAATGTGCCAAGGACCCAGTCCAGCTTTATGGTGACTGTAATGGTGAAACTCAGAAGCCAGGCTCGGGGAAAAGGAGCTGGCCAGCCTATTTACAGTCAAAAGACTGAATGAAAGACTGTGTATCTCCTGCCTTGAATAACCTCTAGGCAGTTATGTGCAGGGTTTTAGAGAAGGGATTGGTTCGCCTGAGTTGATTCTTGTAATTTGACCTCTGAGGAGATAACTAGAGATCAGAAAGTCAGGAACTTGAGAAAAGGTGGTATTGGCTCTTGAACTTCATGCTCTAGTGCTGGTGGCTCCTGAAGCTCACTTATTACTCCAGAGAGAGTCTAGGGAAAAGGACTGAGAGCCATTATCCACTTTAATGGAAACTAGTTTAGATATGTTGACAGGGTCCCCTTGACCATACAGGGGGTCCCAGTGCTGTGTGCAATAACAGGAGTCTAGCTCAGAGGGGACTTGGTTTCATTTCAACTGCATCTCTCTGTGGCTCCTTGGTTTCCTTTAAAAAGAGAAAAGCTTTATTTCTGGATCTCAGTAAAACAATCACCTTTCATTTTTTATCCTGTTGCATGGTATCTGGTTTCCTTTGCCCCAAGATCTGTGCTTGAGGCATAACGCCTGCTCTCTCACCTGGTCTATGTTTCCAGTAATCATTGCACTGTAGCAATAAAAATCCAAGCCTGTGGTTTTGCCTCAGGTAAACTGTAGAGGTAGACTCATGAAATATTTTGCAAAATAATTTCGAATTTACTTCTGTGTGTAAATGTCAATAGCTAACAATTTAGTAGTGGCCTGTGGAGATGTTCAGATTTAGGCCATGATAGTCTGTGGAATTTAATGCTCTGACTGCTTATGGACCTATTTCTACCTATTCCATTTATTCCTCATTGATTGCATTTTAAAGATGTACATAGCAAGGAAATGTTTACATCAAAATTCTGATATGTCCTCAGAGGAATTGTTTAATAAAAATTAACATGTAAAACACACTCAACAAAGGCTTTTCTTGGCCAGTAATTAAAACTAAACAGTTTTGGAGAAGTAGTCCACTTTCATTTTTGAAAGATAATTCTTTACATCTGTCATAATAGCTGCCAAGTAAAGTAGATGCATCATTAATATTGTTAATTTAAAAAAAAAACCCAAAACTTCTGTAATTCTTCATTGTCTATAAAATAAAATCTGGACTCTGGTGTTTGACAGTCAGTTCCACTCTATTAACACCTTAAAAGAATCCTAAACTCCACTTAGGCCTATTAACTTATTGTCACCAGACAACGCCATGCTTATTCCTGAATTTAAAACCTGGGGTATCCCTTTCAGTCTCCTTCCTCCCTCCCCAGACTCCTAATTCTCAGTCCTCATCCTCTCCTCAACTAGATCCTATTCTTTCTTCAGCTCAAGTCCCATTACCTTTCTGAAACCTTCCCTAAGCCTTCTAATCTACCTAAACTCTACTTCCTTTGAGCCCCTTTAAGATTCATAATATTCAGAGCTGGAAGGAACCTTAAAGAGCACCTAGTCACATACCCCTTCATTTTACAGTTGAGGAAACTGAAGCCCAGAGGGGTTAAGTAATTTGCTCAGTGTCACACAGGGAGGGAGTAACAGAACTGGAATTTGAACCCAGTTTTCTGATTCCAAATGCAGTTCTCTGATTTCAAAACCAGTTATCTTTCCAGTAAACATGTGGCTTATGGGGGCAGGAGGCCTACAGCATTCTTAAATGCCGCCAGTACCAGATTAAAATATGGTTCCTATCTGATTTTAATGTGTTGATGTATTAATGAAAAAGAAATGTATAAACATACATCGTTTTCTAAGTCAATCTGCAGCTCACAGAGTTCCTCATGTATCATTTAGTGGCTCTTGTTTCTATTTGAGTTGGACAGCACTGCGCTCCATCATCACTCACATTGCATTAACTATTTCATGAGTATATATGTCTTGTCTCAAAGAGATTGTAAGGTCCTTTAGGTAGACTATGTTTATTGCTTTTAAAAAATCCGTTTATAGTACCTGGTAGACAATCAATAAATAACATACTGAATCAAATTTGGGGAGGGGAAAACCAAATTATGTTAGATCATGTTGTCCAATACCTTTTACAGATGAGGAAATTTAAGCCCAAAGTCACATTGTTAATTAATGGCAGAGCTAAGATTAGAGCCCAAGTTTTCTGAATTGTGTCAATCAACAAGCATTTATTAAGCAACAACTCATGCCAGTCACTAGGCCAGGTTCTGGAGTAAAGTTATTCCTTCCACATCTCCAGGGTTGGAGGTGTGGCATCCTCTTCTCCCCCACCCCCATCTGGAAAATCCACATAAAACTTTTTGGCTCTCTCTTTATATCAGAGAAAGTCTGAATTTTTTCTTTTTTCTTTTATGGGGTGTTTACAGTACCTAATTGTAAAATTTGGGTTAAATATTTGGTCATAGAGCTCTGTCATCTGTGGCTTATGTAAAACTCCCCCCAAATTCCCATTTAATTTCTTATGCTAACCCGTGATATATCAAAACTTCAATCGGGAATGGAGGATGAAAACATATACATCTAAGTATCCATGGAATAAATATAAAGAGAATAAATACAAAGTAGTTAAATACAAGGCAATTTGGGAGAGAAGGCGCTAGCAGTTGGGAAGATCAGGAAAGGTTTCATGTAGAAGGTAGTATTTGAGCTGACTCTTGAAAGAAAAGAAGGATTCTATGAGGTATAGGAGTAGAGGGAGTTCTTTCCAGGCATGGGGGGTAGCCAGTGCAAAAGCGTGGAACAAATTGTGTGAGGAACAGGCACAAGTCCGTTTTACCTAGATCACAGTGTGCTTTAGGGGAAGCAATGTACAAAGAGGCTGGAAAGTTGTGTGGGGAAGAAAAGCTTTAAAAGCTAAACAGAGGAGTTTCTGTTTGATTCTAGAGGCAATAAGGAGCCACTGGAGTTTATTGATAGGGGAGTAACTTTGTTCCTTTTTGTTAGGCCCTTGGGACACAAAGGAAAAGGAAAGATAGCTCTCCCCTCTAATTCTGTTGACTTTTGTGAAACTCTCTTGCTCTAGGGAACTAGAGTAATTTAAGTTGGATTTAATACTGTTCAGTGACCTGATTGGGAAGTGCCCTGTTACTTCCTGACATTATTTCTCCCTGACGTGGTAAAGGAGTTGAGCACTTGCTTCATCCTTGGTACAAGTGCTTCTTAGCTAACTGTGTAAGCACATGCAGTCGGGACTCAGGCCTTGCTGTTTCTTCATTAAAACCGTCTTTCTCCAAAGTATTTTATTAAGTGCCTCTTTGTGCATGATGAAGTTAGGGCTTCTTCTCTGACACTGCCAGATAGCAGTCTGAAAAAAGATCTGGGGGGTTTAGTGGACTGTAAGCTCAGTATATTTTGTCACCTTTGTAATATGCAAATCAAAAATTGATCTTTAGACAGCATTAAGAGAGGCACAACATCCAGTACTCCTGTGCCTGGTCAGACATGAGGCATTGCATTCTGGCCTAAGCACCCCATTTTAAATGAGAAGGATCAAGAGGGTGGAGATTCATGAGATCATTCCAGATAAGGATTGGCTAAAGAGGAGATGGGAAGCTTTAGAGGTGATATCACAAGTGGCTTCAGGCATTTGAAGGGCCATCCTATGCAAAGAGGGATGAGACATTCTGCTCTTGGTAGGTGGCACAGTGGATACAGAGTTGTATTTGAAGTGAGGAATACCTGAATTGGCATCCTGTCTCTCACACTTATCAGAGCTCTGTGATCCTTGGGAAGTTGCTTAACCCCTTTGGGCCTCAGTTTCCTCATTGGTATCTTGGGGTTAATAATAGTGTCTGCCTCACAAAGTTGTTGTGAGTTGTCAGATGAGATAATACCTGTGAAGTGCTTTGCAAACCTCAAAGTTCTAAAATACGTGTTGGATATTTTTATGATTGGGCAGCTAGGTTGCTCAGTGAGTAGAGTGCCAGGCCTGCTGAGTTCAGATCCAGCCTCAGACATTTACTAGCTGTTTGACCCTGGGCAAGTCACTTAACCCTGGTTGCCTCAGTTTCCTCATCTGTAAAAAATGAGCAGGAGAAGGAAATGGTAAAGTATTCTAGTATCTCTGCCAAGTAAACACCAAATGGGGTCACAAATGACTGAAAACGACTTAGCAACACAACAGTTTTTGTGATAGGCCCCAGAAGACAGAACTAGCAAGGAGCAGTGGATAAAAATTGCATAGAGGATGATTTCAAATGATTATATGGAAAAACTTTTTCACAGTTAGAGCAATTCAAGTATAACATGGGCTGCCCAGAGAATTAATGAGTTTTCACTCACTAAATATTTTTGAAGGGAGGTCTGTCTGAAATATTAGAGAGAAGATTCTTCTTCAGATATCAGTCAGTCAGTCACTGAGCATTTATGAAGCACCTGTTAGGAGCCAGGCACTGTGCTACATCCGGGGATATAAAAAGAGGTGGAAGATAGCCCGAGACTTCAATGAGGTCCCAGTCTAATGGGAGGAACAATAAACAAATAAATATATACAAGCAAGCTATATACAGGAAAAACTGGGAATAACTAACAGAAGGAAGGAACTATAAGAAGGGGTGGCGGAGGCTTCCTGCAGTTTCTGGGTTGAATGAGATGGCCTCTGAGCTCCTTTCTTACTCTTGAGATGTTGTGTTTCTGGTTTTAGTATTAAACTGTGTAATACATATGTATACATATATATATATATATATGATAATTACTGAACAAAAATATAAATGATAACATATTGTTTGTACCTTTTTTTTGGCATTTTGTCTTTTTGTGCTTTATTTTTTTTCTTTTTAACATGCCATGTTGGGGGGAAAAACAACCCAATAACAAAATGCAAAAAATGTAAAGAAAGTGAAAAAAGTATGCTTCAATCTGCACTCAGAGTTTATCAGATTTCTCTGGAGGTAGACAGCGTTTTTATTTAGCCTCTTAATAATGCTGTTTTTCCTTTGTGTGATGTTCCCAGCAAGATGAATATTTATTTGCATTTGGTTATGACTATCAAAAATGGATTCTTTCTGTGGAATAGGGTTGGGCCTGTGATTCATTATTGTTCAGTCGTTTCAGTCACATCTGACTTTTTGTGACCCCATTTGTAGTTTTCTTGGCAAAGATACCGGAGTGGTTTGCTTTTTTTTTTTTTTTTTGGTGAGGCAATTGGGGTTAAGTGACTTGCTCAGAATCTGAAGCTGGATTTGTACTCAGGTCCTCCTCACTCCAGGGTAGATGCTGTATCCACTGTGTGCCACCTAGCTGCCCCTTTGCGTTTCTTTCTCCAGCATTTTGCAGATGAGGAAACTGAGGCAACCAAGGTTAAATGATATGCCCAGGGTCATATAGCTACTAAGTGTCTAACGCCATATTTGAACTCAGGAAGATGGGTCTTCCTTACTCCATGCCTGGGACTCTATCCACTGTGCCACTTAGCTGCCTTTGTGATTTATAGGGCTCCTGTTTTGAGCACTGCTTGATGGCGGATTAGTAAGGAAGCCTAAAAGTAGATAATGCTTGTTGTGGCATTAGGTATTTATTGATAGTCTCACCTGACTTAGGAGTATCCTTCCAGGATAAAAGGCCACATATGGTCCTCATGATGTCATTTAAGCATCTAGGAGTACTTAAAGTGTTAAAATAGGGGTCTCAAATCTAACACTCAAACTGGGTTACGCTCCTGCCAGTCTGGTTTTGCTGCAAGTCTCTGAGCAGAGAAATGATAACCCTTTAGACTAAACCAACTAAGTGAAAGCTAAACATACCAACAAACACCTTACAGAAAGGATCCAAAGAGTATCAGAGAGCCTAAAGCAGAGGAGCCCCCCCCCCCCCACTACTTCTTAGCTATGTGACCTTAGACAAGGTACATCACTGTACTGGGCTTCAGTTTCCTCTAGTACAGAGTGAGGAGTTAGATTAGAGGATCCACCAAGTCCTTTGTAGTCCTGCTATCCTATTAAAACTTAATTGTTTCCAGAGAAGTACAATTTCTCTTATCCAAATATTGCAGGTGGATTGTATGTGTAACTTGGCTGAATAACATAGAAGGGGTAAGGGAATCGAGGCTGTTGATTTATGACAATAGAGATTAGGTTGGTAAACAAAACCAAAAAGTTCCTAGGTAGGGGAGAATAGTAAGCAACCTGTAGACGTTGTTCATTTATAAATTGTTAGAATAGCGGTCCTTGCTGTCATTTACAATAGGTTGTATGTGTGTGTGTGTGTGTGTGTGTGCATGTATGTATACACATATATCGTTTTGGATGGTCGGTGTTCTTCATTCTCAGAGAGGACCAAAATGACATCACTATGTTGGAGTCAAGGTACGCGGTGTGTTTGACTGTGGCTCATCAGACCAATACAAGCTCAGAAGGTTCCACTACAGGTCAGGCACAAATAGTCTACATGAATATTTGGGGTGGAAATGTCTCTAAGTTTGTGCATCTCACGTTTCTTATGAGCTACTACTAGTCTGCTTCACTCATAGAGCATAGTGCCTTCTTTGATGGGAGAATGCCATGCTGGGTGGTCCTTTGCTTCCCATGTCATACAATCGATTCCAAAGTTCTTCAGAGAAATTTTGAGAGTGGCCTTGTATCACTTCTTCTGACCTCCATGTGAGCACTTGCCTGGTGTGAATTCTCTGTAAACTAGTCTTTTAGGCAAATACATGTTTGGCATTCAAACAACATGGCCAGCCCATTGGAGTTACAGTCTCTGCAGTATAGTTTGAATGTGCTACAAACAAAAAACATGTACCAATTCTCCCTCCACTTTGGTCTAGGCATGTAGCCTTTTCAAGTTAAATAATTTACTGTCCATGTGCAGCTGACCTTGATGCCATTTTTGTCCTTGTTGAAGACATCTGACAACATTGCTGAAAACATCATGTTATAAAGCATGGGAGCAAGCACATAGCCTTGTTTCATTCCATTGGTTACTGGGAAAGCTTGCAAGAGCATTGTGCATTGTCCAGAACGTATACAACCATGCCATCATGAAACTGATACACAATACTGATGAACTTGTACGAGCAACGAAATTTTGCCATAATTTTCCACAAGCCCTCGTGACTGACAATATCAGAGGCTTTGGTCAGATCAATGAATGTTGTGTACAGACCTCTCTTCTGCTCCTGGCATTTCTCCTGAAGTTGTTGAACAGTAAACATCATATCTATGGTTTCTTGGTCCTTTCTGAAGCCACACTGGCTCTCAAGTAGGTGACCGTCTTCCAGGTGAAGGATCAGTCAATGAAGGAGGACTCTGGCAAGAATCTTGCCAGCATGAGTAAGAGGGATACTGCCCTGTGATTGTCACAGGACAATCTATTTCCCTTTCCTTTATAGAGATGGACAATGGAGGCATCCTTGAACTCCTGGGCGATAAGGTCCTCTTGCCATATAACCTGGAAATTTTCGGTCAGTTTTTGTATGAACGGTGGCCCCCCTGCCTTGTAAAGCTCAGCTGAAATAGACTTATCATGTCACTTTGCCATGAGAGGAACCTAATGGCATTCAAAAGCTTTTCTTCAGTTTTAAATTCAGATAGAGAGGGATTAACTTCAACCTCAAGTGCATGGTCAGTGGCTTCAGCATTGATTGAGGATGGTCTGTTGAGAACACTATGGAAGTGTTCAGCCCACCTCTCCAGGATCATATCCGTATCACTAATCAATGTGGCTCCATCAGCACTGAGTAGTTGAGATGCACCATAGGTCTTTGGCCCATAAGTAGCCTTCAGGGCATCATAAAAATACTTTGCATTGTTACTATCAGCATAAATCTGAATTTCAGCTGCCTTCTTGCTGAGCCAAGAATCCTGCATCTCTCTAAGCTTCACTTGCACTTTAATTTTGATGGAGTTCAGTGCTTCTTAGAGATGGATGAACAATCCTGCTGGTAAATCCTGTGGAGTTCTTATTTTTTTGTTTAGCAGCTTCTGTAATTCTCCATCATTTTTATCAGACTAATCTTGATGTTTGCCAGTGTTCTGGCCCAGATGAGTAAATGCATTGCTGTACGCCAAATCTCTGAAAACTGCTCATTCCTTTTCTACTCCACTGTTGTCAAGCATGTGTTGCTCAGCTTTCCCTCCAAGTTAGCAAAAAACTGGTCATGCTCAGAGAAGTGCTCAGATCTGTTGACATTAAGTCTTCTGGTAGTCACTTTGCCTTGGTGCCACTGCTTTTGTTGAATGCAAATATTTAGCTTAAACATCAGTTCAGCACTCTGCACCATGTATCGCTTTTGTCAGTCTCACATCCTGTCTTTCTCTTCTTACATCGACCTAGTCTATTAAATGGCAACATTTGCTGCAAGAGCGCATCCATTAAGTTTTATTGCGTTTAAGTAAATGGAAGACAGTGTTGGTGATGATAAGGTCATGAGATGCATAAGTCTTCAGTAGTAAGTGACCGTTGCCATCACCGTTTCTGACTCCTTTCCTCTTAAGGACTGCCTGCCATGACTGGTCATCTGTGCCTGCTCTTGCATTAAAGTTACCCATAATTATACACTTGTCCTTTTTCACTGCATTGATAATGAGAGTCTCCAGATCTTCATAAAATTTTTCTTTGACCTCCTCAGTGTTTGTCATGGTGGGAACATACATACTGCCGATGGTGGCGCAGTGCTTTCCTGCAAGTAGCAATCATGTTGTCATGAGCCTGTCATTCATTCTTTTTGGTAGGCGTACAAGCTTACTGACTTGATTAGTTTTGATGGCAAAACCTACACCAATTTCACAGTACTACCTTTCACTGTGGCCACTCTAAAAAATATATCCAACTCCAGCTTTGGTAAAATAGCCTTCATTTCCCAGCCTTGTTTCACTCAAGGCTGCTATTTGGATGTGATACCTGCTGAGTTCTTTTGCAACAAGAGCTGTTCCTCTATCAGGTCTACTGGATTTTGCGTCATCCATAAGTATGCACACATTCCATATACTGAAGGTGAGCAGAATCATCTTTGTGAAAGGTTTTGTATATGTATATTTTTTGTTTTGATCACAGGGTGGGATCTCTGCCTACTGCAGTAAGCAGGCCAGGTTAGGTGAAGCAGATGATTTTTAGGGTACCTTTCTAGCCATTCCTTATGCCAGGAGGCAAACAGTGCAGTCCTTAAAAAAGACTGCTTAGACACCTCAGGGCTGCTGAATCCCACTGTTGCTTCAGTCCAATGAGAAGATGACCCTGTGGCCTGGGCTATCTGTGTACAGGGTTGTGACTACAGCTCATTTGTCATTCCCTTGTCACCACAGGACTTTGAAGTAGGTAAGAATGGTAAAATGGTGCAGGTGCTGTCCTTTCATTCGTGCATAAATTGGTTTTAAGTGAGACAAAGTTGCATGAAATTATTGGCTTCACTCTCTTTTCCAGAGTCATCAGAGTCCGGTGGTAAGACAAAGTCAAGACACCTGGCAATGGCCTGGGATGCAGTGGATGACCTTGGCATTTTTGATGTTTAACTAAGCTCTAAGTGCTCCAAAGTGCCTGCTTCAGCTGCCTTCATGACTGTTGGAACAAATTGTTCTCATTCCACCCATTCTGTGGGGGGTATTCTTCATATGCTTGGGGTATACACTCCCTTAACTCACCAAAGGGTTTGAGATGGTTACCTAAACTGGTTTAGCCCATCTGCTGAAATGGTTTGCTGCGGTATGGCCACTGCACTTGCTACAGTTTATTGGGAGCCACTGGTGAGAGTTAGGTGAATCAGGTTGATCCAAAGGTAGAAAGTAGCCCTGAAAAGGGCTCAGCAGCCCTCACACCAGAGGTACTAGTCTTCCCTGAATGCACCTTACACCCCATACACACACATATGTGTGTGGGTGTGGGTGTGTGTGTGTGTGAGAGAGAGAGACAGAGAGAGAGAGAGAGAGAGACAGAGAGAGAGAGAGAGAGAGAGACAGAGAGAGAGACAGAGAGAGAGAGAGACAGAGAGAGAGAGAGACAGAGAGAGAGAGAGAGAGAGAGAGAGAGAGTGTGACAGAGAGAGACAGAGATGCACTCAGTCAGAAAGTTAGAGAGAGTAGGCTAGAGAGTTTAGGTATCCATTACTTAGTAACCTGGTTAGATTATTGAAGATACTATTTAATGACAGTAATCAGAGAATTCTCAGTAATTTCAGGAGTATATTTGGAGAACGCTTAGAGGAACCTTTCACCATGTACCGTCTTTACAAATGTGAACTCATTGACTTTCAGAATGAATGGCCTTCTTTAGACCCCTCCATTATGCCTTCCTTCCCCAGGTAACTCATTATTGGCAGGTGGGATTTATTTCATTAGCGTAGAGATTTAAGGAGAGGATCCATGTCAGAATTTGCAGGAAAAACTATCCCAATAAAATTATGTTGAAAGAGAGAGGGATAGAGCTAGGTGGGATCCTGGAGCAGCATATCAACACAGGAGAGGTGGAGGTTGGGGATTGGCATTTTCCTTCTATTTGTGTCTGTGTACTTTGATGATTAACCAACCTTTGGTGAAGATGGCCAGGACAGTAAGGGGGGGTGTGTGCACACACATGTGGATCTGCACATGTATCGAAGTATATGTGTGTCCTGGGTGCTTTGTTGTCAACATCCTTGCTTATTTTAACACCCTGGAATCTGGGGACCACAAAGGAAAGTCAGTCTTAGGTTAAGCAGAAATTATATGACATATAGAAAAGTCTGAGATCCCTCCCCTCCCTTTTAGGGGAGTGCCTGGTCAGGTCTAGGAGCCATGGTGATACTCAGACATACAAACTGTGTCCATCATTATTGGTGGGCAACTCAAAGTGGGAAAGAGAGAAGATGAAGGATATTGGAGAATCACCAGCCCCGGGAATCACAAACAGAAGCAGGATCCTGAACCAGGAGGGTGGCTGTGCTGTGGGAGAGCTTCCCTGCAAGAAGCTCATTTGGCTAGCAGGAGACACATTTTTCTTCTTTGATGGATCTGACTCCACAACTCATTTAAAATATCATCCTAATGCAGCTGCAGAAACAGGAACTTGTCACAAAGACTTCTACAAAACAACTCTGGGGTACTACTATACATTTGTCAGATTGGCTAATAGGACAGAAGAGGAAAATGACTGATGTTGGACGAAATGTGGGGAAACTGAGACACTAATTCACTGCTGTTGGAGTTGTGAACTGATCCAACCATTCTGGAGAGCAATTTGGAACTATACCCAAAGGGCTATAAAACTGCTAACACATTGATCCAGCAATACCACTTCTAGGTCTCTATCCCAAAGAGATTAAAAAAAAAAGAACAAAAAGGAAAAGGACAAAAGTATTTATAGCAGCTCTTTTTTGTTGTGGCAAAGAATTGGAAATTGATGGGATATCTGTAAGTTGGGGAATGGTTCAACAAGTTGTGGTATATGATTGTGATGGATTACTTTTGTACTCTAAGAAATGATGAGTATGAGCTCAGAAAAGCTTGGAAAGACTTACATAAGCTGATACAAATTGAGATGAGGAAAATCCCTTTATCCGGCAAGATTGAATCTTTCTGGTAACAACATCTCATCAGTAGCCTCTGCCCCTCTGTTGAACCCGTGTCCGGAGGACAGGGCCATGAGCTCTAGGGACTCTATTTAAGAAAAGGGGCTTGGCATAATCTTCTTCCCATTTCCCATCTGCTACATTGCTTTTGAATTTATTTGGGCTTTTCCATTATGCCCCTGAGTGTGGTACCTTCTTTCCCATCTTCTTCCTCATTCTCCATTTTTCAGCAATGGTCTTCTATTAGATTGCTCCTGGAGAGCAGAGACTGTCTTTTTTTTTTTTTAAACTTGTATTTGTATTCCTAGTACTTAGCACATAGTAGGTGCTTAACAAATGTCTATTGACTGACAGTGGTACCCCTTGTGATATACAGGAGTTAGAGTGAGCTCTATGTAACTGAATGTTAATGTGCTATTATGCATAAGCTGCTGGAATTTTATTTTTCAAACAGATTGGATTAGGGCAGCGCACACAGTGTATCTTTGGCAAATCAGAGCATTATGAAAGTGAAATCTGAAAATATAGCTCTTCCATTTGAATAAAAATAGGATTCAGAAAAGATTATCTGAAATCTAGTTCAAGAGATAATGCACTTCCTCATAAACACAAACAGCAGTGATGCAGTTAGGATGTCTGATTTATTATTCCAAATTCTTTTTGACTGCTGTGAATTCAGTGATCCAGTTGAATAGCCTCTGTTACTATGAAGTTTTAATAGTTAACAGTCAGAAACTGAGTGGCAGAACATAAGAGCTAACTGAAAAATGCTAATACCAGTTCCCTTAGAAATATTAACTTGAAGCCTGTCCTTTCCTGGCCTGGCCTTGAAGCTTTTATGCTACAAGCTTGAATGGAGGTACTGAATGTGACTTGAGCATTGATTCTTCACAATAGGGAAAGGCAAACTCCTAATTTAGCTTCTACTTCAGCATTATTTTCTTTTGCTGGGTAGCTTGCTTATCCCATACTGTCGCTTTCTAGGCCAGAGGGAAAAGTAATGAGAAAATAGTTCTTTTGTTGGTAAAGTGAAGTAAGAAAGTGTTCTGCTTAAGGGAAAACGCAACCAGTAGTTGATTGTCTATTTTAGTCTTGCTGTGAAACTTCTAAATCTTGCCTATCCAGCACACTTTTGATTTATGCCTGTGAGACCTAAGAGAAATCAGAACTATTACTAAATTAGGTTCTTCCTTTTATTGCCTCTATGTTAGGTTTCCAGAGGAATTTCTTTCTTTGATAAAGAACTGACTTTGTCTATTTCAAATGCACTTTTATAAAATTTCCTTTCTGACATCATGAGATATTTTCATTTGTATTTATATTTTCATAAAATGGCATATTATATATTATATTTTATATATTTCATTTATATTTATATTTTCATAAAATGGCGTATTATAAGTTGACATTTGCTATAGCAAGTGATGTTTTCATTTCTGGTCTGCTTCTGGGGAAAACCAACATGTATGTATATTGGACTAAAATTTGTAGGGAAAGAGGGATGACATTGCCAGAAGTGGATAAGACCAATGTAGACTATTGACAGGTGAAAAAATATTCTAAGCCCAAAGATTCTTTTTTTTTTCTTTTTTAGCCTATCTTCTAGATGAGGATATTTGGTTAGCCATTCTGAGGATCACTAGCTCATATCTGGCACAGTGGTGCATATTACTAGCCAGTGTCATGGATGGAATGGGAGTATAGTCAAATCAAGCCAACGCTTATTGTATGTATCAGGTAAAGGGAATAAAACAGCCAAGGGTGTTCAGAGAGATGTTATAGTGAATGCTAGTGGTAATTTAGACCAAGAGGGAATAAGAGAATAACAGGCCAAAAGAACTAGTGGTCAGCCTACCTAGGAAACACTGCCTCATTGCAACAAGCCTTACTGGGAAGTAATTTTTTTATAGATGATGAATTTGTTGTCTTCTGTTGGTCTGTAAAAGTAACAACTATTGTGTATACCAGGGAGAGCTTCTTTAGTATCCAAAAAGGCTCTTTGTGGTTAGTGTGTATCTTTTTTTTTCCTTAAGTTTGCAATTCCTTCCCTCCATCATCCTAGTAGGTTTTGTTCAGCACTCTTAGCTGTTGCTGAATGCTACTGGCTTTGCATGTGGAGGAGTTCTCGTTTCTGGTTAAGTTCTTCTGAATTTTGTTCTGTGAATCTGTCTGCTCCCTGGTGCCAGTAATAAATTTTAATAAAATGTGTAAATAAAATGGTGACTTGGAAATTGCTATTTTCTGTAGGAAGTGATATCTGTTTCCTAGCAGCTTCTAGCAAAATTATTTTGTAAGCTGATGAAATTGAATCTATCATCTTTGATCTATGTAGCTGAAGGGAGATTAAAGATAGGTGTGTATTTTTTTCCCTTTGAGTTCAGATCCTATGACCTTCAGTTTGGATATGAATGACTCCATGAAAAGCCAGATCCATTGATTGTTAGGCCTCAGGCTGGAGTATTGTCATGCCATGAGTCAAGCTAAGGATGGTTCAGAAAATAAACAAGGTTGCAAGCCCTGGCAATTTGCATAAGAAGAATTGTTTTATTAGGATTATTATTGTTTACTTTTTATCAGAGAAGCTAGCACAGATACATTTTCATTAGTTATATAATTGGAAGAGTAAACTAGGGAACATAAAATACACATACTGAAATAAGATTAAACAATCATTGTTAAAGTTACGGAGTTTGGTACAATATTCAATGCTTTAATCAAGAAATAGTGATAAAATGTGTATTGACTTTCAGGCACTCTAGAATTGTATAAATGAAAACAAACAGAAATATCTTCATTGTATTATAGAATCTTAAAATAGTTATTTAATAACTCAGCCTTTAAAGTTGATTTCTTCAACTTTTAATCACACGTAGGCAAAACTAATAGCTGATACAGCGGTATCAGCAGGTCTTTTTTTTTTTAGCAAGATATTCTGTCTGTATAATCCAGATGTTCCCAAAATGAGAAAACTGCTTAAGATGCATATTTGATTATGCAGCTCTCAGAAAAAAGACAGAGCTAAAGAAGTGCAGAGGAATGCAAAGGAGTGTTTACTTAATGGATAGACCCTGGGCTAGTAGCGTCAAGTGCATTTTCCTTCTGCTGGTAAGTCATTTAATGGCAGTTTGACTTTTGCAATGCTGTACAACAGTGGGAGCAAACAGTTCTGCAAAAGCGGTACAACTTGTTCTTAAATCCTGTTCACAAATTGACTCCTAAAGAGAAGAGTGTTTGGCCCCATTTTATAGAATTTACATCATTAAACAACTACTGTGTTGCTGGTCACCAAATAGATGCCAATAACCCTTGAATTGAGGGCCTTTGAATATGGAAAGTTAACTTACGACAGCTCTCTAAAGCTTAAGGTTAAGAGAATTTGGCTCTTCCATCCTGATGGGAGTGGCCAGTGCCATTTTTCCTGCTACAAAGCTTCTGGGAATTTATAGTATTATAAAATATGGGTCCACAAAGAAAATGGGACAGAATTAAATAGAAGGGTGTGTTTAGTTTTATACAGTCTTTCGAAATATGGGCAATGTGTTAGCAAGAATGAGATGATTTAATCAGTAATTATCTTTTTAAATCTTTCAGGTATGAAATTTTGTGTATGTGCGCTCAGAATTAAAGCTAAGTCTTGGCTTGCTTTGTGCTTTTTCACCTTTGTGTTCTTGCTTGTGATGTTCTTTCTTTGTGGGTCTTCCATGTATACCTCTAAAATCCCTTCCAGCTCTAAATCTATGGTTCTTTGATCTCTGCTAGTTGAAATCCTACTCATCATTTAAGGCCTTGCTCAAGTGCTGCCTTCTCTAGGAAACCTGACATTTCTTGATTTCCATAGTTGGAAATGACGTTTCCCCTCCTTTGACCTCTTATGGTATTTGGTACTTGTGGTATGAATTTTACATGCTCCATTTTGTTTTATAATTATTTGTCTATATGTCATAGTTCCCTTTACAACTGTTTAAGCACTAAGACTTATTTAAATTTGTGTGTACCGCAATGCCTAGTATACAGTGGGCATTTTGTAAATGTTTTACTGAATACAATTCAAGAAATCAGCTCTCAAGGGTCATCCCTAGGGAAGTAGGCATTTAGCTTATATACACTTGCATCTTCTTTTGATAGAACCTCAGTTCCCTTATTTTACAAATGAGGCAACTGAGGCCAAGAGTAGTAACTAACTCAAGGTTACACAGTAAGTGGCAGAGAGAGGCTTTGAACTCAGGTCATCTGACTCCAAATTCAGCATACTAGTAGCTCCTTCCTCTCATCTGTTGAATTGTGTAGTAACTTCTGATTTTCTGAATGGTGAGTCTTAAGTTATTACTTAGATTGCTCAGTGATGAATTCAGCAAACTCTTACTAATCATGTACTTGTTTAATTTACAATGCTAAGCCCTGGGGAGATAAAGTGATTAATAAGGGTGGATCCTTACCTTCAGTGAAATATAGTGAGACATGAAAAAAAAACAATTACTTATGTTAAAGATTAAAACAGAAGAGGATTTTCTAGTTCATACTGCTAGCTAGGAAACTAAATGAGAAGCATTCTATTTAATTATAATTTTATTTATTTGATATATGTGGGTCTTTCCATATGCATCGTTATGGTTATTGTGCATTCTGTTTTCTTGACTCTGCTTACTTTAGTGTGTATCAGTTCATGCAGATCTTTGCATGCTTTTCTCCATTCATCTCACATATTATTTCTTATAGCACAATAATATTCTGTTGCATTCATGAGAACTTGTTCAGCTATTCCTCAATCAATGAACATCTATTTTGTTTCCAATTCTTTGTTATCACAAAAATGCTACTATAAATATTTTGGTATATGTAGGATATTTCTTTTTATTGATAGCTTCCTTGGGGCATAAGCAAGTAATAGAGTCTCAGGCTCAAAGGGGATGACATTTTAGTCATTTTATTTGCATAATTCCAAATTGTTTTGCAAAGTGGTTTTGTCATTTCATAGCTCCACTAACAATGCATTAGTATATCTATAATTCTGCAACCCCTCCAACATTCAGCGTTGTCATTTTTCATCTTCTTTGCCAATTTACAAGGTGTGAGGTGAAACTACTGGGTTCTTTTGATTTAGATTTCTCTCATTTTTAGTGATTTGGGGTATTCTTCCAGGTGGCTGTGAATATCTTACAATTCTTCTTTTGCCCATATCCTTTGGCCACTTATCTATTAGGGAATAGCTTTTAGTCTCATATTTGTTTATATATATTGGATATCAGACCCTTCTCAGAGAAATTTGATGTAGAGGTTTTCTCCTACTCAACCAATTTTGTCTGTGCAGAGCTTTTCAGTTTTGTGTAATCAAAGTTATCTAATTTATCTTTTCTAATTGCCTCTACCTCTTGTTTGATTAAGAATATATCTCTTACTTATAGCTGTGGGAGGTATATCATTCTGTGTTTTATTGGATTGTTTAATCCATTCACATTTAAAGTTATGTTTATATTTTCTACCATTTGTGTAATTTTTTTTCAATTTTTAATATTTTCCTGCTTCTGCTGTAAACACTTTATTATGTGCCTTCAATTACTTCTCATTTAGTTACCCTTTGGAGTTTTGCTTATTATTTTTCTTTTTCTGCTTTTATCCGGTTATTTAATTCTTTCCTGTCTTTTTTCCTTTCAGTTACTCAAATTGACTACACTTTACTCTTCTTTATTTCAACCAGTTCTATTTATTAGTTTTTTAAATTTCAGTTTTTGCTCCCCTTTCCAGAGAGGGTTTCTCTACTCTCTTCACTATCTGTTGTCTCTTTCTGTCTACTTTAAATCCTCATTCTCTGCTTTATGACCCCTATAATTATCTGGTCTTTCTGTATTCTCTCTATTCCTCATGCAATCAGAACTTCCAAGGTATCCATTCTGAACTCTCCTCTCTAGGCAATTTCTGTCACTGCCTTGTAGAGGTTGCCCTATAGAGTACCCTTTTCCATTGTTCTGCACTCTTAAAATAAGGCCAATTCTTGCAGATGATAGAGAAGACACTGTCCAGTTGTAGGACATCTCCCCTTTCGTTCCCCAACCCCCCTCCATGTCCCAGATTATACAGCTTGCCATTGATTTATACCCTCCACCTGGTTACTTTTTCTCCAATTGCCCTAAAATCTCTTCCCTAGTTCCATGTCCTTCTACTTTTCTAGGTGCCATTTGCCCCCAAAGTGTTCCAACCCCCACCCCTTCTGAGGTAGGACAAGTGGTCTTTTCAAGGACCAGATCCCCCCAGACACAACATCCAGCAAACGGTCCCCATCTCCCTGCACAGAACATCTCTTTTTCCCCCATCAGAGCACTCATCGGTAGAATTCCCTCTCACTGCCAAAGCAAGCACTCCTTCCTTTCTCCCTCCTCCTCACCTGCTCCACTGCCAGCTCTTCTCTTATTGAGGCCACAGAGATCATCTTCTCATTTCTAATCCCTAATTTGACCTAGGTTCATCACTTACTCCCCTTGATCTCTCTGTTCCCCTTCCTCCTTAAGTTCACCCTGTCATTTTGTAATATAGTCCAAAACACCCCCAAAAAACAAAAAAAACATTGATTCACCTGTGGTCAAGGTATTGCCATATTCTGACCCTAATACACCACACCTGTATCTTCACTATTACCTCTACTGGACTTCCATCTTCACCCCTGTCTCCTTGTGTACCTGTGGCTCCAAGAAGCTATGGTATTTGCAGTGGCCACACCCTTATAAACTGTCCTGGCAGACGGCTAAACCAGGTTGAGGGTAACTGACAGGCCTTAAACCTGTCAGTGAGTTAGGGGCTTAAGTTAAGCATCTGAAGCCTTTTTCCAAAGGGAATGGGTAAATGAGAACTACTTGTTACAACAGCCATGAAGGTGGCTGAAGCAAGCGCTATGGAGTGTGTAGAGCTTGGTCAGACATTGAAGATGCCAAGGTCATCCACTGCATCCTGGGCCATCATCAGTCATCTTGACTTTTGTACTTTGATGACTCAGAGTGAGTGAGACTGAAGACTTTGTGCAACTCTGCCTCACATAAATCAATTCACATACAAGTCAAGACGTGATATCATTGGTTCTCTTCAAAACAAAACACAACAATAGCATTTCAAAGGAAGTCTCTTACTGGTCTCTCTCCTGTCATTCTGTTGCTGTTGCTGTCTGTATTCATTTGCCCTCCTACATTTCTATTGTCTTGGGTGTTTGAGAAACTATCCCCTTAGGTCCAGTTTTCTTTTTAAGAATGTTCTAAATGCCTCTTTATTATTGAGTGTCTGTCTCTTTTTTTATTTATGGTTAAGCTCAGATCTGTGGGGTAGGTCACCCTGGGCTGCATCCTGAGCTTCATTGCTTTTTGGAACACGTTCCATTCCCTCCTGTATTTTCTGGTGGGTACAGAATAGTCTTGTGGATACAGAATAGTCTTGTATTTTTTGAATCTTTTTTCTTTGTAATTGAAGGTCTTTCTTCTACCTGCTTATAGAAATTGTTGTTTCTGAATTGAATAATTGAATTCAATTTCTATGTGTCTTGGAATTTTCAGCCTTGAGTTTTGTTTTTTCTAGAGGTGATATATGAATCCTTTGAATGGGTATTTTATTTTCTATATTCAGAAGTTCTGGCAGTTTTTTACATTATTTCCTGCATTATGGTTTTAAGGTTTTTTGTCCTGTCATTCTTCTGGGATACCTGTAATCTTAATTTGTTTCTGTACCTTCTTTCTTTGTTTGCAGAGTTAACATATATCTAAAAATATTATTGTTTTTTCTCTTCTGGATTGCTCTTCACTTCTGTGTATTTGCATTCCCAATCTATTGTTCTCTCTTTTGTTTCTTTGATGAGACCTGCCTTTGAAGATTTGTTTTTCTGTTCTGCCCATTATTTTTTTCTGTATGGGCCATACATTCTGATGTCATAATTCTAATTTCTCTTTTAAACTATTCAAGAATAGCATGTTGCAATTCTGTGTACTACTCAAATTCTACAGGGTCCTCTGTCTCGTCAATGTTGGATCATTTCCCTTTGCTTTGAAGTATTTATTCATGGATGCCTTAACTAATTTACTAGATCTGAGGCCATATTTTTTTTTCTCCTGTAAATGTTTACCTGTTAATTTTCATATTCACATGTATGTGTGTATGTATGTATGTGTATATGTTTGTGTGTGTATGTGTGTTTTCAAGGTCTCAAGTTTTCTCCTTCCTGAGACATTTGGTAGTTTGCCTTTTTTCCCCCTTATTTTCCCCTATTGCTCACTTTCTCACTCCCTCCTCTCTGATGGTGGTTTCCTTGGGGTTGGATCTCAAAGTGTCTCAGCCTCCTATGCTGGGCAGTTCATGATGCACTAGTCTAGGCCTCTGTCTCATGTGACTTTTGGGGGGATAAAATGTCCTCAGCTGAGTGTTGAGCTCTTTTCTTCAGGCTTAGTGGAGTAGTGCACAGCATCCTCTCTCCCCCTTCCCCAGCCCATGACCTGTCCTGGTGACCTGGCCTGCTTCCTCTGTTCCTCAGTTCTCTGATTGAAACTGGCAGTTCAGAGCATTACCATGGTGGTGCTTTGGGGTTAGTTTCTCTAGCTTGCATCTTTGAGGCTCTGGGAGGAGGGAGGTATGTGGTATGATGTTGTTGAGCTCTCTTTTAAGCCCAGAACTGCTCCGTACCCCTCCTGCTGTGTTCTTGGCTGTCCTGCAGAGATCTTTTGCAGCACTGACTGCAGGGATTGTGGCACTGGAGTGCTGCTGCAGGGCTAGCAAACTCTTGCCCCTAGCGTACTGCACTGGTACTGATTAGCCATCTGTCCTGGGCCCAGCTATCTTTTGCCCCTGGAGAAAGCTGCAGCCCTGGCTGTCTAGCTCATTCTAAGCAAACTTTTGTGACCTGGAGCCTGGATCTCCATTCTGCTACAGAGAGGGGGTGACCAGGGTGTGGGGTTGGGCTTTGTTGTGAGTCCCTCTGCTGGGTGCAGCCTCATGGCAGGTGGCATGGAAAGCGGGCGAGGGGTGTCAGTTTATAGTTTGTTTTTGGTTGTGTTTTTAATCTTTTGACTTTTGGGTTTCCTAATCATGGAGACAGCTGAAGTTAAATTGGTTCATCTTTGGCATGTAATGTCTGGTTTGGAGAGGTTTAAGAGGTCAAGGGGATCAGAGAAACTGGTCTTCCATTTTGTTGATCACATGACCCAGGAAGTATCAAACACTTAATAAAAGCTCGTTAACTTGACTTTCTGACTCAGTTCTCGATGCACTCACTTCTCTTTCCTCTTGAGCCCATTTTATTTTTATGCATTGAACAGTTTAAAGAGGATCAGGAAATATTATAAATTTATGGAAACTATAGTGAATTTGAATTATAGCAGGAGTTTGGTACAGGGGGACCTATGGCATTTGGATAGTAATTTAGGAAGAAGTAGTATCAAGTTTGAGAATAAGTGATAGGTAGACCCTTTCAGTTCTTTCCCAGGCCATCTATCACCCCTGTGCTGGCAGTTACCCTCTCTTGCCTTTCCTATGTCGATCCCTTGGTGAGCCAGTTCAACTCAACTCTGTACTTTACACTTGAATCTCTTGCCCTTGTATCCTATTGCTCATCATACCTTGCCAAGTGCCAACCTTGAATTATTCCCACCATCTACTTCTGTTCAGTGGAGCTGGAGAAAATTATGAAACCATGCTGACTAGGTTCACTACAAATATGTTACATAATCTCTGTTGGGTTCTCCTAGCAGTAAGGCAGTCTTTTTACATATCCTGAATAGATTCACAATCCCAACTCACCACAGTAACTATTCCAAACCTTTTCATCCCTCCGCAAGCCTCTCATGGCGCTCCTTCTTCCACCCTCTTAGCTGAAGACCTTGCTTTATACTTTATTGAAAATATTGAGGCCATTCCCAGAGAACCCATTCTTCTCTCATCCCTCAGATTCCTTCCTCCTTCACTCATTCACATGAAGAGGTGGTTTTTCTTTTTCCAAGACTAACTTCTCTATGTGCACCCTCACTCCCATTCCATTTTATCTTTTCTGAAGATTTCCACCTCTTTCATCCCCACCCCCACTAGTTTTCAATCTCTTACTTTGTGCTGGCTGTTTGCCTGCTGCCCACAAATATATCTCTTCTATTCTTAAAAAAAAAATCTCACTTGAGCTGACTTCCCACTAGATACTGTTTTATATTTCATGTCCTTTTAATGGCTAACCTTGAGAAAACTATCTATAATCAGTGCCTTCACTTCCTCTGTCTCATTCCCTTTAAACCCTTGCTTCCAAACTCATCATTCAATGAAACTGCTCTATCTAGAATTTCCAATGATACCTTAATTGCCAAATCTAATGGCCTTTTAAAATAATATCCCTTTCTTAGTCCTCATCCTTCTTAACCTTTCTGTAGCCTTTGACACCTGCTGTTCTGTCTACTCTCATCTCGAGTTTTTTCTGATACTGCTCTCTCCTGGTTCTCCTCCTGCTTGTCTGACATGACTTCTTTTGCTGGATCTTTCTCTAGGTCACACCTTTGAGGTGTCCTCCAAAAGTCTCTCCTTGTCCTTCTCTCTTTCCTCTATACTGTCTCTCTTAGTGATCTATCTCTTCAACTCCCATGGATTCAATGATCAGATTTAGTCATTTCTCCATAGGTGATTTTCACATCTACTTATCTCTTTAGACATTCCTTCTCACAGCCCCAACTTCCTATTGGATATCTCAAACTGGATATTTATACAGACAGATCAATCTCAACATGACCAGAACAGAAGTCATTATCTTTCCCACAAAACACTCACCTTTCTTAAACTTCCCTACTACTGTGGAAGGCATCATAATCCTTCAAGTCACCCAGGCTTGGTGTTATTCATCATCCTCAATGCTTACTCTTACCCCACATGTTCAGTCTTTTGTCAACTCATGTTGTTTCTGCCTTCATAGCATCTTTTATACATGTTCCCTTCTGTCCACTCACACAGCCACTGCCTGGGTGCAAGCCCCTGGCACCTCACACTTGGACCATTTCACTGGGCTTCTGCTTGGTCTCCCTCTCTCAAGTCTTTCCCCAGTCAGTTCTCTACTAAGCTGCCAAATAGATCTGACCACATTATCATCCTATACAATAAACTCTAGTGGCTGCATATTACCGCTAGGATTTTAAAAAAAAATCCTGTTTGGTTTTTAAAGCCCTTCAGAACCTTTCCATGTTTCCATGCTTCTTTTTTCTTTTTTTTTTTATTCCCCTTCATGGCCCTTTCTTACCTTTCCAGTCTTCTTACGCTTTATTCCCATCTGTATATTGTAGAATCCAGCATCACTGACCTTTTTGCTGTTAATTGCACATGACACTCAGTCCCCCCAGCTCTATGCCTTTTCATTGGCTGTCTCATGCCCAGAATTCTCTCCTTCCTTATTTCCACCTCCTGGCTTCTCTGGCTTCTTTTAAGACTCAGCTCAAATCCCGCTTTCTGTAAGAGGTCTTTCTAGTTCTTCCCCTATACAATGCTAGTACCTTCCTTCCCATTTACACTCTGTATATCTTATCAGGTGCATAGTTATTTGCATGTTGTCTCTCCCAGTAGAATGGGAGCTCCTTAAGGACAGGGATCACATTTTTCTTTTAAGTGAGGCAGTTGAGGTTAAGTGGCTTGCCCACAGTCACACAGCTAGGAAGTATTATGTGTCTGAAGTCAGATTTGAACTCAGGTCCCCCTGACTCCAGGGCCGGTGCTCTATCCACTGCACCACCTAGCTGCCCCAAGACAAGGATCACGTTTTTGCCCTTCTTTGTATCCCTGATGCTTAGCACAGAGCCTGCCTGGCTAAATTTGTGCTTAATTTATTAAGTAAGCTACTTAATAAATTCTTGTTGACTGATTGACTGAATGAGGGCCCACAAGGAAAAGTGAAAGCATGCTAATATTTTTGTCCACTTAGCTTACTTTAGATCCATAAAGTCCTTACCTGAATTTTATATGAAAATGAGAGGGGAGGAGGTTCCTTCTTAGGGGGATCGTTAGGAAGAGGGATGTTGGTACAGTGCTGGAGGGATTGCATAGCAGTGAATCATTCTCGAAATTTCTTTTCTCATTCATCGCTATGCAATCCCTCCAGCGCTGGTTCCCACCCACTGACCTATTTTTTGTCTTCCCCTGGGAGGTGCAGTGGGCACCCAGACAATGGCAATACTTAGTTATTACTTCATAATTTTTACCAACATCCCTCTTCCTAACGATCCCCGTAAGAAGGAACCTCCTCCCCTCTCATTTTCATATAAAATTCGGTAAGGATTTTATGGATCTAAAGTAAGCTAAGTGGACAAAAATATTAGCATGCTTTCACTTTTCCTTGTGGGCCCTCATTCAGTCAACCAGTCAACAAGAATTTATTAAGCAGCTTACTTAATAAATTAAGCACAAATGATGAGGCAGGGGCCCAGGGGTGAGGAACCTGTGGCCTCGAGGTCACATGTGGCCCCCTAGGTCTTCAAGTGCAGCCTTCTGACTGAATCCAAACCTCACAGAAGAAATCACCTTAATAAAAGGATTTGTTCTATAAAACTTGGACTCAGTGGAAAGGCCACACCCAAGGACCTAGGTGGCCACATGTGGCCTCGAGGCAAATAGGCCACCTTTCTTCCGGAATGACCAGTTGTGATGGCAGAGTTTTGCTCTGGAGTATTGCCTTTAATCAGCACCTAGAACTTTCTGAGAATCTCTGTGGGGTACAAGTGGGGGTGAGTGGAAACAGAGTTGGAGACACATGTATTAGTTTTCTCTTTAAAGCAGTGGTTCTCAAACCTTTTATTGTTCACGCTATACTTTTTTTTGTCCTGATGAATTGAGGTAGTTGGTCTTTAGTTGGCAACAAAGAAGGGTTCCAACTCCACTGCAGACCCATTTGCTGTCCTGTTTGCTCTTTTCCTCTCATACCCCTCACCTTCTTTTTTCTTCACTTTCCAGTGCTTGCAGGGGAGGATGTGACTTGGTTGACCCTGGAATAGAGTAGGTATTGTGACCATCTTGATGCCAGGCAGCAAAGTGCTTCCTTCCTTCCTTCCTTTCTTTCTCTCTTTTTCTTTCTTTTCTTTTTTCTTTCCCTTTTGCAGTCTAGTGAAACTTATGGAGCCCTATGTTTTTAAATGCATTAAAGTAAAATACATAGGGTTATAAAACAAACCAATTATATTAAAATATAGTTATCAAAATATTGTTTTAAAAGTTAATGGACCCCAGGCTTAGAACCCCTGCTTCAAGGCATAGTGTTAAGAGGCTCTGCTGAGGTCCTCTTAGGGGTGCCTGCTTACTGTCCACTTCATCTCAGAAGGGTTGAGCTGGGTTGTAATTAGGAGTTTTTCTGGGGCCCTGAAATTTTTGTATCCTGCTTATTTTCTAGGATAGTGCCATGTAGTAGATACTCAGTATGTTTGTTCAGTGAAGGAATGAATGAATTTTTATCATCCCCCAGCAGAACAGCTTTTCTTGAAATGTTTTGGGTAGGAGTAGACTAACAGTAACAGCTATTTTCCTTTAAAAACACAAACACATACAACTGTAAGGAAATATACAAGCTGTAAAAGAAAATTTTCAATTCTTGGAACAAAAAACCAGACCCACCCAAATGATTTTAATGAGTTCTAAATGTCTTCAGGGTTGTAAAGTAGCTCAGGATTTTTATTTTTTTCTTAATAGATTAAAGCCTAAAACAATCCTTTTAGGGGTCATTATCTGTTGTATCTTTTCATAGATTACAAAATATTTTTTTCAAGTTACACATCCCCATTTTATAGGTAAGGAAAGTGAGAGAGAGAGAGAGAGAGAGAGAGAGAGAGAGAGAGAGAGAGAGAGAGAGAGAGAGTTCCCTCTTATTTGCCCTAGATTGCCTTTTGAGCCAAGGCCTAAGCATTAAAACTGAAGTTTCTGACATATGACTTTAAAATCTGTTATGAGTTTGGAGTTAAGATGCTTTTTATGTCAGATCTTTGCTGCCTTCTTTACCTGTTGGAGATGTGGTGGGATGTCGTCCTGGTGGATGGGGCCTTCTACTTCAACTCTAGCCAGGTGGTAGAGCTGAGGCTTTGATTTCTCTCTGGTTTTGTGTGTGGAATTTGTGAGTAGCTTGATGTATTTGACATCTGTGTGACAGCTTCTCGTATATGAGAAGAGCAGTATGCTGCAAGGCCCAGCTGTGTGTATTTATCTGTACATCAAGCTGAGGAGCAGCAGTTAGCCAGATCTGACAATCAAATGTGAGCTCCTTCCACCTACACTCAAGAGTGCATTTTAATGTGGTGTGTGTTTGCCAAGGAGTTGGCATTTGACACAGACAAAGAAATTGTCAGGTTTCTTCCCCCTTCTGTTTGCTAGCCTGTGTTTCAGATGTTTCCCCAAATAAATGCTTCATTGTTGAACAAAAGTGTGCTTTAAAAAATCCCTTGTATTCTCTTTGTCTTTACTATGAATTCCATGTTAAGAAAATAATAAACTTTTTCTTTAAGCAATCATATGGTATGCTAATTAAGTGGTCAGTTGACTTAATCAAAATTTGCCTTCCTCTTGATTTTACCAAGATTTCCATGCCTGTTAAGAAAATGAGAGACAGAAAGGGCAGAGTCCATTCCTAGTTTATAAATTCTAGCATTCTCCTTGTCAGTGTAGTCAGTGAGTGAATTACAGTTAATGTTGATATACAGTAATAGCCTCAGTTATGCAGACTTGAGTTGGAAGTGTTGCTGACCCTGTTTCTATTGTAGTCCATCGTATAATTATTCTTATGATATTGATATGTCCCAGATCCAGTAGGCCATTTCATATTTTGACTTCTATGCAGTAGGAATTGTCATCTGCACTTTTAACTTATCCTTTCAAGTGAGCCCTCCAACTTGCAATAATATGTACTTCTCTGATGAGCTGATTGTGACTTAGCTGATAAGCTTTTGGAGGAATTGATTTAACTGAAGCATGAATTATGAACTGAGAATTGACCTCCACTGGCACTTGTTAACCTTCGTGAAAGGCTCACTGTTATTTAACCTTATTTGGGGGGCTGGTGTGACAATTCTCTTTTGACCTTTTCCAATGTGTGCTACCACATATACATATTTAACCTCATTGAAGGAGACCCATAAATATGTGTTAAGGCAGTGTTTATAGGGTGGGAGATATTTTAAGGAATGTAAACCTCTCGCCATTTGACGTATCCAAGTGTTCAGATGGATTATGTTTTTCCTTTTTTGGCTTTTATAAATCATCTTTGCATGCTTAGTTTATGATAAGGACTGGGAACCAATGGTAGATTTCTAAGAAAATGCTGGTTTTCAAGACTTTGAAGGAAAAAGAATGATGATTACATAGTGAGTTCATTAGCGATTGTTTGCATAATGCTTGAAATGTGCATCTCTGTACATTCATTCATGTCTTTATGTATGCAGATACCACTGAACCAAAAACCATCAACAGACTCCTGGACTGTGGTGCAGTTTGTACTTTTATTATCTAAGCTAATTGTTTATTTAACCAAGACTTGTATCAGCTCTTAGTCACTGAAGACTGTTTGCCACTTGAGTAAAATGTTTTCCTGTGGCAGAAGGCTTTAATTAGCCATAATTAGAATAGGCTTGTACACAAAACCCCCCACAATTTACTAATTAGTCTTTCTTGATGGAGAGGGGCTGTTTTATAGTTCTTTTAATTTCTTGTGTGTATTCTGGCTGATATTCTTGCCATTTTGAGGTAATAAAGGCAATGGATTCCTGGCAGGAGAGCTGCTCACAAGGAACTTGTTTATGCATTTTTCAGGTGGCAGTGGTTTGGGGAAAGTAGAGGTTGCCCTCTTATGTGTGAATGCTCTTATAATAAATGTTTTATTGCCATTTTGCTTTGCTTTTCAAATAAAGACTCCCTGTGATGCCTCTTTGCTATGGAGATGACTGGAGGTGGCATTAGATTCTTTAAGTGCATATCAGTGGGATGTAAGTCCTAGCAGCTCTTGCCATGCTGCAAAGATATATCTGGTTCCAGTGATAGACTATGTGTCTGTCATTCAAGCATTAGCCTAGAAAAAATTTGATGGTTGCGCATCAACAAAATGTTATCCAAGGTCATGAAATTTTTTTTACCTTATATTTAGCATTGCATGACACCATCCACTGAAGCACAGGGTGGTTGTGAATATCATCAATGGAAAGAGTACCCATTCTGATGAAATAATAGACCACTTTGAGGTATTTGATATGTTGGGGTATTTTCTTGGCTAAGAAAACCGTTTCTTTTTCCTCTTTTGTATTTTTTTCCTCCTGAATAATGTGTCTGTATGGGTATTTTTTTTTTTTGAACAGAAGCAGAAGCTTCTTAAGGAACTTGGAAACAGATGGCTTCCTTATCTAACTCCCAAAGATGCTGAATTCTACCAGCTGGTAATGTATCTTAATCATGTTTTTGTGTGATTGTAGTTAGGTGCTTAGACTGTGATTTCCTTGAGGGCAGAGACTTTTATTTTTTGTCTTTGTAGTCCTAATGCCTTGCACAGAAGTAGGAGCTTAATCAATACTTGTTCAGTTGAATGGAATGTGATAAGGATAAAGACCTGGAGTCATGGAACATCAGAGATTTAAGAAGAGGTCGCAAGGAAACTGTTACCTAGACTGGTTGAGTGACTAGTCCAGAGAACTTAAGTGAGAGTTAATGAGTGGCAGATCTGGGACTAGAACCTAGATCTCCAGACTCCTAGTCTAATGGCCTTTTTTTCTCCCTAGCTTGTTCCACTCTGATTGTAGTAGGACTTTAAATGAATGTAGATAAAAGAAAGGTGGTTGGCGGGGAGGGTATTCTGGAGTAAACTCCTTTCTCCCCATTTTCTTCTTCTACTGTCCTTGAATCTGCCTTCCAAGAAGCACTTGTAGGTACAGTGGAATGAATCCCAGATCTGGAGCCAGAGAACCTTCCTTCAAGTCTTGCTTATGTTACTTGGTACCTGTGTGACCTTAGGCAAGTCAACCTCTCAATCTATAAATGAGGCTTCGGATTATATAATAACCTCTAAGGTCCTTGCCAGTTTTCAATCTTTTATCCTGTGATCCTTCCCTTATTTTCTCTTTCCTCCCTTTCAATTCCTTTGTTCTTCCAAAATATGATTACTACTGTCATAAACTATCATAATTTATAACTAAATAAAATAAAATCATTCTACTGAACCAAAGCTGTATATGTTATGTGTGTGTGTAGAGTTAGAGATAATGCTTAACATGCTTTCATCTGTGTAGAAAGCAACAAAGTATATTTCTTAAAACTTTGCAATGGTGATTTATGTTTGTAAAAAATTTTATTCTCATGGCACTTATTGATTTGCCAGTAACTTCGTAACTAGGTTATCTGTCTTTAGAATGAAAACTGCCTGAAGTTGGGGACCAAGATCTGCCCATCTTTGAATCTGTGTTTCTGACTCAGTTGTGTTAGACTTAAGATGATTATCTTAATTAGATATTTAGGTGGATCCATGATATCATCACTCCACAGTGTTTGTATTGCAGTTCTTCCAAACCATTCATTCTTTAATGTATTCATTCATTCATTCAACAAGCATTTTAAAAACATCTCTATACAAAGCATTGTGCTAGGCATTGAAAATACAAAGACAAACATTAGTCCCACCCTCAAGGAGCTTATCTTTAACTGAGGGGGAATCTCCCAGGGTTTCTTGCTTTGAGAGATCCTTGTCCAAGTATGTGTGTACATTTCTTCATAGATGATCCACCCACCCCATTGCAGGCTCCTCTATGGTTCTTCAATAGTTATCATTGTACTAACAATAACCCTGTGAAATTAGTTAGTATATCCCTACCCTAGTAAAGGAAATGCTAAAACATATATGCTCTCTCTGGTCCTGTCATTGTGATAGTGTTTTAAGAAATGTGCAGAATGTCAAGTGGCTTTTGGGTAAGACAAGCATTTTTTAGGGAGTAGGAAACTGGACCTGTGTTTTCATTAATGAAGGGGACCCCTGAGTGTGGAAATTTTAGAGATAGCTAGGTGGCATGATATATAGGGCTGTGGATTCAGTCAGGAAGACTTAATTTCAAATTTGGCCTTAGACACTAGCCATGTCACCTTGGATAATTCATTTAACCTCTGTCTCTCTCAGTTTCCTCATCTATAAAATGAGAATAATAATAGCACCTACTTCCCAGAGTTGTCGTGAGGATCAAATGAGATATTTGTAAAGTGCTTTGCACAGTACCTGGCACATAGTATGTGCTTAAAAATGCTTAGGGCATCTAGGTGGCACAGAGGATAGAGAGCGCAGGGCCCGGAGTCAGGAAAACTCATCTTTGTCAGTTCAAATCTGGCCTCAGACAGTTACTAGCTGTGTGACCCTGGGTAAGTCACTTAACCCTGTTTGCCTCAGTTCCTCATCTGTAAAATGGACTGGAGAAGGAAGTGGCAAACCATCCCAGTATCTTGGCCAAGAAAATCACAAATGGAGTCACAAGGAGTCACACAAAACTGAAAAACAGCGGAACAACAACAGTGAATGTTTGTTAAAAATAAATTTCCACGCACATCAGCAAGTCATCTTTAACTTAGACTCTGATAGAAAGTTAGTTGCTGGAGGCAATAAGAAAGCCAGTGGTTACATAGCTAGTAAGTGTCAGAGGCAAGACTCGAACCTGGATTTTCTTGACTCCAGGGCTGCTCCTCTATCCCTAGGCTATATTACCTCTCAAGACTAAACAGTTTATGCGCTCAAGAACTATAAATTAGCTGGCCACATCGGATTAAAAGGTTTAGCCTTTAGTTTGGTCAGGAAGGATTAGAACATTAAGTGTTACACAATTATTTGGAATGGTAGTTGGCAGAATTTAAAAAAAATTAATAAAATATTTTGTAAACCCCATTAAAATTCTGCTAGGAAACATTCAGTCATGTAATTACATTAATGGCTGTTGATAGACATAATCTACCTCATAAGATCCTTAGGAGATTCCATGAAAAGAATGCAATTTACAAAATAGTGTGAAGCATTTTTTTAGGTTCCAATGATCATCGTACCCAAACTTTGTCAATGATTCAGTGCTTGTGTGGTGTATTAGTCTCTCTAGAGAAAAGCTTTTATTTTATTTTTTGTCAGATTTCAACTTTTATACCAGAAGTTCTTAACCAGGGGTCCATACTAGATTTTAGGAGGTATCTGAACTTAGATGGAAAATTAATTACATCCTTATTTTCATTAACCTCTAGCTGCAGTTTAGTCAATTATGAATTAAAAAAACAAAAACAAAGCAGCATTGTTCTGAGGAGTCCATAGGTTTTGCCAGACTGGCGGAAGGGTCCGTAACACAAAATAAAGGTTAAGAACCCATACTTTAAGATCAATGTTTGCATTGTCTTCTTCATAGTAAATGATGCTTTTTGGAGAATTCTGCCTGTAGGAAAATCTTAGTGGAGAAATAATAAATACTTAAAGCAGACCCAGTGAAAAGGGATCCTCAGTATAATAGTTCAGAGTAGAGTAAAATAAAGTAAAAATATTGGACTGACTTCAGGACCCAGATAGAAGGTGCATGGAAAAAGGGAGTAAGATATAATGTACCCCTGTTGCTGGTGGGGAACAGTTCCCTATTGAAAAGATGCTCTGATTTCAGGGGAATGCTTTCTTAGACTGGCTCCAGTTGAATTTTGCTGGCAGTGTTTTGCATTTTATACTTTATGGCAATTTGCACCATATTAGTCATAACATTTTCGACACCATTTTAGCTGTAAAATGGTTGCAACTTGGCAGCCATCCCAAGACTAATGTTCTAAACACTTTCCCTGGCTCAGCCTACAGCTGCATGAATCTGAGAAGTCTCCCAAATGAAATGAATTTCTGAAGTCATTGTTTTAACCTACCCCCGTAGTGATGTGTTTTGCTTTGCCTTAAGTTCATACAAAGGAATTGCAAAGAAATATAGGTATTTGGTGCAGAGCTTGAAGATACAAAGAAAGTGATTTCCCATTGGGCAAGGAAAAGGAAACAAATATCATTCTAGAGATTGTGTTTTTATTTCTAAGGTAAAGGAAGCAAAAGTATTCACATTGTCTGGGTGCAGTTGGTTTTCCTGGATCCAAAGGAAGAGAGCAGAGGTCCTAACTAGTCTGTTTTATTTTTCCTTCTTCCTTTTTGTAGGCAGCTGTTTCAGATCTGCAGCTAGCTTCTGTCTAGTTTTAGGAATATGGAATGACAAGTGATAAGATGGAGCTTCTTCCTGGTTTGTGTTTTCTCTGTTTGGTTCTTCAAAAGGGGCCGTGGATCTCTCCTGAAGATGCCTTGAGCTTGGGGTCTGACATTGATCCTGGAGCAATTAGTGGCATCCCTGACCAATTGTTAAAGGTTGTCTGAATTTTCATTGTTGTGCCTGGTGGCTGAAGTGGCATTCCTCTGGCCAAGATCCAAGACTTGGGTTTGAACTTTGTATTTATTTATGTCATTAAAAAGTATTTTTACTTTGCTTTTAAGAGAACAGATTTACTCCTGGTGAGGTTTTGTGTAGCAGCTTTACACATTATGTAAGGTGCACTTAAAGTGATTAGATATTAGTACAGCTTGATATCATGGTCTTTTGTGGGTTTTGGAATGATAAAAGAGAAACTGTGATAGGTGTTCTGTTTGCATTTTTATTTTGTTTTTTTTTCCAGTGGATTGACTAGTTCATAACATGGTGGGTTGATGACCTTTAGTATTTAACTCTCCATGTACTACTTTGAAGATATGAAAACAAAAATGAATCAATAGTTGCCTTTTATAAATAGCAGATTTTAAAATTTTCTTTTGCTTTTAAATCATCTAAATTTCTCCCATATATATGCTCCTCCCTCTCAGAAAGCCATCCATTATAATAAAGAATTCTTCTTATGAAGAAAGTTAGTAAAAATAGCCAACAATTCCATTGTATCCAGGTTATAGAGTATATGACAACAAGTAAAGTTCAGGAAGACTGGAAAGGTCGCATGAGGACAGGTTATAAGAAGCTTTAAATGCTAAACAGCAGAATTTATACTTGATACTAGAGGTAATAAAAAGCTGGTGTTTATTGAGTAGGAAGAATGATGTGGTCAGACATGCTGTAGGAAAATTATGTTGGGCAACTGAAGGGAAGAAATATGGGAAGGGAAGGGGACTTTAGGCAGGGATACCAAGGCTGTTGCAGTAGTTCAGTTGAGGTGAAAAGAAAGGGACATATATGAGAGATGTTGTGAAGGTTGGGTGTTGTGAAGACGATGGATTAGATAGGTAGGTGAAGGAGAGTGAGGTGTTAAGGACCACACTGTGGTTGTAAACCTAGATGACGGATGGTGGTATCCTTAACAGTAAAAGTGAAGTTTAGAAGATAGATTGGAGTGGGGGATAGGTGGGAAGGAAAATGAGTTTTATTTTTGCACGTGTTGTATTTGAGATGCCTTTGGGAAATCTAGTTTGACATAGACAGTTGGTGATTGTTGATAGACAGGTGGTGAGTACCAGCTGGTGACTGGTACTCAGGAAAGAAACTAGAGTTGTACATCTGGGTATCATTTGTGTAGAGATAATAATTGAATCAGTGGGAGCTGATGAAATCACCATGTGAGGTGGTATTGAGACTAAAGAGTATTGAGACCCAGGAAAGAGCCTTGGAGGACACCAGTGGTTAGTGGGGTTGACATAGAGGAAGATTCAGCAAAAGAGACTAAAAAATGGTCAGAGAGCAGGAGGAAAACCAAGAGATAACAGGGTCATGAAAACCTAGGAAGGAGAGAGTATCTAGGAGAAGATGGCCAGCAGTGTCAGATGCTACAGAGAGGTCCAGAAGCAGGAGATTAAGAAAAGATCGCCAGATTTGTCAATGAAGAGACCATTGATTAACTTGGGAGAGGTCAGGGTAGTTTTGTGAAGGCACATAGAGGGAAGACAGTATGACCTCTTTGAGAAACAGTAGGCCAATTTGTCTGGAATGTACAGAGTGTGAGAAGAGTAATACAAAGTGGTTCTGAAAAGGTAGATTGGCATCAGGTTGGTAACGGTTTTAGATTATAGGCTGAAGAGTTCATATTTTTTCTATATTCTTTCATATAACATGGAGCTACTAAAGATTTTTGAGCAAGGAGGTGAAATGGTTGGGTCTAGGCCTCAGTAAGATAATATCAGCAACTTTGTAGAGGATGAATTGAACAGTTGAGAGACTGGGAGTGTAGGGAAGCTGATTAGCAGGCCACTTCTTTGTATCTGTTAGCCCCTAGCCCTGTACCTTGCACACGAGTACTTCATAAATATTCATTGAACGAATGAGCTGATAGAGTTAGTGACATTAACCTGTTTTAAAGGGAGTTGCTTTTTAAAGATCAGATTTAAGCTGTAGTATGCCAGCAGCCTTGGTGTGCTCTTGTTACCTTTCTGTATTGGATGATTGATGGACAAGATGTATTCATCAGTTCTTAGAGGGCACATTCCATGATGTATCATATAAAGATATTTCTAGCTATTAATACCCAGCCTTCTGGCTCAGAGATTTCAGCATTTCTAAGGTAGGCATTTGAGAATTTTCCTGAATTTGATTAAGATTTAATATCACTTGGAATTCACAAGGAAGAAAAAGTAGAGAGAACTTCTAGTGAAGATGGCAGTATTGAAAGGGATAGCTGAGTGTAGCCATCCCAAGAAAATCCCTAGCAAAGATTTAAGAGGGTTCCAGATAAAGTCATGATCAATAAAAACCAATTGCATGAGGGGTATGTAGACAGCTTATTGGTCCTGTGAGCTGGTGTATTCTAGGCAAACCTGGAAAACAGCATAGTTCCCCCTAAGTGGGATCTGAAGCCAGCAGGATCTGAACTTGGATCTGTAGGAACTGTAGGAAACAACACCAGCCTCTGTTAGGTCACTGTGGGTGGAGACAGGATCAGGCAGTATGTACATGCTTTAAGGCCCACGATGAGGTCCAAAGCCTCCTTCCAGAACCACAGAATAAGTCAAAGCCAGTCCTTGGTAAGACTACCTAGAGAAGGAGATGGTACATGCTGCTAGTTATTTGTAAGGTACACTAGGGGATTGAGGAGGTAGAGACAAAGCAAAGGAGGCCTAAAGTCACTGAGTTATGATATCTGGTCAAGGCATGTAAGTGTTGTAGTTGTAGACAAAGACAATTGATTAGTGATTGTACAAGGAGGAGACAGATGAGGCAAGGGTGAATTTGCACTGGGCCTCAGCAGATGGAGGCAAATGCCTGGGATTGAGGTAGAGAGTAGGGCCGAGACTTAACCTTGGATTCCAACTTCCTGTCCCAGAACAGGATTATTGAACATGGTAGACTGGGGGTCCAGGAACCAGTCAGTCCATCAGAACTACACCAGGGCAGATATAGCATCATTCAGATTGCATTAGGAGCAGCATCATGTAAGGCTTGCCCACCCAATACAAGACCATGAGAGCAGCCTGGTGCTAACAAAAAGTCACAATCTAGGAACTCAGGCTGAAGATATGAATAAACAGCCAAAATTTTGAAGAGCCATCTGGGTGACACAGTTGATTAGAGTTCTAGACCTGCAATCAAGAAGACATGAATTTGAAATTGCCTCAGACACTTACTAGATGTGTGATGCACGGCAAGTCCCTTAAGTCTGCCTCACTTTCCTAATTTGGGGATGAAGGAGGGGATAATAATAAATGGGGACAATAATTGCACCTATCTTCCAGGGTTGTTGTGAGGATAAAATGAGATCATATTTGTAAAGTTCTTTGTAAATATTAGTAGTAGTAGAAGCCGCAGCAACTAATATTTATATAGCATTGTAACATGTATAAAGTGCTTTATACATGTTAAAACTATACATGCTAAAAGGTAAAAACAGAAATACTACATTATGCTTAAATGCATAATAGATAAAATTATATCAGTATTTAATAATATGCACTGAATGATGCAGTATAAGGACTTGAATAGAATTTTTTTAAAAAAAGCTAGACATGGGGGCGGCTAGGTGGTGCAGTGGATAGAGCTCCAGCCTTGGAGTCAGGAGGACCTGAGTTCAAATGTGGCCTCACACTTGACACCAACTGTGTGACCCTGGGCAAGTCACTTAACCCTGATTGCCTCACCAAAAAGCAAAAAAACAAAAAATTAGATATGTTATCTTTCCAACAACTAATAAATGGGAATCAAAAGGAACATACAAATTACTTAGATGTGTGTGACCACATACTAGGGCATATAAGACTCATGAGAAAATATAGAATAGCAAAAATTGTAAATACTTCCTGTATTGATAACAATGCAATAAAATTATAATAAATAAAGGGCATTTTTTTTATTTTTAGGCAATTGGGGTTAAGTGACTTGCCCAGGGTCACGTAGCTAGTAAGTGTCAAGTGTTTGGTCTGAGGCTGGATTTGAACTCAGGTCCTCCTGACCTGAGGGAGAATAGGGCCAGTGCTCTACCCACTGTGCCACCTAGCTGCCCCTAAATAAAGGGCATTTGAAAAAAGAACGTTCCAAATAAAGTGAAAACTAAATAATATACTAAATATTATATAAGTCAAAGAACAAATCATAGAAACAATAAATAATTTTGTCCATGAAAATAACGAGACTAATTACTAAAATTTTTGGAATGCCGTTAAAGCAGTCCTTTGGGGAAAATGTTTACCTCTAAACACTTTCATCACCAAAAGAAAAAAAAAAGAACAGATAAGTGAATTGTGAATGCTACAAAAAATTTAAAAAGCAATAATTTTTGAAAACTAAACACAAAAATAGAAATACTGAAAATCAAAGAAGAGATAAGAAATTGACAAATTTGGATTGAGAAGCAAATCTAGGAGCTCTTTTTATAAAAGCTAATAAAACACACAAATCAGTACCTAATTTTATTTTTATTAAGGGAAAAAGGAAAACCAAATTATCATACTAAAAAATAAAAAGGAGGACACAAAATAAATGAAGAGGTAAGTCAAATCAAGGCAACAAGTAAATAAATATTAAGCATTTACCAGACATTGTGCTAAGCACTGGAATTACAAATACAAGCAAAAAAGAAAAAAAGAAAAGGTAATCCTTGCTCTCAGAGAGCTTACGTTCTAATGATGGAAGATAATCCATAAAAGAGATCTGAAAATCCAGTAGGGGGAGAGGAAGAAGGGAAGATACTTAGGAAGGGCATGATAGCCAAATCTTGAGAAGAGCTGGGAGCAAAATGAAAGATGGCCAACCTGAACCCTCCCTCAAAATAGAGGATCCAAGCCACTGGAGGAAGAGGTGGGGAGACATGCAAGGGGGTGTTCCAAGGCTAGAAGGCCACAAGTGCTGAGAGAAGTTCTAGAGTGTGAAGGCAGCTGAACCATGGTGGCAAAATTCTGAAAGTCAAAAACATAGTCAAGGAGGAAATGAAGGATGAGGAAACAGCGGAAATGACTAGAAACTATTTTGCCTAATTTTTTTGTCAATAAAATTGATGGCATAAATGAAATAGATTAATATTTACAGAATTATAGATTACCCAGAATAACAGAAAAACAGAATTTAAGTATCCTAGTTTCAGAAAAAAGAAGTTAAGCCATAAATCAATTGCCAAAGAAGAGGCAGTGAGAGGGATAGTCCTAAACTGGTTTATATGTGAATTTTATGAACCATGCAAGGGTTCACAAGCACTCAGGGAACAATTAGGTCTATTATTACATTGTTTGTAAAAATAGAGTAAGAATTTATCCTATTAGACTCCTTCTACATGATAAATATGATCCTAATACTTTAATCAGGGTGAGATGATACAGGAAAATAAAATTATGAACCAATATATCTAATGAACATTGATGCAAAAATATTAAAATATTAGGAAAGCATTTGCAGCATTGTATATGATGGTATTCTTGGATTTATACCAGAAATGCAGAGCAGGTTTAATATTAGGAAAAATATAAACATAATAGATGATATTAATAATAAAAATTAATAATAAATAATAAAAATAAATAATATTAATAGTTAACATTTTTGACAAAATACAACATAAAAGGCTATTTTTAATATGGTAAACAATGTATACCTAAGACCAAGAACTAACATTATATGTATAGATTTATAGCATCCAGATCAAGGGACATTGTTATTTGAATTGTCCGGACCACATTAGAGAGTTCATATTTTGTGGAAGGTAAATAGAATTACAAAGGGTTCCTAGAAACCATATCTTATAAAGATTCACTGAAGAGCTTGAGATATTCGGCCTGTAGAATGGAAGATTTCAGAATGGAAATGTCTTGACACAGTTGGATGGTCATGTAAAAGATGGCAGCACTTTCTCTCTAGCACTAGAGGGCAGAACTGGGACCAGTGAGTGAAAATTAGAGAAGATGAGTTTGTTTCAGCATAAGGAAGGTCTTTCTGATAATCATACTTGTCCATAAATGAAATGGGCTACCTCATGAAATAATAATGTAACTCTACTATGATGTTACATAATAAACATATTAAAAAGTGGAAAAACAAAGTGCTGTGAGAGGTACAAGAAGGGGCTCGTCACCAACTGGGTAGATCAGTGAAAGCTTTTTTGGAGGAAGGGCATTTGAGTTGGGTTTGAAAAGGAATTCTGTACATGAAGAATCATAGTCTAATAGATGTAGAGTTGGAAGGAACCTTTGAGGTCCTCGGTTACAATCTCTATATTTTACCAATGAGTATATTGAGGTGCAGAAATGTTAAGTTACTTGCCCAAGGACACATTGCTAGTAAGTTTCAGGGCCAGGATTTGAACCCAGATCCTCTGTCTCCAAATCCAGGACACAGTCAAGAGTACCAGGCTGCCTCTAAGTCTGAAGACATTCCAGAGGACAGCCTTCCCAAAAGCAGAGAGGCAGAAGAGTGTAGCAGGTATCTAGGGACCAGAGAGTACATATATCAGTTTGACTGAAGACTAGGGTGAGTGGAGTAGAGTAATATAAGATAAGGTTAGAAAGGTCATAATAATAACTCACGTTTATGTAGCATTGTTTTTCAAAATACTTTGCAACCAACAATGGTGTGAGGTTAAGTAATGCAAGTATTATTGTCCCCTTTTGCAGTTAAGGAAAATAAGGCTTTGAGAAATTCTATGATCATTGCTATGATCACACAGCAAGGAGGTATCTGAATTGGAATTCAATCAAACCTCTCTCTTGAGACCAGTGTTCTGTTCGCAGTGCCACAGTGATAGATTGTGGGGCCATATTGTGGAGCGCCTTAGAGTCTGAACTTTACTTACAGTATAAAAAGACACTGAAGAGCTTTCAGTTGAGGACTGACATGATCAGATAAATGTATGAGAAAGTTTTTTTTCTAGCAGTAGCATGAAGAATGGATTGAAATGGGGAGATTGTGGAAACAGGAAGACTGATTAGGTCAGTATAGCTATAATCCAGGTGGGTGGTAATGATGACCTGTGTCACAGTGGTATTAGTGGGAATTAAGAGGAGATAGTGAATATATAAAATGTTGCAGGGATATAATTGAAACGACTTGGTAACTGATTCAATATGAGAGGTTCAGGAGAGAGAAGAGTAAAATATGACCCCAAGCAGGTGGTTGATAACCATTTTTCAGGGATGTTGTAGAGAAGATTCTTTTTTTTTTCCATTAGGACAATGGACTAGATAACCTTTAAATTTCCTTTGAATTCTGTGATTCTCTGATTGATCCCAAATTATATAGCTGCTTAGGTTTAGGCCTAGAACTCCCTTTTTCTTCTAGGCTGCTTGTTGCCCAGTATCCAATTTGAACCTTTTAGAAGATAAGAGAATGGGAACAGGCATAAAGGAAGAACCCTAGAATTCAAAGTAGTCAGGGACTCTTTGCTAATATTCAGAATTGTTAATCAGTTGGGCCTGATTAGGGAACTCTGGTTACAGAATTATTCACCATCTACTTAATTTAATCCATTGTAATTATTCAGGCTATAAAGCCACTAGAGATATTGATTTCTGATGTGTAAAGAAAAGCATTTTCTGTGGAAAAATACTAGCAGTAGTTATACATAAACTCTGTTTTCATTTTTTCTTTTTCCAGTGGCAGGAGAACTATTCCAAACTGATTCTCCGAGAAGCCAGTAGGATCCCTGAGTTGCTACATAAGGAAGTTCAGCAAGCCTTCCTTACCTTGCGAAAGCACGGCTGCTTATTCCAGGATCTAGTACGAATCAAAGGGAAAAATTTACTCACTCCAGTATCTCGTCTTCTCATTGGAAATCTGGGGTACACCTATAAATATCTGAACAGTAGACTCTTCACTGTGCCATGGCCAGTGGAAGGTTCCAACATAAAATATACCGAAGATGAAATATTTGCAGCTTGTACAGCTTTCTCTAAGCTCAATGACTACCTGCATAAAGATACAATCCAGGCTTTGGACAATCTACGCTTGATCAAATCTGAGCAAAATGAAGACAGTGCAATCTTTGGAATGGTACCAGAACTCTCCAAGAGTGGTTTGGATATGGGAGATGATATGGAACTCAAGAAGAGGACAACCTACAATTTGACTTTATTGAATTACATGGATCCCCAGAAAATGTCCTACTTGAAAGAAGAGCCTTATTTTGGGATGGGGAAAATGGCTGTGAGCTGGCACCATGATGAGAATCTAGTAGAAAGGTCAACAGTGGCAGTATACAGTTACAGTTGTGAAGGTACAAAGGAATAACATCCTTGAGTAAATTTTGGCTGGCATGCCTTAGGTCCTAGGGCTTTTTTGTTTGTTATTATTACTTTTTTTTTAATTATCCTTCATTTTTCAATACATCCCCATTTTTGCAAGATATCTCTCTCTCTGGGTCTAGATATGCCCTTGTTCATTGCAACTCAGAAATATTACCTTTTCATATTCTTTCCCCATGCTCAAGAGAGAGAGACCTCAATTGTATGCAGCTGGCCATGTCTGTAGAACCTTGAGGAGGCTGCAGTGCTACTCTAATTGACTTACTGACAAAGGGCCAGGAAAACAAAAATCAGTCACATCTTTCTAGGTTACCACAGGGACATTTCCAGTCTTGCAAAAATATTTGATTACAGTTGACATCACTGTGTTTATAGGAGCAATTTGTCAACTCTAGACTTGCCCTTGACTTATAGTGCTGTTCATACTGACTCTGAAGCCAGCTCATAATCCAATGTGCTACACTGCCTACTGGTTCTAGTCATTTATATAAACTCCTTATCACAAGGCAACACCATAGTGATGATGTGTGAGTCTTTCTTTGCCAAAACCCTGCAGGGCTGACTTTGCAGCCAGGTATTTCTATGTTTTCAGAGCCTTGCCCAGATCCTTACCTGGGCACATATATGATCTTGTATGGGAATATCCTTTGCTTTTCCTGTGGCTGAAAAATCTCCATGAGTCTCCTGAAATTTAAATTAAATTAGATATCATCTGACCTCTTTGAAATAAAAGTCAGAAAGATGCCTTATGTAGCCAAGCCCATTTTCTTTTGCTTATTGCTTCTGTTTCTGTGAGCCTAAGATTCCTGATCTTTTTCCTCTCAGTGCTGCCAGGATGGTGGTTAGATGGGGAGGTTCAGGAAAGTGTTGTCCTGCTTGGACCTTTACTGACTTCTCTCCTGGATTTTAGGAAAGCCATCTAACAGGTAGACATAGTCACCTCAAGGTCAAGTTTCTCATCTCCCTGGTCTAAATAGATGTCCCTGACTAGCTACATTTCCTTTGATGTCTGTCAAGAGTAGAGTAATGGCTAGGGGTTGGTATGTACTTCCAGAATTTCATTCCTCAGTTCGGTGATTCTTGATCTTTTTGAACTGTTAGGACATTCCATATGGCTCTGGTTTACATTGGTTACCTTTTTCTCCTAGCTGTGGTTTTAGCATAGTAGCAAAAAGTCATCTTTATAGCCATCTCTCCGACAGAACCAGCTCAGTTCCACAAACGTTTATTAAGTGCCTTCAGTGGGTAAGATACTCTGCTAGGTGCTGGGATGAAGAAAAAAATAATTGCTACAGTCCTTCAAATCTTCAAGGCGTTTGTATTCTGTAGGAGATGAAGAGGTTAGGAGGTTGGGAGAGGATAGGATAATAACAAAGAGAGTTAAAATACAAAATATTTAGTCAGCCTGTCCCTTTAAATGAAGATCAAGTCGTTCATTTGTACCTTAATTATCTTCATACACCCTGCAGTCCAGGCTGCCTTTTTAGCTTTGTTTCTCACACATGATATGCTGTCTCCTCTCCCCATGCTTTTCTACCAGCAGACATGTCTCCCTTATGCTTGCAACGTGCACCTTCTGTGCCCAGAATGTGCACCTTCCTCACTGCTACTTCTTAGAATTCCTAGTTTCCCTCAAAATTCAGCCCAACTTCTCTTGACTTCACAGTCCTCCCAGCTGTTAGTGCTTCCTACTCAGAGTTACCTTGTATTTATTTGTCTATGTAATTTTTTGTACTAATTTGTGATGATCCCCACAAAAGAAGTAAGCTTCTTGAAGACAAAGAGTGTCTTTGTCTTTTTCATTTTGTCTGTCCTCTAGCACTTGGGGATACTTGTTGATGGACTGATTGATTTGTGTAGCTGGAGCTAATAGCAATCATGAGAGGGCCAGGCATGGGGCTTTAGAGAAATTTGAAGTTGGAGAAAACCCTTTCATTTGAAGAGATAAGGAGAGGCTTCCTGAAGGATCTGGCACCTGAGCTGAGCCTGAAAAGAAGAAAAGGATGCTGATTGCTGGATATGAGGGTATTGCAAGCTGAGAAACGGTTCTCACAAATAATAATTTGTTGTTCAGTCATTTTTCAATCGCGTCCGACTCTTCATGACCCTATTTGGGATTTTTTTGGCAAAGATATTGGAATGGTTTGCCATTACTTTCTCCAGCAAATAATAATAATAATGATAGCTAACATTTATAGAGTGCTTACTGTGTGTCAGACACTGTGTAAAATGCTTTACAATTATTACCTTATTTGGTCTTCACAACAGCCTTGGGAGGTAGATGCTGTGATTATCCCCATTTTACAGATGAGGAAACAGAGGCAAACAGCTATTAAGTGATTTGCCCAGGGTCACACAGCCAGTAGGCTGGATTGGAATTCAGATCTTCTTACTTCTAGGCTGAGCACTAAATCCATAGCACACAAATGCACAGGGACAGAAGACAGCATGTCATTTTCAGGTCCCAGATAATTGAGTATCTTCGGTTAACCAATTGAGATCCCTTTTGGGGACAAGATATTCTACCAGTTTCCCTGACTCTAACACAGTCATGCCATCCTAGTAACTTTTTCATTAACCTTTTGCTCTCTCAGTGGAAGAAACTAGTGTAATCTAAGCTTTTGTAAACCTTTGCTCAAGGAGTTAAATATTATATCTGGGAATGCTGATGTAAAAGTACAATGGAGTTAGTTTCCTTTTTTTCCAAGGAAATGACTCTCCTGAATTGATGCCATTGGTGTATGATAACACTGAAGTACCACAAAAAATGCTTTTGTGGTCAGACACATTCTTCAGTTTAATAGTCTGACTGTAGGCCCATAGCAAGAGATATAGCCTTCCTTCTAGTTTTGAAACCTGGAATAGCATTTGAAAAAGTTTTGAGTTTGACTTTTTAATAATCAGCATTTATTGGGAGAAGTAGTTAAGTCAGACTTTTGCTAAACAAAATTGCGATACATATTTTAAAAATGGTAACATTTAGAACTTCCACTGTAAGGTTGGGTCAGCACCTTTGCTGAACGACTGAATTACAGACAGATCTTTAGCAGGGTTAAGTAAACAAATATGAAAGTCCCATTTATGAGAAATAGTTTAGGTCCCAAGAGATATATCTCATTTGAGATGAGCTATTTTATTATATTTTATTATTAGAGATAGCTAGTGGTACGGTGGATAGAGTGCTGGGCCTAGAGTCAGGAACATTTTTAGACAGTTCTAATTTTTTTTTAATTAATTTATTTTGATTTATCAACAATCACTTCCATAAGCTTTTGAGTTTTAAATTTATCTCCCCCTTCCTTCTTACCTTCCTCCCTAAGATGGTGCACTATCTGATATACATCTGCTACATGTATACATTTGTATTAAACATATTTTCACATTAGCCCTGTTGTAAGGAAGAATGAGAACCAATAGAAGGAACCACAAGAAAGAGGAAATGAAACAAAACAGAAGAAAAAAAAGAACAAATAGTATGCTTCGATTTGCATTCAAACTCCATAGTTCTTTCTTTGGATGTGGACAGCATTTTCCATCTTGAGACTTTTGGAGATATCTTAGATCCTTGCATTGCTGGGAAGAGCTAATTCTATCAATGTTAGTCATGCACAACATGACTGTTACTATGTACAACTTTCTCCTGGTTCTGTTCATTTTACTCAGCATCAGTCCATACAAATCTTTCCAGGTTTTTCTGAGATCATCTGCTCATCATTTCTCATAGCCCAACAGTATTCCATCACATTCATATACCACAACTTATTCAGCCATTCTCCAATTGATGGGCATCCCCATAATTTCCAGTTCTTTGCCACCACAAAAAGAGCTGCTATAAACATTTTTGTACATGTGGGTCCTTTTCCCATTTTTATGATCTCTTTGGAATACAGCCCTCGAAGTGCTATTGCTGGGTCAAAGGGACAGTTCTAATTGTTGAGAAAGGTTTCCTTTATACTAAGTTGAAATGTGCCCACACAAGAAGACCTTAGTTTGAATCCAGCCACAAATACTAGTTGTGTGACTGAGCAGAGTCACTGAACTTCTGTCTGCCTCAGCTTCCTTCACTATAAAATGGGGATTATAATAGCACCTACTTCACAAGGTTGTTGTGAGGATCAAATGAGATAATATTTGTTAAGTGCTTAACACAATACCTGGCACATAGTAAGATGCTTAATATTAACTCTCTCCTAAAGTCTTCCTCCACAAATGGTTTCAAATATAGTTCTGGTGATGGACTGATTGTTTTGTGAGGACCAGCCTACCTAAATTTGCTGCAAGGTCCTGAAGTTTCTGGTCATAACTCATGAGAATGGTCTACTAAGTTGTAGAGGTGTTAACATCTATGCATGTGGTGGTAGGACCTACACCGATAAAAACTGCTTTGAAATGTCGAACTATCTTGTATGCATTTGCTTGAGTCCCAAATGTCAAGTCATATATTCTGGTTCATTTAGTTTCCTTTGGATGCAGCCGTAACTATATTAGGAATTGGATTGGAGAGAATGGTTTTCTAGGTTTAATTTCTGTCTCTGTTCACTCACCCCCCCAAAAAAACAACAACAACAACAACAACAATTCTCAATTGGGCAGGACTTAAGATCTGGATATTAAAAAGGGCTTTATGATGGTTCTGTTGCTTTTAATTTTCTAAAATAATGAGATAGATCAAAGTTCAAACTTTCATTTCTTTGTCATCACTATCTTTTTTTTCCCAATGAAATGTTCATATTGCTTTAAGTGAGCCAGTCATAGAATCACAGAATCTGAGTTTGAAGGGCTGTCCAATTTGTACCTGGGTGACAGTATGTACCTTTTATCACATGCCCTACAAGTGGCCATTCAGCCTTCACTTGAATATCTTTAGTGATGGGGAAACTCATTACTTTCCAAAATAGTCCATTTTACTTTTGGACAGTTCCAGTTGTTAGGAAGAGTTTCCTTTCTCCTAAGCTGAAATGTACTAACCATAGGTCTGAGGATATGATTTAGAGTGAGAGAAAACTTTAGAGATCATCTAATCCAACTTCCTTTCTTTAAAGGTGAGATAAATGAGGCCCAGGGAGGGGTAAAGACTTGCTCACAGTCATGAAAGTAATAGAATGATCACTGCAATCCATGTTTATTCCAAATCCAGTGTTCTTTCTACTGTATTTCTCCAGGTGTTGCTTTGGTCGTGCTTCTCCCTTCTGTGGCCAAAGACAATAAGTCTTTCATTCCTCCCCCCTTCCCTGTGACAACCCTTAAACTTATTCAGTGCAGTTTTACTATCTTTCTTAAGTATTTTCTTCCCTAGCTAAACATTCCTAGTGTCTTTCTACCAGTTTTTGTATGGCACAGTTTTGAGTTTCTCCATGCCAAGTCAACAAGCATTTATTAAGCATTGACTATGTGTTGGGCAGTTATTATGCTAAGGGCAGAAATTTCAAAGAAAAGAAAAAAACAAGTTCCATAAAGAAGCTCATATCTAATTGGAGAGACAATATGCAGACAACTAAGTATTTAGAAGATACATACACACAGCCTGTAAATAGAAGGTAATCTTATAGGGAAAGTACTAGCAGTACTTTGAATTGGGAGGGAGTGGCAAAGTCCTCTTGCAGATGAGATTAAGATGAGTTGTTTTTTTTTAAACTTTGTTGGTGTTTTGTTTTTACTTCAAAAACATGTATAGATTACTACAACTTCATGAGAGGTCTCTCTTAGTAGATAAAACAGTTGGGGCAGCTAGGTGGCGCAGTGGATAGAGCGCCAGCCCTGGAGTCAGGAGGACCTGAATTCAAATTCAGTCTCAGACCAGGCACTTGACACTTAATAGCTGTGTGATCCTGGGCAAGTCACTTAACCCCAATTGCCTTGCAAAAAAATAAATACAAAAATAAAAAAGTGCAGAAAATGGCCATACCTTTGGGGCAGCTAGGTGGCACAGTGGATAGAGCACCAGTCCTGGAGTCAGGAGGAGCTGAGTTCAAATGTGACCTCAGACACGTGACACTCACTAGCTGTGTGACTGGGCAAGTCACTAATTCCAACTGCCTCACCAAAAAAAAAGAAAAGAAAGAAAAAGAAAAAAAGGGAAAAAAACAGTTAAGTAAAATTAATTATACTATGACCTCACCTACATTTGCATCTGTAGCACCTCCCTCTCTATTATTTAAAATGAACACAAATCTGTATTCTCTCCTTCCCATCCCCCCTCTATTGGGAAACAAAAAATTCTTGTTTTATATATGTATATATGTATATATTATATATATATATATATATATATATATATATATATGCACACACAGACACATATAGTCAAACAAAACAAATCCCCTCAATTGCCATATACTAAAATATATGTTTTATTCAGCATTCTAAACCCATTACCTCTCCATAATGAATACCATGTTTAATCACTGGTCCTCTGGAATCATGATTGGTCATTGTGTTGATCATAGCTCTTAAAGATTTCAAAGTTGTTGTTGTTGCTGTTGTTTTACAGTGTTATTATATAAATTGTTCTGATTCTGTTCCTTTCATTTTTCATTGGTTTATAAAAGTCTTCAATATTGTTCATTTTTACAATGTTGGTATTATAGTCTAAATTATCCTTCTGGTTCTGCTTACTTCACATGAATTCATGTAAGTCTTTCTGTGTCTTTTGGAAATGATCTACTTCCTCATTTCTTACAGCTCTATCACATTTATATACCACAACTTATTAAATCATTCCTCAACTAATGGACATTCTATTAGTTTTTAGGTTTTTGCTATCACAAAAATCTGCCTTAAATATCTTTATGCATAAAGGGCTTTTTCTTCTTTCTTTGATCTCTTTTGTGTATAGGCTGGTACAGCTGGGTCAAAGGACCTTTCACTGTTTAGCAGTTTTTTGTATGTAATTCTAAATTGCTTTTCAGGATAGTTGTACCCAATCACAAGTCCACCAACAGTGCATCAACGTACCCCTTTTCTCACTGTCTCTCCAGCATTTATCATTTTCCTTTTTTGTCATCTTTGCTACTCTGATGGATGTGAGATGGAATAGAATTGCTTTAATTTCCATTTCTCTAATTACTGATGATTTGGAGCATTTTTCATATGGATATAGATAGGCTAGGTTTCTTCCCTTGTTAACTATCTGTTTATATCTTTAGATTATCGATTGCAGAATGGCTTTTTCTTATAAATTTGAATCAGTTCCTTATATAGCTTGGTAATGAGATCTTTATTAGAGAAACTTGTGGCAAAGATTTTTTTACTAGTTGTTTACTTTTTGATTTCAGCTTTATGATGTTCGTGCAATTAAACAAAATTACATAATCAAAATTAAACATTTTATCTTTTGTGATCTTCTCTATTGTTTTTTGGTCATGAACTTTTCTCCTATCTATATAGATCTGATAGGTATTTTTTTTCTGTTTCTTTAATTTGTTTATGATATGACCTTTTTTTATGTAGATCACACATGCATTTGGAACTTATCTTTGTATAAAGTGTCAGTAATTGGTCTAAATCTAACTTCTGTTCTGCTTTCCACTTTTCCCAGGAATTTTTGTCAAATAGTGAATTATCCCAATAGTTGTGATCTTTGTGTTTATCAAATACAAAGGTATTTGATACATTTATTTCTTTATGTTGTACACCTAATCTGTTCTACTGATCAGTCTCTGTTTTTTAACCAGTACCAAGATGATTTAGTAATTACTGCTTTTGCCAGTGAAAATGCCTGGAGTCAAGAGGTATAATGTCTTGTTCAAGGAACAGCAAGGAGACTAGTGTCCTTGGACTGAAGAATACATGGCAAGGGTATAGGGTATTTAGTCTAGGAGGTGATAGGGAGCCGTTGGAGTTTACTGAGAGGGGAAGGTGGTGAGATATGGTCAGATCTTTGTTTTAGGAAGATCACTTTGACAGCTGAGTAGAAGATGGAGTGGAGCTGGGAGAGGCTTATGGCTATAGTCTCCAAATCTCATCTAAAATCCTACCTTCTAGGGGCAGCTAGATGGCACAGTGGATAGAGCACTGGCCCTGAAGTCAGGAGGACCTGAGTTCAAATCCAGCCTCAGACCAAACACTTGACGCTTACTAGTTGTGTGACCCTGGGCAAGTCCTTAACCCCAATTGCCTAAAAACAAAAAACAAAAAAATCCTACCTTCTATAGGAAACCTTTCTGATCTTCCTTTACTCTGCATAGGTTCCCAAAGTAGGTGATACCTCTCCTGGGAGGCACTGGAACGATCCATGGGGGCGGTAGTAGCCTCACAATTGGGGGTCATTGAATAAAAATAAGGGGGCAATGGAAACATAAGGAAAGAAGAGAAGAAAATGTTGAAAAACTTTTTGTACATGTTTCATCTGTTATATAACAGAATTAAAGTTGTAGTGATTGCATTATTTTCTAAATAAACACACAAAATGCAAATTATAACTGATCACTGGTCAAATCTGCCAACAGGTCTTAACAAGCAAGTGTTGGCAGGCTAGCATGTCGTGCATTGTTGGGAAGTCCAGCATGCATTGGCAGGAATATGTGTGTCTAATGACTTGTTTACAGTATGATACTATACGGTTACATGATGCAAAATTATGTCATCAGAATTTCAGTGCAGGAAAAAATCCACAAATTTACAATAAATTGTTAAATTTAAGATGCATCATTTAAAAATATTTTCTATTTTTTAAAATGATGCAAATTTAAAAAAAAACATTAAAGAGTTAAAGGAAGTAGATTTCTAGGAAGTACTGAGTAATTTTTTTTTTGAAAAGGGAGTGGTAGGGCAAATAACTTTGGGAACCTCTGCTCTAGTGCTTTTGCTTTGTTAATTATTTCCAATTTATGCTGTATATATATTGTTTGTACATAGTCATTTACGTGTTTTCTCCCCATTAGATTATGAGCCCTTGAGAGGATGAACTGTCTTTATTTTTCTTTTTGTTCCCAATTCTCAACACAGTGCCTGTTCCATAGCAGGTGCTTCATAAATATTTGCTGACTGGTACTGAGTTATGACCCCTTTGTATTTGTATAGTTGAATTTTTAAAACTCATATGTAGCCCTCTACATTTATTCCTGTTAAATTTCATATCATTAAATTTTGTCATTTATAGATTTGGACCTGCCATCTATGCCATTATCCAAATTATTGTCATTATTATGATTTTTAAATCACAAGGTTAAGGAGAGGCTCCTGTAGCAGGTTCTGCAGCACAATGCATAGGATAGGGGTGGGGAACCTGTGGCCTGGAGGCCACATGTGACTCTCTGGGTCCTTGAGTTTGGCACAGAACAAATTTCCTTAATAAAAGGTTTGTTCTGTGAAGTTTGGATTTAGTCAGAGGGCTGCACTTGAAGACCTAGAGGGTGACGTGTGGCCTCCAGGCCTCAGGTTCCCTACCCCTGGCCTAGCACATAGTGATTTTTTTTTAACAAACATTTTTTCTTCCATTCATTTCCTCCATTCTTCCATTAAGTCAGTCAGTCATTTAGTCAGTCACCAGAGATATCTTTGCAGGATGACATTAGCTAGTTAATGCTCTTTGGGAAGTGTGTTAAACCAAATCTGCTTAACTGTACTTTGATGTAGTCCATATGCCTCTGTCTTGGTCATAAGGATATTCTGAGAGACTTTATCAAATGCCTTACCTAAAACCCAGGTGTACTTTGTCTACAGAATTCTCCTGCCATACTAGTCTCGTAGTATCCTTCCCAGAAAAGGAAATAAGATTGGCATGACTTCCCTTTGGGTTATTTCTATGGCTAAAGGTCACTGAGTTGTAATTTGTTTAGGATCAGTATAATTATATGCTTCATTCAATGGCTTTCTCCTGCAGTCATGGGTAATAGATATTGTTAGTAAGAGGTCTGGAATGATACAGTTTTTAAACCAGTGATTAGCATTATTGGTCTAAGTACCATTAAGAGAAATCTTTGATTTCCCATTCAAGCTGTATAATTATGCAGGAATTGTCAACAATTACTTGTAGCTTTTTGTCATGGGCCAGATTTTTATTTCATAGGAACTGAAGATTATTGGTTTTTTATGGTCTAACACTCAAAGCCTTGAATTTAGTGTTTTGGGGTAAAAAAAAAAGTGTGATAGCTTCCATTGGTAATTCAATTTTATCATTTGTGTTCTGTTACTTCTTCCTTATCACTATTTTAGAAATGTGAGATTTCTCTAATTTTGTGCTTAGAGAAAAAAACAACCACAAATAAGGCTCAAGATTTTTAGTTGACTCCTATGAATTAATTGGGATTTTGGTTTAACTCTACTAGTATTCTCTGCAGGTATTGGGGGCCCACAGAAGAAAGGGATGGAGGCTCAGGGTTGCCTGGGGACAGGTTTGGAATGATGGGCTAATTAAATGGTGTGCTTTGAAAAAACATCATAGAGACCCTGGGATGTAAACTTATTGTGCTGCATTGGGTCACAATTTTATTACTTTAAGGATGAATATTATATTTGAAATGTGTTCCTTTCTGGGAACTTTAAATATGTGCTTTAAAAAAGCTGTCTGTATTTTTCATCTCTTTTCTGAGGTATCACAAAAACGTAGGTGGTAATGACATTATTTTAGCATTTTTAGCTTTTCAAAGTACTTTCATATTCTTTTATGGGGCAGGTATTATTAGCCTATTCGATAGTTGAAGAAATTAGGGCACAAAAATATAAATGTCTTATTTCAAGTCATATAGGCAGAACTGGAGTAAACTCACAATCTCCTCCTAACTTATACTCTTCTACCATTCATTGACTTGACTATTAATTATGAAGCAAGCCTTTCTTAATAAAAACACTTGACCTGTCTCATGTTAGAACAGAAATCATAATGATAAACTCATGTTTAAGAATGAACAACAACAGTTTATATAGTGCTTTTTAAGATGTGTAATTTACTTGATATGTGTTGTCTCATTTGATCTTCACAACAGTCCTAGGAGAGTAGATGCTATTATTATCATCTCCATTTTACAGATGAGAAAATGGAGGTTGAGAGGTTAAGTGTCTCATCCCAGGTCACACAGCTGAATGTCTGAGACAGGATTTGAACTCAGGTCTTCCTGGCAATAAGTCCAGCATTCTGTCTGCTATCCCACCTAACAGCTAAAGATAACCAACCTCACCTCAAAAAGAGATGGACATTGCTTTATCTTTGAGATGAGCAGTGCCATTATCCTTTTGTCTGGAGAAAGAGAAAATAAAAGGGAAGAATAAATTGTTTTTAAAAAGTAACATTGTTTCATAGAAATGGCTAAGATGGTTCATAGGATCAAGAGCTGGAAGAAACCTCAGATGAAGAGACTAAAGCTCAGAGTAATGACTTGTCTAAGCTCACACAGGTAACAGATAGCAGTTAGTCAGTTGGGTGACTCAGTGGGGAGAGTACTAGGGCTGGAGTCAGGAAGATGTAAATTCAAATCCTGCCTCCTATGATTACTGTCTATGCCATCCAGGACAAGGTACTTGACCTCTCAAAGCCTCACTTTCCTCATCTGTAAAATGGGGATGATAGTACTCACCTCATAGAATTAAGGTTGTGTGTGTGTATGTGTATGTAAAGTGCAGAGCTTACAGCACTATGTAAATGCTAGCTATTATAATTAATTAGCAGAGCTGGGATTTGAATGCCGGTTTCTCTGATTGCACATTTCAGAGCACTTACCATCAGTTTGGGAGTTATCCTTGCTTCTTCACTCCCTCACCTCATACATCCAATCAATAGCCATATCCTATCATTTCTACCTCCACAACATCAAGTTCAGCCATCCCCTTCATTATAGTCACACACGGCCCTCACTTCTTTATTGGGTTATTCCGCTAGCTTCTGAATGGGTTTCCCTGCCTTAACAGTCACTTCTTTTACCATTCCATCCTCCATACAACTGCAAAAGCATAGGTCTGAACGCACCACTCCCCTCATCAGTCATCTCTAGTGGTTCCCTTTTGCTTCTAGGATGAAATGCAGACTCTTGTGAATTTTAAAACCCATGCCTTGCACCACATTATTCTCCTCAGACTTTGTGGACTAGACAATTGGCCTTCTTGCTATTTCTCAGACAAGACACTTCATCTCTGATTCTGATCTCTGATTTTGAACTAGCTGTACTCCGTCCCTGGCTTGCTCTCCCTCCTCAAGTCCCCTTCTTATAATCCCTTATTTCCTTTGAAACTTGGCTCAAGCACCATCTTCTGCTTGAAATCTTTCCGTCGCTTCAGATTCATTGTCCTCCTCCCTGCCCCCTTCAAATCCACCCTGTGTTATTCTACATATACTTTTAATTTACATGATGCCTCTCAGTTAAATTAAGTTTCTTGAAGGCAGGGTCTGTTTCATTTTTGTGTTAATAGCCCTAGCATCTAACATAGTATCACACAGATGGTAGGTGCTCAATAAAGGCTTATTTATTGAGTATACCACCTGTGTATAATCATGTGCTCTGTCTTGTGGCATCTTTTGCAGTGGTTTAATTGCATCATTTAACTTTTTATGTGTGTGTAAATCTCTTTAACTAGGCACTCCAATTTAACCATCTGTGTACTCCTTCAGTACATATCATAGGGTGTTGTACATCTTGGCTTCAATCTATGTATGTGTTGATTGACTCTTACTTTTATTAATATTAATATAAATATATATTTGTTGATTGTGGAGTAATTAATGCAACAGTTCAGTTCAACAAATTTGTCAAGCAATTATTATGTCAGACACTGTGTTAAGTGCTGAGAATACAAAGATAAATAAACACAAGTCTCTGCCCTCAAGGAGCTTACATACTTTTGGGGAGAGAACAACATGAACACAGATAAACAAATAGAAAAAAAAATTGGTTTTAGCTTGAATCTATGATTTTATTGGTATGGGGAACTTTTAGTGAGGAAACCCACTTCATTAATGTAGACCAGCAAGTGCTCAACAACTTATATTTGGGCACTCATAAGTTAAGGCATTCGCAGGGTCGGAGGCAGGGCTTGAATCTAATTCTTCCTGACATAGAAGCTGTCCCTCTGTCATTAAGGCGCCTCATACTAAATAGATACAAAAGAAATAGTATAATTTGGCAGTGAATGTGGCTGGGTTGGTGACAGACACTTACTTGTAACTTGGGGAATCAGTGTCAGCCTCTTGCAGCAATTTCTGTTAATGGGCCATACTTCACCCTTTCCATTGAACAATTCAGAATTCTTCAGCTTTTTCCCTCGTGAGCTCTTCTAAGTACTCTCCTGTGATCACCTAGACTCTTAGAGGATATCAACCATTGGTTTTATAAACCTCTTGATTTGAAATATGCATGGTTTCAGAAACCTCTGCGTTTCCTTTCCTTATTTCACCTTTTCCTTCATATAATTTTCTGGTTTGAAGAGATAGAAAAGCAGCTTTTCTCTCCATTTCCAATTTATAATAATTTTTTCTTACCCTTGAAAATGATGTACTAAGGCATTATCATGTATGTGAATATTTGTCTTAAAAAAAACCAACTTTTCATTTGCCATTGTAGCCATTGATGGGGCTTCAAATGCTTAATCTGAAAGCTTAACACAGCCAAACCTTGTATTGGGGGGCTGTAGGTTTGTCTGTAAGAAGTTTGCAATATTCTTCAAGAAATCTCAGAAGTTTGCCTGTGTCAAGGGATTTAATTTGTTTCAAATGACTTGTTTTAAGACCCTTTAAAACAGATACTTGCTTCTGGTGGGAGATGATGAGTTGATTTTTTGGTATGTGAAAGCGTCATTTTTCCAGAATCTTCATTTCTGGGTATTTCACAAGGAATAATACTCCGCAATCTGCACTGGTGACTGTCTGTTTCTTACATGACCAAATAAAGTAGCTACTCTTGCTACTACTTCTACTAGTATCACATTCCCAACTTGTGTGGCCTTCATCTGTAAAGTGATAACAATAACTGTCCAGAGATCTATTATAAAGGACAAATAAGCTAATTTATATGAAGTGTTTTGTAAACCATAAAGCACTATACAAATATGAATTTTTAGTATTATCGTTATTATCTTGTTAGATTTTTTGATGGAGTTCATATTAAAAATGTCCTAGGAAAAGTAGTTATTCTCATATCCTGCTATTATTATTTTATACTTAATGTTCTCATTATTTTATACTTAATGTTCAAGGGACTTTTGCAAGGTAAATAGCATAATTGCCTTTTATAATTAAAAAAACTATTAGCATAAAAACTGATTTTCTGTAGGCTCTCTAAAAGCATCATTGGAATAAGTCTAGTAGCAGCTAGGATGTCAAGGATAATAGGACTTCATCTTCCCATGTGGATTTTATTTCATCAACTCTGTCTCTATAATTTGAAAACTTTTCATTCCATGTAGTTTGGAGATTATGAATATTCAGTCTGACAACATCTGTTTAAAATGTTATACTTAAATTTTTAGGGATTCATGTTGCGTCAATGCAAATGTAGGCAACAGTTTTATTTGTGATAATACTATAGTTCCAATATGATTTATTTGTTTAATTCTCAAGGATATTTTGAGGTATGTATTATATGATGAGGATTTGTTGTCAATTAGTCTATAAAAGATAGTGAATATTGGGTATATGATTCTGGCCATCTGATAATGCCTTTCTAGGTATTCATTAGTATTAAATATTTTCAGCCTACAGAGCCATGTGGCAGTTGCAAGTATTTATTTGTATGATCTGCATTGATCAGGAAGTGCAGGTTCCTTAAGGATAACATTTCTGTAATCTCTGGTCACAGTGACCTGATCCTGAACTGGGGGTAAAATTGCAGAAGAACCCTAGCTGTTGTTTCTTAAGGTATGTGTGGTGATGGTTATGGTTAAATAATGGTGATGTTTAAATAATGTATTGCATTAGGGAAAAACTATCCACCTTGATGTGGTTAAAGATAATAGAGAACTAACAAGATGAAAAGTAAAAATTAAAAAAAAACTAAAAAAATGTATTTGGTTCTAAATAATTAATACTTTAACAATCACAACAACTGGATTTGTGATTTTGTGGTGAATTCCCAATGAGGAAAGAAATGCCTGGACATTTGAGAGGTTAAGTGATCTGGGGTTACATAATCAGTATGTCAGAGGTGGACTTCAACTCTGGCCTTCCAGACTCTGAGGCCAGCTCATTATACTACACTGCTTACTAATTAATATGAACTTCTTACCACCATACAGCATCATGGGAGTGTGTCTGTCACTAAGTATGTGTCAGATTAACTTTGTCGTAGATTTTATTTGATTACAACATTAAACTCTGTAAATACATTCAGAATTTTCACAGTGTGTGATTAATGTAGTAGGATTGTATACCTCCAGCATAATGAGAAGGAATGTTTGAGGATGGTATTTTTATCTTTTGAACTGGAGTATTTTTCTTGTAAAAGGATATTAAATACTTTTCAGGACCTCAGAGCCTGAATAGTCACTTGAATTCATAATCTAACATTTAGGTTTATGTTTTAGTAAGCTTTAGCATTTAGCCAGTTTTGTCCCTCTAATGAGATCATTGAGTACATTCAGATAATTCAGATAATAATCAAATTCACTGGATGATTTTTTAAAAAAATTCACTTAATATAATTAGATTTAAAGGCAAGTAGTATCAACTTGCCTGTTTGTTTCCAAAATAACAAGGGGGCAGGAATAATCGGTTGCAGTTGCTAGGGATAATTATAAACTGCTCTCACTTAGAAAGTGAGTCTGGGTGCTGTGTTGTACTTAAGCAATAAAAAATATATCAAGCTATAACAGTCCTCTTCTCCCCCTGAGAAAACAAATAACAAACACACAGTAACAAAAAATTATTTTAACAAGCACATTCCAAAGGTGCTGGATTTATGAGGAGACTCCAGGAAACTTTGGTTGAAATTGCTGTCTCTGATTGTAGTTCTAGATTTTATTGGTGCCATATTGAGAACAATGCTGCTGCCAGAGTGATCGAGGGAACGTAACCTCCTCTGCAGAGTTATCCCGCAGAGGTTACCTCCTTTTATGATGTCCATGATCTGTGGCATTAAAAATGCCTTGAAAACTATCGTATTTGCAGTTTTCTTTTCTCAAATTAATTTACAATTTATCTGACCAAGGAGAGAAATATGAAAAGCCCCTCTAAGATGTTTGCATTGATTTTTCTCACAGTATTTGCTAGCCCTTATTTCCTCATTTGTGCCCTCTGTGATGAAACAGCCTGCAGCAGTGCTCTGAGCCTAACCCCTGTGGTTTTAGGAACAGACACAGAGACAGACATGTACATGGTTGTCTTTTTTTCTGATTCTAAGCCCAGGTATAGTAACATGACAAAGTACTTACTTTCTTCATTGTGGTTTCCCTCCGATAATAATGATAAGAAGCACTTAAATAGCATTGTAAGGTTTGCAAAATTCTGTACGTGTTAACTCATTCAATCCTCACAACAATCCTGGAAGATAGGTGCTATTATTAGCATCTCCATTTTACAGGTGAGGAAACTGAGCCACAGTTAAGTGACAGTTGTGTGTCTGAGGCAGGATTCGAATTCAGGTCTTCTGGACTCCAAGTCCTGTATTCTGTCCACTGCATCACCTCTATGCCCAGTTAAAATATGCTTGGGGACCATCTATATCAAATGACAAATATTTAGGTGGTTTAAAGTCAACAACAAATGTTTAGATGTTGATTTCCCTTGCTGTGCGTGGAAATAATAGAGAATGAAACTACCCACTGATTGCTCCAAGAGAGCCTCTTAAAAATGTACATGGGAGTGACCTGGAAAAAATTAAATCTAAGTTTTTTATTATGAGACTTTGTAAATAATTCTAGTTACAGCATTTATTTAAAAAGCATGCATAGTTCATGATATTTTCCCCTTCCCTGTTTCAGGATTTTTTTCAGTGATTCTTTTTTTCCCTGTATTTATAAATATCAGGGTTAGAACTGCTTTTCTTGCATAAGAGTTTTGTTAAAAGGTAGAATGTTTATTTTTCCTTTTCCATAGCTTATTTTGACCTTTGTACCCAATGATCACATAGTAGGATGTTCATAACTTAGCGTGTATATGGAAGTAGTGTATCTAGATGTATGCCTGAAAAAAGGAGGTGGGCTGGTCTTGTAGGAAGAGTAAAGTATAAGTGATTCATAGTTCTTTATTCTCCCTTGATAACCACATGATGGCAGAAGACCTGGAGGAAGGGCTCCCTAGCACATGAGATGACTGACCTGTGGAGGACTTATGAACAGAAACTACCCAAGATAAGAAAGCATGGATGGATTGCAACTGTTGATGAAGTCATAGATCCAACAAAGAAGGATGCATATAGACATCATTTTTTCAAGGATTGATGATTTTTGGTCTTGTGGGTTCCCCCATCACTAATACATATTGCTTTAGTAGGCAGTATTCATACATTGCTATATGTAAAATAATTCATCACCTCGTGCAGACTTTCTGGAGAACTTCTAACTTTGCCAGACTGGTTGCAAAATACCAGAAATGTTTTTCTGGGCTTTGACTCAAAGCCTTTCCAGAATGGTAGGATCCACTAACTTTCATGCACTCCAGGCATAGCCTTCAAGAACTTGAGGTCTCTTCTGTGCCATAAATGAAGGAATCATTTTAAGTGGATTTAAGTAGAGGCTGGGATGTCTGTCCTGTTTGCATAGGAGTTGTGACATACGACACAAGTAAAGCATCCTTTATTAGTCATGGGCTGGGAAGCACGATTTTGTATTTCTGTGTCCTTACTCATATTGCTTCTCTCTCTTCTCATGAGCTTCTCTTCCTCCTTTATAATGGATTTCCAAACCCTGTTCCTTCTACAAGGCTTAGTTCAAGTTACCACACACTACATGATGCTTTTTTCTGATGACTCTAACTCTCCCTGATATCCTGACCATATGGCATGTATCTGACCTCTCTTTCTTCTTCTTCTTCCAACAGGCCCTGAAGTGATCACTTGTGATAAGCAGAGTCCAGAAGGGAGAAACCCTGCTCTCTGGCATGTTGGTCTGAAGATAGCCTGGGACATAGAGACACCTGGTTTGGCAATACCGCTCCATCAAGGAGACTGCTATCTTATGCTAGGTAGTCCTGAAAAGAGTGAAAAGACATTGATTTCCCAACATTTGTTGGTTGTTTATTTTTTTCCATGTACTTTATTCTATGAGGAATGGAAACATCGTGTAGTAGATAGAATGTTGGATATGAAATCAGAGAGATCTGGGTTCAGTTTCTTTCTATAGCACTTACTGTTTGTGTGATTCTGAGGAAGTTACGTAATCTCTTTGGCTTTCAGTTTCCTCATCTGTAAAATGGGTACAATAATTGCACCCACCTCATTGGGTTGTTGTGAAGATCCAGTAATATGATGCATACAAAGAGCTTTGTAAATCTCAAAATGTTATGCAAATGTCAGCTATTACTATTACAACTCACATTTTTGTGTTGTTTTAATGTTTATAAATCACTCTCCTTTTAATACCTCTGTGGGGTATATAGTACAAGCATTATTATCTCAATTTTACTGATGCAGCTGAGGCTCAGCAAGTTTGATAAGTAAGTTGTCCATGGTATCAGAGCTGTTAGATGGCAGAGCCATGAATTGAACCCATGTCCCCAAATCCAGTACTCTTCTTTAAGAGAGGAGCTCAGATGTCATCCAGGTTTAATGGAGCTGACAGATCAGAACAGTTTAAACAAGACCCTTTGACATACTGGCACCCTTTTGTGGATCTTTCTTCCCCGCTCCCTCTCTCCCTTTCACTCTTGTATGGACCTCTTCCTCTTCCCCCAATCTCTTCTCGGGAGTAAAATGGAGAAAAGCTCTAACCCTAATTTACTGAAGTCCCCCAATGTGCTCTGTACTCTGGGATACCTCATCAGAATTGCTAAATGCTGATTTCTATCAGTCGCAGGCTAACCTGCTCTGAAATTTTTGGAGTATTTCCCTGCTAGGCAGGTTTCTAGTTATGAAAAGTTTGTTCCTGGATTTGACTTTAGTTTCCTTCTTATGGCCTCAGGAAGCAGCTGTCCTGACAGCATAGGTCTTTCCTTTGGTTTTTAATTCTTAATGAAAAGATGTTTCATAAGGAGTTTGTCTAACAGAGGCCTAAAAGTTTACAGGGCTTTGTTCCCACCTTTTTGGGGTGTATGTTTTGTGTGTATGTGTTTATGTGTGTTGTCTTATAACGCCTTTTTTTCCCATTCTGAGACCTTGTGTATAATGGGTAGGCTGATATTTTTCTTTGACCGCAGAGGTTCTCTGTGCATAATTTTTTCATTGTCTCCATTTCTTTGGGGACTCTCTAGCCCCTGGCTTCCTAGGGAATCCGCTCATGTGTTTGCTTTGAGGTTAGGAAACACCATGTTTTTTGGTAGCAAATACCTGGAAACAGATTATGTGCTTGTAAGGGAAGGACTGAACAAATTGTGGCATATGAATATAATGAAATGTCATTGTGCCAGAAGGAATTGTAACTGGGAGAGACACGGCTAGACAGTACTTTTTCTGAAAAAGATCTGGGGGTTTTAGTGGACTACAAGCTCAAAGCATGATGTGGCAGCTAAGAAAGGTAATAGGATTTTTAGCTGCATTGAGAGAAGCTTGGAGTCCATGAACAAGGAACCAGAGGTCTTGCTATACCCTGCTCTTGTCTGACCATATCTCGAGTACCGTAAGCCACATTTTAGGAAAATTGTTGATAAGCTGGAGAATCTCCAGAGGAGGATAGCCAAGATGACAGAGGTTCATTCCACAAGAGGATTAGCTGGAGGAACTGAGTAGGGGTATGTGATAGTTCCCTTCTCATGTTTGAAGAGCTATCACCTAGAAGAAGGATTAGATTTTTTTCAGTTTGGCCCCAGAGGGCAGAATGAGGATGGAAGAAAAAAAGGGGCAAATTGAAGTTTGATGGAAAGAAAAACTTCCTGGGACTTGATTTGTGTATGTGCCCCTGTGGCCTACTGGTTAGGAAAAGGAATGTGGGGCTGTTGCCAAGAGTTCACAGATAGCTGAGTTCAGACACTGACAGGAAGGCGTGATGGGGTTTACTGCATGAAATACTGGGCCGTCATCTTTGGGGAATGTGATCAAGCATCTTGATCCAAGGGAGAGTCAGTGGACCTGGATGTCTGTTCTCGGAGCAGAACAGAAGGGAATCAGGCTATAGCTAGGAGAATGACACCGTGTGGTATTATAAACATTGGAAGGAACTCCTCCAGAGTGCTGTTAGAGCTGCCCAGCACCGTAGCCCCAATTAGAGGCCTCAGCAGAGGGCCTGCCTGCCCAGGCTTGCTTTCTAGCCTTGGTGCAGAGACAGTAACACTGAACTTTTTAGATGCCAAGACATAGTTGCTATTAGAGAAAGGAAGAGTTATAGGGAGAAGGACCCTAGAGGAATAGCCACTGAGGACTCCCATTGGGAACACTTGGAAGCAGTGAAGACTTCCCCTGGTAGAAGGGGTGGGTGAGAGCAGTTTCTTCCAATGGCACCGTGGAGCTCTTAGAGCTTAGTCAGCCATCGAAGACGCCAAGGTCATCGTGTACATCCCAGGCCAGTGCCAGTATTCCTGCCTTTTGTCCTGCCACTGGACTTTGATGACTCTGCTAGGTAGAATGGGACTGATGACTTTGTGCAACTCTGCTTCACTTAAATCTAATTCACATGTACAAGTCAGGACATCACCTGTGATGTCATTGGACTTCTTCAAAACAAAGGACAGACAGTTGCCATCCTTAGGAGTTTTTTTTTGCTAGAAGGTCCCCATTCCTCACCACTCTCCATTGGGGGGGTTATTATCCTTGAGGAAAAAGGGGGGTCACCCCATGCCCACTCTTCCCCTCTATTTGAGGAGAGGGAATAATAGTTTCTTTCCAAAGACTGTCCTTGGGTATTAGGCTTGTTCTGGTTCCAGATATTGTAGCAATTTGGCCAGGGATATGGCCAAGGGAAAACATCTCACCTTTCTATATGGCACTTGAATGTTTACAAAGCACTTTCCTCACAACAGTGGTCTTCATAGGTAGTTCAACATTGTCCCTATTTTATAGATGAAACTCTTAAGTATTTAACATGCTTCACTGTCTGAGGCAGAATCTGAACTCATGTCTCCTGATTCTCAGTCCGGTGCTCTCTCTTTCAGTCTACTGTACTGCAGCTTTTTAAGGCAAGAAGATCATAGATGTAGACCTGGAAAGGATCCCAGGGGCCTTGGGGTCCAGCTCCTTTATTTTTACAGAGGAAGAAGAAACCAAGTCCCAGAGAAGTTTGGCTTCCCCAAGGTCAAAAAGATGGTAAACGTTAAAAGCAAGATTTCAACCCAGGTCGTCTGGCTCCAGAGCCAGTACTGTTTCCCCTTCACTGTGCTTACAGTAATATACTTATGATAGCCATTAGGTTTCTACCATTCTTCCAGATTGTAAACAGGCATGTTGTTGTCCTTTAGAAAAAGAGATAAAGTCGCTTACATGAGCCCTCATCCTCGATTTTTCAGCTCTTGCCTTTAGACTTTGGGGAAGCATCTTGTCATAGTGAACCATGCCAGGCACAGAACTGTTTACCTAAATTCAATAGTTAAATAATTCTTGTTAAGATGCTCTGTTTACATACAAAAGGCATTCTTCCCCTTCCCCTTTCCAGAAGTGACTGGGAACTAATGTTACCTTTTCTCACTGCTTTTAAAAAACAAATAGCATAAGTAGCCCCACGGAGGGACCTCAGCTTTGCCTGCTGATAACTGAAATCTGAACTTCATAGCACTTATGAAAAGGAAACAGTTTAGCTCAATTTATAATAATATATTGGTCTACAGAGGAAGTGCAGACTGAACCCTGCTGTCTCAAGTACATACTCCAGGGGTGTCTGATGGGGAACGTGTCGGGTACCTGTAATAAATCCACAGTCCAGGGAAGTGAGTGAAGGCCCCGCTGGCTGTGCCTGAGGACACACTTAACTGGGGTTGTCACGGTTTTACTTTTAAATTGGAATCTTTGCCCTAATCTCGGAGTTAGACATGACCAGATTTGCAAGCAGATTTACAATTTTCACTAATTTTCAGACCATGACTTCAAAACACACTTAGTGGGGGGAAAAATACACTCTGGTCTTTCTCAAAGAAGGATGATTTACTTTGCCCCAGATGTTTTCCATTGACTGAATGCTGCTTGGGAGTTAGGGACTTAAAGCAGCTTGGAGACAAGCTATGGGTTTGTTTTTGGTGGGGTAGATTCTAAAGTTTGAGAAGCATCAAGACATTATCTTTATTAATTAGGAGTTAGTCCTACAGGTGGGGTGTTGAGGGGAGCAAAGGTAAGGGCTGAAGCCTGTTTAGGCATGAGTGTTTCTAGGTAAGCTATTTTTAATGTATCTACCTCCTTATTTAAACTGTTTCTCTATACCTTTGTTTCCTATAATCTACCTGAGTTTCATTTTAGTGTGACCAAACTTCCAGCAGTCAGCTGCTTTCTTCACCTGCCAAGGAAGAATACTCATAGTATATACAAATGATGTCCTTGTTTCTGAATTTGTGGTCAAGAAGCCTGGATTTTAGTCAGGCCTCTACTCCTAAGAGCTTGTGTATCCTTGCGTGAGTCAGTGAACTTCTGGGCCTCAGTTTCTTTGCATGTAAAATCAAGGGGTTAGAGTAAGTGATCTAATATCCTCTGACTTTCTCTTGGACCATGTTAAGTGGGGTGACAGCACAAGTGATTAAGGAGTTCTGAGTTCTAAACCTGCCTTACTCGGTAAATTTTGCCTAACCTTTTGATATACATTTTCCTTAGACATCCAGGGTACAGGGAAAGGAAATCTCACCACTTTTATCAGTGGGGTTAAATGAGTCTGTATCTGTAAGTTGCTGAATCAGTGTTTTGTAGTGACCGCAGTGTAATCACAGTTATGGATGGGTTATACCTAGATAGAACTCCGAGAGTAATTTTTATAGATTGTGTTAGACTTCCTTAGGAAAGCTGGGGCTTGGAGGATTAATGTGTAAGGAGCAGGACCTGGAGCAACCTGAAAATGGGATGCAAAATAACATGGAGATTAGCACCAGCTCTACTTTTTTTGAGTCATTAACTTGGGGCACTTTGTGTAATTGCCCCATGAACGGGAAGGAGGAATGGTGTTATGGACGTCAAAGGTTCTAACTAGGGTCCTTCTGGAACTGACCTCTGAGACTGTGGTATCTTTGTCAACCCACCAGGTGGCACTCACTCAGTCTCACCTCCATATAGAAATACTATATAAAGCAAAAGGCTTTTGTTGTCTCTTCCTCTGACCCCCATCCCCCACTCTCAACTGGCCAACTGAGGTTAAATGTACATGTAATTTATGACTTAATCATAAATTCAAAATAATTATACTTTACTACATCTCGGGGGTCTTGAAATGTAGGTGCTGTGTTCTGCTTTCTGCTGGGGCCTAGGGAGGATGGAGAGACAGTAATAAATTATAACTTCAGGCTGCAGTTGGTAAGCTTGAGGAATTGCCATTTAAGTGGAAAGTGCTTGAACAGCCAAATGAGCACCTGTCATGTTTCTTTTCACTTTGAAAAGTAGAAAGGTGACAGCACAGTTTCAGCTGCTCGTCCAATATGAATCTAGGCTTTTCCTACCTTCTCTGTTATTGCCATGTTTATTGCTTCATGTTCAGCTCTCGCAGGCCATGGGATATTTCTCGCCTCCTGAAATTTCCATTCTAAAATATACGAAGAAGTGCAGACCTAGGCAGAAATGCATATAAACATAAACAGGTTGTCTTGGTCTCTATCTCTTTTTGCACCCAGGTGAAATCAGAGGTGTAGGTGTAATTGAATGAATTCTGAGTGGAGGAGCAGGGCGTCTGCTCCCAGGCACTTTTCTGTGAGATTATTTGCCCTCTCCACCCTGAGACAGAAGGCAGTCTTTTTACTTTTTCCCTGCCCCTCTTCACTAATCAATTATGTCAAAAGAGTAGAACTTGTGGATTACTTACCTAGGAGTAAATCCCCAGCTCTGTGCAAGATTTAATTCAACTAACAAGACACTGATGGCATTTTTGAATGGGAGAATTGGAGCACTTCTAACTATTCTTTGAGTTCTCGTCTATACAGACTCTAAATCAGTTTCCCATCCTTGAGCTAAGGTGTGTTAGGAGAAGTGGAGAGACACACTTACCACATTTTGCTTTGTAGCTTATATCACTGATTTAGTACTGGAAGAGATGTTTGAAGTCACCTTGTCCATTCTTCTTATACCACTGAGGGCTCTGAGGTCCAGAGAAGTTCAAGGGGGGGGGGGAAACCAGGATTTGAACTTAGGTCCTCTTTTCTAATTTCAACCATCTTTTGATTGATTATACTATTTTTTTCTTCTTTTAAATAGTATTTTATTTTTTTCCAATTACATGTAAAGACAATTTTTAGCATTCATTTTTTAAAATAAAATTTTTAATTCCAAATTTTTTCCCTTCCTTTTTTCTCTCCCCCCTTGGTAAGCAATTTGATATAGGCTGTATATATGCTATTTAATTTTTTTTAATATCCATATCATCCCCTCCTGTATCATTCTATTTGATTTGGTCTTTTTTTTTTCCTGTGTCATCTTGCACATGCTAGGTACTCAGTAAATACTCAGGCAAGGTGAATTACTCTGCAGTGACCTAATTTTGGACAAGGGCCTACTTGGAATATCTGGTTGGAAAAGACCTTAAGAGATCATTTACCTCTTCATCCTATATATAACTATGTAGGACAGTTTCATGACCCTCCCCAGAAAGAGATGATTATGTATCTGATTCTTAGGAATATCCAGAAAGTATGTTTCTCAGCCTTTAATCTATTCAGATATTTAACAATCTTTGCTATATTCCTTTCTATCTTAGTGAGATAACCAATGTAACATCAGATTGTATGTTGCTGGTGATAGCTCACATTTATATATTGCTTTAAGATTTACAGAGTTTCCTCCATAATAGCCTTGTGAAGTAGTTCCTTTTTTGTTGTTGTTTGTTTTCTTTAATCTGGACCTGTGATTTCATAAGGTCAGGAGCTCCCAGTGAGCTGTTCCCTCTCTCAGTGTAAGATCAATACTTGTTCTATAACTTAGTTTTAGAAAGTTACCTTGAAGTATCTTGGATCACAGTCACCACCAAAATGGGTGAAAGGTGGGACCAAAACCCGCTTCATGATGGTGAGGCCAGTCTTATTGTGTCCATCTTCTAGATGAGGAAGGTGAGGTTGAAATTAATTTCAATGCAGCATGCGTGTATTAAGTGCCTAGTCTGTGCTAGAAGCTGAGGCTACCAAACCAAAGAGGAAACAGTCTTTACTTCCAAGGAGCTCACATTCTCCTTGGAGGACTCGGGGAGGACAGTGTATCAGTAATGTAACCCGGACTGCAATAACAAACATCCACTTGTCACGCAGTCCAGAGCTAAGTCTGAGCTCTTGCGGTGGCCGCATCCCAGCTAAGGCCATGCATTTTGTCAGAAAATGAGTAAGTCGTTATAAAGTTGTAAGATCTTAGTGCTATTCTTAACTCCACCTAACTAGGGTCTGTCTGCAGAGAGAGGCTTGTGGAAAATCCCTTGACCAGGGATTAGCGTCTTTGGATAATAAAGTCACATTATTTTTGTATGTTCATCTATTTCTTAATTCTGTACTTCAAGGAAACGTAAATTTGTTTTCCACAGAGATCTCAATCCCTCTTTGTCTAAGTTGATATCCTTTCTGAGTTGTGCTGACTGAAAATTCATATTCTTTTGTGAGCTTAATGAGGCTGCTTCTTGAACGATAGAGCCCACCCCCGGTTTGATAGTGGACCTGCGAGAGCTTGAGTTTTTCTGACATAACCTTAGTTAACACAGGCTTACTCCCATACCACACTGAGATATCATGGGGAAAGAATTTTAGTAGAAGATTGTCATGTATTGCTTTTCCTTGGTCTAAAAGCATTGACAATTTCTGTGATGCTCTGATGCTTTGTGCTGGGTTGGGTTCCTACTACATACTCTCTGTCATTAGTGATCTTTTCAAAGAGGATGAAGGCATGCAATGGAGGAAGCCAATTTATTTTCCACAGCCTGTGTTATGGCTTTGAGCTCTTGAGTGTACCAGGAATGATTTTGACTTTCCAAGTATAATTAAGTCAGGTTAAGCTTTTGCTAGCAGAGCTTAGTAACATTGATCCCAGTAGAATTTGTTTTCTATCAAATTATTCTTTCAGTCAATTTTTAGCCCAGTCAGCATTTCCATCTGATTTTACAGACCTGAATGGTAGTAGAGTTTGATCAAACCATCATGGTGGGTTCCCCAGTATTTCTTGCAGTTAGTCTAAGTACAGACCACCCTTTCGTGAATGCCCGTTTTCCCTCCCTGGTGCTTCTCATTGGCCTAGCTTTTTAAGTCTTTTCAGGTTTCAGAGACGAACCAATAGGCTTCTTCCCAGATGTCTGGTGGAAAACTTGGGGAAATAGGGAGAGAGGGATGAAGGTAAGCAAATTATATGGAGGAACAGAAATCAGGGGCTCTTACCAGCTTCTGTTTTTGTACTCTTTCACTTCATATGGAAAGCTCTGTTCGCCAGGGGACACTAGGGTAGGCTGATAAGCCTCCACAGAGAGAGAAGCAGAAGAATACTTTATTCTCTCTGCCCTTCAGCCTATCCTACTTTTCATAGGCTCTCCTTGTCTATCTGAATGTAGCTCCACCCCTTTTCCACATCTTTCTAGTCCCTCCTACTCTCAAACCTCTTTGGAAAATGGTTAAAAGTGTTACAAAGTGTAAAGTGGAGAGGTTTGGAGGAAGAGGAGGAGGAAAGCAGGGAAAGAAAGGGGAGGAGGTTTGAGGAACAAAGTCCAGGTTAAACCAGCTCCATCTGAAGTGGGATTAAATTTCCCTATGTACATTTAAAGTTGTGAAAATGAATTATTAACCTCAAGAATTCAGTTCCCTCAACACCTCAGCAGGATAGCCAGGCCTTCCATCAAAGGATAAAAAACAAGTTTAAACTTTGCAGCTTGGAGTCACCCTCATCCCTCTTTTAGCCTACTGAAAGAGGTTATGCTCCTGTGGAAAATGGTATCTGTGGTGAGATTTATGGAGTTAGACAACTTCTATCCTGAAAAAGGAAAGAACTTCCATATTTACTTCCTTTGTGGAATGACTTAATGATCCCTGTATGTCCTAAAAACTAATTTGTCTTCCACAATATCACATTTACCCTTAGAAAACAAATACCTGGTTGGATCTGGCTAGTTATCAAATAACCATGGAAACCTAGAATATCAGAGCAAGAAGAAATTTTAGGCGTTGTTATGCCTGACTTTTCCTTACCTCCCTCCCTGCCCCTGTTTTGTAACAGTAAACTGAAGTGAAATGACTTACCCATTGTCACCACAGCTGGTGAGTATTATAGCTTAGAATCAGGCCATCTGATACTGAATTCAGCATTTTGAAAACTACATTATGTTGCTATCATTTTCCCTTTGGGGAGGATTGATAAAGAGATGTGGGCCTGCTTTTTGCAAGGCCACACTATATTATATCATTGGGTATGTGCTTCTGGAACTCTGCCTTTTTACAGCAGTGTGAATATCTGTTCAAAGGCAGAAGGACCCTGTGTATTGCCCCTTTTGCTGTTCAGTATAGAAATTCTCTCATATTAGTAATCTCTGCAATACTCCCAAGATTTGATGCAAATATCAAGATTGAAGAGGTGTCAGGGATGAAAACTTTAGTGACTATAGAAAGTACCAGAGTGGCGTCCCAATATAAAGTGTGTTTGCCATTGATGCACATTTACTTTAACTTAAAGGGCACTTAGTAGAAGTGATGTGATCTAGCAGACACTGAGTTGGGGGGATTATTGGGGCGGGGAATGGAACATGTGCAATGAAGAGTTCAGTAGTAGTAAGGGCCAGGGCAAGTTTTGCCTGTCTTGCTGGAGTACCTCATGTGTGAAAAAAGGCTCATGCTAGTATGAAGGGCTAGACACTGGTGTTCAGAATTTGGCTTCCACATTGATGTGGCATGTCATACTCAACCACCAGGTAGCCAAAGATGGAGCTTTTTTCTTTCTCTATTTTGTTGAATAAGTTTTCTAGACTGTCTGAGTTTCTTAATTGTAGAACAAAAGGCCATTGGTTAATTGTGTTTTGCAATGTCATTGGCATTCTTTTCTGCCAACAATCCATGTCTCATTAACAAGTGGCGCTTTCATGTTTCTTCAATAAAAAAATAAAAAGTAATCTTTTAAGACTGGAACTGCCATTTCAAATATCCTTTGAGACTCCATGAAGTCTCATACACTCCATGAATCTTCAGCCACTTTTATGCAATTAGAGTTTTAGACAAATTACAAACTCTCAAATTAAAATTGCTAGGTTCTTTCTGAAAGTCATAAAGGATTAGAGACAGTTGGAAGCAATTTCAAGAGAGTTCCTCAATTAGAGGGTTGCCAAGAGTTTAAATGAAGGTGCAAACCTGAGAGTAATACTTCTAATACTTTTTTTGCCACATGGACCGAATCAGATTAGTTGCTACTGAAAGGAACAAAAGCACTTAACAAATCTGTTCATTAGGATGGTTTCTCCTTAATGATGTCTGTGGTTCTTAGTATTAATAACACAGAAGTTACTAGGATTCAGTTGGGATTTGCAAGACTAATCTTGACTCTTTCTGACTCAGGTATCACTGTCTGCAGTGACTGTTTCTCCATTTCTTATGATCCTGGCTAGAACCCATAAAAATGTTCATTACCCAACCTGAGCCAGGTTTTAAGCAAACATGTGACATGAATGCTACCTTTTTCTTTTCTATCCCTCACACCTCCCAAACAGGAAAGCTTCTTCCTCTGTTCCCTCACCCCCCCACCCCAGTAGCCAAAGTCAGCTAGTCATATTTAGGTGGGTATTATACCAAGTTTCTGGAGAAAGAGTAAATGGGGTTAGAGTTCTGGCCTTTCAGCCTCCATTTTTTGGAGAGGATATTCGATTTGAACTTTCTTCTTCTAAAATAATTTGCTTTAATCTTTTGAATTGAATTATGCATTTCCAAAAAAAATTCTTATTTTATGTCATTTCCAGACTCCAAAACACAGTGGAATAAGTATAGTAAGTTATATGGAATTTTCATTGCCGGGAATGTAGCTATTAAATACTTTTTAAAGATTGGGTGAGAGGCAGCATGGCATTGTACGTAGAAAGTTGGCCCTTAGAAACGGGAAGGCCCAAGTTCAAATCCTCCTTTTCATGTGTACTACGTCTGTGGCTCTGGACAAGTAATTTAACTTCACAGTACCCTGGGACACTTTCTAAGACTTGTAAGTTGCATAACAAATGCTGATCTGTATTGCTTGAGTTACCCATACCAAGGAAAACATTGGCCCAATCCAAAGGTGGGAAAAGATTGGATGGTGTAATATTAAATTGTGGGCATTTTCAAAGCATCTTAGTTTTTAATACAATATAGACTCAATCCTTTTCCTTGGTTCTACCTACACTAAATTTATACTGATTTCAGATATAAGCAGCCTTTAAGGAAGAAAGGAGAATTGGGCTGATGATGTTGAGATGTGGAACTGGGCAATATAGCATTTGGAATTTAACAAAAAGGTAAAATGAGGCAATTTTCCCTGCAAGATAATATTTATTAACAGGGGCAGTGGTGCCTGTCAGTAAATGGTCGGTGGCTTGCCCCCATTTATGCCAAGGACCCTGAGAAAACTTCTATTTTATAGGTTTTGGAGAGTACAGAACAAAAAAGAGAACAGGGTAGATGACATCACAGGTTTGAGGGCAACATGATTGGTTAGAGAGTGAGGTACAGGAAAAAACATGATTGGTTGGAAGTTTGGTAACGAGGGCTAGTAATGACCCCCTCCTCCTCTCCTGAGACCAAGAAGTACTTCTTGTTTGAGTCTAGGTGCAAGATAGTGGCCCAGACTTTTGGACAGCAAACCAGACATCCTTCAAGGGTAGCTTGATGGTGTAAAGATATTAGTCTCGATTCCCTTGTGTTCCTATCCATCCCCCAAGGTCAGCTAAGTTCCTTGAGGCAAGAATAGATCAGTGATTATCTGGAGAGCTGGATTTCCAAACTTAACCTATTACAGGCCAGCTGAATTCTAAACCAAGTACAGATACAAAGAACCACAACTTAAGCAGTTACAGGACAAAAGCCATTGGTTGTACCAGGATCAATAAGAAAATGATACACAATCAGTTCAATTTTCTCAGCAGCATGAACTTATCAAAGGAGAATCTTCTAGGAGTTGGTCTGTTGTGGGCTATATCTCCTCAATTTCATGTTGTTTCAAGACAAATTTTGTAGTAATTTTTATTGACACAAAAAGTGTACAGTGGTTCCATTAGATTGTGAGGTCCTTAAGGGCGGTGACTGTCATTTGCCTCCTTTTTTATCCCTAGTGCTTAGCACACAGTGCGTAGCATATAGTAGGTGTTTAATAAATTTTTATTGATTGGTTGATTTTGGCAATAGAGAGGAGCCATTTTTTTGATTGTTGATTATCCAGAAAATTAGTCTGTGGTAGTACAGGAAATAATTTCTTGCTAGACAAGAAGGACCAGGTACTCATCTTTCCAATAAATGATTTTATATCTAAAGGAACATGGTGTCTTTTCTGAATTGACTGAGTAATTGGGTTCCTGATGCTACACATCCTACTTGGAACTTGATATTAATATTATGCTCTCAATTCTTTCATGATGCAGGTCTAGGCTTGAATTGTGTTCATCTGAAACTTGGCAATTTATTGTATTGACTGGTCCATTGCCTAAAAATTGATGGGGAAAAGAGGACATTGAGTTGAGGAAGAGGAAATAAGAATGCCTTGGGCAGAGGTGAAAGCTAGCTTACAGTAATGTAGGAACTTACAAGCTGTCTCAGAAACTGAAAATATAGTTATATTCTAAAAAGGAATCCAATGGGGGGGAGAAAGTAAGAATATTTGTGAAGAGAGCTTCTTTACAGAATATCAACTTCTAAAATAATTTTTGTTTTCCTCGAGTACTGAACTTACGATGTGCTTTTTCTCTCCAGTTGGTAGTACATGGTAATATATAGCTCATTGTTGGCTGGTATTATGTAATTAATAATAATGTAATAAGGTTAATTTGTTCCCTTCTGGTTTAAGTTGTTTTTTTTTTGTTTGTTTGTTTTGTAATCGGTCTTTAGATGATCTTAATACCACTCATCAACACTGTGTTTTGGCTGGCTTGCAACCTCGATTCAGTTCAACCCACAGAGTGGCAGAGGTAAGTAGAAAAGAAAATCTGCTGTGAATTTGGATGCAACAGGAAGAGTTGAATGGTCAGTTAAAATGCCACCATCAACAAAGGTCCCATCCTCAACTTGGCCTCTGGGATAGATTGAAAAGTCTCTGTAATAGTACTTGAAGGGAGAGTAGCTTTTGTCTCACTTGACTTCAGCCTTGATTCATCCCTTATTTCAGCTCTGGGGCTGCTGAAAAAAAATGCAGAACTACACTACGCTATATTGGATAAGGGTATTATGATACCTTGGGGCCAGATTACTGTAATAAGCTAGGGGCCCTGAGCAGAAGTGGTGTTTCGGAGGTTCTGTGTGGCAGGGATGTAATTTTGTAGCTTGTTCAGCAAGGTCAAGGGCAGGAAGTGGCTGGCCAGACGAGAATGGAGGTGTGTTTGTGTATTTGTGCTCCTGAATGTTTTAGCTATGTCTGGGTTGGGGGTGGTGGCGAATTTGCATTTTCCTCAACTTTTCAGGCATGTCTCTAGGCATGTGAATGTTATTTTAAAGAGGTAGTTGCTATGTTGACAAAGAATTTCTGAACTCTCCCTAGCTATACTCATGTCCCAGACCTCATTACTAAATTCTGTTACCTTAGAATAGCCAGGGACCTTGGGACATAGAACATGAGCTGAAGGTCAGCAGAGCAGACTGGTTCTTGAGGGGAGCTGGAGTGCCAAAGACCACCAATAGTGTATACTTTGGTTGTCATACATCAGTGTGGGAATAGCAGAAATGAAGCAGGTCATTATTTCATTAGATCTGTGATGCTGTTAAGATGGGTACACTCTCAGCGGTATTCAGCTTAATCTGTCTGCTACTCATTCTGTACAATTCTTGTTGCTCACCTCCATAGAGGATCTGCCCCTCACAATATGCTAGTCTTCTTCATGAGTTTTATTTTTATTTCTCTTTTGGATAAGTTTTATTGATGCTTTTTCTCTTTACATCAATTATTTCCCACCTCCCCTCCTCCACATTGAATGCTTCAATATGACAACTGATATAGAGACCATTTCTGATAATATATGTGATATATTGCCCTATATATGCCTCTATATGATAACTGCCATGAGGTAGGAAGTATATGTCATTATTTCTTTTCCAAGACTATCATTGTTTTTTTTTTTTCATACTTGGAGTCAAACTTCCTTGAAGTGATCTTTTCATTTACATTGTTGTTGTCATTTCGTGTATTTTCTTGGTTCTGCTTTACTCTGCATCAATTCATACAAATCTTCCTAGAATAGATGGACCAGTTAATAGCTCCAAAAATCATTCAGGGTGTGCCTGACAAAGATCATTTTCATTTAAGATTTCTTATAGTTTTGAGCTTACATGACTAACTAGTTGGCCTGGGTAATGCCAGGTGGAATTCTAAGAATGCTATATCTGGCCTCATCTTCATTTTGATCCCAGGCCCATTGTGAGGAATGGAGGAACAAGATATGGAGGTGTCTTTCTAGTTCCCAGGAATATCCTTGTTCTTGAATCTGATTGTTCTGGCCCTGGCTCATTAATGACTACAGCACTTAATTGCCCTTTAATAAGTCAAGGGGAATCTATTTTTGGCCTGTAAGATTATGAGTTTTTAGGTTTACTGTGGCCAGAGTCAAGATAAAGTAGATCATCGTCTTCTCTTGTCATTTCTAGAAACAGTCTCCCTTTATTTTTATAGAGGGTATTTTGTAGTTATATTTACAAAATTTTCTATGTGTTGGTGGGTTGTCATAGATATGTATTTTGGAGTTATTTTCAGTGGAATTTATCATACCCTTGATCATATTAGAAAGGCTTCTGATTTGTCTCTATTGTATGGAATGTTGACTTGTAGCTTTAGATGGTTACTACATACCACTGCAAGGAAAGATCCATATATTCTTATGTTTTGTAATACAGTTTTCAAAATAAGTATTGCATTTTGTCAAAAACATTTTCTGTATTATTGATATAACCATGTGTTTTGTTGTTTATTAATATTAGATAACAGTAGGTAGATCCCAACTAATAATCTATTATTGATATTATTATTGAATCTACTATTGAACCAACCCAGTATTCCTGGTATAAATCTAACCTACTCATGGTGTATATAATTTTTTTAATATGTTGTAATAGCCCCTTATTAATATTTTATTTAAAATTTATATGTTGATATTCATTGGGGATATCTATCGTCTTCTTTCTTGGTTTTCTTTCCCTGGTTTAATTATCAAGCCCTTACTACTGGATATACCCAATTCCTATTTCTACCTCTGTGTTTTGTGCCTCAATAGTCTATCCTATGCTATCCTGCATATTATGGATTTTTTAATAAGAAGTTGAGGTTTTTCCTTTAAATATTAATTCCTGTTATTCACCTATTTTTCTGATTTTCCCATTATAACTTTTAATCTTTTGATCCTCTAATCCACTGATATTCTCTTTGCTTTCTCAATGAAAGTTTTTACATTCAGGTTTTTAGTAAAAAGGGAAAGTTTTGTTTGAAATGAAGAAAAACCTGACCAGGATATATGTTTTTGTTTTTTTCCTTTCATTCCCAGCCCCTACTGCTTTATTGCTAAAAACAAAAAACTAATCCCAAAAGTTTTATACATAGTTACAGAGTTTCCAACCTAGTTTTTTAAAAAAACAGTTCCTCTGTAGTTTCTTTTTTGGTTTTTTTGTGAGGCAGTCGGCGTTAGGTGGCTTGCCTAGGGTCGTACAGCTAGTGAGTATCATGTGTCTGAGGCAGGATTTCAACTCAGGTCCTCCTGACTCCAGGGCTGGTGCTCTATCTACTACACCACCTCACTGCCCCAAAACAGTTCCTCTTCACACCATCAAAAGAATAAAATCCCTCCTTCAAACCCCCAAAGATGCATAGATGTAACAGCAAGCTGCCTTTTCTAAAGTTTCAGGTATGAAATTCTAACAGTGAGAAATTCTAATAACATTACCTTGTAAAATATAATAACTGTGCAATGGAGTAGAGAAAGTACGTATAGTAAGTAAACAATCTTTCCTGCACTAAAGAAAGTCAACATAATATATAGAGTATAACATGTTTTCAAAAAGAAAAATAAACAAAAACTATCCTTGTATACCTCATTCATTTCCTTGTCCTGCCCTAGCCACATGAAAATAAACTTTTCATTTCTTAATCTTTCATTACTTGCTGTAGTTAACTTTTTGCTATTTGTTCAGTTTGCAAATATAATACCTTGCTCGTCTAAGTATATTTTAGAAAAAATGATTCAAGCTTCCCTCTTACTGAAAATTAATCTGTTTTCATTGGTTTTTACCTCAGCTATGAAGGAATTGTTGTTTTTAGGTGTTAGCTGTTGTCCTTTACTCCTTGGAATATCACATTCCAATTCTTCCTTTGGTTTCTTATGACTATAGAGTAATCCTATATTTTTGTGATTGTTTCTCCTCGGAATTTGAAGAATTTTTTCCTTGCTCACTGCACAGTTTGTTCTTTGATATAATAAGTCTGAAATCTGACTGCAATGTTTCTTAGTAATTAAAACTCTAGGTTTCTTTGTGTACTTGTTCTGTGGATTCTCTAATATTTATCATCTGTTTCCAATATTTCTTGGTAAATTTTCTGGATTATTTCTGAAGAGTATGGTATTAAAGGGTTTTTTTTTAAATAATGCTTTTCTGTAATATCTATAATCCTTAGATCTTCTCTTTGCATTCTGTTTCAAGTTCAATATTTCTTCGCCCCACCCCCATTATTTTTCCTTTTGTCACTGCATCTTCCCCAAGTAAATTATGTTCTTATTTTCTTTTGAACACTTGGCTATTGAATTCATTTGCTTTTTATTCTTGCTTATCTATCTCTTCCACTGACCTACTTTTCTGCTTTTTAAACAGTACGAGTAGTTTTGATGATTATCTCCTTATAGTATGGTTTGACCTCAGGAAATATGATATCCCCTTCTTTCCTACCTTTTCATCATTTTCTTTAAGATTCTAGACTTTTTATTCCTTTAAATAAATTTTGTTATTTTTTCTACCCTTATAGATTTCCTCCTGATAATTTGATTAGCATAGCAGTTATTTTAAAAATGATTTAAGTAAAATCATCATTTTAATTATATTGACATAGCTCAACCTTGAGAAATGACTGTCCTTTGGTAATATAAGTAATTCTTTATTTCTGTATAGAGTGTTTTATAGAATATTAATATGACATATATATCTTGGTAAATTGGCTCCCAATTTGTATTTTTTTATTTTTTGTGGGAGCCAAGATGGCAAGAGAAATCAGGAAGTTGCCTGAGCTCCCCCGAGTTTCCTTCAGAAACATTAAATCAAGTCTCTAAGTGGGTTCTGGAGCAACATAACCTACAAAAAGATAGTGAAACAATTTCCAGCTTAAGATAACTTATAAGGACTTCAAGAAAGGTCTGTCTCACTTGGGTAAAAGAGGAGCGCAGCCCAGAGCAGATGGTGTCTGGGCAAGCCAGCTGGAGGCTCTTAGCCACAGCACAGATCAGAAACTGAGGCACCTTGGTCCTGGCTCAACAGGGCAGTGGCACAGCTGGCCAGCTGTGAGGCCTCAGCACCAGCACAGAAGGCAAGTTTTTGGCCCCAGAAACCAGACAACAACTTGGGCTGTACCACCCCAGTGCTGTGAGCAAGATGCCAGCACCTGAGGCCCCAGCACCCAAAGCAAGTGACCAGGCCACTGACCCCCAGGCACAAGAAGCTTGGGAGAGTGCCCCCTGTGCCACACAAGGAGAGCTCAACTTTAAAAGCTACAAAATGGCCAAAAAATTAGCAAACATTGACCTTAGAAAGTTACTATGGTGACACAGATCAGAACACAAACTCAGAAGGAGACAACATTGTCAATATACCTACATCTGAAACCTCAAAGGGGAAAATGAATCGATCTTAAGCCCAAAAAATCCTTCTTGGAAGAGCTCAGAAAGGATTTTAGAAGTCATATAAGAGAGGTAGAAGAAAAATTGGGGAAAGAAATGAAAGATATGCAAGGGAGAGTCAACAGCTTGGGAAGGAAGGACAAAAATTGACTGAAGAAAACAGTTCCTTAAAAAATACAATTGGCCAAATGGAAAAAAAAATCCATTGATGAAAACAACTCTTTAAAAAGTAGAATTGGCCAAATGGAAAAGGAGGTACAAAAGCTAACTGAAGAAAATAGAAAATAATTCCTTAAAAACTACGGTTAGGCAAATGAAAGGTAATGACTCTATGAGACATCAAGAATCAGTCAAACAAAATCAAAAGAATGAAAAAAATAGAAGAAAATGTAAAATACCTTATTGGAAAAACAACTGACCTGGAAAATAGATCCAGGAGAGACAATATCAGAGTCATTGGACTACCTGAAAAAGATCCTGGAGAGCATCTTTCAATAAATTATCAAGGAAAAGTTCCTAATATCCTAGAACCATAGAATAAAATAGTCATTGAAAGAATCCACTGATCAACTCCTGAAAGAGATGCCAAAATGAAAACTCCAAGGAATGTTATAGCCAAATTCCAGAATTATCAGAGGAAGAAGAAAATATTGCAAGCAGCCTGAAAGAAACAATTTAAATATCGTGGAGCCACAGGATTACACAGGATTTAGCAACTTCGATATTAAAGGATCATAGGACTTGGAATATGATATTCTGTAAAGCAAAGGAGCTTGTATTACAACCAAAAATCAATTACCCAGCAAAATTGAGCATAATCTTTCAGGGGAAGAGATTGACATTCAACGAAATAGGGGACTTTCAATTATTCCTGATGAAAAGACCAGAGCTGAACAGAAAATTCAGTCTTCAAATACAAGACTCAAGAGAAGCATAAAAAGGTAAATAAGAAAAAAAAAGTTATTCAATAACGTTAAACTGTTTACATCCCTACGTGGGAAAAGGATACTTGTAACTATTTTTTGTTTGTTTGTTTGTTTGTTTTTTTGTTTTGGTTAGGCAACGGGCTTAAGTGACTTGCCCAGGGTCACACAGCTAGTAAGTGTTATGTGTCTGAGGCTGGATTTGAACTCAGGTCCTCCGGAATCCAGGGCCGGTGCTCTATCCACTGCACCAGCTAGCTGCCCCCTTATACTTGTAACTCTTGAGAGTTATATCTTTTTTAGAGCAGTTAAAAGTGATATAAGAGGGTATGGGTATAAAGGGTGGAAAAAGAAAAGAATAGTACTTGGAGAAGAGGAAAGAGGGATGCCAAATGGAGTAAATTACATCACATGAAATGGTACAAAAGACCTATTACAGTAGAGTGAAAGAAGGGAGGGGGATGAGCATTGTATGAACCTTACTGTCATTGGATTTGGCTCAAAAAGGGAACATACATGCTCAGTTGGGTATAGAAATCTGTTTTACCCTATAGGGAAACAGGAGGAGAAAGGGGAAAGAAGAGGAAGGGGGGTGGATAGAAGGCAGAGCAGAAGTAGTAGGGGAAAGGGGAAAGAAAAGGGAAAAGGGCTGATACAAGGGAGGTCAGATTGAGGGAGGCAGTGATCAGAAGCGAAACACTGGTGAGGAAAGAAAGGGTAGAAGGAGAGAGAAAAGTATAAATGGGAGGAAAATAGGGTGGAGACAAAGACACAGTTAGTAATCATAACTATGAATGTGAATGGGATGAACATTTCCATATAATGGAAATGAATAGCAAAGTGAATTAAAAACCGTAATCCTACAATATGAAGTTTGCAAGAAACACGTTTGAGGCAGAGAGATACACACAGAGTAAAGGTAAAAGGCTGGAGCAGAATAAATTATGCTTCAGCTGAAATAAAAAAAGCAGGGGTAGCAATCCTGATCTCAGACAAAGCAAAAGCAAAAATAGATCTAATTAAAAGAGATGAGGAAGGAAACTACATCTTCCTAAAAGGTACCATAGACAATGAAGTAATATCAATACTTAACATATATGCACCAAGTGGTATAGCATCCAGGTTCTTAGAGGAGAAGTTCAGGGAGTTACAGGAAGAAATACAGAGCAAAACTATACTAGTGGGGGACTTCAACCTTCCCCTCTCAAAATTAGATAAATCTATCCATAAAATCAACAATAAAGAGTTAAGGAGGTAAATAAAATTTTGTGAAAAGTTAGATATGATAGACCTCTGGAGAAAGCTGAATGGGTATTGAAAGGAATATGCCTTTTTCTCAATGGCAGATGGCACCTACACAAAAATTGACCATGTATTTATTTGGACATTTAAACCTCACAACCCAATGCAGAAAAGCAGTAATATTAAATGCATCCTTTTCAGGTCATGATGCAATAAAAATTCCATGGAAATATAGACTAAAAATTAATTGGAAACTAAATAATCCAATCCTGAGTGGGCAAACAAGAAGTCTTGAAAACAATCGATAATTTCATAATGTGAAAACATACCAAAACTTATGGGATGCAGCCAAAGTAGTTCTTAGGGGAAATTTTATATCTCAAAGTTGCAGGATATAAAATAAGCCCAATTTTTTTTGCATTTTATAATTATTTTAATGACCTTTCCATTTCTTTTACTTCATCTTGTATTTTATTATTGCCATAAGAATACTAATGATTTTTGTAGGGTGTTTTTTTCTGATACATTACTGAAGTTATCATTTTTAAAAATTTGATTCTTTGCTAATTCTTTGGGGCATTCTAAGTAAACTATTATGTCAACTGCAAATAAACTTTTCTTGTGCCCTTGCTAGTGTTTATGTTTTTAATCTCTTATTGCTATGGGTAGCTTTTGTAAAACTACATCAAATAATAATGTGGAGAAAAGAGCCATCTTTGCTTTATCCTTGCTTTTATTAGAAAAGCTTGTACTATTTCCTTATTGAAAACAATGCTTATACATCATGACCAATGTGAAAATATGCTTAATGTGAATGTATGAGTAGAACCTATATCTGATTGCACACTGTCTTGGGGAGGGGAAAGGAGAGAGAGGGGGAGAAAATTTAAAACTCAAAATCTTATGGAAGTGAATGTTGAAAACTAAAACTAAATAAATAATTTTTAAAAAGATGATTGTGCTTTTTTGTTGTAGCTAGGAAACGAAAGCCAAAAAGCTCATCATTTGCGATTGTTTAAAAAATTGTGGTATATGAATGTAACAGAATATTACTGTGCTGAAACAAAAAACATGATGAATTCAGAGAAACAGAAATTGTTACATGATCAGATGGATGAAATAATCAGAGCAAAACAAAAAATCCTAATATACATGTCTACAATAATAAGGTAAAAGATAACCACAAAACAATAAAAATGAATGTTGCATTGTATATATTTTGTATTGATCAGTTTTGCTGACTTTTTTCTCTTTAAAAATTTAGCCAATGCTGAGTCTTAAAATCTAGCTAGTAGTGCAAACTCACGAGGAATCTCACTCACCCCAATCATTGTTCTAATAAACCTTGTCTTTAGCTGAAAGAAGACTTGGTTTGAATTCATTTGGGCAAGACTCGTGTCTCTTGCTCTCGCTATTTTGGGGTCCCAGTACCCCTAAACCTCGATAAGTATAAGCCATTGGCCAGATTTTAAGAATCTGAGCACCTTAATGGAGGCGAAATGTATCTTATATACAGAAAGACTGTGAGAGGGATCTAGGAGTGGCCAAGTAGTCTGAGGGGACTATGAGGGTAATACTAATTTAGCTCTTGCTCATTCCCTTTTCCTGATTTTTAAAGTCTATCTTAAATCTTTAGCCCTTTATAACCTGTTTGTCCCTGGATGATTCATCTTTTTTCTTTTAGCTCTCAATTTAGCCTATCTTTCCCGGAAGGAAAAAAAAAGCCAGAAATATAGAAGAATTTATTTATTGTTTTCTCAACTTTCCTTAATTATCCTTCTCTTTGTTTCTCTTGTTTGGAGTGTTTGCACATCAGATAGTCTCATCCTGAAAAGGGGTATGGGGGAACACCCAGAAATGACTCAAATGCTTCTTTTTTGTTGAAGGTTCATCTTTTTCTGTTCACTATTAAGATCAGCTTTTAAGGATATGTTATAATTCCAGTCTGAATGCCTTTGCTTTTTGGAATATCCTATTCCATTCTTCCCTCCAGTTTCTTGTGACTATGGATAAATTCTGGGTTATTCAAATTGATGTTAATTCATATTTGAAGATCTTTCTCCTGGATTCTTACAAAATTTGTTGTTACTAAAATTGTGAAATTTAACCATCATATGGAGTTTCAAGGCCCTCCCTCACTTCCATCCCCCCAACACTGGTAGATGGATTTGATGAAAAGGACTTTGTTATCTGTATTAAAAAGTTTTGGCCATTTTTAAAAATTATTTCTTGCAATGTGGCAGTTTTGTTTTTTTTAAAATTTGTTGTATTCTAACTGGAGATGTTTGGTCCTTAAGTTATCTCTTCATATCCTGTCTTAAAGATATTTTTTTTTTGTTTTTTATAGAATTTGTATGTTCTTTTAATGTTGGTACCTTTTGTTTTTCTTCTATTTCTGTATTTAAGTTCCACATCTGTCATTTTCTTTCAAAACCTTTATTCTTTGGAGATCTTCATTTTGTCTTCTAAGTTCTATAATTTCTTGTTCTTTTAAAATTTTGCTTTGAGATCTTTGATTTCTGACCTTAAGTTGTGCTTAATTTAGCCCAGTAATTTTATTTGTGCTGATTGTTGTTGAATTTTTTTGCTCTTGTTTAATGATCACTGGATATTTCATAGAATTCTCATTTTGATCAGGAATTTTGGTTTATTTTCCTTCATTGTATGCATAGTTATTGTACTCTGGATTTTTTTTTTGACATTTTACTCAAATTCCCTGTCTTTATGAGTGTTTTATCTGCTTGTGAGATAGGTTTTTAATCAGGCCTTATCTCTTAGCCTTCTGGTATTTCAGCCTTGTCCTTGTACACTCAGACATTTATGTCTTGTTTCTATTCTTCTTACTCTTTGGCCGCTTTCCCTTCCACAACTGTACAGATCATAACACCCCTATTTTCCCCCCAGCCTAGGCAACATTAGCCTCCTTGGGTTAAATGTGTTGGGGACTGGCCAGAGCTGATTTCTAATCCCCTTTCCCTCAGTCTTGGAAGCTCTTTTCCCTCTACTCAGCTTCATATTGTCCTTGTCTTTCATCCCTTCTCCTCTAGTTTCTATTTACTTGGCTTTTCTATGCAAAATCAGTATTTTCTATATCTTGTAAGGGGAGGGAGCTTTAAGCTGAGTCACTGTTCTGGGGAGACCAAGTAAAGATTGCCAAAACTGTACCCTGAAGCACATTCTAGAGTACACTAACGGGTTAGGGGGGGTATCTCTTCTCTACTGCTTTTGACTTGAGCCTCCACTGTTAACCCCTATTTCTGTTTAAATATTTTACATCTATTAACTTATACAAAGGTATATTTACTTTGAAAATATGGCAGAATCAAAGTTCAGAATTCCTTCCTCCCCTCCCCTTCCATCCCCATTGCCCAGCATCTTGAGGACATGATGTTAGCTTCATTCCTACATAGTTAGCTCAACCATGTTTATATCTAAATGCAGCATCCTACTGTATGAGGCTTTGTGTCAGGTACTCCTTCACCAAGACATCAATGCCAGACTGGTTATCTGCAAAACCCAAATTCTCCAAAGCGTCCTCTTTTCCCCCTAGTTGGCTTACCAGGACCATTTTTTCAGAATGTCTACACCTACCCCTGTATCTCTCCAAGGCACTTTATCATGACTCTCCTGGAAGCCAACTCCCTAGGCTGTGTCCATGGGGAGATGCCTATAAGAGACCCTGTGAGTATGCACCAAACCTCATGGTTTTGTAATGATTAAAATAACTTTTTTTTATCCTGTGTGGTATTTCTGTCTTCTTATGTTGTGAATTCATCTTTACTTACTCTGATAAGTGGCACATAATTCCTTTTTCTGAGGTTTTCAGGTTGTGAAGTTTGAAAGAAAACAACTATTCTGTCTTGCTGATTATTTGAGCTCCCTTTTTCTTTTAAGCGCTGCAAATTAGGCCATCGGGTGTTCAGGAAAGTACCTTCTTGTACTCTCCATCAGAGGTCGTTTTTCTCTCACCCAAACCTCATCATTTCTTAACTTAAGGCATATTTTTAAAAGCCATTGATCCTTCAGGTTCTGTCTGACTTGCTTCTAAAACTTCCTATTAGAATGTAACAGGGACTGCCTACTTTTCTATCCCAAGGGCTTAGCACAGTGCCTAGAATATAGTAAGCACTTAATAAATGATTTTGCTTTCATTCATTCATTTACTCAGCATCTATTCTTGCTGTTAATGGCCCAAGAAAACTGGCCATTTTTCCTTCCTGTTTCTTTGCTGAAGAGCTTCTGTTACAAACTTTACACTCTTGGCCTCTTTCCACTTCATTTCTTCTTTGGTCCATTTAGGTTTAGATAGACTTGTAAGGGTGGAGGTCAATTGATTGCTGATTGCCCCATTCCACTTGAAAGTAATTGCTCTCAGTAGGTGGGAATTAGTCAATCAGAACTAAGTGAGTCTAGAAGACTGTTCCAAATTGGGGGACATGAGGAGAAGAAGGGCTGGTCATTCCCCTAAGAACTAAGGTGAGATATACAGAATCAGGCCAGGGAGAGGAAGGAGTGTGACCCTATAGAGTTGAGCTAGAAAAAAATGGCAGCCCATGGACAAGTAATGAAAGGAGAAAGAGGAAGTAGGACTGAGCTGTGGGAGGGTATGTCTTGGGCAGGGTTGTTGACTAGCCCTATAGGAATCCCAGATCACAAAATTATATGATACCAACCACTTGTAATTACTCCTCAAGAACTGAGGGAGGTTCCAAGAAGGGGTCTGCTCTTTCTCCTGCTTCCCTTCCTGTGCCTATCTTTGCCTAAACAATTTTCTTTTTCTTTTTTTTTTTGTAAATTTTTTTTCCATAGGTTACTCTTTTTTAAAATGTATTTTTTTTCATCCTGGAAAAAGAACCTAACAAATGAAATGAGCATTTCTACATATACTGTAAAACAAGAGAGAACATTGTACATGAAACAGTGAATTTCTCTTTCTTTTAAAGTGTATAATAAATTCACCATGTAATTTTCAAAATTGTCCTTTTGGCCTCTCTTCTAATCTCTTTTCATTTCTTTGAGGGAAGAGGACCCTATTCCTACCCCCTTCCTTCTCACTTTCCTCTGTCCATTGAAAAAAAAAACTACAATCCTTAGAGCAAATATGCATAGTTAAGCAAAATGAGTTCTCACATTGTGTTCAAGTGTGTTTCAGTTTTCTCCCTGAGTCCCTCACTTCTCTCAGGAGGCAGATAGCACATGCTTCCTATAGGTTCTCTGAAATCATAATTGGTGATCACATTGATCAGAGTTCTTAAGTCTTTCAAAGTTCTTTGTCTTTATATCTTGTTTCTGTAGTAGAAATTGTTCTCCTGGTTCTGATTGTTTCATTTTGCATCAGTCCATATAAGTCTTCCCAGGTTTGTCTGAAATGGTCCCTTTTATCATTTCTTACAGCACAATATTCCATTACCTTCACAAAACATAATTTGTTCAGTCATTCCCCAATTGATGGGCACTACAAAAATAATTCACAGTAATTTCACAATATTTCTGGGCTCCCCTCCCCACACCATTGAAATCTCCCTTATAACAAAGCAGAACTAACAAAATGACAGTTGGACAGTGGTCAAACATTCTGTTCCTGTAATTTTCCATCTACTGAGAGGAGGGAGGTATATTTTATCATCTCTTCTTATTTTTTTTTTCAGCCAAAGACAAGGTTTATTAGAGCATCCATCATATTGGGCAGACTCTTAAAGAGTCTGAACATTAGTGAGCTAGTGGCTAGATTATAAGAATCTGAGCCCTAAACAGTTTTCTTCCAGGAACCTGACTTTTGCCTCAACCACAAAAAGGCCAGAAGATAAATAGAAAAGTAAAGTAAGAATGTGGAAATATGTTTAATATGATTGTACATGTATAGCTTCTATCAGATTGCATGCCATCTTAGGGAGAGGAGAAAGAAAGGGGAGGGAGGGGGGAAATTTAGAACTCAAAATCTTGTAAAGTGAACGTTGAAAACTAAAAATTAATTAATTTAAAAAAATGTAAAGTAAGGCAGAGAACCCAACCTCTGCCCAAATGTTAGAACTTTTCCTAACTAGGAGCTTGAAAATATATTGAGTATGCTCCTCACTTTTTGTTCAATATAAACTTTCTTAAATAGCAAAAGAAGGAATCTTGTGGAATTAAAGGGCTGTTATAATGTGCCTAGGCTTAAAACAAGCTAATTATGTAACTGTTAAGGATAGCTAGATGAGCAGGTATTTATTAAAGCATTTACAGTGTGCTTTAAACTGTGATAAGCACTTGGATTACAGATACAAGAAAACAAGACTATCGACTCTTGAGGAGCTTACATTCTAATGGGGGAAAGACAGCGTGTAAAGGAAACACAGAAAGGGGGGGAAGGAGTGGGAAGGATACCCTTGTTGGAGCAAGGCAGCTGGTGAGGAGTGAGTTGAGCCAAAAGTGAAGTGAGCATGGCTGGGGCCTCTGAAGTTTTGGGTGTCTGCAATCAAGAATCATGAATCAAGACAACAGACCTCAGGGTGGAGATTGCTCTAAAGTTTTCTAGCAATTATGATCTTGTGTTTTGGGGCTACAAGACTTCAAAGGCTTCAAAGTGAGGTTCACAAGACCAGTAATATAAGTAGCAACTCTTATTCATTCTTCATCCTCTTTTTTTGGATAGTGACTTTAACATTGAAATTCTGGTCGTGTTAAGTGTAAATAAGATTTGCTTTTTGCCTTTTCTGCCCCATTCATGTTGTATAGAAAATTGACTGTCATATAGAAATACTGTTTTGTGAATTAAATTTCTTAACAAGATTGTCAAATTTTTTAGTTGCTGAATACCAGATTATGTAGTAGGCCATTGTTTGGCTTGTGGCTGTATGGTGGTGACAGACATGTGCTTGGGTTTAGATAATAGAATACAACTTTATTTTTGTGTATGTAAAGTCAGTGGGGTTCACCTCCCTTCTTTATTTTTCCTTTGCAGCACATTGGAGGTGGTTGTCTCTGTGCCTTTTGTGCTGTGGGATTCTAATATTAATGCACATTGGCTTCAAGGTTCTGCCTTCTGCCCTTTGTTTTCCCAAATCCTTAGTGGTCTCATCTTGTATGCAATGGAAATTCTTATGCAAAAAATTCCAGTACCAGAAGGGTCAATCTTGAAGGTTATTCCCAGGGATTTGGTTTAAATTATAAATATTAAAATAAAAAATATATTTTAGATATGTTCATTTCCTTTATGTCTGAAATATTTTTATAGCTTTCCTTTTATTATTAAAAGAAGTCATGTTGTTATCAAAACAAATGGACACATGTACAATCAGGCTGCATCCTCTTGTTCTGGATGTGAGACATTTTTCTTATCCAGGCATGTGGGAAAAGAGCCCTTGTGAGGAAATTCTGGTACTTTACACAGAGGAACAGATAGATATCTGGCTTGTGTTGACACTTTCATACCATTTGTTATTTAGATTTTAAGTTTTTTGAAGGCAAGGTCCATATCTTATCCATTCTTTGTAATTAAATAGTGACTAATGCAGTTTGGCACACTCATTTAATGATCAATATTTATTGTAGTGAAGGAAAATGAATACTTTTCTTGTGGGTCTAATGCATAGGCATTATAAATCAGTTATCTTCACACTTCAAATTCTGGGTCCTTTTGCTTGCCCCATCACCTTGGAGTATTTTTCCAAGAGAAGAGTAGAGGGTCCTCAGAAAATTCTGGTTCAGGTGAATGGCAAATAACCAAATCTGTTTCCTGGTTTGCTTTTACCAAACTTCTCTTGCTTCATGGGAAGAGCACTTATCTCTTTGGGGTCAGTGCAGAAGGGCAGCACACCAACCCTGTCATTCATACTCTTTCCACCCTCCTTTGCATCAGTGTTTTTCCACACAAAGGCTCATTCCCTCTTTTCTGGACTCACGCAGAAATTGAAGAGGACCCCGAACTTCTGACCTCCTCTTCCTTGTGAAATTCTCCAGATACTGCACCAACTATTAATCTGCTCAGAAGCCTTACTTTACAGACCCTTGAGTTTGTGTCTACTGCTATACTTTCTCTGACCCCATCACTGAGGCTCTGTACTGGCACTGAAGTAAGTCCAGGGCAGCTTTCAGGCATTGCATGCCTTTTATCACCTCCCATTCTCTGTATTTAACCTTTCAAACCTTTTCAGATTTTGACAATATAAGCCAAAGGTCTTTTCTGACCACTGCTGATCTTCCTCATATGTTCTTGAGAAACTAGTCTGATCTGGTTATCTTCTCTCATGAGATTTAATGTACCATGAGATGAAAATAAAAGCCTTAAAACATGTTTTGTGGTAATTCCTTAGCTCCCTGGACATTCAACTAATAGATAGATGTTTAGAGAGTACTGACTTTTGAGCAAGGTGCTGTGCTAGGTGCTGTACAAAAATGAAACACCACTTCCTTCAAGGTATTTGCATTTTATCAGGGGAAACAACATGTATACATACTAATAAATACAAATTTATACACAAACTCAAAGTAATTTAGGTAGGATGGGGGAACAGTACTAGGAAAAATGAGGGCAGGTCTAATGTAGAAAGTAGCACTTTAAAGGGAACTAAATATTCTTAGTAAGTGTTTTTTAATCACTTAGTATGTGCTAGGCAATGTGCAAAGCTCTGGAGATAATAAAGATAAATATTTAGCTGTATTCCTGAAGAAGCTCACATTATAATGAGGGAGTTAATATACAAATAACTCTATACATGTAAAATATATTCAACATAAAGGGAAGATAACCTCAGAAAGGAGGGATGAGGGTTTGAGATGTAGGGGTGGAGTATTACCAGAAAAGGTCTCCTGCAGAAGCAGAGATTTGAGTCTTGAAGGAAGCCAGGGGGCAAAAGTGAAGAAGGAGAACATTCCTGGCACAGGATATAACCAGTGCAAAAACATGAAGATGGAAGATGGAGTGTTGTGTGTGAGGAAGGGTAAGGAGGACAGTGGAGGGGGATCACAGAGTATACAGAAGGGAGTAAAGTGTCAGATGAGTGGAAAGATAGGAAGGGGCCAGGTTATGAAGGTCTTTAATTGCCAAAGATTTTATATTTGATCCTGGAGGTGATAGGGAGCCACTGGAGGTTATTGAGTAGGAGAGTGGCATGGTTAGACTTATGCCTTAGATCCATTGGCACCTGAATGGAGTATAGAATGGAGTCCTTGAAGCAAGGTGACCAACCTGAAGGCTGTTGTAGTAGTCCAGGCAAGAAGTGATGAAGACCTGAACTGGGGTGGTGGGCCATGTGAATAAAGAGAAGGGAATATAAATGAGAGATTTTGTGGAAATAAGAGTGATAAGATTTGATATCAGATTGGATGTATGGGCTAAATGAGTGAGTGTAAAGAGTCAAGGATGACACCAGGGTTGTGGGCCTGGGAGGATGATGGTACCCTGGACATTTAATGAGAAAATTGGGAATGGGAAGAGGTTTGAGGAGGGGAGAAAGATAATGAGCTCTGGATTGGACATGTTAAATTTGGGATGCCTGTAAGATTTCCAATTCAGTATGTCCAAGAGATAGTTGGTGATTTGAGACTGAAATTCCTGAGCCATGTTAGAGCTGGATATATAGATCTGGGAATCATCTGCATATGAGATCACCAAAGACTCGGTCCCAGGAAAGAGCCTTCTGGTTCTGAGAGATAGAATTAAGGAGCAAGTGTATTCCATGCATAGAAACCAGCCTGTGCAAAGGTCTGGAGAGAGAAGGCAAAATGTTGTGTATACAGAATAGTAAGTAGGAAAGTAGAAATGGTAGAAAGAGGGTGTGGAGTGACTTGGTCTGACTCAGGTCTTGATCCTGATTTTAATACTTCATCTTTTTTCTTTTACAGTGCTCAGTAGGGACTCTGGATTATATTTTAAAACGATGCCAGTTGGCACTGCAGAATGTGCCGGATGATATGGAGCCCCAAGCTACGCGTTTGAGATTCCTGGAGTCCTCGGTTATCAGGCAGGGGGAGGAAATTCATAATGAGGTAAGACTGTGGGAGAGATGATTGATGCAGATACATTGTGAAGAGTTTATCAGCATCAGGTATTGGATACATTTCTCATTTCTATATTATTTCTCTGGGGTACACGAGGGTGTTCAGAGAGGACTGGCACTTCCGGGGTGAAGGCTGCTGAACCCTTTTAAGGGCTGCTTATCTACCATTGGTGTCTACTTCAATCAACTCTTATCTGTGGCTCCATGAAGCTGTAGCATGCTCAGCATACACACCTCTGTAAACCATCTCCACAGATGGGCTAAACCAGTTGTTGAGTCAGGGCAGTGCTCACCTCAAGTATGCAGAGACTCCATTCCTTGAGGAGTGGGCAGATGAGAATAATTTTTTCTTACGACCATGAAGGCGACTGAAGCAGATTCTATGGAGTGCTTAGAGCTTCATCAAACATGGAAGACACCAAGGTCATCCATATCCCTGGCCATTGCCAATCATCCTGACTTTTGTTCTGCCACTGGATTTCAGTGACTCCAGAAGAGAGCGAGGCTGATGACTTTATGCACCTCTGCCTCACTTAAATCCAATTCATGTGTAGTTAAGACATCACCCTCAAGATAGCTTTGTCCTCTTCAAAATGAAGGACAAACAGCAAAATTATTCGTCTATCTCTATGTTGTAGAAGACTATATTATTGGTTTTCAGGCCTATATCTTCAGGTTAAAAGACAGTCTTGATTCTCAAAGGAATGGCGATTTACCTCTGTTTCTGAAACTTAAATTCAAGGATTCATTTCAATTCAACAAGCATTTATCAAATTTAACCACATTACCCTCTCTCCTCCATTCACTCAACTCCACTAACTCCCTGTCGCCTCCAAGATTAAATACAAATTCTTCTGTTTGGTATTTAATACCCTTCGTAATCTGCCCCCCGTCCTACCTATCCAGTCTTCTTATTCTTTACACGTCCTATGTACTCAGCAATCCAGTGACACTGGCCTCCTTGCTGTTCCTAGAACTAGATACTCCCTCTTCCTGACCCTGGGCATTTTTACTTGCTGTCCCCCATGACTGGAAGCCTTTCGTTTCTCCCCTTTACCTCTTAACTTTCCTGGTTTCCTTCGAATTTTGGCTAAAATCCCACTTTGTCCAAGAAGCTTCTCCATGTCCCCCTTAATGCTAGTCCCTTCCTCTGTTGATTATATCCAATACATATCTTGTTTGTACATAGATGTTTGCATGTTGTTTCCCCTGTTAGATTGTGAGCTCCTAAAGAACAGGTTTTCTTCCCTTACTTTGTATCCTCAGCTCAGTGCCTAGCACATGTAGTAAGCACTTAATAAATGTTTTTTGACTAACTGCCTGCTAAATATCTGATACACATTATAGATGCTGAGGGATTGGGGGTGAGGATAACACAAATACGAAAAATTAACTAGCCCTTGCTCTCAGAGAACTTGTTTTTTATTGGGTAGGTATAATCTTCAGACAAGTATATAATGTACAAAGGAAAAATAATATAAGATGGAAGGACCATGAATAAATGGGATCAGAGGTTGCTCCTGAGCTGTCCTTTGAAGGAAGTGTGAGGTTCTTTGAGTCAGAAGTGAGGAAGAAGTACATTCCAGTCAGTCAGTTAGTATTTATTAAGCACCTACTATGTGCGCCAGGCGCTGTGCTAAGTGCTAAGGATACAAAAAGAGGCAAAAAGATAGCCCCTGCTCTCAGGGAACTCCCAATCTCATGGTGAATTGTAGACATGAGACAGTACAATGGCTTCACTAATCTGAGCCTTTACTGGTGTTGGGATTCCCTGTAAGGGAGCAGCAATGAAGCCTCCTTTCTAGTATCTGGTGTGGTGACCAAGAAATCTTCCAGGAATCATGAGATTGGAAGTTCTGGCAGCGTGGTCATTTCCCTGGTTATATTGATAGTGCACAGATTTGAATCCAGTGATTTTGGTTTGTTTCGCTTCCCTTCCCCCCCCCAAAAAAAAAAAAAGAAAAAAGAAAAAAAACCGCAACTCAACTTGAGGGGCCAAGCTAACAGTAGATGCTATTCTTGAATACACAACTTGGCCTCTCTTCTTCTCCTGTCCTTCTCTGACTTCTTGTCATGTTTTATTAACATCAAATGAGGGGGGAAAGTAAAACTGTATACACAGACTGTTTATTCAACAGCCAGAATATTGTCATTTGAACCCATCTGCTTCAGAATGTGTCTGGCAGTTTTTGTTTTTACATTGTGCATAGGGGGAGTGATCAAGAAACCTTAGCTGGGTGAGGCAGGCCAGCAACCTGAGGTTGAACGGAGACCTGGAATCTGTGTTTTGTGTGTTCCAACCACCCTTTTCTGTAGTGCCTCTGTCTTTGATTTTTCAAGGTTGTCTCCTTATTTGAGAGATTCATTCCACATGTCGAGGCATATTGTCAAATATTGTTCTCTTACCACACAAGCAGGCCTGGGTTTCAGTGTTTGCCCACTTGTGTGTGCTTAGTTCTTTACTGTTAAATGAAATCCTAAATGTATAGAATGGCTGTCCACTTCTCTTTTGTTTTTTTCACCCTTAAAGGCCAGAGAGATTCCTCTAATTTATTAATTATAAGATAAAGCTTTGTCGTTCCAAGTAAGAAAAATTGTAGGCTGTGTGAGCTGAGAAGGGTCCCTTTTTTTCTATGACTTTAAATGGTTTTAATTCAATTAAAGATTTATTTTGTTCTTACTGAGTGCAAACCACGGTGCAAGGCACTTGATGAGATACAGAGTTTAAATTGGACACCATCTCTGTATTCATGGAACTTAGCATCGTACTGTGAAGGCCCCATGAATTTGTAAAGCCTGGTGTCACATCTCAACTTTCAGGTTGCTTTCTTCGTATAAAAAGATGAAAGAACTTAGAAGATTTTCAAGAGTTCTTTTAACCTTAATCTGCTATATCTTTCAAAGCTACTGAAGTGGGTCATGTTATATCAAATTGAAACAAAAGTGTCATATCACTTTTCTAGTAGAATGTAAGGTTCTTGAGGACAACTTTTAGAGTTTTATTTTTATATCCTCATTGTTTAGCATTGTGTCCTGCCCATGGGACTAGCTTGATTAATGTTTGTTAAGTTGGGTTGGGGTATAGGTCACACATACCAGTAACAAAAAAAATAGACAATAATACATAGCATGTGAAAATGAAGTGATATATGACATCCAAGGTAGGAAGGTCCTGGTACTTGAGGGAGGTCAGAGAAAGCTTTCTGGATAAGGTGTTTGAGTTGGATTTTAACATATGGATTAGGAATTCAAGAGTTCAAGAGACAAGAGGATGATTTTCAAGGTGTACAGGACTCAGGAGGAGTGAAGCTGTGGAGACAGGAGGGCACAGGGCTTACTTGGATATAAAGAGCAGTCTGGTTTGGCTAGAGAGTCAAACATATGACAGAGTGAATGAAGTGATAAGGCTGCAAAGACAGAGTGGAGCTGCAGTGTGAGGAGCCTTGAGTCCTGGCGGGGAGGAGGAGGGCGCGGTTTGAAGTTCACTTGGTAGGCACCAGAGACATTTTGAAGGGAAGGGCGATGTGACTAGATAGATGAGTGTATAAGGAAGTTTAGTTTCACAGCAGCATGGAAAAGGAGAGAATGTGCTTGTGGGACTTATTAGGAGGCTATATTGCAATAATCCAGGTGGGTGGTAAAGAAACCGGTATTAGACTATTAACAGTAGTAACAGAAAAGAGGTATTCAGGGCCTGAGATAGAACCGAGGTAGAGTTAACAGAAAATGGTAACTGTTTGGATATGAGAGGGGATTAATGAAAATCAAGGTTTCAAACAGAGGATAATCCTAATACCACCGGTGGAAATAGTGTAGTCAGAAAGAATAGATTTAGAGAGGAAGAAAAATAAGCTTTGTTTTGAGCATACTGCATTTGAGGTAGTGATGCGACATCCACATGGAGGCGGTTTGTAGTCAGTTGGAATGTTGGGCTGAAGATTGGAAGAGAGTCAGAGCCAGAATGAAATTACCAAGGGAGAAACAGTAGTGAGAAAAGGTAGGGTCAGAGGGTAGGGCTAACAAACACAGAACCTTGAAACACCACCTTAAAGAACTGGAAAGCAGACAAATCTGATAGAGAGTCAGCATGCCTAGGAGGACAGGGTGTCAAGTCAATAGAGTCAAGTGTTACTGGAAGATGTAAAAAAGGATTAAGGCTCTAAGGAGGCCATTGGATTCAAGAGGAACTGCAAGGGATAAGTCTGAGCACCTTTTCAGAAGGGCTTATTTGAAGTGTTCCCTTCAAGTTCCTAAGACATTCCTAAAGGAAGTTTGCTTTGCTCCACCAACTGAAAGTTCTACTTTCTAAAATTGGACTGCCTCTCTGAGCTACAGCCAAGTGCAAGTTGTTCTCCTTTGCTTTATGAGTCTTTTCTAAAGGGAAAATCTGCCTATTTGTATACTTTTTCTTTAATAAAACATTCTGCTTTTTAGTTGCCTCGTTTTATTGTTGCCTACCTCTCTTTGTTACTTTGTTTGCTTTTTTCCTTAGACAGTGGGAATAGGTTGGGTTTGTCCACCATACTGAGTAGCACATTCTTCCTCCTGATCCCCAAGAATAAAATTGAAGATCCAAGGCCATTTAGAGAAGACTAAAAAACCTTTTACTGTAAGGACGATCTGGGTGATTTGCAGTTATCAGAGAACTCTTTTCTGAACTCCTTTACACTTGTAATAGAGTGATTAGGTACTCATTTTTTCTTTATCATTGCTATTGTTTTTATCAAGGTTATTGTGTCCATTGTGTAGCCCACTGTAGCTATGGTCAAGACCTCAGTCTCTAGTAACTAGATTTTTTTTTAATCTTATTTTTGTTTTACTGTTACTTGCTTCTCCAGTCTTTCCTGTTAGCAGAGTTTTCATTCATCTAATTCAGTCTTAAGTATACAGTGAGAAGCTCAAGCTCATTTGAAAGGAGGATTGTATAGTCTGTCTTATGTCACAACTATAAAGAGTAGCACTATTCGTGCCACTGTGAGGTTGATGTGCATTTTGAGTGCTCCGAGAAAAATGAAATCATGGCAGGGGGCTGGTGGGTACAAAAGAGAGGCAATATAGATCACCTCCATGGGCAGCATCTAATAATCAGTGCCTTTTAATAATTGACTGAGATGCTTCAGTACACAAAATGTCAAATAGTGCTGGTGGCCTTTACTACCCAGCATTGACTGGTTTTCTGAAAACAGGCTTTTAATCATGATGTCAAGGACACTGACAGTGGGTTGATGTTGGACATAAGTGTACAGTCCTCTTACTCCTTTGCATTCCTCTGACTTCATTGGCCTTTAGGGCTTATGGCAGCTAGGTGACCACTTTATTAGCCTATTGAACTCAGTCTTCTTTACCTACAAGGAAGACTTCTCTGTATAGTAATTTCTGTTTTATAGCGTGGTCAGGTAGTAAAGATTTTCTGGCTAATCAATTTGCTGGTTAACATTTTGTGGTAAACAATTTTCTGGTTAATAGGAGGCAACATGGTAGGGTGGGGAAAGTGCTGAATTTGGAGTCAGAGAACTTGAGTTTGAAGCCTGATTCTGTCACTGCCTGTGCCACCTTGGGCAAATCTTCTTCATCTGTGTAACAAGGAGTTTGGATTAAGTGACCTATACGTTAAGACTCCCTTTCCAGCACTCAGTCTTTGATCCTAGGACCTCATATCATAGATGGTTTACCAATTTGTTGTTAAATACAATCCAATAAAACATAGTACTTAAATAAGACTAAATATTATTTTTATCTTTCTTTGATGGTTCAGAAAATCCCTCAGGATATCACAATGTTTATAGGTCATAATCGTGAATATTAGTTATCATTGTACAATAGATATTTAAAAAGCTTAATAATAGGGGAGTTATGATCACATGTATGAAGATTGTAAATCAAAAAGGATTTAGTGAAAGCTGTGCCTCTTAATGTATCTCCCTTTGATCAATTTCTTAGGGGCATTTCTTTGCTCTACTAAGGTTCCCCACCCCCTCCTCAGTTCAACTGTTGATAGCTTTTCTTACACCTCTACTCCATTATTTATAAGAATTCTTAGAGAACGTGAGCCCTGGAGAGGGGATAGGGACCATGGCCCTGTCATAGTTGGAGATTTGTCAGTCAACATTACTGGACTTTGTTTTTTGAATCTTAGGTAACAACATTTCACTTCCGTGCTTACATAGTAAGCATGTCTCACCTCAGCATTTGTGCAGCTTTAGTTGTTGTTTTTTCCAAAGGGTGTGCAACTTCTGTTTTGCACCTTCCTTTCCTAGACTCTGATACTTAAGATGTCTTATCCTCATTCATACTCCAGGACTCAACCCAAGCAGCTGGGGATACACTTTACTCCTCTAAATTAATTTCAGTAAAAGAGTTAGCTGCTTTTCTTGGCATGGGTGGGACCTGAGTGAAATCCTGGAAGAGATCCAATGTGGTTTCATCTCCATTTCATTGAGATGAAAAGCAAGGCAATGAGGATAAATAAAATGTACAATAAATGTGTTTGATGCCAATAAAGAGTCTGCCTCCTGGGGAAGAACTAACATCATGGATCAAGCTGGACTGGGAGCTCTGCAGAGAAACTTGATGGTCAGGTTATGGGAAGGGACTTGAGTTCTTCCTCAGTTTGCGTGTGTGTGTGTGTGTGTGTGTGTGTGTGTGTGTGTGTGTGTGTTTTCCTGTTCATAATAGAGCCAAAAAAAAAAAAATCCAAACATTAGCCATTTATAGGAGAAGAAGAGACCTTTGTCAGTAAGAACAGGTAGGGTGTTCTCCTTTCTTTTTCTGCTCATTAGGTCCTTAGGTGTATTATCATCCTGACTAAAGTAATCAAGGTCTGAAGAGAGTTTAATTTACACAGGTGTAAAATTGGTATATTGTCATGTGCTACCACAATTCACCAATTGTCATAATTTGTTTGATTTTCTGGAATATCACAGCTGTCAGGATTGGTATGTATGTTTTGTCCTTTTCAGTAGAAATCATCAGACTTAAGATCCCAACCCTTTTTTAACTCTTGGTGCTCTGCTCACAGACTATTTATTGTGACATGAACAAATCTCATGTGAACTTCATTAGAAAGAGCTTGTTTTTCTCATGATAAATTCGTGGTTGAACTTGTATTCTCTTAGTTGAACTACACTTGTAGCCCTCTTTGAAAATACTTAGTTTACTTCTGTTAACTACTATCTTTTTAATACCACAGATAAGTTTAAGCAACTGTTGTCTTAATATTGTTCACATTCCTTTTTTTGTTTAAACAGCTTTCAGGGAAATCAGTTCTGCATATCAAGTAAACATTAAGTTAATGTAAGCTAAAACCTTTTCAGACTTTTGAAGTTGCAGTGTTTATACTTGGTATATTCTCAGGTTAGGTATTTAAGCCATTTTCATCATTGTTATACCTTCACAAGTTGCCTTTGTTTGCCTCAGGAAAATTCAATATGGATAAGCAAAAAAAAAAAAATTCTTTGTGGGAACAGGTGATGATTATAACCATGTTGACTCTGTATATGGAACATAACTACCATAGCAAAGTTAAGCAGTAAGACCTATACATTTCTTCAAAGGGCATAGACAAAAAGAAAAGAAATTTTTTAGAGTACATACAGTTGGTTCATAGAGGATAAAATGCCAAGTATGTTTTCTAACTGGAGGTAAATAAGAAAAGACTTGACAATAGGTAGGAAAATATTTGTTGACCCACACAAAGGTTCCTTTAGTCCCCACCTTTGTCAGCAGTTGCATAAGGAGTAAAATACATTTCCAGCATCTTTGCCACCATCTTGGTACATGTTAGTATTTTTGTTTGTTGAATGGGAGAGTGACTAGTTCCAGGGCTTACTTAGAAACTGTATCCTATATCTTTGAACAGTTGTGTGTGTGCATATATATATATATGTATATGTGTGTGTGCATGTGCATGTGTGTATGTATGTATGTATACAGGAAGGGCAGCTTGGTATAGCAGCTAGAGAGCCAACCTTGAGTTAAGAACACCTAGGTTCAAGTTCTACCCTTGACTCATACTTGCTATTTGACCCTGGGGCAAGGTACTTAATCTCTCAGTCCCTGGTAACTCTTTAAAACCAGAGTTCTTGTGCCTTTTTTTTTTTGTCATGAACCTCTTAGGCAGTCTGATAAATCCCTGGGATCCCTTCTCAGAATGCTTTTAAATGCATAAAGTGAAATACTTAGGAATACAAAGGAAACCAATTAAACTAAAATAGTTACTGCAATTTTTAAAAATTTCATGGACAAATGTTTTTAAAAACATTTCAGGTTAATAGTTCCTGCTCTAAGACTATAAGTTGTAGAACAGATGCTTATCTCTCTGTATTAGTAGAAAGAAGTTCCTCACTTAGAATTTCCTATAGCATTGAAATCTCTAGTGCCCTTCTCAAATCTTTAGAATCTTTTAGATGCACATAAGATCTATATGATCTATAGAAATTTGGCATGAACCTGTGGTTTAATCAGTGTAGGAATCTCCTAGTATTAGAAACTCCCTCAATTGATGAAGATTAGCATTTTGTCTGTAATTTATAGTCTTTAGTGAATAGCTGAGGACCTTGAGAGAAGTGATTTGCCCATGGTAACACAACTTATGTCAGAAGTGGAATTCAAACCCAGGTCTTCCCAACTTCAGCACTGGCCTTCTAGCCACTTCTAGTTGCTTCTTGATCTATATTGTTTGTTTCTTCTTTTTCTTTTTGGCACCTGAAATCCTTTCTGGGTATGATGATCTATCTCCATTTAATAGTGGATTAATGATTCAGGTTGTAATGCCCTTCTCTATTTTCTGTGTGATATATCAGCATGTGTTATGTGTAACTTAAAAAAAAAGTTTTTAATTAAAGGTTCTAGGCAAAAACAACCCTTCTGTTTGATTATATCCCTTCCATAGTTCAGTTCTTAACTTCCAACCTTCAGCCTAATCAAGTGACACCTATGGAGTCTATTTCATATATATATGTATATATATTTAATATTTTAAATATATATTTAATATAAATATACATTTCTTATATGTTTCTTACATATATGTGCATGTATGTATGTATGTATGTACACATACATGAAGGGCAGCTTGATATAGCAGCTAGAGAGCCAACCTTGAGTCCAGAACACCTAGGTTCAAGTTCTACCCTTGACTCATACTTGCTATTTGACTCTGGGGCAAGGTACTTAATCTCTCAGTCCCAGGCACTGTTTCTTTTCTAGAGCAGGGATTCATAACTTCGGATTTCAGAGATCTTCCTTTTCCAATTTCAAAAAATTAGTTTGAGGCTCCAAATGACATTAGAAATTATTTGTTGACTTTCTTTATGATTCCCATTAAGTTACTGTACATGAAGACTTGAATTGTTAAGACGTAGAATTTCTATGTCCAAAACCCAATTAATCATTGTAATTTTCTTCTATTTGTGGCCACCAGGTAGAGTTTGAATGGCTAAGGCAGTTTTGGTTCCATGGCCATCGCTACAAAAAGTGCACAGATTGGTGGCATCTACCCATGTCTGAACTGGAAGGACTGTGGAAAAAGATGGAATGTGTGGTAAGTAATTGAGTACTGAGGACAGTATTTTCAGAGACATATACTACCACAGTGAAAAAAAAGATGCATCTGTATGCTGATTTCCCCATAGATACTTTGCCCATGATAAATCAACTCTTCCAATCTCAGTTCATTCTTAGCCAGCTAAAATCTAGGGTTCTGTGGGTACCGCTTGGCAATAAAAAATTGTTAAATTTGTTGTTTAACGATTAAAATAAGCTCTGAAAAAACAATGAAAGGACTGAATAAGCTCTAGGGTTAGATAATAAGTAGAATATCAAGTACTTCATAGTAAGTACTAGGAACAATTAACCCAGCAGAGCAGCTAGTAGCTGTTGTTAATCCCCATTTTACAGATAAAGAAATGGAGTCGGGCATTGGGCCAAAGCCCAGGGGGAATCCATGTCAAAGATAGGATCAAAATTCAAAGATCTCTACATTTCTTCCTTCAAACTCAGACCACTGAACTTTTGTCAGTTTCTCACTCTCTTCCCCACCCTACTTTCTCTCCCTCCACCTTTTTTTTTTTTTGCATCTTGCTTTTAATAATACAAAGAATGACATTTTCCCACAAGTAAATTAATGCATAGGTTGTTGTAACACTGAGCCTGAGGCAATGACAGTTACAGCTAAACCTCCATGCTGTATGAAAGTTTACACCTGAGTACAGTCTGTTGCAGATTAATGGGATTTGGGTGAAGGCATCTTCCTATTCAAATAAAGTGTGGGTGCCTATTTCTGACAGTCTCCATTTAAGCTGCCATGCCAACTTCGGGATCCCAACTTAATTCCTATCCATGCTGGGCGTGTCAGAGCTCAGGATTAGAAAATATGAACGTACAGAGTTTGATTATAGCAGAAAAAATAAATTTTACTGTGTTGTTATTATTGTAGATTTCCAATTAACAACAGTTGGGGTGGGGGTTGCTCTAGACTTTAGGAATTGCATGTTTGATATCTTCAGGTATTACAGATATCATCCGTATTATGTATTATAAATTCCCCTTTAAAGGACCTGTGATTCAATAACGGTTTCATAATAGAAGAGAGTCTGTGAAGGGGAAAATGTGTTATTATTTTGTAGACCTTCAATGAAAACAACCTAAAGGAATCCTCCAGGGCTAGTTTTTCTACAATTGGTGTGGCATTACTGTGTGTTCAAATTGAAACAGTGGCCTCAGTGTCTTTTACATGACTCAGGATAATATTTATCAGTAGGGACTTACTGTTTGGGACAAGACAAGCTGAGAAGCTGCTTCTAATTGAAATTTAACCTTGAAAAAAATGTTTTATGACTGTTTAAGGATTTTAATCACACAATTAGTTTGAGCCATCGCAGGAAATTAAGTAGAATGATAATTGGATATGTCCATTCTTTCATATCTACTAATGTATAATATCTAAGAATCTAGGTGGGGATGGAGAGTAGGAATAGAGAAGAGAGGGTAGTAGAGGGATAGAGAAGGGGGAAGTTAGTTAATTTTAAGGCTCTATCCCTCCGTAGTCTATCTTTTTTTTTCCCTTCAATTTTAAGCAGTAGGGGGCAATGTTTAGCTACCATTTTGAGACAACAGGATTCTTGGCTTTGAGGAAAATGCATAGAAATGTACCATTAACTGTCAAGAATTATCCCTGTTGCTTCAAGTTAGCTGTAATCTCTAAGATTCCATAACACAGGAAATCAGTTGTGGGTTAACAAATTCAACAGCAATTTAACATAAAAAGTGCAGTGTTTGGAGCACATTTGGATTCTATAGAATTAGGTTAATCAAAAAAGCATTGCTGAATGTACTCCCTTGGCTTCTACGCAGTATATTACTCAAAATTATAATAATTTTCAATGAATAATTATGCTTTTTCTGTTCATGTAAAATAGCGTATGTGGGGGATCTCTTCTACTAAATGGACTCTGTGTTTTCAAAAAACATCATTGATTTTTCTCTTTTGGAAGCCAAACCAAAAATCCTTAACAGGCAATGAATGTATTCACTTTTTGCTTATGAGTTAAATGAGATTTGGAAGTAGTTTCACATATAGAAGAGAGTTAGGCAGAATTTTTTTTTTAACTTTCAGCATTCCCACATTTACTATGTGTTGGAAGGCAAAGGGGGAAGGTGGGGCAGAGGAAGAAAGGAAAATGAGTTCTTAAATAGCTTTTCCTCTATTAATGGTAATTACTTCACATGTTATAACCAGTCATATTTTTCAAAAAAACTTTTCAACTGTCTAAAACCTCATGGTTCCCCCCATGTAAGCCTTTCCCTCATCCCCAACCCTACCCCAGCCCCTACTTCTCACTCCTTGTTTCAGCAAGCACACATTTTTATCATGCTGTTTATTCTTAGCATTTCTTTCCCTGAGGATGGTTTTACTCTGCACTTGCTCTTGTGATGTAAATGTTAAACCTTGTTTGAATGACAGTATGATAAAATTTCACATTTTCCCTGAACATTACCTCATGAATTTAGAGACGTTAAACTTGAAGTGCATAGCCCTCCCGCTACAACCTAGGTATCTCTCTAGCCTTTCTCTCTCCTCTTCTCTCATCCCGGAAAAAAGGACTAAGGCTATTCAGATGCTTGTATTTTATTAAAAACAAACAAAAAACCCCAATGACCACTCCCTTATCCCAGATTAACATATTATCGAGAGACTCTTCAGGATAAGTGTCCACTGAATTCAAAGAAAGAGTTACCATTTGAAAGAGACTGTACAAGCTTTGCTTTCTGGGTAAAGAGAAGTATGAAAAGCTGAAATCTCTTGTGATGTGAGGAAGTGTTACTGTAGCTGTAGATTCAGTGGATAGGCCATTTGTCTCTCAGGATCTGGTATCATTCGTGCCTTGAAAAACTGACATTTATTTTACCTATAAAAATGTTTTAACACCATCAAATTCATGAGGATACAGAAAAAGACAGTTGAATGTGAACCTTGCAAATTGATGGAATATATTCATTTTTTTTGCTAACTTGATCATTTCAGTAAAGACCAGCGGATACACTTTTGGAGTTGTTTCCAATACAAACATTTAAAGAATATTGCTTATTTACACGTGGGCAAGAAACAGTTTTGTGCCTATCTATCTGGTGTTCCACTAAGAAAGAAAAGACCAGACGCTGATGGTTTGGTGTGTTATAATGAATTGTGTTTCCTGCCTTGACAATTTGTTTTGCCGAGTGGTAGTGTATTTATATGGCAATTGGCCTTAATAACCTTTATTGACTTGAGTGGATAGAAGCCAAGACCAGGATTATTAAAATGTATCCGTTTTGAGGCAGTACAAAATCACAACATATATAATTATGTTAGGTAGGCTACAGGCTCCATTTAATCCCACCCATTTATGTTAAAATTTGGCAGGAAGAGCAGAGTCATGGCATTGAAAACATTAAGAGATGCAGAAAATGAGTGAGAGTTTTATGTAATGGCATTCCATTTGCTTGTTGTTAAAGCTCTTCACGAGGGAGTGGTGAAGCTTAGGAACGTTAAAGATGACCTTTTCATACAGAAGTTTTAGTCATTTAATTTTAAAATGTCCCATGACATTTTTCTTCTTGGTTTGAGCTTTCTTAAAGCTACTATGAAAGCTTAATTGCAGCAGCCTATCCATTTTAGCTTAGATATGTATTCTAAATGCAGGGTATATGGTCATGGGGAATGAAGTCTGGGTGGAACAGTTTGTTTGTTTCTAGGGGAATTAATGAAGCTGTTATAGCACTTTGGGCTTTTATTTTAAGCTGAGATGTAGAACAAGGTGGGTTTTTTACATATCAGAGCAGTTTCTGCTGTCACAGCTAAAGGTAAAAGTAATGTCTTGCATTATTTTTGGAAAGAAAAAAAGGTTTTGTTCGCATTAAAGATTAATCCCAGTTAATTGTAAATATTAAAACATATACAGTCACTTTGGGATTCCAGTTTTCAGATCCAATATTTCTGAGTTATTGGGAAAGTCCACTACACTAATTCAGAATCTGAAATTAAAAGTCTGATCATTCAGAATTAAGGCTTAAACTCCACTTTCCCTTTCTCTGCTGTACCCAAACTCAGCAGAGTGACTCAGATGTGCTATATAGGCTGGCTGTAGGCTGATATTTGAGGCTAGTGGCCTAGGACCTTGAATGCCAGAACAAATAAGAAGGCTGAGATTGGGAGCAATGCTCTTACATTAGGGCACTAAGAATCGCCTTTCATCCCTTCTTCAGTTTTGCTCACCGCAGACTTTTGATGCAGGCTTTAAAAACAACAGCAACAATAACAAGAAAATGTTTTGGGAGGTGGTGTGAGCAGAGGATAGAAGATTTAAAGAGTAAACTTTTTTTTATAATTTCATCAGTAATTGTAAAAAAATATTATTTAATTGTTTTCTTCCCCTTCTTCCCCCCCCCCTTCCACTTACCTAATTTTTCTGGCTCATATTTTTCCATTCTTCTCCTTAGTGACTATAGTTATTAATGAATGAAAAAAATTGTTATGTAACCTGCCTTTTTGGGGCGGAGGTATGAGAGCATTTGCAATTCCAAAAGAATTCAGACTTAAGCCTCCAAAACAGAGTATGTGCTAGAAGCACAAAGAACTGTTTTTATGTTCTCTTTGAAGTATGTGTGTGTGTGTGTGTGTGTGTGTTTGCAACAGGATAAGGAAAATTTTAGAAACTGTCTGATAGTGTTCAGGGTAAATACTTAAACCCCTTTAGAGAATTTCACACACAGATACCATACAGCAGAAAAAAAGGGATACTTATGTTTCTTAAAGCTGCTACAGCCTACAGCTTTGTACTTAAAGACAGAGGTGTTGAATAGAATTCTATCGAGGATACATCCAGTGACAATATCTCCTAGAACATCAGAGCAAACCAGTGGGTAGGACTTTCTATTTTTAACCCTTCCATGAGCGAGTCAGTAGAGTTTTGAGCTTTGTTAGTATGAAGTGCTTGAACGTGCCTGTTCTGTACACCAAGAATGTGAAGAGGCGCAATCCCCAGGTGCCTCCTCTCTGCACACGAGAAGAACAGGGCCCAAAATGCTGAAGGTTATGAGACCATGACAGGAGCCAGAAAATGCCCGCTGTAGGCATGGATGGCATGGCCTTCCCTCTCCCACCTGGAATCTGTGTATGGAGAGAGAGAAACCAGAATGGACAGACGGGCTTTCAGGTTCAGGTTTGATTTCTCAGGATATTGTTGGGTTGTGCCAATCTTTATTGTATACACACAATTAAAATGTATTTATGTATTGTTATGCATATTTATGTGATTATCACATGTTCGTATACTTTAAACTATTCTTCTCAGAAGAACTTAAGTGTGTAGAAATTAAGGTTTTTGGTAAAGCAATGGATATACTCAGTTTCCCCCCTAAGGTGCTAGCTCACTGTTTGAATTTATTTGCATTCATTTTGACTAGCAGATCATCACCATGTTTTTAGGGAGGCTCTCAAACACCCTGGTGCTGGAACAGATTGCCTTCAACATTGCAATTGTCTAAAAAATGCAGCATACAAACAGGTTTGCTTTTTTTTTCTTATTTCCCCTGTAGCTTTTTCAAGTAATTCAGTTCAGGCTTCCTATTTACATTCTTACAAGTCATTTAACTTTGAAACAAGCCAGAGATTTAAGTACTCCTTCAGCTTCAGGCTTAGTAGTTGTTCCACAGAGCTTTCTTTTCAGTTCTAGCTCTGAACAGCATGAAGGAAAAGAAAATCCCCGTCATCTGCTAGTCTTTGTTATTGGGAACATTCCCAACATTTTCTTTTAGATCAATCTTTTCTTCTAAGTAGGTCCCTAACATCATTGCCCTCTAACTAAGGTTGTTGTTAGACTCAAATGAAATCATATATTTATGAGCTTGCTTTGAAACACGTAAATAAAGCTCTTCTACAAATTCAAGGTAGCAGGAATAGAACTTAAGGGAAACCCTAAGTTATGAACACTCAGCTAAAAACAACATGCATGATATAGCACTGCTGATTAACAGTAACAATAACTACCTATAATAATACTGTATATATATATATGTAAATATAATGTACATTTTAAAATTTGCAAAATGATTTACATACATTATCTTGTTCCCTCCACCCTTCTCATGACAAGATGCCCTCCACTGCTAGAGCCCTTCACCACTGATGATTTCTGCCAAGGAAGGAACCCTTCCTTCCTTCTGTTGTCAGAATTATAGATACTCCTTTCCCTTTCTCCAACCCCTCATCACTACCCAGGGGAACTGCAGACATGAGAAGGCTTTCCCCAACCCCCATATACACACTTATACCAAACTTGAACTTGGGGCTTAGTACTTCCTATTTTCCTTTTCCTAAACATTGTATTAGCAATCTAGTTTCTACTACACTCCTCCCTAATCCCCCCTCTCAGCTCAATTTGTATACCCATACCAAATTTCTATACTTAACCTCAAAGGGGTTCAGTGATGCATTTAGAGGAACTCAGTGCTCAGGACTACTTTAGTACCATCTCAGCCATATTATGGATTTTGTAACTTTCATGGGTTGGTTTGAGAATCTAAGCCACATTTACAATATTGTTTATATAAGTATATATGTACAAAGAGCTAAACTTCTTTCTTATAAGTAAACTTTTGAAAGATAATCTCTTCATAAATTGCCTGTATTATTATTAGCCATCATCATGCTTCTCTTACCATTATTTTCTGCAAGACAACTACTTGGTTTGACCGAAGCTGACTCTGCTATTAATTGTTTTTGTTGTATGACTTGTTTTTGTTATTTCTGAAAGTGCTTTTGTGCTCATTTGTAGGTTATACATTTAAGCCTCTCTATTCCCCAACAGGTAAACTATGAATGGTTTTTTTTCCCTAGATCTATCTACTTGCTATCAGACCATCTAAGTGACTGAGGGGCATTCTTGGTTCAAAATTCAAAGAATATACTGTGGGATTTAAAATTCTCATTTTATAGATCTTAAAGAACCTGAATCCCAGAAAAATTGATGTGACTTGCCCAAGGTCACATAGATAATTAATGGCAGAGTGAGATTGTCCCTATGTGTTTAAAAGTACACGTAGGACAGATATTTTCTAGATGTTAGTGCTTGATTGATGACTACTGCATTTGGAATAATAGGTAAATGTACAGTGTGAAGCATGCCTGTATGAGATAGAGACAACATGTGTAGTGAGGAGAGGGTGAGCCATAGAGTGTAGTACAACCTTGGTTTCAGTTCAGCCTCTGACACATGCTGGCTCAGTGACTTTGGGCAAGACACTTAACCTCTCAGTGACATCAGGCAACTTACTTAAGACTATTTGCCTTGTATAGCTGCAGATCTTCATTGGTAGAGGGAAAATGTCCACACTGGTTATTCTCTACCGTAATGAAATCTCAGGTTCAAACATTCAGGGTGATATGCAGTGAAGAGAGCACTGGGCTTGCTGTAAGGAAGACAGGTTCTAATCCCAATGACATTTGCTAACTTTGACTCTGGGCAAGTCCCTTGTGCTCTCAGTGCCTCAGGCATTGAAGAGTTACCTTCTGAATTATCCTTGCTTCTGGCCACTGGACCCAGATAGCTCTGGAGGAGAAAGTGAGGCTGGTGACATTGCACAACCCTCCCTCACTCAAAACAGTCAGGTGCAAGTCATGTCATCATCTCCCTGATGTCATGGTCCTCTTCCAGAACGAAGGACAAACCACAACCATAGCTGCTTGCTTTTTGGAGGGAGGTCCCATAGAAAGAGTTTCCCTGAATTTTTGCCTATTTACAGGTAGAATATTATTATTAACAACAACAACAACACTATATAATAGGAGCTGATTTTATATAGTGCTTGAAAGTTTGGATTTTGCTTGCATCTGTTATCTTATTTGATCTTTCTGACACTTTAGGCCCTTCTTGTTAGAAATAAGAAATTCAAACTGACAGTTTTGTTTGTAAAGGCTTGGTTTCTGTATTAGTTTGTAAAATGACAGTCTTCCTATTAAAGTGTTTTTTATAGTAATGGCTAGCTATTAAACACCTAGCATCATTCTGTCCCATATGACTCAGCAGATTTAGAGGCCTGTGAACTCTTGCATTTTTCATTTTGTAAAATCTGAACTTTCAGGATAGTGAGATGTTCCAGTACCTAGAAGAAGAAATATAATTTCCCTGATCCCCAGCTCCATGCTCCATGGCAGCTTCGGCAGTGTGGATACTTTATGAGGCTTGGATGACTGCAACAGTTAGTATTCTGGCTGTCTAAGGATGCATTTGAAATCACATTGGTCAAGTTCGGCTTTTCTCTCCTATCCATGTTACCCAGATTTACTTTTATTTGTCATGTACTGAACCAATTTTCTTGAAATCTTGATTACTGCTCATAGGAAGTCTTCTTACTTTAAAATTTTCTTTAGAGTATTTGTTTAAAAAAAACAACAACAAAACAACCTACAACCCAGTACCTGGAGTCATCTATAACAACATCAGTGGAACATATCAGAGTGTAGGCTACTCATGAGGTCTGACTCCTTACATCTGTTTGGAAGCTACTACTAAGAAAGACAAGTCCAAGGAGACAGAGCCCATTACTGCTTTAATGGGAATAAGAATAACTTTAAGCAAACTAATATTTGCTTAAAAATGAGAGAAGAAATACCTAGGTCACTCCTTATCATCAGAAGCAGCACTGCTATAACCTAAGATGAAAGCATTGTGTCCAACATGTTTTGTTGATGCTTTTCACATTTTATTTAGTGCCCCTTTTCTTTATAAAAGGATATAATTGATCCTAGAATTTGATAGCCTTTTCAACACAACAGCAAATTTGGACTCTTTACTACCTAGCTCATAAGGAATGTAAAAAAAATCATTGGGTGTAGAAATGTGTAAATCCCTAAGGAGAAAATTGACTTTTTACTAGTCAAGCTGAAAGCTGACTGTTTCTCATCCTTTGGGTAGGCAACCCCTTTTGATGATGGTGTGTGTATGAATAATCAGCTTGGTTGCTTGCTATACTTCAGACTGGTCCTAGGAAAGGGATCTGGAAGTACCTGGGTTTTCTGTCTCTAGCAAGAATCTTTATGATCTAGTATACCTTGGTACATGAAAACTGACCCATGTCTTGGCTCTTAATGATCTTAGGATTTTCCCTGTAAAGAAAATAGCAATTAACACCCAACAATGCACAGACCAGAAAATTAGTTTTATCCTTGAAAAGTTGAAAGAGCTGCCTTGTCCACAGGAAATCTTTGGTAGGAGTGTAGAGGAGATACTGATTTTAACTTTACTGCCAGTGGTGCTATTGGTATTTGTGTCAAATGGAAGAAATTTAGATGGTATTGGCCAAGATCTACCTTCACTGATGGAGTCAGATTGTGCAAGCTACAAAAAGATTTTGGTGGGAACAGTGAAGATGAAACATTATGTACTCCTCTTCTCTTCTAGATGTTTAAAACCTTGCTCACATTTCATATGGAAGAGGAAGGAGAGTAGCCCATGCCCTTGGAGTTCTTTGGTCAGGTTGTTATTGTAGGTAGTTAATTTTCTGTCTCTCCTCAGATATAGCCTGAATATACATATACACATGTGCATATATACATATACATATACATATACATATACATATACATATACATATACATATACATATACATATACATATACATACACATACACATACATATAGTATTTAGAGAACCTGGGATAGGCATGAGTATTCAGGCCATGGTATTTTCTGCAATAGGTAAAAAACCTCAGCTTAATCTGCTTAGTTAATTTAATTACATTATGACTTTTCCTCTTCTTTTGGTAGAATAGCCTGAAGTGCAGTTCTTTTGCAAAGTGTTTTACAAAGTTGCAGACCAAAGCAAGTGCAGAAAAAGCCTCTGCTTTCTAATTGAGATCTGAAATTGTGATTCTAATGCCACTCTAGAAGCTCCTTGAAAAAAAAATATGAGATCCTATGCAGTCTCTTCTCCATTATGTAAGAAGTTATTTCTGAAAGCTAACTATAGTGATATATGGTGATCTCTCATCAAAATTATATCTCATCATCCCATTTTGCATTTCAGTTTCTAATAGTCTTATGATTAAATTTGGATGGGGTGAGGGAAGGGTAGTGAGCATAAGGAAGAAACAAGTTATGTTCATTCAATGTATTGAACTCAACACGTTGAGCATTTATTATATATGGGTCAGAGCAGCTAGGTGACCAGTGGATTGAGTGCTGGGCCTAGAGTCAGGAGCACCTGAGTTCAAATCCAGCCTCAGACACTTACTACCTGTGTGATCCTGGGCAAGTCACTTAACCCTGTTTACCTTAGTTTCTTCGTCAGTAAAATGAGCTGGATAAGGAAATGGCAAACCACTCCAGGATCTTTGCCAAGAAAACTCCAAATGGGGTCATGAGGTGTTAGACACGACTGAAACAACTCAGCAACAATAACATATAAAGATCATGTGGGTGGAATACATGGCTGAGTAAGATACACTTCCTACCCTAGGAATCACAGGCTAGTAGGGAGAGAGTCAGCCCTTACAGAAACAACTACAATATGCCAGTATGTGATTAGATGATACAAGTGCTATAGTAATTCAATTTCTGTTTGGTGTGGAAAAGACTTTGTGTCAAAAGTGGACCCTGAAGGATGATAGCCCTTGAAAGTCTCTTTCAGCTTTAAGACCATGATCCTGTGTAATATTACGGCAGGTAAAGATGGAAACAAAAAGAAAGGACATTTTAGTAGAGAGAACAGCATGAACAAAGATACAGTGAGGGATATCAGGTGCTTTTATGATACAGCAAATAGATCAGTTTGGCAGGAGCAGAGAATTTGTTCAGGGAGTGATAAAGGTGAGTAGAAAAATGGAGAAGGACCAGATTGCCGAAGACCTGATGAAGGAATTTGGATATTGTTTAGGCAGCATTTCCTTTCCTCTCATTTTAGTCACTTTGGGTCCACTTAATTTTTTTTTTTGCTTTATTGGTGCTATTATCTTTGATGTTAAAGTTTGTGTTTTGAGTGAGATATGGACCTTCTTAGTTTCCTAAGGCCTTAGACTTAAAGGGTCACACATGTACCTTGCTACTTGGAAGTATGGCTCTATTTTTAATACATTAAAATGCTCCAGAAAGTATCAGCACTCCTCAGTTTCTTTTTCTGGAGCATCACCCATGTCCCATCTCCCTGGACAGACTGGGAGTGTATCCCCAAGATCTGTCCAAGGTCCTATTCTCTCTCTATACTCTCTCTTACTGTTAATCTAATCAGCCCCCCTGAATTTAATTATCATATCTATGAAGATGACTCCCAGATCTATAGATACAGCCCAAATCTTTCTCTTGAACTCCAGTGCCCCATCACCAGCTACTTATTAGATAATTCCAGTTTGGTAGCCTATAGGTAGATCAAACTCATGAAGTCCAAAATAGAGTTCATCTCTGTTCCCAACCCTTCTCCTTCTTACTTAACTTTTCCACACTTTCCAGTCACCTAAGTTTCAGTTATGAAGTTGTCCTCGACGCTTCCCTCTTCCTCATGCTCCATATTGGATTGATTGTCAAGTTCAATTGATTCTACCTACGTAATAGCTCTCACATCCACCTCCTTTCTGCTTATACAGCCTGACCTAGTCTTGACCCTAATCAGCTCTCTGCCTAGACTATTGCAATAACCTCTTAACTGATCTCCTCCTCTTAAGTCTCTTCCTTCTCCAGTCCATCTTCCTTTTTTTTTCTTTTTTCTTTTTTTTTTATATGAGGCAATTGGGGTTAAGTGACTTGCTCAGGGTCACACAGCTAGTAAGTATAAAGTGTCTGGTCTGAGACCGGATTTGAACTCAGGTCCTCCTGATCCAGGGCCCATGCTCTATCTACTGTACCACCTACCTGCCCCCAGTCCGTCTTCCACAAAGCCATCAAAGTGATATTCCTGAAGGACTATGTCACTTTGCTACTCAAAACTCCCTAGTACCTGCCTATTGCCTCCTCCTCCTTTTGGCATTTAAAACCTTTTACAATCTGAAACTGTCCTCCCATTCCAGGCTTTTTATACATTACTATTTTTAACATAGTCTTTTCTAGCCAGATGGGCTTCTTTGCTGTCCATCACCATGACTCTACATAGGCAAAGGCATCCCATGCCTGAAATGCACTCCCTCCTAACTCATAGAATTCTAGCTCCTTTTAAGGGTGAGCTCAAGTCCCATATCCTTCTTAATTCCCTAGCATTTTCCTCTTTCCCTCCCTGAATTTATTTTGAATGTATTTTTTTTAACACTTCAACTTATTATTTATTGATTTTTAGCATTCTTTTCTCTTTGAATTTTGAGTTCCAAATTCTCTCCCTCCCACTCGTTTCCCCACTCAGTGAGAAGGCCAGCAATGTGATAGCAATTATGCATATGAAATAATGCAAAATATTTCCACATTAGCCATATTTTTTAATGTACTCCTTATATATTTTGTATTGTATTGTGCACATATTGTTTCCTTTGGTAGATTATGTGCTCTTTGAGGGCAGGGATTGTTGCCTGGTATGTAATACGTGCTTAGTAAATACTTATTGGATAAGTGTAGGATAATAGGCATGCTTGCCTTGGTTCCCTCTTCCAGTCCCAACATTTCACCCAACACCATATGTCAGTGGTTGGAGGTTTTAGTCAACAGTATCGCGTTGGTGATTGCATACATTTAGTTGTCCTGTATCTGAATCATTGAGTGTCTTAGAAACAATTAGATAACTAAGAAAGGTGGACTGAATCCATCTGAAAGTTCAATGATTGCTACTTTTCTTGTCTTTCTAATCTTATTTGGAAGGATGAAGGAAGGAAACAAGCATTTATTAATCACCTACGGTATGTTTGATCCTCACATCAACCCCAGAGGTAGGTACTCTTATTATCCCTATATTACAGTTGAGGAAACTGAGGCAGAGGTTGAGTGACTTACCCATGGTCACATAGCTAGTAAGAATCTGAGCCTAGATTTGAATTTAGGTCTTCCTTACACCAGGCCCTGCAGTCTATCCACTGTGCCACCCAACTGCTTCTAGACACCTTCATTCTTTGGCTCTATTGGATGTGATAATCCAATAATAACTATTTTTATTACTTATAATCCATCAAGTGTTAATCCGTCAGTGATTAGTAATTCCCTGTTTTTTGACCCAGGGTCAGATGTATGTTCTTTTTGCTGGGTTTTCTTCCTTTTTGTTGCTCACAGCTTTCGAAGATTTTTTGGTTTATTCAGAGAGCTTCTTTCCCTGCCTTTGTTTAGTTTGGAGCAGTAGAAGGTGGCTGCATTCTGGGATTACCATCTCTGTCCTTATGTTGGATTTAAAGAAGATTGAAACTTCCCAAGAAAGCCATGAAACATCTGTAGGTTACTGGGTTGAGATAACCACTGCTTTTTGTACTTTTAAAGGTGGGAACACAGGAGGAGAATTGACCAGAATTCCTAGAAATACCTTATTTGCTTGTTAATAGATATTTGCCTGACCAGTTATGAGGTGACTACTTAATTCCAGTTTTGAGTACCATTGCCATTATCATAACATCTTACCAAGTCATCTTTTCTAACCACCTTACATAGTTCTTTCTACTTTGAAAGCACTTACATATACACAATTTCATTGATCTTATTAACAACCCTTTGAAGAAGCAGATAGGGCAGTTTGTATTATTCCTTATTTCATAGCAGTTTTTGGCACAGCCTTGTTTCTTTCATTTATTGTTTCATTAATGTTTTCCTTTCTTTTTTGCCTAGTCTGTTGTCAATGCTTATCTACTTGGGGATGTTAGGAGAACCACACTTTGTTCTTCATTCTGAGGCCCAATGTAAACATCAATTGTAGGGTCATCACAATTTAGAGCTGAAAGAGACCTTAAAGATCATCTATGGCCCATGGGCCACCAGATTAAAAAGTGGTTTCAATCTGATTTTAATGTGTTGATGTATTAATTTTTAAAAAAAGAAATATGTAAACGTGTGATTTTCCAAGTCAATATACAGCCCATTGTTTAGTGTCCTGTTTCTATTTGAGTTTGATGATACCCTACTTCCCCCATAATATAATATAGAAACTTAGGTCTAATCATTTACCCAGGATTAAGTGTGACTTACTCAGGACCAACCACATCCCTGGTTAGTGGCACAATTGGAACTAAGCCCCTGGTTTTCTGATTCCCAATCCAGTGTGCTTCAATTAATTGCTTCTTGCTCAGTACTCTCCCCAGTAAAGTATTGGGTGCTAAGGATTTGAACAAGGTGAATTAACTGAATGGCTATTCAGCTCACAACTCTCTATTGTTTGGGCAGGAATTCCCCACCTAACCCTTGTCTGGGATTAACCCACATCAGAATTAGGTAACTGTGTGGCAGAGCATATTTCCAAGATGGGCATTGAAGACTACTCATCTCTTTTGATTCTGGGGAGGGGAGTTAAGAGTAGAATAACTCTGGGCCATGTCCAAGCCTATGTGTTATAGCTGTTTCCCTGGGTGGGAGGTAGAGGGGAGGGTACCTTGCCTCTGGGAACATGGCAGATTGCCTGATTTTCTGTTTAAAGTTATGTTCCTGTTGGAAACTGTTCAGTGCTGAGTTTCAATTGCTTCATATAAATATGATGAGTCCCCTTAGCTTTGTATGCTCTTCCTTCATCTCTTCCCCACTACTTGTCAATCCAAATTAGGGTCATTTATATGAGTAAAAGTTGCTATGTCTCCTCTATGCTTCTTTCTTGCCTTTCTAAAGGCCTGGGGAATCAAGTGCCCATATGCCGTGCAGGAATAAGTTCATGGAATGGGGTTCACTTCAAGAACATTTTGAGAGGTGTGGAAGGCAAATGGGGAACTTAAATTATGCTCAGATTTAGAATTTAAGTCAAGGTTAAAAAGAAATTTCTGGTAGTTAGGGAAGAAGAATTCAAGGAAGAGCATGGGGAGAGATTTGCTCTTTTTCCTAGCCAAGAAAATCTTTTGGGTGATGAATAACACCTTAAAGGGCTTTCATCCCATAAATGCCTCCTTGAAGGCCAAGATTTAGGGAGTGGCTTGATATAGGGACAATTAGTGTCATTTGAATTTGAAAGTTATTAACATTTAAAAATCCCTTTTCCAACTTGGTTTACCCAGATAACCCCAACATAAACCCAATTAATAGGAGTATTCCTTCTCAGAGAGGAGGACCCAGGATTTTGTTGGAAAACTCACCCACTGAATGCATCAGTGACAGGACTAGGTGTAGAATTTAGAATAGTGCATCAATTCCTCCTGTGCCTTGTGGGTCTTTTTGTCTATCACCTGTGCACTTGATAGGAAGCACTGGCTTCTTTCAGCATGTTTTTCAGAATGGAACCTGAGCTGTGTATTTCATGATACAATCTGGAAAGATCTGTGAAGGGTACATGGTAACTATCTTCATCTCTTTGAAAGACTGTCCTGTGAAAGAAGGATTAAATATTTTGTAGAGCTCCAGAGGTCAATTAGACTCAGATTTTGGCTCAGTATGAAAAAGAAGCTTCTAAAAAAGCTATCCCAAAATGAAATGAGTTGCTATGAGATGGTGAGTTCCTTGTCACTGAGGGTGTCACCTATGTGTTTGAGGAGATTCCCACATTAGTTTGAGAGAGTGAACAAGATGGTCTCAGAGTTTTCTTCCAGGATTCTGTGATTTTATTATATCTAGTTCCTACTGTCAAAGTCTCTGCAGCACTACTCTTTATGCATTTCAGGGAAGGCAAAGACCTCTTGGCTAGGAAAAAAGGAAGTTAATGTCCCTGGTACTCTTATGAGGAATTTCACATTAATATCAACCTTTTGAATCCCTTCCCAAACAGCCTTGGTTCTCACTTTCTAGTCAAGGAAGTCTGAATCTACACTTTCTCAATATTCCTCTCAACTTGGCTGGTTTGGGAATCATATAACTAATCATCAAGGATATATTGAGTATTGATTGCCCACAGGGTACGTAGCCCTATACTAGGCACTCAGGGTACACATTAAGCATCTAGAGAGCAAATAAAGTGGTGTTATAAGCTTGGAACGCTTTTCCTCCCTCCTCTCATGGAGGTGTACAGAATGAGTCCGGCATGGAAAAAAGGGGAAGCTCCTGTCGTCCCCAGAGCGCCCCTGGCACCAGTACAGCAACCTTCATGCTGACGGCACTGGAATTTCCTGGTGAGAAGCGATTTGTTTTCTTGATTAGAATGTAAACACTTGCAGAAGTTGTGGGTCTGCTCTCACGTGAGTTTTATTATAGACTTTTCCATTTGTAAACATCATGCCTTGAGCCTGAGGAAGAAATGTGATAACCCCAGGCTTCCCAAGAGAGGTGCACATTTGGTTTCTTTCTGGGATAAAATTAATATGTCTTAGCATCCTTCTCTGAGCATGTCCCCCTCATTCTTTTTTTTGTGTGTGTGTGCATGTGGTTGTTGTTCCCTGTGCCTTTTAATATATGTTTTGATACATTTTCTTCTCACACAATTGACACTTCCCAAAAACCCCTCAAACGGTGCCTTACTGTAGTGCCTATTTCCCCAAAGTAGATGATTAACTAAAAAAAGGACTCATCTTTTAATTCTGGGAACATGACAGTGACGTTAATCATGGGTTTGACTGGAGTTTTGTTATGTCTCAGTGTTGGCTGCACTTAAATTGTTTTAATTGTCACTTATATCTCTCTTCTGGTTCCTCTTTCTTTATATCACATCGTATCAGTCTTTCCTTGCTTCTCTGAATTTTTTATATTTATCTCTCCTTATGACACAGTTATAGTCCATCACATTCATATGCCAGTGTTTATTTAGCCATTCTTTAATTTGGGTCATGTATCTTGTTTCCAGCTTTTTGTTACCATAAATCATGCTGTGATGAACATTTTTGTACTTGTGGATTTTGCTTATTGTCAGTAGCATCATTTGATATAATCTCAGTAATGGAATCTTTGGATCAAATAGTATGAATGACTAAATAATGTCTCTTGCTTAATATCAAATTATTCTTATGAATGGATGAAACAATCCACAGTCTGACCAGTAATAAATCAGTCTTTTTCTTCCCATAGCCCCTTTAACATTAAATTTTCTCATATTTTATATTTTTGCTAGTTTGAGAAGTATGAGTGATATCATAGGGTTATTTTAATTTCTCCTTTCCTGATTACTAGTAATTTTGAACTTCTTTCAGTTAGTTATCGAGAGCTTTTATTTCTTTTTTTGAGAACCATTGTTCATATTCTTTGTCAGTTGGTCAGTTAGGGAATAGCTCTTAATCTTATATATTTGTATCAATTCCCTATACATTTTTAAAAGTCTAATTTTTATTTCACATTTGTTTCAAATACTTCCCAATATAAACACATTTTATTTATTTTTTAAAATAAATTTTCATTGACATATTTCATTTTTATGCCATTTACTTTTCCAATAATGTCTGCCTTTTCCAGAAAGCTATACCTTAAAACACTAAAGATTAGGAAGATAGCCACGTCAGCAAAACTCACTGACATATTGAAAAAGTCTTGACATTAAATGCAGTGTTCCACAGCCATAGTTCCATACCTCTGTGAAGAAGCAGGGGAAGTACCTTCTCATATTTCTTCTTTGGAGTCAAGCTTAGTTATTATAATTTCATAACAATCAGTTTTATTAATCTATATATTTTCTAATAGTTCCAGTTGATTAATTTTATTTGTGGAAAAGCTTTAAAATATTAATGTAGTTGAGATTACCTGTTTCATTTTTTTTGGTTTTTTTCTAATATAAATTTATTTATTTTTAGTTTTCAGTATTTACTTCCACAAGATTTTGAGTTCCAAATTTTCACCCCATCTCTCCCCTCCCCCCACCCCAAGATGGCATGCATTCTGAATAGCCCTTCCCCTAGTCTGTCCTCTCTTCTATCTCTCCCCCTCCCTTCTCTTATCCCCTTACCCTTCTATTTTCCTGTAGGGCAGGATAGACTTCTGTACCCCATTTCCTGTATTTCTTATTTCCCAGTTGCATGTGAAAACATTTTTTTAAACATGTGTTTTTAAAACTTTAGGTTTCAAATTTTCTCTCTTCCTCCCTCCCCACCCACCCTCATTGAAAAGGCAAGCAACTCAATATAGGTTATACATGTGCAGTTATGCAAAACACTTCCATAGTAGACATGTTGTGAAAAACTAACTCTATTTCCCTTAATCCTATCCTGCCCTCCCATTTATTCTATTCTTTCTTTTGACCCTGTCCCTCCTCAGAAGTATTTGCTTCTGATTAGCCCCTTTCCCAATCTGCCCTCCTCTCTATCATCCCCCTGCTCTCTTGTCCCCTTCTCCCCCTATTTTCCTGTAGGGTAAGACAGATTTCCATACCCAATTGAATGTGTATGTTATTCCCTCCTTAAGCCAAATCCTATGAGAATAAGATTCACTCATTCCCTCTCACCTTCCCCTTTCCCCTCCACTGTAAGAGACTTTTCTTTTCTGTTTTTTTGTGAGATAATTTACCCCATTCTACCTCTCCCTTTCTTCTTCTCCTAGTATAATCCTCTCTCATCCCTTAATTTTATTCTCCAGATATGACCCCTTAATCTTCAACTCACCCTGTGCCCTCTATCTATCTATCTTCTATCTATCTATCTATCTATCTATCTATCTATCTATATCTATCTATCCATACATATAATTTTTTCCTCCAACTACCCTAATACTGACAAAGGTCTCATGAGTTATAAATATCATCTTTCCATGCAGGAATGTAAACAGTTCAACCTTAATAAGTCTCTTATGATTTCTCTTTCCTGTTTACCTCTTCATGTTCCACTTGAGTCTTGTATTTGAAAGTCAAATTTTCTATTCAGCTCTGGTCTTTTCATCAAGAATGCTTGAAAGTCCTCTATTTCACTGAATGACCATTTTTTCCCCTGAAGGATTATACTCAGTTTTGCTGGGTAGGTGATTCTTGGTTGTAATCCTATCTCCTTTGCCCTCTGGAATATTATATTCCATGCCCTGTGGTCCTTTAATGTAGAAGCTGCTAAATCTTGTGTTATCCTGATTGTGTTTCCACAGTACTTGAATTGTTTCTTTCTGGCAGCTTGTAATATTTTCTCCTTGACCTGGGAACTCTGGAATTTGGCTACAATATTCCTAGGAGTTTTCCTTTGGGGATCTCTTTCAGGAGATCTGTGGATTCTTTCAATTTCTATTTTGCCCTCTGGTTCTAATATATCAGGGCAGTTTTCCTTGATAATTTCTTGAAAGATGATGTCTAGGCTCTTTTTTTGATCATGGCTTTCAGATAGTCCAATAATTTTTAAATTCTCTCTCCTGGATCTATTTTCCAGGTCAGTTGTTTTTCCAATGAGATATTTCACATTTTTTCTATTTTTCATTCTTTTGGATTTGTTTTACAGTGTCTTGATTTCTCATAAAGTCACTAGCTTCCAATTGCTCTATTCTAATTTTTAAGGAAGTATTTTCTTCAGTAATCTTTTGGACTTCCTTTTCCATTTGGCCAATTTTTCTTTTTAGGGCATTTTTCTCCTCATTGGCTTTTTGGACTTCTTTTGCCATTTGGGTTAGGCTATTTTGTAAGGTGTTATTTTCTTCAGTATTTTTTTGGGTCTCCTTTAGGAAGCTGTTGATTTGTTTTTCATGATTTTCTTGCATCACTCTCATTTCTCTTCCCAATTTTTCCTCTACTTCTCTAACTGGCTTCTCAAAATCCCTTTTGAGCTCTTCCAAGGCCTGGGACTGATTCATATTTTTCTTGGAGGCTTTGGATATAGGAGCTTTGACTTTGTTGTCTTCTTTTGGTTGTGTGTTTTGATCTTCTTTTTCACCAAAGTAAGATAATATAGTCTGACTCTTTTTGTGCTGCTTGCTCATGATCCCAGCCAATTACTTGAGTTTTAAACCCTTCCGATGTGGAGAATGTACTGTCCCAAGCTTCGGGGCTTTTACAGCTGTTTTCAGAGATACTTGTAGGGACCTGTAAATTTTCAGTTCTTGCAAGGTGGTATGATAAGGGATGAGGTGTTTACTCCTTTCTTGGCCTGTGCTGTAGTCTATTCGTGACCACAAGTACTCCTTTCGGTCCTGTAACTGTGAGGAGGGTTTTCTCTTCACAGCCACTACAAGCTCCACCAAGCCAGCTCTCCTCCCACTCCAGCACTGCCTCCCAGAACTGTGTCCCAGATCCAAGCACGGGTAAAGCAAGAGATTCCTGCCTCAAAGAGATCCCTGTAATCCCTGTCTGATCAGCCACTTGATTCCCCCTCAGTCTGTGGGGTGGAAGCTCAGGTGGCAGCTGCCCCCCCCCTGCTCCCCCCCCTCTGCTCCCCCCCCCCTCCCCAGGCCACGCTGTCAGGGAACTGGATCTGAGACTCCACCTTCCTTTCTCAGCACCGACAGAAACAGACCTTTCCCACTGACCTTCTAAGTTGTCTTTGGCATTTGTGGATTGAGGAGTCTGGAAACCACCACAGCTGCCCTCAATTCAGTCCTCTGAAGCCTGCTTCAGGTTTGCTGTGGCCTGCACGCCCATGCCAAACTGTTCTCCTCTTCCAGCCCAGCGCAATATACCTTTCAGATCAATCATCCAGGTTGTCCTGGGCTGGAAATTTGTTTCACTCTGTCTTTTTGTGGGTTCTGCTTTAGAATTTGTTTAGAGCCATTTTTTTATGGGTATTTGGAAGGGTTTGGCGGAGAGCTCAAGCAAGTCACTGCTTTCACTCTGCCATCTTGGTTCCGCAACCTGTTTCATTTTTGATGATTTTTTCTCTCCTTTGTGTGGCATTGATATAAGATTCTGATGTCCTTTGATTTTTTTTTTGCTCCTTTTTTTTTTAATGGTGTTGATGGGGTGTGGCCCAAGCCTAGGTCTTGGCCCCTTGCCCCAAAGGGAATCTGATTTCCACTTGTCTAGAGGCCCCAGCCCTTATTTCCCTTTGAAAGCCCTAGCCCTACCTTTTTGATCTCATGATCTATTCCCATTGTCTATTCAGTCTCTCAGACCTTCCAATCAGAATACTCACCCATACCCTTTTCCCAGACCCTCCCCTGGTCACCCAAAGTCACTTTAGCATATAAGATCTACCCTGGCCCTCATTTGGGGCTGAGAATCTCAGGCCCAAGAGGCTGAGCCTTTCTCATGCCTGCTCATCCTCACAGGTGTTACCTGGGTTATATGATTTATCACTAATAAACCTTTCCTCTGGCTGGAAGAAGATTTGAGTTGAATTATTTCAGGTAGGGCCTGGTACCATAATCTTGGGGTTCCCAGCACCCCAAAACCTCTAGACCTCTTCAGTGTGACTTTTTACATTTAAATTCTTTACACATGTGGAATTTATTATGATGCAAGATATAATATGCTCAGCCAAGCTTTTTTTGTTTTGTTTTGTTTTTGTCAGTCTATTTCTTAGTTTTCCCAGTAGATCCTGTCATAGTGTCCATTCCTGAATAGCTTGTTTTCTTAGGTCCTTCCTTCTTACTAACTAGACAGGAGGTACAGGATGGTGACTGGGCAGGACACTCCCCTATTTAATCGGTCCTTTTGTGGAAGTTACTGTAATACTCTGTACAAGTTCGTGTTCTGTTCATTTCACTTTGCATGAGTTCATGTAAGTCTTCCCAGGTTTTTCTGAAACCATCCTACTTGTCATTTCTTGTAGTACAGTAGTATACCATCACAATCATATATCACAACTTGTTCAGCTATTCCCCAGTTGATGAGCATCTCCTCAGTTTCCAGTTCTTTGCCACCATAAGAAGAGCTGCTATAAATATTTTTTGTACAAATAGGCTCTTTTCCCTTTTCTTTGATCTATTTGGGATACAGACCTGGTAGTAATATTGCTGGGCCAAAAGGTATATACAGTTTTAAAGCTCTTTAGGTATAGTTACAAATTGTTCTTCAGAATGGTTGGATCAATTCACAATTCCACCAATAGTGCATTAATGTCCCTGTTTTCCACTTCCCCTCCAGAATTTGCCATTTTCGTTTTCCGTTATATTGGCCAATCTGATGGGTGTGAGGTGGTACCTAGAGTTGTTTTAATTTGCATTTCTCTAATCAGTAGTTATTTAGAACGTGTTTTCATGTGACTGTTTTATATTGATTATTGTCATTCTCTCCAATAAAATTATTTATTGTTTTTATGACTTGTTCTTTAACACACTAATTCTTTAGATAAGTTTATGTAGTCTCCACTCCAATTAATTTTTAATCTGTGTTTCATGGTCCATCATTAAATATAATTTTATTGTACTACATTTGAAAAGGATGCATTTAATATTTCTGTTTTTCTGCATTTACTTATAAGATTTTTATGTCCTAATTTATGGTCAATTTTTATAAAGGTACCATGTGCCACTGGAAAAGAAGATATATTCCTTTCTTTTCCCATTCAATTTTATCTAAGATTCTATTCAGCTCCTTGACTTATTTCTTTTATTTTTTATTAGACTTACCTAGTTGTGTTTTTTTAAAACAATGGACCTATCATTTTATTTATTTATTTATTATTTAATAGTATTTTATTTTTACCCCAATTATATGTCAAGACAATTTTAACATCATTTTTAAAAGATTTCAAGTTTCAATTTTTTTCCCCTCACTCTCTTCCCCTTGCCTTAAAATATATAGCTTATACACGGGCTATCATGTAAAACATTTTTCCATATCGGTCACAGTTGTGAAAGAAGCAGATTAAAAGGAAAACAAAACATGGGAAAAAATGAAGTGAAAAAAGTGTGCTTCAGACTGCATTCAGAGTCCATCGCTTCTTTCTCTGGATGGGGAGAGCATTTTCCTTCGGGAGTCCTTTGTGCTTGTCTCGGATCATGGTGTTGCTCAGAAGAGCTGAGTCATTCGCCGTTGTTCAGCACGCAGTGTTGCTGACACTGTGTGACTTTTCCTAGTTCTGCTCATTTCACTTTGCATCAGTTCGGACGGCTCTTTCCAGGTTTTTCTGAAGTCGGCCTGTTTATCACTTTTTATTGCACAGTAGTTTCCATCACACTCATGTATCACAGCTTGTTCGGCCATTCTCCAGTTCATGGACATCCTTTCAATTTCCAAGATCTTGCCACCATGAGAAGGGCTCTCACAAATATTTTCGCACGTGTAAGTCCTTTTTCCTTTTTTGTAATCAATTTGATAATTGATTTTTATAGTTGATTTTGTAATAAAATATAGACCTAGTAGTGGTGTTGCTGGATCGCAGTTTGGTTCCCCGTTAAGCAGAGTTTCAAATTGCTCTCCAGAATGGTTGGATCAGGTCACAACTCCAGCCACAGTGCATTAGTGTCCCAGTTTTCCCACATCTTCTCCAACACTTATCATTTTTCTTTTTTGTCATATGAATCACTCTGATAGATGTGAGGTGGTACCTCAGAGTTGTTTTAATTCGCATTTCTCTGATCAGTGATGATTTAGAGCATGTTTTCATGTGGCTATAGATAGCTTTGATTGCTTTGTCTGAAAACTGCCTGTTAAGTTATTCTTGGTTGCAAGTCCAGCTCCATTGTTCTTTAGAATATATTATTCTGTGACTGTCATCAGTCTTTTCTTGCAGAAGCTGCTAACTCTTATCTTATCCTAACTATAGCTCCACAGTGTTCATTTTCCCCCCCATAATTGCTTGTAGTATTTTCTCCTTGACCTGGGAGTTTTGAAACTTAGCTGCGATGTTCCTGTGAGTTTTTGTCTTGGGGTCTCTTTCGGATGGTGATTAGTGGATTTTTTCTATTTCTATTTTATCCTCTCATTCTAAAACTTTGGGCCAATTTTCCTTAATAATCTCTTGAAGTATAGTGTCTAAACTCTTTTTTTTTTATCATATATTTCAGGTAGTCCAACAATTCATATATTGTTTCTCCTCGATATATTCTCCAGGTTAGTCCTTTTTCTAATGAGATATTACACATTCTCTTCTATTTTTTTTTCATTCTTTTGATTTTACTTTATTATTTCTTGGTGTCCTATGAAGTCATTAGCTTCCCCTTGTCTAGTTCTTATTCTTAAGGAGCTATTTTCTTCTCTAAGTTTTTGGATCTCTTTTTTTAAATGGTCGACTTTCTCTTCATAATTTTTTTGATTTTCTTGCATTACTCTTTTTTTTCCCCTATTTTTTCCTCAACCTCTCTTATTTGATTTTTAATGTCCCTTTTAAAGCTCTTCCAAAAACTCTTTTTTGAACTTGTGACCATTTTGCTTTTTTTCTTTGAGATTGAAGTATATGTTTTAATTTAACTGTCTTTTGAAGTTGAACCCAGATCTTCTCTATCACCGTGGTAGCTATCTATGGTTAGGTTCTTTCTTTTTTTGCCTACTCATTGTTATCATTATTATTGTTATTAGAGGCTTATTTACTTGCCTATTAACTTTGTGTTAAAATTGGGCTTTAGTCCTGAGATAGGAGGGACAATATCTCAGGCTTCAGAGTTTTGTGCTACTGTTTTCTGAGCTCTATCTGGGGGCCTGAATTCAGGTATTCCTCTTTGCCCCTGAGTCATGACCAAAGAAGTGCTGTCACCACAAATGCTCTTGTTTCCTGCGGTCCCTCCCACAGCTGCAAACTTCAGCTCACCCCTCTGCCCTGGAACCCAAACCAGGGACTCTGTGAACGCCTATAGCCGTCGGGGTCCTCTTCCCTGCCCTCTTTGACCACGCTGACCAGCACATGCTCACTTCTCCTCTCCCACAGCACAACCTGGTACTGTTTCAGGGCAGTACACTAGGACCCGCAGTCTTCCCCTGATCTGCTGTCCAACCCCAACACTGTCTGTGAAGCAAAAATTCCTGAAGCTGAGTCTGCCACTGAAGCAGCTGCCCCCAGGGCTTGTTGTTGTTCATTTGGCAATAACTTCCCTGAGGCATTTGTACTTAAGTCAGGCCAAGCCAGTGCACCTGGGAGGTGAGGTCTTTCCTAAGATCTTCCCAAGCCTTTTTAGGTGGACAGCTGCTTTACCTCAACTTTTCATTATTTCTGCCGCCCAGACTTCACTTGAAGGTGTTATTTTGTATTGTTTGTGGAGGGATTTCTGAGAGCTAGATAATTTCCTGCCTTATTCCACCATCTTCCCAGAATCCTCTTCTGAAATGAGGCTTTTATCAGAGAAACTTGCAGTAAAAAATTTTTTCTTTACTCTGTCATTTTGGCTCCAATCCTGGAAGTCCCATCACCTCTAATTCTCAAATGCTTCTCTGCTCTCATACTCTTCTCACCTGTGTGTCAGTCTTCCATTCTTCCTCATTCAAGTACCACACATCTGTCCTCAGCCCCTGCATCTTCTCTTTTCTGTGTCTGTGTCAGGCCCCCACGTATCTGTCCCCTGTGTGTGCTTCCTCTCAGTTAAGCCCATGTATGCCTCCTGCTCTTACTTCTTTATCTTGGCCTCCCACGTGTCCTTGAACCCATGTGCTGGGCCCATGTCTCCATTTCTGCCTCCCTCCCTGCCTCCATCTGTGAGCAAATTTGTATTATGTAAAAATTGCTTTATGTAGATGTCTGCAGAATGATCCACTTATGTAAAGCAAGAATTATTCATACTATTGCACATTTATGGTTGTCTGCCTTTGCAAACAAATGAGGGAGTTGAATTTTTTCATGTCTTCTTCAGGTTCAACCCATTTCACAGTTTCATAGCATTCACTTTCCCTTTTATTTTCTCTCTTTTCACTAAGCATTGTTATAATTATTATGTACATGTTTTCCTGTTCTGCTTTCTTTATTTTACAGATTTTTTTTTTTACTACTATATATGAAGAAATTATCATTGGTAAAATGCTGCAGCCTACATACACACCCATGCCATATCTTTCTGTTGCCCTTCAGGGTCAGTTTCAATTCTCCTGAGATCATAATGTTCCGTATAATACCCATGTAATATCAATATATGGAATAATATCCATTAACATCAACAAGAGATTACCAGTGTTAAAATATATGGGCTTTGACAATGAGTTGTAGGTTGAGATCACTGATAGTGCACCAGGTTTTTTACAAATGTCATCAAACCTCCTTTCTTCTTTCCTTTCAGTCCTGGTCCCTGATCTTTGTCCACAGGTACCTAAGACATCTGTAGTAATGGGCTAACTGTGGATTACCCATCCAAATGCATGTCATCTTGTGGAGGTCGAAAAAAACATATGGATTTTAAGGTCTTTTAGAGATCCATAAAGTCTTTATGCCACAGGCTTCTTCTGATTTAGACAGATTTCTACCCTCCATAACAGAACCTCCATATCTGGGATATGCTAGATCATTTTTAACCTCTTCTTCTTCTAACCTCATTAGCTACCTTGGATTTAACTATCATCTTTATGCAGCTGACTCCCGTATCTGTATATGTAGCTTTTGTCTTTCACCTGTGCTACATCACCAGATTCTTATTTGACATTTCATGTTGGATGTCCCTGGGACAGCTTAAGCTCAGTATGTCCAAAACTCAACTGATTATCTTTTCCAAATTCTTCCCTCTTCTAAGCTTCCCTATTTTTCTGTTGAAGGCATCACCATCCTCATACTCTTCTGGTTGTAACCTTGGCATTAAACCTCCTTTGCTCTACCTACCAATCAGCAGCTGAATCTTGCCATTTCTAGCTTTGAAACACCTCTCACATTCAACGCCTTCTCTCTACTCACACAGCTACCACCATAGTTCAGGCCCTCATCACCTCTCACCTAAATTACTGCAACCACCTTCTAATTAGTCTCCCTGCCTCACATCGCTCACCACTCTAGTACAGCCTCCACACTGCTGCCAAAGTAATTTTCCTTAAACACAGATTGGCCATGTGACTCTTCCACTCAGTGAACTCCAGTGACTTCTTGTTACCTCTAGGAGAGAACATAGAACTCCTTTGCTTAGTTTTTAAACCCCTCCACCATCTGTTCCTGATCCATTTTTGAAATTTCATTAAATACTATCTCCCATCCAGCACTTTGTGACATAGCCTTCCTCTGTTCCTCACACAGTTCTCCATCTTTAGTGTCTGAGCTTTTGCACTCTTCATCCCCCATGCCTGAAATGTGCTCCATCCCTACCTCGGCCTTAGAGAGTTGCTCTCTTGCTTCAAAACACAGCTCAAATGCCATCCTTTTTTCACTAAGCCTTTCCAGATCTTCCAGTTGCTATTCTCGCCTTCTAAAGCTACCATATATTTAACTACTTTGTCTATATGTGTATTGTTAATATTTATGATGTATGTATACATATATATATATGTATATATATATATATATATATATATATGTATATATATATATATATATATATATATATATATATATATATATATATATATATATATATATATATATATATATGTACTTGTCTCCTTCATTAGAACAAGCTTCTGAGAATGGAGATTATTTCACTTTTTATGTTTGTCCCCACAGAGGCTAGTGCAGTTCCAGGCATATGTTAGGTGCTGATTAAATACTTGTTGATTGATTGGTTGGTTCTGAACTAGAAATGTTCAGTCCCATACTATACTCAACCACGTATTAGTCTCTTAGCCAATACTCATCATCTCTTTGCTTTTGCTGGTAGAGATAGACAAGAAATAATGAGGCACACCTAGTACAGACTGCAGCCTCTCAGTCCACAAATGGAGCAGTTGGGATATAGATCAGGAGGACTGGAGATAGTCTAGATGTAGTGGGAGACTTTGGCCTTTTTAAGCTAAGGTCTTCTCAGGTTCTCACTTTGAGTGAGGCAGTGCCCATTCAGTGAATAGGCCTCTTCACTGAGTGAGTCAAGAGATGATTAAAAAAAAAAAAACCGAACTGGGAGGGGAAGACCCTTAAGGTTGCTTACCAAAAGAGAAATAGTTTCTGTTTACCGGAGGGCCCAAAAAATTACCATTAAGTGGTGCATGGGTAACACCTTATTGAAGAAGTGCCTTTGGCACTGTGATTTGGTTCACTGAGTTGAATATTAATTTTTTTGTATTTAACAAATGATAAGCAAAGCAGGATCTTGTGTTTTCTATATGTCTCAATTATATGACTATGTAGAAACAATTTATTATAGGAAAGCATCTGGAAAAGTTTCTCTGTTTCTTTTTTGTTTTCATCAAGGATATAATTTACACTCAGACCATTCTTATATAGGTTTATAGAATTAAAGTAGACAGATTTTAATGATTACTGATTTATATTTTTGCTAAAGGCCAGTATCTTTCTGATTATAATGATTTCTTTTAGCCATTTAATCATTATGAAACAGTTGCTACTGTGAAGAGGCCTAAATGTCTAGAAACCACTTCAGCCAGCAATTTTGCTCTTCTTGTCAAGTGTAGATGCATTGTAGGCAAAGGTAACATCTGTTTAGAATACTGGCTACTGTGCAGGTCATTATTGAAGATGATGACAGATTATAACAATATTGTTTTACGATACAGTAAAAAAAACACGGGAAGGAGAAAACAGAATAAGCCTATGAAAAGTTTGGCACAAAGCTGAACTAAAACAGATCATCCTGAGTAGTTATAAAGTGGAAAGGCAACAAACAGATGTGAAATGAAACAGTTTTCTGCCAGTGTTGCTCTAGAAAGATTTTCTTATTATAGGTATTAGTGGAACCATTGATGTTTGGGATCGGCACCCATTGTGCAGTATGAGAGGGTAGAAATAGCATTCAAAAATGAAATTGGGAAGAGTGTCTGGGCCTAACCAAACTATAGATAGAGTATATCTGTGTTAGAAGCAATATGACTTTTAAGGTACTTAGGGACTGATTTTAAGATATTTCAGAGATGGGAAGATTCAGTTCAACTATACTAACATTTATTTAACACTTGCTATTTGCAAGGTACTAAGGAACATGGTACTATGTTAGATGCTGGGAATACAAAGACCAACAAATCTGCCCTAGTGCTCAGGATACTTACCTTATACTGATTGTATTGAACATGTACACAATAAGTATAATCCAAGGTAGTTTGATAAGGAAGAAAATCACACCTGGAGGGATTAGGAAAGACAGAAAGTGGGACAATCATCAGAAAGTTGGCCACAGGGGTTTTTTGTTTGTTTGTTTTGTTTTACCAGGAAGAGTTTGAAATCAAGCAAAATATTATATGGCCTTCAAGCCTGGGTCATCCCTTTTTACCTCCACTATGTCAGTATCAGAAAAGGGGGCACAGAGTGCTAGGCATGATGCTAGAAGTGGGCCTGAGAGTCTTTTTTGTTATACTCTCCAATTAAAAGGGGGGAGGGCCCTTCATAATTTTGGCAGAGCCACTTTTAAAGGCAGGAGGAGCATTGGGCAAAAAATTGCTTTGCATGTAGTGTTGGAAAAAATTCACTTGCCTTCATTGATACTTCTTTTAGGTGAAACTAGCTTCATTGACTTGTAAGTCAGGTAATACTTACTGCTCTTAAGATGGTCTTACTTGGAGAAGGGAATGAGTTCTAATTAGAGGAAAGAAGTGGTTGGAAGATGAGTTCATTCCAAAGGGGTCTTTCAAGTTGTGCTAGCAAAAATTTTCTGTGTAGTTCATAGCCATTCAAAAAGCCTATGTTTTGGGTGATTTGTCCTGAAATGCTGCTGTGACCTTAGAGATAGAGATTTGTTACATTCTTCCTCCAATAATTTAACTTCTCCAAATTTTAGCTTAAGAAATAAATTGGACTATAGTAATCTGCTGTTTTGATAAACCCAAAGACTCTAGCTTCTGGGATAAGAACTCACTATTTGACGAAAGCTGCTGGGAAAACTGGAAAATGGTATGGCAGAAACTAGGCGTAGACCAACATCTTACACCATATACCAAGATCAGGTAAAAATGGATACACAATTTAGATATAAAGGCTCATGCTATAAGCAGACTGGGAGAGCAGGGAATAGTTTATCTGGCAGATTTATGGAGAATGGAAGAATTTAAACAAGAGATAGAAAACATTATGAAATGCAAAATGGATAATTTTGATTTCATTAAATTGAAAAGTGTTTGAACAAACAAAGCCAATGCAACCGAGATTAGGAGGGAAGCAGAAAACTGGGAAAGAATTTTTACAAGCAGTGTCTCTGGTAAAGCCCTCACTTCTAAAATATATAGAGAACTAAGTCAAATTCATAAGAATACGAGTCATTCCCCAATTGATAAATGGTCAAAGGATATGAACAGGTAGTTTTCAGATGAAGAAATTAAAGCTATCTATAGTCATATGAAAAATGCTCTAAATCACTGTTGATTAGAGAAATCAAAACGATTGATTAGAGAAATCAAAACGACTCTGAGGTACCACATCACATCTATCACATTGGCCAACATGACAAAACAGAAAAATATCAAATGTTGGAGAAGATGTGAGAAAATTGGAAAGCTAATGGATTGTTGGTAGAGTTGTGAACTGGTCCAACCATTTTGGAGAGCAATTTGGAACTATGCCCAAAAGGCTATAAAATTGTGCATACTTCTTTGACCCAGCAATACCACTTCTAGGTCTGTATCCCAAAGAGGTCACAAAATGGGAAAAGGATCCACATGTACAAAAATATTTATAGCAGCTCTTTTTGTGGTGGCAAAGAACTGGAAATTCAGAGGATGCCAGTCAATTGGGGAATGGCTGAACAAGTTGTGGTATATAAATGTAATGGAATACTATTGTGCTATAAGAAATGATGAGCAGCCAACTTCAGAAGAACCTGGAAGACTTGTATGGCCTGATGCTGAGTGAAATGAGCAGAATCAGGAGAACGTTGTACACAATAACAGCCACATTGTGCACTGACTAACTTTGAAAGACTTAGTTAGCTCTTCTTAGCAATGCAAGGATCTTAGACATCTCTAAAAGTCTCATGATGGAAAATGATATCCACATCCAGAGAAAGAACTATAGAGCCTGAATGCAGATTGAAGCATATTTTTTGCTCTTTTTTTCCTTCTGTTTTATTTCTTCTTTCTTGTGGTTCCTCCTATTGGTTCTAATTCTTCTTTACAACATGACTAATGTGAAAATATGTTTGATAAGAATGTATATGTAGAGCCTATATCAGATTGCATGCAGTCTTGGGGAGGGAAGGGGATAAAATTTGGAACTCAAAATCTTATGAAAGTGAATGTTGAAAACTAAAAATAAATAAATTAACTTTTTTAGAAGAAATAAATTGGTCCTTTAAAATATAGAGATTAATGCATCCATTTAAAATCAGTTTTTGTGGTCTCCCTAAGAACTGACTTTAAAAAAAGACATTGCTATTTAGTAAAAAATTTACAGTGGTTATTGAATGATTTCCAGGTGCTTTGTTCACTGGAAAATTAATTTAACTTGATGACCAAAAGTTTGGTGTTTTAATGCATCAAATGACAAGAAAATGCCCTTGTCTGTGATGAAGCTCAAAAGTCTGATGCTCTCAACATGAGGGATAAAATAAACCTTAATCTCCAATGGAAAAATCTGAAACACCAAGTGCTTCCCACTAGAAATGTTATAAATCTCATAGACTCTTAAGTTTTCTTACTATAACATCAAAGCCCAGGAACCCTAGAGAGTAAAGTGTTTTTTTTTAAATCTGTTTGATGAGCATATTTTCCCTTCATGGTACTGTGTTAGAGATTCAGCTTACCTCTTCCCTTTGGTTTCACCTGTCTTTATCTTCCTTTCTTTCAGAGAAGTGGAAAGTATCACTTTCTGAAAGTAGAAGGAGGCCTTGATAGCTTGTTCACTTAAAGGCCGTTGTCAGCCCATGCAGTCATCCTCTGGCCTCTTTCCATTGTCTATCCCAGGGGAGGCCACATTTCATCTCACTGCTACTGCTTCCCAAGAACGCTATTACTTGGAAAGTGGAGGGTGGTGGGTCAGGGTTCAGTGGCTTTTCTCGACTCCGACAATGTCATGCAAGCAGGAAGACAGTAGTTTTTGTCCCAAATTTGGACAAATGCTTAATCTTTCACCTTAGAAATGGCTTCTCTTAACTGCCTTCTGTGCTTTATCGGGAGAAGTGCTTGCGTCATTTAAAAAAAAAAAAGCAACGTATGGTCTAGCAAAATGTAACCAAAATGATATTTTTCTTTTGCTTAATGTTTTTGATTTGAGTTGTCATTTCTCAATAGTTTGCCTTCCTTCAATGGGAAATGAACTTATGCAGCTTTATGTTTTGATAGAGTAAAAGACCCATTAATTTCTTTGTTTCTTTTTCTTTTTTTTTTTTATCAGAGATGGTGTTTTACTTGCATTTGTCACCATTACCCTTAGAAATTAAGATGGTATAAGACTTTTGCATGTTTAACATTTGATGAAAATCATTCTTAATGTAGAAAATTCCCTCCTCTTCTAGGTCATCTTAAGATAATGACCTTTAGTTGCTTCTCAGACCACTTAAATATACGGAGAGGAGCAGAAGAGACATAGTAATGCAGATCTCCCAGTATAACATCTCATTACTTTTAAAATGCTTTATGTTTAAAGCAGGTGTTGCCGGATGGAAGGATAGTGCTAGTGAATGGTTTGGCAACTCACTAAAATATCTTAAATTGTCTCCGTTAAACATGCAGCATCTTTAGAGGTCAGGCAGAGCTGAAACATGAACAGCTGTACAACAAGCATCCTAGATTGTTTTTAATTGTGTTCCTTTTCTCTGGCAGCAGTCATTCTTGTATATATTGTCAAGAACCTTTCCATTGAGCACAAGTACACCATACTTGGAGGTCAAATGCTTAACCCCACTGCATGGTTACAATGAAAATGGACCCTTTTGTTTTCATTAATGTGTACTGCAGTAGTAGTATACAGGGAGGATGGAAGACTAGAGTGTTCACGAAGCTGAAATAACTTATTATAAAAGTGTCACAAAGACACCATATTTTTGTTTCCATACAACAGTGATTTAGCATTCGCCTTGTGCATCCATCCACAAGCCAGTATATTCATTTGTCAATGGGTAGAATTTTTTTGTACTGTTTTGCTCCTTTGACCTGGGTTACTTTTTACTGACCCTACCAAATTGCTTTTAAAAATTCCTTTCTGCTGTCAGTGGTTAAAGCAGCTTGGTGTCTGTGAAATCCACCCCCACTCCCCCCTTAACACTTTACATCCCTCGTTACAAGACAACACCTGTTACTGTAGTGAACCATAAAAATCACCAGTGTTAAATAGCACTATTAAAAGCAAATATGCTTTCTCCTAGCATATAGGAATGGCTTCTATTAATGAAATAAGCTTGACAGTTTTATATCTAAATATATGTATATAAAACATAAACATATATGTCTGTGTATATACATATGTCTCTATATATTCTGGTTTTAATCAAGGAAGTTGTGTTTGCTGTTTTATTTTGATTTTGCCAGAATTCATAGTGATGATGCAAAAAATTTGTCTTTCTGTGGGTTAGAAGGGTAAGCCAAGATTAAGTAGCTTCATTCAGCAGACATTAAATATGAGTCTGAAACATGAAGGCCTCTTTGTTATTGAAACAAAAAAAATAGCAGCAGGTGGTAGACCCGAACACGGGAGGGAAGGAGGAGGCGGCCCAGTGTTGCCCTGGTCTTGCCCATTTTTTTAATCCTTTCAGAATATGTATTGTCTGACACCCCCCCCCAAGTTAAAGTCTTTTCTGCTCATTCTCATGGAGACAATTTCAGTATGAAAGGACTATCCCATCACTGGCTCAGTACAACAGTTTATCTTTGTAGATGGAATTTATAACCACTAAACAAAAGTAGGGGAGACAATTATCTCTCCAAGATGCGCCAGTAACACTTGTTTATCAAAGCAAAACACTGTTCTGAATGTGATGAGTTATAAGTAAAAATTTCATGCCAATGGCAGTGGTGGTTTGTGGTCTTTGAATTATATTAATCAAAACAGAAAATTGGCTTTTGTTGATCACGGTGCTCTTAAAGTGAAAGATTTTTTAGTAATGAGATTAGTCCTTCTCAAGCCAAAGTGAAAGTCCTAGCACTCCTTACCTGTTTACTTCAAGTCTCTTAAAAAGAAAGGTATATATCTAAACAGGGCTGAATTGTTAAAGGCAGATCGTTTCTTTCCTCAGCTAAAAAAAAAATGAATATAGATTGATGCTTTTCTTTCATGAGTCCACATGTGAATCGCAGAATTGAGTCTATTCTAATGGTCTCTAAATACAGGATTTGATCATTTTTGTAGACATGGCTTTAAATATTGGTTTTAGTACTAATTGCTTGTGTGTATGTGTGTGTGTGTGTGTGTGTGGGTGGGTGTGTGTTCCCAGTCAGTGGTTATATGGCCATGAAACTGTTTCTGCCACTTTTCCACTGGAAGCTAATTAGATCTATTGAAAGCTAGACAAACAATGCTGCTTTCAGTGGCAATAGATGATAGATAGATAGATAGATAGATAGATAGATAGATAGATAGATAGATAGATAGATAGATAGATTTGTATCTATATATGTATTTATGCACATGTATGTGTACATACATGCACATACACACACATACACGCGTGCGCGCGTGCACACACTCATATGCAGGCTAGCATCTACCAGCCTAGAAAGGGTGTTTTTAACCTTCAGAACAACACTTAGCATTCAGAAGCACGGTTCACTGGAAAGATCACTAGATTTGGAGTTAGAAGTCAAATCCTGACCCTATCTCTTATTAGCAATTTGACTTTGAGCAAGTTCCTTAATCTCTCAGGTCCTAAATTCCTCAATTATACAGTGGGGGGGCTGGGGATGTAGGCTAGATGTCCTCAAAGTCCTTTCCAGCTCTAAATCTATAATTCAAGGAACTATACCTTAGACTTTGATATTTATATCTGTTCACCCACAGTTCTTTCAAATGCATATGTGTGTATTTATACACATACATGTTCATGTATTACATGTATGTGTATAGATATTTATACACACATATGTATGTATATATACATTTTTTGTGTGTATATGAACAATACACATTTATATTGTGTAGATAGATAGATGACAGAAAATAGTGGGGGAAAACCCCTAAGGTAATGCCATTTTAAACTTAAACCTAGGAAGTCATGCAAATAGAAAGGATTTAGTCCTTGGGAGATTTCTGGCTTTCACCCAAGTTTAAAAAAAACCCCAAAAAACAGCAACAACCAAAAACAATGACAACAGTTTGTTAGCTCACAGAACAAATGAATTAAGATTCATGAAAGCTCTTTGAAAACTACATAGCGGCTTTACAAATGTTAAGTTATCAATTATTATGTACTTTCCTTCCATCTCATCCACTATATAACTTCAATTAATTCTATGCAAATGTTTTAAACATTTAATATTTTGTTTTTCCCAATTAAGTGTTAAAACAATTTTAACATTCTTTTTTTCCACAAATTTTGAGTTCCAAATTCTTTCCTTCCTTCCCTCCCCCCCCCATTGAGAATGCAAGCAATTTGACATAGGTTATACATGTGTGGTCATGTAAAACACATTTCTATGTAAGTCATATGCAAATGATTCTTTGATTGCTATATCCCAACCCTGCTTTGCTCTCTCATCTGTAATTTCATACTTCCAACTGCCCACTAGACATCTCCATCTTCGTGTCCTTCCAGCATTGACAATACATACATATATGTACACACATGCATAAATACATACACATATATAAAACTGAGCTTATTTCCTCCCAAACCTGCCTCTCCTCCCAGTTTTCTCTTTTTCTGTTGCTTGTATTCCACTGTCTCCCTAATCACACAAGATTAAAACTTTCTAGTTACCTTTGACTCTTCCCTTTCTCCGACATCTCTATAATTATGTCAGTTGCCGTGGCTAGTCATTTCTGCCTCCACAGTCTCTTGCATCTATCCATCTCCCTCATGCATAGGCCTTGAAGACTTAGACTATTTTAATAGCCTAACTAGCCTCCCTGCCTGCAATCTCTCTATTCTTCCATCCATCCTACAATTCTTCAGAGACCTGCAATTTTATTAGTGTAGGTATTCCCTCCACCAATATAGATTAAAAAGTTCCCTGCATATTAGTAAATGATCTTCAAGAATTGCTATGGCTAAAAAATTTACAGCCAGCCTGTTGACCCTCCCAACCTGGGTAGGCTGCACCTTGGGGGGAAAATAACAAACCACACTGTGCCACTGGACCTCTGTTCAAAGCCTTTCCAGCTTGGAAGAATCTTCAGAGTTTGCTCTGTTTAAGAATCCAGGGTCATTTTTCTGCCCTGATGAAGCATCAGAGGAGGATTATAATGATAAGTCATTAGACAGAGATGTCAAAGTATCCCTCCTAGTGATATGATCTGACCATATTATTCCTCAACTCAGAAGCATTCAGTAGCTCCTGACTTTCAAAAGTACAAACTATCTTGAACTATCACAGCAGGCCCTCTGTGATCTGATTCTAACCCCCCCTTCACAAACTCTGTTTCAGATAAACTAAGCGATTTGCTATTCGTTTATCTTGTCCTGTTCTCTGCCACCTCTCTGTACACACATAGGCCATCTCTGTGCCTAGAATGCTCTCTATCCATATCACCACCTGTTCACATCCTTTACTTTTTTTAAAGGCCCAGATCAAGTTTATCTTCCTTCATGTAACTTTTCTTGAATCCCACTAGTTGAAATTAATCACATGCTTCATATGTAGTCTGGGGCTTTGTGGACTCCCTCCTGTATCTTTTTTTCATATTCTACCTCTTCTCATACTTATTTGTGTATTTCTCAGTGCCTGTTGTTACATTATCATCTACTTGAGGACGATGACTGTACTGTTTTTCCATCATTGTTTTATCTTGGAACTGGCATAGTACCTCGCAGTAGGAGATAATTGAATTGAATATTAAAGATACCATTATTAATAGTTGTTTTGAATCTTCTACCCACATGTCTGGATATTACATGAAAAGGTTAATGTGTGATCACTTAGTCCTTTCCATGCCATGCATACGTAAAAACTATTGAATGTCCTTTGGCTCTTTTCAGAAAGAAAATCTATACCTTTGGCATTATTAGCATCATACCTTAAACAACTTTGCTAATCTGCATGATATTGTATCAATCTCCAATTGGGGTGAAGAAGCCTGGATAAATAGCTTCGTGGCCATTTCAGGGGTGCACATTATGGTTGGCCTTTAGTACCTCTCACACACAATATCATCCTCCTATATCTCTGGACCTAGTGTCAGGAAGATCTGGGTTTTCATCCTGTCTCAAAAACTTACTAGCTGTTTGATACCAGTCAAGTCACAATTTTTTTAGGTCTCACATTCCTGCTCTATAAAATGAAAGTTTTGCAAACTCAAGCTCTCTTCCAGTTCTAAATCTATGATTTTGTTTTTTGATTTTTAGATTCCTAAAATTAAAGTGATTTTTTTTTTGTTTTAGTCTACAGAATGAAAGAGAGTAACTAGAGTAGATGATATTGCCTTTGAAAAGGCAAAGCCAGTGGTGTTTATTTAAAACATAGTGAGCAAAGAATGCTGCTTAGGTTAACAATATCTAAGGAAGAAAAAGTACAGCACTGAACTCACTTTCCTACTAGATTGTCATTTTGCTTCAAGTTTTAATGGTTGTGATTTCAGCCAAAGGAGCTGTTTTTCTACACAACTGCCGTGTGGTATAGTAGATAGAGCAATAGAAGAAGGCAGGAGCTCCAGCTGTGCACCGAACTTGCTGTGTGACTTTAGGCAAGTCACTCAATCTCTCTTTGCCTCAGTTTCTCACCTGAAAAATGAAGGGTTTGGATTATGTGATCTATGTGGCCTCTTCTGGCGCTACTGTTCTATTTTAACTCAATTTAGTGCAGCAAAAATTCAGTGCTTAGTAAAGGTTCTATACTAAGTCCTAAGGATAACAAGACAAAACAATTTGATTCCAAGCCTTATAGTAAGGGGATGCAGCAGGTCTACAGATAAGTTAATACAAGGTGATTTGAAATGGGGTAGAATATTAATAACTTTGGGGCTAAGGGAAGGCTTCCCAGAGGAGTTCTCACTTGAACTGAGCCTTAAAGGAAGATAACGCGGAAATAAGATAAGAAGTGTTTTCTAGTCATGGGGTATGGCATAGATAGTACCCAGACATGGAAGATGGAATGGAGTTTGAAGAGCCTGCAGTTCATTTTTATTAGATTGCTTGAAAAGGAGCAGTATAAAATGGGGTTAGAAAGGTAGAGTGGAGCTGGACATTGGAGGGCTTTTTAGGGTAGCTACACAGCACAGTATGTATAGAGCACTGGGTCTAGAGTCAGGAAGACTACTCTTCTTGAGTTTAAATGTGGCCTCAGACACTTACTAGTTTTGTGGCCCTGGACAAGTCACTTAACCCTATTTGCCTCAGTTTCCTATCTGTAAAATGAGCTGGAGAAGGAAATGGCAAATCACTCTGATATCTTTGCCAAGAAAAACCCAAATGGGGTCATGGAGAGTTGGACATGATGGAAAATGATTTTTAATTCCTACTTTATCTTGAGGTAGTTTGGAAGCATCTGAAGGTTTTTTTTTTAATCAGGGCAGTTAAATGATTAGCCTTATGAATATTATTTTGACTGTGTGGAGGATAGATTGGGAGAATGAAGAGACTGGAAATGGAAAAACTAGTTAGTCTCATGGAATTGTCCAGATGGAGATAATGAAGGTCTGTAATTCTTCTCTGGAAGATGGCTATATTCTATCAGTGTCCAAAGACAGTTTTTAATAAATAAGAAATGTGATAGCTCATATAGATGATTTAAAGTTTGCAAAATACTTTACATACAGTATATCTCATTTAAGACTTCCATTAGTCCTGTGAGCCAAGCATCCTCAGTTTCGCTGCTTACATCTTATAGATGGAGAAATTCAGCCTTAGAGAGATTTGGTGTCTTACCTATGGTTACCTGGCTGGTAAGTGTTAGGACAGGATTTGAACCAGTCTCTCTTGACTCCATGCCCAGAACTGTTTTCACTCTACCTCACCACCCCTTTCAAAAAGATAATATTTTAATTATCTACAAAAGTGAATGGATAACATGTCTGAGTGGGTAAATGTTGAAATGTACCCATAATGTAAATAATAAAATTGATAAACAAAACATGTATTCTAGAGAAGAGATTGCTTTTTTGTCAACCAAAATAAATATATTGTGAACTAATTATGTTAAAGACTTTATAGAAGTGTATAAATTAAACTGTTTGTCTTTTGAATTTCCTTCTAACTCTGAGATTTTACTGAAGTGGTTTGGTGTTTTTTCCAGCTTTATACTCTGAGAGAACAGGGCCCCTGCCATACTTATTTGAATGCTAGAATTGGAAGAAGTGTCAGAGATCACCTGTTTCCATTTTCTCATTTTCCATGATGCCTGGAACAGTGCCTTGAACATGATAGACACTGGAGAAATATTGACTGATTGACACGGGACGCTGTATTCAGTAGGCTGCCTTACATCCAGACAACACCCAGAATAAAAAGGTGCCCAACATCTCTCTGCGTGGATCATCATCTGCTCTCTTGATGATCATTACCTCACATGGCAGAGAGATTCTCCTGTGCTTACCCTTCATTTTCTCAGTAACAAACATGTAGAAACGGATTCTGGAACCCCATTTTAGCATCTCTTTGTTTTAGTTCTCCCATTGTTGATGGGGCTGTGTGTGTGTGTGTGTGTGTGTGTGTGTGTGTGTGTGTGTGTGTGTGCGTACACATACCAGCTCAAATGCAAGGATTCAAGCTTGTTAGTTTGGTCTCTTAATTAAATGTGGGGAAAATGGAAAGATGTAGAAGTCACATCTGAATGAAGGTCATCTGATGCTGGCAAGCCCTTCTCTGTTGTTATGATTGGCCTAATGTGGAGAGTATTTCCCTGCTTGACTCTGAGATGGCTCCTCAGGCCATATACTCTAGGGAATGCTGTGTGCACAAAGGGCAGCTCCGATTATGCTGATGAGATGTCACCAAGATGGCAGAAAGCAGTTTCTATGTCTGTGGTAGAAGTGGGGTCTCTGCTGTGTGTCCCCTCAACCACAATTCCCAAGCAGTAGTAAATTATTACTAGGGCTTTGGCTGGCCTTAACTGCAACTCGTGTTGAGATGCGACCAAAAGAGAGCATTGGTTGGGGGAGAGAGAGGTCCATACAAAGGAGTGCATTATAACAAAGAGCCCTTTTTCTGCTTCAGTTCTTGTGCAGAAAACATATGTTCAGCGATGCAGGCAGCAGTTGGGTTAAAGACACACTGTAGGGCTGCAGACAAAAGGCCTGCTCTCTTCCCGCATTCACAGTGTCTCCAAACATATTCACTTGTCTCACTTGTTAGGGGCTGAGCTGTCAGCTGGATCCTCTTGCAAGTGTGATTTCTTTTTCCTGTCTCCTTTCAAAGGCCTTTCGCCCTTCTTTCTCTTCCCCCCCAATGTTTTACACTTCATATAATCCAATGTGCATGGCAGACCCACTTCATTCTTTGTGTTATTGATGTTTGGGTGATGGAGGGAGCTGTTCTGAGGAAGAATCTGGCAAAGGGGTAACCTTTCACTCACCCAAGGATCTGAAGGTGCTAAGCCACTTTTATTCCAAACATCTTGAGTGGCTCAGTCGTTTAATGCTTGGTGTAGTTAGCTGGCTATGCTTTACCCTTAAAGCCTAGCTGAGTATAGCAAAACATCCTCAGAAATATCAGCTGTTTCATGCCCATTTTTAGGAGTTGGGAGCTAGTTATATAGCTGGGAGCCAGTGCCTTTTAAAAAAAATAATAGACATAGGAAAAAAGATAATGATGAGGCCATTGGATATCCAGATACAAGGTCATTCATTGTAAAAATAAATCAGAAACCACTATACCATTTGTCACACAGAATGTTGTATGTGTATATATGTGTGTGTGTGTGTATGTGTGTGTGTGTGTGTGTGTGTGTGGTATGTATAGTATGTGAAATGATATAAAGAATCTAATTTTAATTCTTCATTGGAAAGTAGTTTATAGGGTAGTGATGTGTTTTAAAACTATTTGCTTTCTTTACTAAGGGTAATGCAGGAATGGATCTTTATGATATTGCAATCTCATTTGTATACTAGGGAGATAAAGGGCTAGAAATTTTAGGGCTGAAAGTTCCAACTTTTTCTCTGCCTTTAATTTGATCTGTCATTCGATATTCCTGTCTGAGAAATGGGGTGAATACTATTAACTTACCTCGTAGTATGGACACTAGGTCACAAGCACTTTATAAATATACATTTATATAGAAATGTTCTTTTGTAAAGAGTTTTCTAGTCCAAAAGTTCTATCTTGAAACTTTAGCTTTTGTAGTATTGTTTAATTTTTAAAATATAGTATAGATTTTTAAAATGTTCTTGTTTCTTTGACCTTAACATGCTTACAAGTGAACACAGCTACACGTATCCACGTGTATATACATGCACATGCTCACACACACACACACACACTCTGTACATTTCATAGTCTTATTCTTCATTTGAATTGCTCACACTAGAAGTTGCTGGTGTTTTCCTAGAAAGAAAAAGGAAGATCCCTTTGGCTTGCATCTCTGAATGTATTGTTAGCTGACTTGAGCAGCAGGGGAACTTACAATCCTGCTGGTGAATATTGAGGCAGAGAGATTTCCCCTTATATGGTGTTTTTGGGTGTGAGGACATCTAGAAAATCCACAGACAAAAACTCATATAAATATTTTCTAATAGAAGGTGCCAAGAAAGACATCTCTGCCAGCATGTGTCAGAACTGCCAAAAGAACTGTGCTGATGGGATTAAACTTTTTAGTACTGTCATTTGAAAATCCTTGAAAGGAAAACACTGTGGAAATATTGCCCCCTTCCTCTCCTCTCCCCAACTGGAAATAACTGTCTGAAAAGATTTTAATAGTGGATAAAGCTAATCGACTGCCGCGTGTGACACTGACATTGCATCTGAGCCTGAACCTTCCTCCTTTGCCTGGAGTGTCACGCTCAGCAAAGAGTAGAGCAACTGGAAAATAAATTGATATTCTTTCACAACTTGAGTTGGATTTTACTGAATGAGGAGATGAAGAGTCAAGGAGAATAACTTTTTCTGAAGTTTTTCTCCCCCCCCCCCCCGTGTGTGGTTTCTTTCAAGAAGGTTAATGTTTGAGATGCTAGAGTGATTCCTATCCTCTTGGAAAAAAATAATTATGCCATTCCAGTTCCCCACGAGTCAGCCTTTATTATACAGACTGCATACAGACAGTGAGTAAGTGTAGAATATACTGAACCTTCAACAAATCTATTAGGCCCTCTATGGCAAGAAACTTGGAAATGGCAGGAAAGAAAGAACAATGATTTTGTAAACTCTACAAAGGTCAGAAAAAGGCTTTCAGTAAGTATGCAGAGGCTAGAAATCAAATCCCATTTCCTATCATAAGAAACCAGTTGTTTTAGCAGCAGTGGTTAATGTACTGTATGTGAAAGATTTAAGACTAGTTGGAAAGCTTTGCTTCTGTTTTATTAGGCTGCTATTGAAAAGCCAACAGCATAACTTCAACTAGGTGCTTTGAGATTTCTTAATGGGCTGTCAAGGGCAAGACACCAGGTCTGTGCTATACTAGCTCTTTCCTGTACATTAAAACAACAGGGGCCAAATGATCACATACAGAAGTATGAATTACTTGATGCTTTCTCTGTTCCATATGGTCAGCCATGTCTTTGGCAATTAATCATGTACAAAATCAGTTGAGTGCTCTCCGAAGCATTGAAGTCAACATTTAGTTGTACCTGTGCCAGTGGGGGCAGTGGGGTTGCAGGCGTAAAATAGCAGGATGAGGAGCTGCTGGCGCCAAAGCTAGAGCAGCTGGCTTCTATAAACAACACTTTTTTCCTCTCCACTTTTTTTTTTTGTATTTGCTTTCCCTGAGAAACACAAGCCATTTTTTACCCCAAAATCCAAAGCACAAAAGTTACCAATTGGAATGCAGGTGTCTAGCCTCGTTCCTCCTGACAGCAGACATAGGGTTTGGAGGTTAAATGCCTACAAGTGGTCAGGATCGCCCACTGGCGGCCGGGGAGACCATCTTTTCCAGTCTAAGTATTCATACATTTACCCACAAGGCTGTAATGGTGGGTATAGTTATGACCAGCTTAAGCTACTGCAGGCAAAGAGGTTACTATGATACAGATAAGTGAGTGGAATTCTGGGATATTACAAATCAGAGGGCTAAGATGATGTGAAACCTCTTTGAAAAGAACAGCAAAATGTTATGTTAAGGCTACTTTGGGCCTTTGTTTAGAATCTTATAAGTGAACTAGAATAACATTTGCCCTGACTCATCAGTTGCCTCTCCTGACTACATGGAAGAAGATGCTAGGAACCCCAGAATTAGTTTTGCTGATCCTTGTCAAGGACTGATATGTAAATTGTCTTTCTGCCTGCTGAGTTCTTTCACTTGAGAAATTAATGATGTGGGTCTTCAAGATGAATGCCCCTTTACTTGGGAATAAAAGGCTTATTTGTTTGTGGACTTCTGGATTTTATTATCTTTGTGACTTATTATAATACAGTAAGCTTATATCCCACTTTCCTTATTGAGGTTGGGGGGAAGGGGATAGGTAGGAAATTATGAAGACAACTGCCTTAAGTAATCCAGTGTACACAACACCCAGTAGTTATTTGGTGTTATCTCTCGGAGGAGGTCATCCAGGATACTTTTCCTCCAAGTCAGGAAATGGAGGAAAGAAAGTTTCAACATTGTGTAAATGATAGCACCCCCCCAAAACCTCCTGCTCGCAGGAGGGGGAGATAAGGAAGGCAGAAGGGCTGAGAGGAGTGTTTATTTATTCTTTTGACCTGAGAACCTAAGCATGGTGGAAATCTGAGGTGATGCCCATCCAGTCCATTTTAGGAAATGTTAAGGCATCACTCAACATTGGCCTACAGAGGCCCCACAAGACAATAATCTTTCACTAACTATCATTAAATGAAGGAAGACCTAAGGTCAACCTTTCTTTGATGGGACTGTAGCTATAGTAGTAGGTTTTGTGCTTTTCTTTAGAGGGAAAAAAATGTTCCTGCCCTTTTAAAGAGGGGTGGTACTGGTTGGGTTTCTGACAGCCCTGTGCAGTGCTGATGTGAGGAAATAGCTTTCCTAGCTGATAACATCTTAAACTGAGTTTCTTCACAAGTTGAACCTTTAGCCCTTGTTATCAGTCAGAGCGTATCTTTGTAATTTGTGTGTGTAGAGGGGAAATGGACTCCTAAAATGAGGTAGACACACATAAGAAGTGATGGAAGTGGCACAGTTTTCTCCCCTCCCCCTAGCAAGGACATTACCCTTTTTTTTGTCCCACTGGGATGTTGAAGTTTATGCCCTTGTACTTTAGAAGCAAATTAGCTGGATTTTTGCTGAGAAAGCAGAAATAACAAGCCGACTTTTTGACCACCATCTTGTTTGCGTGGCTCTTCTTGGGGAGAAATGTGGTGAATTGGTGAGAGTAGTATGTCTCTGTGAGTGTGCCAGAGAAGTAGCATATTGGTCAGTTCAAGGATATAGTCACATTGGGAAGGAACATTTGAAAAAAAGGCTAAATGAAGATCATTATTAATGAAGAGAATATTTCCACATTTTACTCTGAAGTTAGCATATTCAACTTCTAGACTGTTTGCCTTGAAAGTCTTTCACATAACTAATTCAGAGTGTCCACATTCCCGATTGCATGTAAGTGCTGATCCTCTGTGACTAAAATGAGGAAATATTTTCAATTGAGCATGGTATACATGGCATTTCACATTGTTGATACTTAATGTTTGTCGTATAAATGAATGAATAACAGATACTATATCAAGGGCGAAATAGTTGAAGTGATTCATCTTAAATTGGTAAATGAGGGGGTTACTAATTCATGGCTGAGTGATCATCTGTCTCTTAGAAAACCCAGATTATTAAGGCAGAAGAAACTAACGCTCTCTGGAGGTCCTTAGGGCACAGATACTTTTCCTTCCTTCCTCTTCGTTAACCAAAGCTTGAACAAATGTTTAACCTATTGAGTAAAGAAAATAAAATCTTCCACTTGGTAAATCTTGAAACTTACTGGGATCATAAAGTAATGAGTCTTTTAATTTAATTGTCTTTTTTAACTGTTTGCTAGACTTTGTGATATAATAGAACATAAAATCTCCTTGAGAGTAGGGTTTGTTTCATTCTTTGTTTGTATGTACCTAGCACCTAGGGCAGCTCAGTGGTGCACCAGATAGAGCACTAGAGTGCTTCCTGGAGTCCGGGAAGATTTTTCAAATCCTACCTCAGATACCTGTTATCTGTGTGACCCTGGGCAAGTCATTTAATCCCTATTTGCCTCAGTTCCTCATCTGTAAAATGAGGATATACTAGAGAAGGAATGGCAAACCACTCCAGTATCTTTGCCAAGAAAACCCCATGGGAAAAAAAATCCATGGGGTCACAAAGAGGCAGACATGACTGAATAGCAACAACGATAACCTAGCACCTGGTACAGTCACTGGTACTTAGTAAATACTTAATAAATGCTTGACTGAACACTAAACATGGAGTTAAAAGACCTTTATTCTAGCTCTTTGCTCCTTACTACTTATAAGACCTTGTAAAAAGTCATGCAACTAGCAAGGATATTATCTTTCATTTGGTTTTTAAGGCCTTTCATCATCTGGCACCTTCCTGTTTTTTCCGGTCTTGTAATTTACTCTCCCCCACATACTGTGTGATCCAGGAATAGTGGCTTCCTTGCTGCTCCTTGTTTCTTTGTTCCTTGTAGGCCCTCCCCTTTTGCTAACTTCCCTATAACTGTCTTGAGCACTACCACCTTTCCAATCATCCAGGCTTACAACCTAGTTGTCACCGTCAGCTCTTCTTTCTCACCATCCTCTTCCCCTGCCTCACCCCATCCAATGAGTTGCCAAGTTCTGTTCATTCTACCTTTATAATATCTCTAGAATATGTCTCTTTTTCTCCTCTGACACTGCTGCCATCCTGATATAGACCCTCATCGCCTCATACCTGAACTATTGTAGTGGCTTGCAGGTTTGGTCTCCCTGCCTCAAATCTCTCCCCACTCCAGACCATCTTCCCCTCAGCTATCATATTAATCTTCCTAAAGTACAGGCCCATCCCTTCCCTTCCTCCTTTTCCTCTCCTCCCCACCACTGCATTAATAAACTGCACCAACTCTCTGTTACCTCCAAGATAAAATACAAAATCCTCCATTTGGCTTTCAGAGCCCTTTATGACCTGGGCACTTCTTACTTTTTCATACAGTATGATGCAGGGATACCAGCATCCCTACTGTTTCTCATATAAGACACTCCATCTCCCAGCTTTGGGAATTTTCACTGGCTGTCCCCCATGCCTGGAATTCTCTCCCTCTTCATTTCTGTCTCTTGGCTTGACTGGTTTCCTTCAAGTCTCAGGTAAAATCTCACCTTCTACAAGAAGCCTTTTGCTACCCCCCTTAATGCTAGTGTCTTCCTTCTGTTGCTTATCCCAAAATTATCCTTTGTGTGTATGTATGTATATGTGTGTGTATGTGTGTATGTGTATATGTGTGTGTGTGTGTGTGTGTGTATATATATATATATATATCTATATATGTCAATTTTTTTATTCCTACCAGAAAGATTTCTATTTTAACATGTTTTCTGGGACATGGTTCTTTAACTTTTTTTTTACATTTTTAAAACATTTTTATTTAAAGTTTTGAGTTCCAAATTCTATCCCTGCTTCCTCCTTGAGATAATAAGCAATCAGATATAGGTGCAATTATGTAAAACATTTCCACATTAGTCATTTTGTACAAGAAGACTAGAATAAAAGAAAAGAAAGAAAGAAAAAAAGTTAAAAATAGCATGCTTCAGTTGTATTCAATCAATACTAGTTCTTTCTCTGGAGGCAGATAGTATGCTTCATCATCAGTCTTTTGGGATTGTCTTGGATCATTGTATTGCTGAGAATAGCTAAATCATTCACAGTTCTTCATCAGACAATATTGTTATTGTGTACATTGTTCTCCTGGTTCTGTTTACTTCACTATGCATCAGTTCATGTAAGTCTTTCCAGGTTTTTCTGAAATCATCCTGCTTGTCATTTCTTACAGCACAATAACATTCCATTACAATCATATACCACAGCTTGTGTAGCCATTCCCCTATTGATGGGCATCCTTTGATTTCCAATTCTTAGCAACCACAAAAAAGCTGCTATAAATATTTTTGTACAAATAGGTCCTTTCCCCCTTTTTTTGGATGTCTTTGGGTTATTTATAGACCTAGCAGTGGTATTGTTGGATCAAAGTGTATGCACAGTTTTATAACCCTTTGGGCATAGTTACAAATTGCTCTCCAGAATGGTTGGATCAGTTCACAACCCCACCAGTAGTGCATTAGTTTTACCGTGTCCCCTCCAACATCCAACATTTTCCTTTTTTGTCGTATTAGCCACTCTGATAGGTGTGGGGTGGTACCTTAGAGTTGTTTTAATTTGCATTTCTCTAATCAATAATTTACAGCATGTTTTCATATGACTATAGATAGTTTTGGTTTCTTTGTCTGAAAACTGCCTGTTCATATCCTTTGACCATTTATCAATTGGGGAATGACTAGTGTTTTTATAAATTTGGCTCAATTCTCTATATATTTGAGAAATGAGGCCTTTACCAGAGATACTTGTTGCAAAAATTTCCACCCAGTTTTCTGCTTTCCTTGTAATTTTGGTTGCATTGGCTTTGTTTGTGCAAAGACTTTTTGATTTTATATCATCAAAATGATCTATTTTATATTTTGTAATGCTATCTTTTCTTTCATCCTAAATTCTTCCCTTATTCATAAATCTTACAAATAAATTATTCCATGCTCTCTTAATTTGCTTATGTGTCACCATTTATTTGTGAATCATGTACCCATTTTGACCTTATCTTGGTATATGGTGTGAGATGCGGGTCTCTGTTTCTGCCATACTATTTTCCCGTTTTCCTAACAGTTTTTGTCAAATAATGAGTATTGGTTCCAAAAAACTTGGATCTTTGGGTTTATCATATACTAGATTACTATGGTCATTTACTATAATGTAATTCATACTGTATATCTTTTTTTGCATTTAGTTATTTGCATGTTGTCTCCACCATTCAATTGTGAGCTCCCTGAGAACAGAGATAGTCTTTTGCTCTTTTTGTATCCCCAGCATTTAGCAAAGTTCCCAGTACATAATAGAATCTTGATACATATTTGTTGACTTGAATTTTAGCATAATAGAATTTTAGACCTAGAAGGAACTAGACATTATCTCATTTAACCCTTTCATTTTATCAATGAGGAAATTGAGGCCTATAGAGGGAAAGAAACTGTATTACTGTTCTACAGGTGGCAAGTGGTAATGAATTGTTTTGGAATTGTCTTTTATAGACAATTTATGAGCCACACAAGAAAACTGGTATCATTTTCTGAATTCAGACTAGGTTTTCTTACTCCAAATATAGAATTCTTTCTACAGTGTCATACTTCTATCAGTTCTGTCATTTAACCCTGTTAGACTCTTTTTGTAATATAATGTTCAGTTCTGAGTACCACAGATTGAAAATACATTGATTAGTTAGAGTGTGTCCAGAAGAGGGCAAAAGGGATGGTAAATGGCTTTGAACCTATGTCATTTGCCAAATGGTTAAAAGAATTGGGGGTATTTAGCTTGGAGAAGGAAAGAATTAAGGTAGAGATGATAGTTGTCTCAGTTACGTGGAAAAGAGATTAGATTTGTTGTGTTTGGCTGGAGAGGGAAGAACCAGGTATAATGAGTGCAATATACAAAGAGGCATATTTAGTCTTGGTAAAAGTTAAAACTTTCTAATGATTAGAGATATCCCAAAATGGAATTCGATGCCTCAAGAAGTTGTAAGTCCATCCTCTTTAGAGGTCTTCAGGAAGAAATTACATGTCAGATTTTCAGATAATGTTGTAGTAGGGATCCTTTATATCGGTTGGACTGGGTGGCTGTCAAAGTCCTTTGTAACTATGCAATTCAGTGATTCTTTTTTAATCTGTGAATTTGTACAACTCAAAAGATTGTAGTATCTCACATTATCTTTGGAGTTATATCCTACCTCCATAATACTGCCATTGTCAAAAATATCTTTGGAATTCAAAAAATTATTTTGGAATTGCCTCTTGTAGCCACACAAAGAAATTTATGTCATTCGTACTTTATAATCAAACCAGTTTTTAACCAAAAATATTACTCAGCATGGTCACCTATCTTACCATTTTCTTACTGGACTCTTTTGGCCAATTCCAAAAATCAAAACCATTATCAAATCTTTTACATCATTGAAGATTTTTTTTTTCATGTGCTACAGGCTCCTTGTGCATCTGGATAGTGTCTGGTATATAGTTCCTCTGATGGCATCATGGTTCTCATATGACATATCATTTCCAGCTCTCTAAATCAAATGAGACATTTAGAAGTTGCTCATTCTCTGAGTTTTTGATTATACACAGGTTGAGGTATTTGAGTTTTTTAATTTTGCTTTGAAGAATAGAATACTTAGTGACATTCTTGTTGAATTGTCACAGATTCAGAGTCAAGGAGATTAATTAAGTTTGAGATGCAGCTGAAGGAGAGAATGTTATTGGTTCCAACCTGCTCCTTGTGGATTGTGGCTTGAGGCTTGTCAATATTTCCATGCTCCCTTAGGTTTTGAACTCAGTCAGAAGGAGTTACTATGGCATGAAACTTAACCTACAAATTACTTCTCTCAGCAATGCTGTACACTTTTCCCAAGTTTTGAGACCAGGCTATGTTTTAGGCTCTGGAAGGAGTGAGGATATGTTGATATTTTCGGATTTATGATTCTCTTGAGACAGCCCTATCATCCATGCTTCTGCTCATGGGTAAATGGCCTATTAATCTTTCCTAGGTGAAGTCAAGTTTGGAGAAGATGACACTCTAAGAAGAGGAAAATATCACCATTAACTGCCTTAGGAAAACATGCCGCCTTGGCAGTTCAGTGTCCTTTCGTGTCTTTAGTGCATTGGGTCCCTTTCACCTAAAATTTAAAAAAATGAAGATGCAGTCTTCACCTTGAATATTGAATTTTAGTGTCTATAGAGTCATTCCCAACCCATTCTTCTTTTGTTGTTGTTGCTATTTTCTCATTGCAACCGTAGTTACTTTCTTCATCCCAAGAACTGTCCCCCTGTCTGTCATATTTATTTTATACATTGAGTTGGGTGTGACTTTCAATATATGCTAGGCATGGGCTTGAAAAGTTGCATCTAAATGAAATTTTTGGAACTTGAATAATCATTTGACTAGGCTAAGGAAGGTGAGCATTTAAAAGAACCCTGGAGCTAATTCATTTATAAAGGAAAGACCCTTTTTGTGGATTGAATAATCCCTTACCCTCTGTTAGTTTTGGGAATTGTTGTAGTTTTTATTCTTTAATATAGCAAGGTTTCTTAAAGTCAAGTACATATGACTATCTCTTTTCCTCTGGAGTGCTTCTTTTTCATATCCCTTCTTAAATCTGTCCTTTTTTTTTTTTTTGAGTGTGTCCAGGATTCTACTGAAACAAAGCAACTATAGGTGACTTCTAAATAATGTGAAGAATAAAGTTTTCTAGATATTGGGAATAGGAGCCTTATTATCTATTTTCTTCTAAGTTTTTAGGGTCCTGTCTGTCATAATTTGTAGGTTCTTAATGCAGCCATGCCAATTAGGATGGAACAACAGGGCCTAAAATCTGAAAACTATCAGGCTATGGGCAGCTAAGACATATAATAAAAATTATAAATATAGTAGGAGCACAACTTATTTTGTCAAACATGTCATTCTTGTGCAGGAAAGTATAGGAAGAAAGTATATTAATTTGGGGACCTGGTAAGTTGGGAAAAAATCTTTTGGGAAATATCTATGACTTTTGTAATACCCAGATGAAAATGTTAGGAAGTAAAATTTCCTAACAACATAGGTCAATATAAAACTTTTTTTCAAAAGCTAGAATACATTTGCAAAAGGAATTTTAGTTATTAAAGGAATGACAATGATTTTTTAAATTATCTAATTTTTTTTAAATAGAAATATATTTATGTTCTTAATTACATTAATCACATCTGATGTGTGTATTTGAATCTGTTTCAGCGTTTTTTATTTTGGGGTAAAAAGTATATGTACTTTGAAATGTGGAAGAAGGGCTAAATAACCCTTTGTTATCCCTTACAGCTCTCATGTTAGGTATACATGAGTTAAGTTATACATAGCCAAGGAAACAGGCTTTTGTTTGTTTGAATACTCTTTGAAACTGGGCCTCTTTGGAATTAGACATGCTTTAGATACTTGTTGGTGTCAGCCTTTGAGCAGTGGGATTGCCTGAAGAGGCTATGCAATTTGGTTCTGCAGTGAGGCCTAAAAGTCCTGCTGCCAACCAGTTAAAGTGTGTCCAACAGAGACCTGATGGAAGCCCCCTTTTCCTTGGGAGATGAGAGTATGAAGAGATTATGCAGATTGTAAAGAGATTATATAAAATCAGTGGAAGGGCAAATTATGCTGGGATTTTCATTGTGAAAATAGTTTTGTGGACATAAATTGGGTGAGGAAATTAGAGTACTTAAGATACCAATGTGGAGGCTTTACCTTTCTTTTCTTTAACAGTTTTTGTGTTAAGAATATTGCCAAAAGACACAGTTTAAATGTAGAACAACTTTCAGACAGCTTTAAATTCTCGTCTTCCATTTATGTGAAGTTAGATGAACATGTTTAAAAAAGTATGTGCTTGAAACGACTGGGCACTGCTCAAATTTAAAGCTATACTTGTACAGTTTTCATATTAATATTTTTGTATATTTTGTAGAGATCTTAACATACATATAAACCAAAAGGGTTTGCAGTTTTGTTGGGATCAAGTGAAAGTGATAATTAGATGGGTATTGAATTTTCTCACTTGAAGTCTACACATGGTAAAGTGTGTTTAGGCTTTGACTGTTTAAAGAGGCTTTCACCTCTGACTTCCTACAACTAGGCAAAGGTTGTAAATATGAGTATGTATATGCTCAACTCTGAGCATAATTTCCTTCTGTTGCCATGATCATAGAATAAACAATTCCCTACAAAATTCTTAGTCCCTTATAGCTGAACTTTTATCTGTGTTTAAAAATGCCTTAAACTTTTTTGAAATATGGGTATAATTGTATGTGCAGTGGATTTTCAAATCTGGAAAATGTCAGTTTGGATATCATATAATTCTTGCGTTCTGTGCACTTATTTATTTCTTAGCAAGATCTCGGTTTTGTTTTGTTTTGTTTTTTCCCACCAACCAAGAAGAATGAGAGAGGGAAGAAAAAAATCATTGGCATGGCTGGGAATAGAAATTAATGATTCAAAGAAGAGAGACAGTGCAGAAAGCCACAGCTGGTAGCAGGAAGTAGAGAGAGGGAAAGTCAAAGACTTCTTTTTTAAAAAGGCAAAACAAACAACTCACAGAGAAGTGTACGTGAAAATCATTTCTAATAATAGCTTATGCTCAGCAGCTCAAAGGGAAAAAAATAGGCACATGTGTTGAGAAAATGAAAGGGAGAATGCACAATGTGTTACTTAAGGCAATGGAACTTTATAGGTTACCTTATGTGCCATGTACATTGATTAAATACCAAATATATGGTGCCCATTTTTGACCATCATTTACTGTATTGATTTGTTAGCAGTGGAACTGTAATAAAAAAAGCCATTGATTTACTGTCCTTATTTGCTTATGGGCTTTTTTATTAATTTTATGTTTTTCTTCCTCTTTTTCTTTCTTTTTTTTTTATCATTTTTCTTAGACAAATGCAGTGCTTTGTGAAATCAGAAAAGAGGGATGGCCCATGGAACAAAAGAATGAAATCATAACAGATTTACTTCCCTTGCTCACCACACGACGGGAGCTGCGAATGGAATGGTATATGAGGTTAGACCTGTAATTAAATGGTTCTTTTTGATTACTGAAGTCCACAAGCAGTACGAGCTGAGGACCTTCTTGTTGCTAGTTCAGTTCTTCTCATTGGAGGGCCTATGGAAAAATATAATTACACTTAAGATGCTTTCTGGAGAAGCTTACTTTATTTTGGTATCTTTATTGTTTATTGTGGTTTGTGTCACCAGAGTGAGTGTGTGTGTGTGTGTGTGTGTGTGTGTGTGTGTGTGTGTGTGTGAAAGAGAGAAAGAGAGAGAGATTGAGATTTAGCTCTTGACTTAATATTTAGCACAGATGTTTCCATTCTAAGCATAATGTACCTAATGCTGAAAAGCCAGTTTTACCAACACGTTGAAAACTAATATAGATAGAAGCTTGGGAAGTGCTTAAAGTGAATGCCCTTACAACGCTTGATGAAGGATGAATTGCTTGAACATTTTTCACCTAATGTGTTTTACCATCTCATTTGTGGGGTATTAAATAAGTGCGAGTTACCATCAGGTCACCTCAGTTTCTTTGCATATAAACTTGATCGTACATCAGTGAGTTCTGAATTTTGTTGAGGCTTCCACACAAGTTTCTACACGGTCCGTTTTCCTAACATTTCTGATGCTATATTTTAACAGTCTACTCAGTGTATAATTTTAGAAATGAAAACACATACCTATTCCCCAAAATATTCAATTTATAATGTAGACTTTTTGTTGCAAAGAACTTTGAAGTTGATACATATCTCTATATAGCAGAGTAAGAAAGCAGAGTTTAAGACTGTGCTATATTTTGTAGTGACAGTCTTGCTAATTACAGAAAGCTATTTCTAGTAATGAGGTATATCTCTTCAGAAACACAATGTTTTCAGAATATAGTTCTGCAATTGATAATTTACTACAATTTGTAGTTCAATTAGTATCAATTATAAAAAAAGTAAGAGGCTCATCTAAATCACAGAGATACAGCATAGTTTCATCAAAAACAGATTATGTCAAACCAACCATAATTCCTTTTTTGACTGGGTTACTAGACTGTATTGGTAGATTGGGGGACTTTGGTAGCCATAATTTATCTAGATTTTAGTGAAGAATTTAATAAATTCTTTCATGCTGTTCTGGTGGACAAAATCAAGAGTTGGGAACTAGATAATAGCACAGTCAGGGAGATTTGGAACTAGCTGAATGACTGGACCCAAAGAGTCATTGTTAGTTCAGTGGCAGCTACTTGGGAGGACACCTGTGGAATGTCCTTAGGGTTTGTACTTAATCTTATTCTGTTTAATGTTTTTACCAAAGATTTAGATAAAAAGAATCGATGGTATGCTTATCAGATTTTCAGGGGACACACACACATAAAAAAGCTAGGATGGCTAGCTAGCATGTCAGATGACAGTGTGAAGATCCAAAAGATCTCAGTAATCTTGAACCATGTCAGTGAGGTTAAATTTAACAGGAAAATAAATATAAAGTCTTACATTTGCTTCAATAAATCATATTCATCATATCGAGGAGATAGAGTTAGGTAGGAGTGCTTGAAAAAAAATCTGAGTTTTCTGGATTATATACAGAATACAAGTGAATAGTGTGTTTGGCAGCTATGGTCTTTGGCTGCATTCAAAGGCCACGTGGCCATTCTGAAGGAAGATGCCAGTCATTGATAAGCTGGAGAGTTTTCAGAACATGGCAATCAGGATAACAAAAAGCATGAAGGTCATACCATATAAGGATTTTGGATGAAGGGACGAGGAATGTTTAGCCTGAAGAAGAAAAGGTTTAAGGGGGCAGTGTGATAACATTCTCCAAGTGTTCAGAAGGCTGGCTGACATGGGGGAAAAGGGATTGTACTTGTACTACTTGGCTCAAGAAGGTACAACTAGGAGCAGTCCCTGAATGTTGCATCAGATATGAGCTTGTTTATAGAGAAACTTCTTTGGTAAAAAATTGAAATGGGCTGCCTTGTGAAGGCCCTATGTTCCTGCTTGTTCACTCTGGGTTTTCAAGCAGAGCCAAGATAGGTATCAATCAGTGTGTTAATTAGCACCCAATATGTGCCAAGCACTTTGTTATATACTGGGAAGACCAGGAGAAAAATGCAACCATGCCCGCCCTAAAGGAACTTACATTATATCAGGGAACTGGTGGGGGGCAGGGAGGAGAGGGAGACTACAAATATAAACATATAAACCAAATATATATTAAAAAAATCAACATAACTTTGGCAGGGTGAGGAGGAGACACACTAGTAGCTACAAGTACTTGTGAGCTATGCCAAGGAGTGGGTTCTTCTCTAGGGTTCCTTCCCATAGAATATAAGTTCCTTGAGGGGATGGGGACGGTTTTGTTTTTGATTTGGTGTTCCCAATGCCTGTCATGGTGCCTGTTATATCCTAGGTGCTTAGTAAATACTTGATACTTCAGCTCTCAGATTCAATGCTTCCTGGGGTCAAGCTAGGCAAGATAGACTTTTCCAAAGAAAGCGACACTCAGGAGAGCCAAGTGTCAATGGTATATGAGTACCAATCATTTTTTATTTCAGAGAGATGGGTGAATCCATTCAACTTGAGTTGCAATAATTAAAAATTTTCTAATTTGTTTTTTTCTCATAAACTTGAAGAATTTAAATTGTTTTATTTCTTAATTGGTCTGTTTCTAATGCTATTTTTAAAAATGAAATGTCAGTTTGGGGAGATCTAGGGGTTTTTTTGTTTGACCCTTCCAGTTCTGGACTTTCCCTTCTACTCTGTCCCCCAGTCAGCTTCATTTTAAAAAAAGATGGGCAAGAAGGAGGGAAAAGAGTGAAGAAAAAAAGCCACCTCCATCACCTTCTCCTTTCTATCTCAGGAGAAAACAAAAAAGTCAGCCTTACGCAGAGATAGCATAAATGTTGAGAATGGATGTCTTTTGGAGGGTGCATTTGGTTTGTTAACAATAATTTCCTAATACACCGAATCACTAGGCTGCATGACAAAAATAGCTTGTTTAGAAGGAGTCTGGTTACAGTGTTTCTGGCTTTTAGTTACTACTAACAATTTAATCAGGAGTTGGAGCCAGTGCTGAAGTGATGTAGTCTAGTCTCTGAAACAAAAATGTTAAAAGTACTTTGTGGCGTGAGGGGGTAAGGGGTGGGTGTGGGGAGGAGAAGGGGAAGAGAAAGCTTAGCAAAAGACACTGTGCAGGCCTCTGTAAAACTAAGCACCTGAAAGAATATTTCAAGAGGGCAATGTCTTGAGAGCTCACAAAGTATCCTTAGGGTATTAAATAACTATAATCCTTCCCCCACCCTCCTCACCCCCATCATTTGATGTTTCCCATCCCAGTGACCTATCTAAGAGTCTCATCCATATGAACCACATAAACAGACTGTTACCATACACCTCCTCCCTTTTTCCCATCAAAGCTTCAGCTGGATGTCTGGAATGAGGCATTGACTATGGTAGCCATCAAGCATGTGGTGGTGAAAGTTATAAAACATCCACCACACTGCTTGCTGAGCTGCCTGGGTTTTAGAGATCAGCCTATTGTGTACTTTGGAATTACATGAGAAAAATGTGCTTGGACAGGAAATAATTAGCACTTGTCAAAGGCCAAGCAATAGGTTACAGTATTTTACTTTCAGCAGGCTATCAGGGGATCAGCTAGATTAGATAATAGAATTTTTTTTTCCTCTGGAAGTTAAATACAGATGACTCTAATTACCTTATATTGCACATTAGAGAACTCATTATGAAGAGTACAACTTTGAGAAATATAGATCAACCAAGTCACAGCAGCTGGCAGAAACTTTACTGTAGGCCTACTGTAATATAACAATTTTGAGTCTTTGCCAGGCCCCTATGCAATCCTGAGACTGGACAGGGTGGGACTGGGGAACAGTGTATCGTCTTTTTGTTTTGTTTTTCAAGGTAGAACTTATGATATACCCATCAAATGTTGGCCTGTCTTCCAGGCTAGGAGCTTGTTGGACCATTGTTTTGGACTGTCCAAAAAGTTTTGAACAGGAAGCGCATGTGTCTTGTGGATTTAGCTTTTAAGGAAGGTGACTGCTTTGCATGACTATAGGCACCGATTGTCACTGTGGCTTCACTGATCCCAAAGATGCATTTGAGTGCAAGAGTTACTATCCTTAAGGCTAATGACCCCACAAACAACTCTCTTCAAATAGGCTTATCAGGGATGTTTATTCACTTTTGCAGGATTGAAGGATCCAAAGTACATCAGGAAAAAACTGAATGTGAGGGAAGTGTTAACAGAAGTGGTCCAGAGTTTCTGAAGATTTAGGTTTGTTTATACTGTCTACTAGTGTCTGACCGACAAGTTGTGATAGCTTTTAAAGAGCTAGGCAAGCCCTCTGATCTGACCCCTTCTTGACCTCTGCTTCCCAAAGGTCAGTCTGCAGCTAATAAACTATGAGGTTCTTAAGGTCTACTGTAGGAAGAAGCAGAAAAGGAACAGCTGGGAGACTTGTGTGGACTGGGCATCCCAGGGTCGTCTCCTTTAGGGTCATTCTCTGATAATGAAAATGATTACCAAATTATATGGAAGTTTAACTGCAACAGTGAGTGAGAGGAGGGTGGAGCCCAGCGTATTAGGTTTGATAAATGAACTGTGAAGTGGCCCATCTGGCGCTCGACAGCTTTTTTTTCTCGCTTTCCCTACCAAGGGGAAACATTTTAAAATAACAGCAGTACATATAGAATCAATGACCCATACGAGGAGCTGGGATAGATTAAGATTTAATGGTGACAGTGAAAGAATTATCATTTGAAAAGGATGACGAAGAAGAGGTACAGTTCAGTGTCTGTGTCTGATCTGCTCTTACCAAAAATTCAGCACTTTTGTTTATGTTAAACAAGCCTAGGCATCTTCCCAAGGCTGCCTTTCATTAGCATATTGAGTACTTAAGGTATGTTTCAAATGTATGTTATGTAAAGGCCAAAAATGATTGTATTCTACCACCCCCCAAGTTGCTGAAAACCTTATGATCACTCTATAATTAAGGGGGGGGGGAGATTCATTACAAAAAAGAAACTTTCGAGTAATAAAATCCAAATGGTAAAGTATTGGAAGATGAGTGGATAAAAGGAATGGACTTTTGTGTCATTTGCCTTGGATTTGCAAAGAAATATTTTAGTCATGCCGTATAATCAGTGCCACAAGTGAGTGGAACATAGGTCACAGTGATTTACTGCTATGGTTTGTTTCTAGTAGGTTATCTCTTGAATTATTCAGGGAACATTTCATTATTTTCCGTAAAGGAATACTTAAGATCACCAAGCAAAGTTTTTCTGTAAAGAGAGCTACCATTTTTCCATGACCATGAAGTACAAATTCATTCATTTTTTAAGCATTTATGGAGAACCTTCAATATGCAAAGCATCCTATAAAGTGCTCAGCACATTACAGGCATTGTGCAGTAACTGAGCAATCAGTATAAGGATGAAACAGGGAAAAGGTATTCAGGAAATTCCCCATAAGATGCCATAGAGGAAAAATCTATTCTTTCAGCTGAAAATTGAGAGATATGCTAAGTCTTTGGGGAAAATAATAGAGCTGTAATTGAAGATCAAGAGTCCTTAGAGCTTGTTGTACTGTTAGGGAGTCAAGTGACTTTTGACAGTGTTTTATTGCTTGCTTTCTAATACAACTTTCACACAGACAGCGGTTGAAAAAAAATTCAAGTTTCATAATACTTAAGGAAATACTTTGCTCTCACAATTCATCTTGTTTTTCGTCTTTAGTTTTGATGTAGTTAGTAAAGGAATGTGAATTTCTAATGATCAGAAGGGCTAGGTATAGGATAATCCAGGGAAAGAGGCATTTTAGGAATAAACTTTGTTTTTCTACCTTTCAAGATTATGCCTATTGCAAAACTGCCTGAGGATACAAGTACCAAAGATAAAAGCATTTGTTAAAGACCACAGGAAGCATGAAACCACAAAAAACAGTGCAATCAATTTTAAAAGGCAGTATTTTTAAATGGCAGACCTCAATAGACCATCCTTTTCTCAGTGTTGACTTGTCCACTATGGGACGAAGAGTATCAGGATATTTGCCTTAATGAGAGAATAAGACTCCAAATGAAGCTGTCATAGTACCCTCCTAGTATGTAGCACACAGTCCTAGAACCCATCTTGAATGATGGAGCAGTGGGAAGACCTGCTGCTTGGGGCACCCTTGCCATTCCAGAACCCATATGGGGAGTGATAGAGTGGCTGGAAAACTGGCCATCACTGGTCATAGCCTCCTCTTTTGCCTTCCATCTTCGCCTGGGCTCTTTGATTGCTACCTAGTTTGGGTGAGATGGGATTCAACCTTCTAATACCTTCTAATGTGATGGAGGAGCACCATGCCTTGCTATTTATTCTGCCTCTGCCTCCTAAGGTACTCCAGGGCTATAATCTGCCCTACTTCCATGTCTTACAGTCCCCTGCCCTGTGATCTGACCCACTGATGTAACCTAGTGAATCTTGAGCCTTGTCATCTACCCTACTTCTGGACCCTTAGGACTTCCGGGCTTTTCCATTTACCCTGCACCTGAGCCTTCTTATATATGTTGTCTCCCCCAATTAGAAAGTAAGCTCCTTGAGAGCAGAAACTCGATTTTTCTATTTGTTTCCCAAGCACTTAGCACAGTGCTTTGGTATATACTCAATACTTTAATAAATGCTTATTCATTCATTAATTCATTCATTCATAGTTGTGCCCAAGTATCCACTGTCTGAGGTCACCCTGGCCCTGTATATAGTTGCTTATTGCTAGACTTTGTTTGCTTTTGGTGGCCCTCTGGTTCTTTGCTTCTGCCATTCCCACATATTTCTCTTCTCTAAAGCCCTCCAAAGAAGACACATCAAGTACTAATAGGTTCAGGGAAGATCAAAAATAATAAGACTACACTTTGATTCGACATTGGCCATTATTAATATGCCCCTCCATTGTTTGTGTGTGTACATGTGTATTTATCATTATCTTTTAACCTGAGATCAACCTTGCTGTGAAATCCTATATACCCTAGGTCCTACCTAGAATCCTCTAGTACAGTTAGGATAAACAACTGAGTATGCTTCCTTGGGCTTAAGAATTCTCTGCACACATACTTAAAACAATTTTTAAAATGTGTATGATTGTGGCAGTTTCTTATAGAAATCTGTCACAGACCCATTGTCTATGTTTAAAGGAGGCTTTATATATACCCCTGACTTCATCCTAAAATAAAGCATATTGGGGCAGCTAGGTGGTACAGTGGATAGAGCACTGGCCCTGGAGTCGGGAGGATCTGAATTCAAATCTGGCTTCAGACATATAACACTTAGTAGCTGTGTGACTCAGGGCAAGTCACTTAACTCCAATTGCCTCACCAAAAATAAATAAAAATCAAATAAATAGGTAGATAGATAGATAGATAGATGAATGAATGAATAAATAAATAAAGTGAAGCAGATTTTATACTTGTGATCCCATATGTATCTTTCTATATTAGGTTTAAACAGGTGTAATACTCCAAAGTTAGAACTTGTTTTGTACCCAAGTAAAAAAAAGGCTTTTCTTCTTCCCCCTCTTATCTTTCCTTTTGAAGCTGTGCTCAATTTGTATCTTTGTCAAACCTCCAAAACCTAGAACTCAGGTGTTATGAGTATTATTATCGTTTTTCACATATTCAGTTGGGTTAGTGATTTAAAATGACCGAAAAATAACTAATTACAGAATTTGTATAAATCTCTTGACCTTGATAATTCATGATTAATAGTTAACATTTGGATAGAGAGTTTTTAGGTTTCCAAAGCACAGTGATCAAGACTTCAAGGTCTACCACTCCTACCCAACCCTTCCTCTTCCTCCTCTTCTTCATGGAATGGCCAGTTAATTAGGGGATGGAGGCTACCTCTGCCCACCTTCATGCCCTTTCATTTTAGAACCTTTCCATTGCCAGTGCTGACTGAATGTATACCAGATATTTCAGCTCATGTTTTTCAGAGCTAGTCGTTTCTCTAGGTGAGATGTTAGATGGCTCATAGTGTGTTCTGAATTCCATGGAACACTGTTTTCCATATAAACCAACAGCTTTTCTTAGAATTGATGGCAGTGGGCCCTATAAACTCTGATGTGGTTCACAGAATCTCATATTTAAAAGGTACCTCGGAGACTATCTAGTCTAGCTAATACCTGAACAAGAAGTTTCTCTACAGGATAATTGACAAATGCTCATCCAGCAATTTCTTGAAGACTTCTTGTGAGGAAGAAACTACTACCTTTGGAGGCAGCCTGTTCCACTTTTGAATAGCTCTGTCAAGAAGTTTTTTTCTTAACTTAAATTAAAATTAACCCCTAGAGAAGAGAGGTGGTTTTGTATGTGTCTTTGTATTCCCTGCCTAACATGGTACCTGGTACACAGGAATGGGGCATTGACCTGTGATTTCATTGATGTAAGGAACCTCTGGATAAGGCAACTCAGCTACCAATGCAGGTCACTACTTTTTCTGCAATTTAAAGCCTTAAAGAGCTACTTAGAACTGAGAGGTTAAATAATTGGCCCAGGGTTACAGAGCTAACGTGTGGCAAAGGCAGGACCTAAAACAAAGTCTTCCTGACTCCAAGGCAAACACTATATCCACTACCCTACACTGTCTCTCTCCATGCCACTTTACACACAGTAGGCATTTAAGTCAAACCAACAAGCATTTATTGAGAGAGAGACAGACAGACAGAGACAGAAAGAGAGAGACAGAGACAGAAAGAGAGGAGGGAGACAGAGATGGGGGGGAGAGAGCAAGAGAGAGCGAGATTGGAAACAAGGAGGACACTCAACTAGGTTGGAAGCTTAGATGACTAGCAGGATGATGGTACTCTCAAAAGAAACAGGGAAGTTAAGAAAAAGGAGGTTTTGGGGGGAAAGTTGATGAGTTCCATTTTGGACATGTTGAGTTTAAGATGTCTACAGGATATCCAGTTAAAGATGTCTAATAGGCAGTTGGAGATGTTAGAATAGCAGTTAAGTGAGAGATTAAGATTAGATAATAGATCTGACAGTCATCTGCCTAGAGATGGTAATTGAATATATGGGAGATGTTGAGGTTACCAAGTAAAATAGTATAGAACGAGAAAAGAACAGAACAGAGCTTTGGGGAATACTTGTGGTTAACCTGGATGAAGATCCAGCAAAAGAGGCTGAGGAGTAGTCAGACAGGTTGGAAAAGAGTCAGGAGAGAGAAATTTCATGAAAACTTCTAGAGTACCAAAGAGAAGAGGATGATTAGTAGTGTCAAAGGCTACAGAGAAGTCCAGAAGGATGAGCACTGAGAAAAGCCATTAGGTTTAGTTGAAAGAGATAAATGGTCACTTTAGAGACAGCACTTTCAGTTGAATGATAAAGTTGGAAACAAGAGCAGAATTAAGAAGAGAATGAGAAGAAAGGAAAAGAAGGCACTGAACATAGGTGTCTGTGTTCAGATGGCCTTTTCAAGGATTTTAGCCATGGATGGATCAAGTGAGGCATGAGTGTGTTTATAGGCAATAGGGAAGCATCCTGCAGATAGGGAGATATTGAAGGTGAGTGAGAAAGTGGGGCTGATAGAGGGGACAGTCTGATGGAGAGAACAGTATACAATGGGATCACTTGTTACCTTGGCAAGGAGAAGGGCTACTGCATGTGAGACAGGGATAAAGGAGGAGATAATGACCAAAGGTCTGAGTAATATAAGCTGAAGAGGATGAGGAGATAAAAGGGAGCTCTCAGTGCATATTGTTTCCAATGTAATAAGAGGCAAGATTCTCAGCTAAGAAGGCTGGGGGAGAGAAAGCCATGGGAGGTTTAAGAAGGGATGAAAAGATTTGGGAAAGTTTCTCTTGTGAATGTGATAATTGATTAGGGAGATGTAAAAAGGGTTGCCTTGCTCTAGTGAGGACCCAGTTGAGATAAATAAGATGTATAACTTGAGATACATAAATGATATATATAAATTGGTAGTTGACCCAATCAGCATAATTTCATGACTTTCTCTAGTTTTATTAAGCAGCACATGGTAGAAATAAAGGCAGCAAATGGTGGGAATAATCCAAAGCTGAGGCTTGACAGTGCAAGTTTGGTGATAGGATAAGGGGGCAAAGGATTCCAAAGAAGAAGACAGTGTAGAGTTCACCAAGGGATCAAAATGGGAAAGAGAGGAGAATGCAGCAAGGGTAATGGCCTGGGAAAGAACCTAGGGGTAGAAGGATTGGAGGTTATGGTGATGACGAAGAACAGGTTCAAGAGTTTCAAGGGAGGTGGAATGATAGCACATTGTGATGAGAGAAAGGAATTTCAGAGTTCGTGAGTGTAGAAGTAGTCTAATTGTGGGTGATGGCAAGATCATGGATATGACCATCTTTGTGTGTAGCTGACGTAGGGTAGAGGAGTAGGACATGGGCAGTGATTAAGTGGAGGAACTTGGAGGTTAGTAACTTGGAGAGTTACCCATATCCATATGTCCATATCCATATGTATGTTGAACTTCCCTAGTATGAGGTCAGGAATTGGAGAGGAAAGAGATCCTGTAAGTTCAGTGCTGGACTCATTGAGGAAAGAAGGAGAGTCTCCTGGAGGTCAGTAGATAATAGCTATCAGAATTTTGATTGGCTCATAGATAGGAATTGAGTGAACCCCAAACAAGGAGAGGTTGCTGAGTGGTGGTGGTAGAGAGATTGTTTGAAAATGGCAATTTGAAGCAAAGAAAATTCCAACTTCCCCATCACAAGTGAATATGGGTATAAGTGAAAGTGATAGAGAGTGTGGCTAGGTAAGCTTTGTCATCAGGAGGAAGCCAGATCTCAATGGGTGCAATAAGATGGAAGCAATGAGAAAGGAAGAGGTTTAAGATGAAAACAAGTTTGTTACCTGTGGAACAGGCATTCAAGAGAGCAGAGTGAAAGTGTTGTAATTTAAAGGAGGAGTTCAGATGGTAGGTTGGGTTAAGGGGGATGGGAATAAGAGACAGCACAGTGAAGGATGGAGAAAAGGGTTCAAAGAATAACAGCTAGGGGTTCAGAATCACTTGGATGGAAGAGGGTATGATATAGTCATTGTTGTTCAGTCATTTCAGTGATGTCCAACTCTTCATGACCCCATTTGTGGTTTCCTTGGCAAAGATTCTCCGTGGTTTGCCATTTCCTTCTCCAGTTCATTTTTACAGATGAGGAAACTGAGGCAAACAGGGTTGAGTGACTTGCCCGGGCTCACACACTACTAAGTGTCTGAGGCCAGATTTGAAAGCAGGTCTTCCTGACTCCAGGCCTAGCACTCTATCCACTGCCCCACTTAGCTGCCCAAATGACTCAGTAGGCAACCAGTGTGGAAATTTAATATTTAATATAGAATAGACATTTAATAAATGATAATTGAATTTCTTGTTGAAACCTAAATGTGCCTCGTTGAGTCTTCCATTACTCGCTCCTAGTTCTTCCTTCTGGGGCCAAATAGAACAAGTCTAATCCTCTGTTGTCATGTCTCACCACAAGTCTCCTTTAGCATAGGGCTTATTTTATTCTTTGTGTCTGTCACACGATAGGCACTTAATAAGTGCTCGTGATTGATTAAGTGATTATTCAGGGTGAGGATCTCCAGTTCTTTCAACCAGTCCTCACATAACATGATTTGATCTCACTTTACCATCCTGGTCACCTGGATGTGGTTCCCAAAACTCAACAGGGTACTCCAGATGTGGTCTGTACTAGAAGACAGTGGGACTGTGCCTTGGAAGTGGACACCAGGCACTTAACATTCATTCCATACCTAGGCCAACATGAATGAATTTAAGTTTAAGAAAATTTTAGCTCTCAGATCTCTTACTCATTTTGCCAAGTAAAATTGCTGATTAGATGCCATGGATAATGTGGGCAGAGACAATAGAGGACCCCTCACCACCCCCCAGAAATACAGCATACATGCTTGCAAGGCTAAATTAAACCTTTAATGAATAGTCTGACTCCTGAGAAATCTCCATGAAAAGAGCCTCTATAACTTTTTAAAGTCATTCATTCCAAGGGCTGTAACCCATATGTTATTATGAAGTGATACAGCTCTTTGGTGAGGAAAATTAACTATATGTCTTTGACTTAGGGTAGCACCCGTCTCCTAGGAATATAGCAGTGAAGCTCAAATTCATTACTGAACTTTCCTGGAGAAAAGTTACAAAATAAAGCCAGTTTTAATCACTAAAATCATCTCTCACATAATCTTTGCAATCCTTTGTAAACTTTAAAAAACTGTATTTGATATTATCGAGTCATCTAGTCAGTCAGTCAGTCACTTATAAATCACTTGCTATATGCCAGGCACTTTGCTAAACCCTGAGGATACAAAGAAAGGCAAAAAAGAGTCTTTGCCCTCAAGAGGCTTACATTCTAACAGGGAGTACAGCATGCAAACAATTAGGTTTATATCCAATGTATGACTCATATCTGAAAGCTCCATTAACAGTGAGGAGACCTACAGAAGAGTCCACTCTTAGCTGTGTCTTGAAGGAAAGCAGGGAAATTAAGATGTCAGGTTGAGGGAGCAGAGCATTTCATGTGTGAGGTACAGCCAGTGCAAAGGCACAGGAACCGGGAGATGGTGTGTAATTACAATACAGTGTGGTTGTGTTGTAGACTACATGGTGATGGTGTGTAATTACAATACAGTGTGGTTGTGTTGTAGACTACATGGTGAAAGGGAGTAAGGTGTCAGAAGGCTGGGAAGGGAGAAAGGGGTAAGGTTATAAAGAATTTTAAATGTTATACAGAGGAGTTTATATTTGATCCTAGAGATAATAGAGAAACACAGGAGCTCCTTGAGTAGAGGGAAGGCAGAGAAACAATGGTCAATCGTCATCCCTACACTTTAGAAAAATCTCAGCTAAGTGGAGGATAGCTTGTAATAGAGAGAAACTTGAGGCAGAGAGAGCATTTTTAAAAAATATTGCAGTAATCCGGGGGAGGTGTTAAGGGCCTGAACTATGGTTGTTGTTGTATGAGGGGAGTGGAGGGAACCTATGCAAGAGATATTATAAAGATAAAAATTATAGGATTTGATAGTAGATTGAATATGAAGGATAAATAAGAGTGAGGCATCTAGGATGACATGGAGGTGATGGTTCTCTGTGACTGGGAATATGGTGGTACCCTCAACAGCGATAAGAAAGTTTAGAATCTGGGAAGATTTGGGGAGAAAGATTCTTGTTATAACTTCAGTTGGGCCTCACTACTGCTTGGGAATCCTTATTCTTGACCCTTATCAGTTCCCTGTAACATCCTTTCAAGCCTTTTCTTCACCTCTCCCTCTCGAACTCCACCCTTCTGACCCACCAGTCCCCTTACTAAAGAGCATGTGACCTATTCCTCTTCAGTGAGAAGTCTGAGGCCATCCTACATAAACTTGCTTCTCTCTTGCACAAACCTCAACATTTTCACTCCCCTCCCCCACTTCTGGCAGCCTCTCCAACTCAACACATCTAAAACTGAGCCATTTATTTTTCCTCATATATTTTCCCTTTTCTCTGGCTTCAATATGCTTGCTGTTTTATTTGACCCTCTTCTTTCCTTCACCTCTCATTCTAATCAGTAACCAAGTGCTGTTCATTCCATCTCACTAGCATGCCCCACGTCAGTCTCTTCTCCCTGTCTTCCCACTGGTACCAGTCTAGTATAGGCCCTCATTACCGCCTTACTCGGTGATTGAAATAACTGCCTAATAAGTCTTCTTGCCTTCATCCTCTCCCCCTTCCAACCTCTCCTTTATACTTCAGCCAGAATATTTCTTATTTGTAGCTTTGGCCATGTTAGTCCTCTGCTCCAAAGTCTTTAGAACTCCCTTTTCTGGCCTTCCAGGAAAGCCGAAACTCTTTTGTCTGGCATTTAGGGCCCTCTAAAATTTGGCACACAATCTATCTTTCTATTTATTTTTCCATCCATTTACCATTTACCCTGTGCTCCAACAAAACTGTATCACTGTCTGTCCCGTATATCTTATGCCTTACCACCTTCATGCTTTTGCTTCTGTTGCTTATCATTCTTGAATTTTCTCACTCCTCATTCCCACCTGTTGAATCCTTTGATGTTCTTGAAAATTCATCCCTAAATGCTGGTTCCTTCTTATGGTCTTACCCATATCACTCACTTATCCCTGAAACTGGTAATGTCTTTTTCCTAGGGTGGAACTTAGCATGTTGTTTTGTAAGTCTCTACTGCTAATATTCTCAATTACAGTTAATATAATAGTATCAGTTATAGTTATTAGTTTTTGTCTTCTTTTGTCTGCCAAGTTTAAGCTCCATGAGATCAGGGACTATGTCTTTGAGCAAAACTTTTTTCACCTCCTAGGACAGGTGCTTAATAAATTGTTCTTTCTTCATTATGGGGAAAAAAAGCCAGTGACATGTGCCCCAGCATTGTGCCAGAAACTTTGGTACTAAAGGAGTCAGTCACCTCTGTAAACATCCATAGGTCTGGACGCTGATGACAGGAGTCTTAACCCTGATTTAGCTACCCTTGACTGGGTCCCCACCAGGAGAAGCACTGGGGCACACAATGTGAGAGAGAGGAAAGCAAAAAGTTTAAATCTAGAAAAAAAGCAAGCGACTGAAAGGACTATTACCCTAAAAAATGGAGGAGACAAAAGTGTTCTCTACCAACAGGAAACTAAGACTGAGAGGGTCCTGGTGTTATTCTGCACTTCTCACCCCCACCCCTCCACCCCAGCCTGGGTTGACTCACCCTGGCTGAGTTAGAGGCCATTCTGAGGACCTAGCTCTGATGACTTCAGTGCAGTGATTGCTTGGTGGTGGTGGTTTATTTCAGTCATGTCTGACTTTGTGACGCCATTTGGGGTTTTCTTGGCAGAGATACTGGAGTGATTTGCCATGTCCTTCTCTAGCTTATTTTACAGATGAGGAAACTGAGGCAAATAGGTTAAGTAACTTGCCCAGGGTGACACAGCTAATAAGTGTCTGAGGCCAGATTAGCTGTCCTGATCGTTTGGTGGTTTGTCTTAAATTTGTTTCCTCTTTCAGGGGACTGTGGAATCCTGGTAAGTAGAATCAGTAGACTCATATGATAAGGGTCACGTTAAAAGTGTCTGTAGAGCCAGTGTATTGACCTAATGGGAATCCCTGCCATCCTTTCTGCTAGAAAGTAAGTTCCAGCCAGAGGCAGAGGAGCAAGTGGAGCCTGGGCCAGGGACCTTCATCCTCAGCACTGCAGTGGCCAGATTTAGAAACTGACAGTGGAGGCAGAGGGGATTATTCGTATTATCCTTGGACCAGAAATAGTGCTTTGTGTTCACCTCTCAAGTATTCCTCATATATTGTTTTAATATTCCAGTTGTTTGTGTGTGTTTCATTTCTCCTTTGGACCTCACAGTCCAGCTGTGAGTTAAATACAGTCAATTAAGCTCTCATTGTATATTATCTGATCTTTGTATCTCCCCTTATTATATGTACAGCCCTTCAGCATAGTGATGTGCTCATAATAGGTACTTAATAAATGTTTATTATGTTGAATTGTACTAGCCAAAGGAATAAGGAGCAAGGAGAGGCGACCTGCTGAGTACTAGACTCGTGGCTTTTTTTTTTTTAATGCATCCATCCAGTCTGTGGTTTCTGCTGCCCTTAGCAGAATGTCCTTTGTGTCTCTGAACCGGATAACTCCATAAAACCTGATAACTCCATAAAACCTTCTCATAAAAGAGTAAGAATTGAAACATTGTATAAATATAGAGGTGAGGATTAAATGAGTCTAGAGATAGGATTACCTTTTCTTTCCAAGATATGATGACTTATCTTAAGGAGGCAAGTGTTGTTAATGTTATTACCATTGTTACTGTCATTATTTAAACAGCTTTATGAGGGACAAAACCCAATTGACCTTTGAGCATCTTATTTATAAAATCAACACAGCAGGCCTCTGTTGAGCCTGACTCCTGGTTTAGCAAGCAGCAGGCTTTGTGGCTGCAGTTAACTGCTGCTTTGCCTCTTCCTCCAGGGGATCCATGGCATTATTCTCACCCCACATTATCTGCATGCTGATTCTCAGCTCAGTCCCTATTGCAAGAAGAGCACCAAGTTTGCATCTAAAGTCAGTTTTAAATTTGTGGCCACTGTATCCCCAGAGAGGTGTTCTGGAAGCAAGGCCTAGAGGAGATGGAACAAGAAGCCTGTGCTGGGGAAAATGTGTCCTCAGGAAAGAAGTCTGCTGGCCTGAATGGGGCCATTTGTTACATACAGACAGCTCGCTGTGAGTGCTGCTGGTGGATACATAAGGCTCCCTACTCTAGCCGGGGGCTGATTGTCCAGGGATGGGGAACCTGAATCCAAACTTCGCAGAATGAATCCCCTTAATAAAAGGATTTATTCTGTAAAGCTTGGACTCAGTCAAAAGGCCGCACCCAAGGACCTAGAAGGCCACATGTGGCCTCAAGGCCCCAGGTCTCCCCACCCCTGGGACTCTGGCTCCAAGTAGAAATAGGGAGTGGAAAATCAGGGAAGAGAGTCTAGATGTGACACCAAAATAGAAGTGTTATTTTTTTCTATTGTGATCATTAACGCAATATATAGTCAGACAGATAAGGATTAAGCTTCTTCCTTTCTGTAAGTATCAGGGTTACTAATTTCTAAGGGACCAGATTTTCATACTTCATATTTAGTTCTGACTTGGAAATTTTTGTGCATATTTGTTTAGAGTGAAATCTCGCCCTATCAGATTATGCATATCGTGCCAGCTTCTCCTGTAAGTAGATAGTCATCATAGGAGAGCTGAGCAAGCAGGTGGTGGTAGGTGCTGCCGCTGATAAACATCCTACCCTTTAGCCTCCTCTTCTACGGTCTCGGGGCTAACTTGGGCCTGGGGCAGTGATATGTCATAGGATACTTTTATCACTTGGGCCCTTGAAGGAAAACTCTTGTTGATAGATAGCAGGGCCCAGCCCCTTTATTTTGCTCTCCACAGTACACTTATAGTGCCTGCACATTTTATAAGCATATTTACTGTCTTAAGCAAGGCTGGTTTAGAATGAAGAGATAGATAGTGACTGGATATGTCTTTCCTCTAAAGAGAAATTTCCTCCATCTTTGTTACCTTTTCCACTTGTCAGAAAGAAATATAGGAAACAGTTGAGAATTTGAAGGCAGTGTGGTATGGTGGAAAAATCTGAACCAGAGAAGTTGCAGACTCTCTTCTGGTCTTTAAAACTAACTTGCTATGTAAGGTACAGTTCACTGCAAAAGCGTTTGTTAAGCCCCTTCTTATATGCTAAGTATTGGGCTGGATGTTGGCATAAGAAGACAGAAAGAAAACAGCCCTAGTCCTCAAGGAGCTTTCATTCTATTGGTTGGACAAATTTCTTAATCTCTCTATATTTCCTTTTGCTTTTCAGACAATTGGAGGTAATATCTACCCTGTCTCTTTCATAAAGTTGTTGAGAGGGTTCAGTAAGATAGTATCTGTAAAAGCACTTTGAAAATTATAAAACACCGCACAAATGCAAGATGATGTTTTTTCAAATTCTCTTAAACATCCCGATTTTCAGTGTAAAGAATATATAACTTTAATTTGACAAGAAAGACAAAGTGTGGTTTATGAGGAAGGATTAATATGTTTATAGTCATGACTGATTATCAGAAATGTTGTAGTTGCTGCAAATGGGTCATGTTGAAGTGGATAGGGAAAAGACAACAGTGAATAAAAGTAGCTGAAATGTCTGTGGTACTTTAATGTTTCCAAAGTACATCATTAACTCATATGATCTTCACAACTGCCTTATGAAGTAAATATTATCTCCATTTTATATGGATGAGGAAATTGAGAACCTGGGTGGCTTGCATACTTAGTTAATGTCGGAGTGAGATTTGAACCCAGATCTTATTGACTTCCAGGACTGTGTTGTACAAAAAGCAGAATGTTTTGGATACCACATGAAAAAAGAGCATGGATTTCCTGATTGTAAAGTTAACTGACTCTCTTCAGCAGCTGTTAAACTTGGTGATGTTTTCTAGTTTTATTAACAACTATCTTCATTAAGTGATAGATAACATTGACCTTTATTTCTCAGAAAAGAATAGTTCCATAAGGTTTCCTGTATGTCAGCCTCAAGACTTTTTGGTATACAGCCCAGAAGCTTCTGTGCTTCACATAATGATCCAGGGTTTCTATCTGTAAATAAAACCACAGGTACCTTAGCCTGTTACAGATTACTCAGTTATATAGTCAGATCTCTCTATAAAGAGGTGGTTCCAATTTAGGCTCATTAAATCTCTCCCCAGAAAACTTCTAAAGAAAGTACATTATCTTCATGATCATGGTGTGTGTTATGTAAGGTACTGTCTGATAGAAAGAGAGGAACTACGGACTTAGCTGAGAATACCAAAATTTAGCTTCCAAGACTTTATAAAATCCTCTAAATGGAATGGTTTTTGGCTGGACTGGTCAAGGTTAATTTGAGTGGGTGCCTTAAGGTGAAGAGGTAGCAATTTATCTACTCCATAATGGGCTAATCACTAACTGTACAGTATGTTTATCTCTAGGAAACAATTTACCGCACATGAAGAGTAGTAATTTTATTCTGTCTCAAGGGTGTCCCAAATGTATTTTCCAGGTTATAGATAAAAGTCTAACTCTGACTGTCAGTTAAGGAAGTGATAGAGGAAAGGGCCATGAACGACCCTACTTGCCTGTAGGTGACACTGTTGCATCATTTATTAGGATGTTTTCCAATATCTTGTCCCAGGACAGAAAAACTCCTTTTTTTTGCCCCCATAACAAACTTTACATGGATTATTTGATAGATTTAAACATGTAGAAGAGTAAACCCTGCTCATGCATTGATTAGCCATCTGAGTGTGTACCCCAAATAGTTTCATGTCCATTTCACAGGCTGTAGTAGTAGGTGCCACTTTTGATTAACCGGCTTGTTACTTCAGCTGAGCTTTCTATGAAGCAGGATGCTAAACTAAGCTAGTCACTTCTTAGTGTGATAAACCTCTAGGAAGTCACGCTACTGCAATACCTTTGTGTTATGTTATGCTGCTCTTAAGTTGAAATACTGTGGCACCTTAAATGACTATTACTCGGGTCATCAAAGACAATTCTAGGGAGGAGCTCACCTTCTTCCCTCCCTCCCTCCCTCTTTCTTTCTCTGTAAATGTTTGCTGAGAAGATGAAATGACTTCTGCAAGACAGGCTTAAGCAGTTCTCTCTATTTCTGTGATATCTTAGGATCCAGGCTGCGAGATGCTCAGCTGCCACTTCTGGTTAGATGTGTCTTTCTCCTGGAGACCAATCATATTCTCTGCATCAGCCCAGGAACACCACGGTCCTATCAGCAAAACTCACCGCCTCTTTGCCCCAGCCCTTTTCCCTTCCCTAACCAAATGCGAACCCTGAAAGGGGAATGTCATTAACGCTCAGAAAGCATAGGTTTTGCTAAGGCAATACGCCCAGTAATGATATTGTTAGCTCGCTTAATTTCCAGTTTCCCCATCAATTATGCCATGTGTTTCATCCAGTTGGTGCTACCCTCCCAGTGTTAATTATAACCTACAAGACTGTTACAGTTAATTTTATGGCAAGCATATTGTCTCTTCAAGGCTCCAGAGCAGCTCATAAATTATCTTGAAGGTAAAATGTAACTTGGGGAACTAGTTATGAAAATTCCATCCATCTCGCTTAAGAGCCGCAGCTGCTACTGTCAGCTGCCTCGCTTGCTGCATTGTGAAGGAATGATGGTGGGTCAGGTTTAAGAGGGTAGGCCCAGGCTGTCACCGAGCAGAAAGGCTGTCCTGGCCCTGTCAGACAAGTACCTTCTGCCAATCCCTCGTGGTTTCACTTTGCAGGCAGTAAAAGGCAGGCAGCGCAGGTGGATGGTCCCCAAGCTGTCTCTATTCATTACTTTACAGAAACTTGTTGTAGGTAGGCAGGTACAGAGACCTTTTCTCTTCACTGTTGTCATGATGTTAGGCATCATCTGCAAAGTGTGAGAGAGATAACTCTATAAATAACTCTGGGTTTGGTTGAGGCAGAGAGGAGGGCAGGGGGTGGAAGTTGTTAGTGGCAGTGCAAACCAGCAGTCACTTCCTGGGCTCTAATGTGGTGAATGCTCTCTTAACAGAGAGGTTGGCTTGGATGAGCACAGCTAGGCCTTTTTTTTTTTTTTAAGGGAAGGGGAGGGGAGTGTTAATCTTCAGAGGTGAGATTTCACTGTGAAAGGACATGCAAATTTTCCTGTTAAATAAATTAGTAAGTTATCTTATTGGAGTAATAAACACACTCCTGCTTCTATGTCCTCTCCAGTACAAGCTTTATGTTTTAGCCCAAGGGGCCTCAGCATTATTGTTTTTAATGACTGTACACAAGGTCTTTCATTTAGCCTGTTTGTATAGTTACAGTAAATGTTCTTATTAGTGTTGGGTCTTCATTTGAAATTCTGCGTGTTATGCTAGATTTAAGAGATTTGAAGAGGCCTCTGAGAATTGGTGGCTGTGTTAAAGTGCAGCATCTTTCAGCAGCTTCAGAAACAAGCTGTGGCAGAAGAAGTCAGAGAAGGGTGTGTTGAGAAAGCAAACCTGCATGTATAAATGTGGGTGAGTGTAGGTGTTGCATACACAAACAGTGGTTTGGGACTGTCTTGTTTGTTAGGCTCAAAACAGATGTGATTCGCATCGCCAAGTACAAGAAAAAGTTTGCAGAACTGGCATGTTTCCTCTCTTTAACGCTGAGCATATTTGTTGTGTTTGTAAGTGTACCTAAGACCATCTCACCTGGCCTTATGACTAAGCTCCATGAAATAAAAAGGATCAGGCCTGATTACTGTCAAGCTAAAAACGGCCTGTGGAATGCTGAGGGTCCCCTGAGTGGAGCTGGTCTTTCTATAGAGAATACCGTTGTGGTCTTCCACACCTAAGTGCCCCCTAGTTTTAGAGGGAACAGCACTGTGAGATTTGTCATTTTCCATAGGGGTCCTGACTCCTTGTAACAAAAACCCTTATAAAACTCATGGATAGAGTTGATGATCCTTAAGCTAGACAACCACCTTCCTTAACTCTCAACACTGTCTTGTTCTCTGGGTTCTGGTTAGAAGTTGCATCTGTGGTCATTTCTTATCTTCTATCTTAATGTCCCTTTCCCTCTGTAGGGCCTCATGTTTGAAGCATGATGAATGAGATTTCAAACATGTATGAAAGGCAGATCTTCAGTGATTTCTCACAGTCACCAAAACATGTTAAGTTCTTTGGGCTGCATAGGCTGTGAAATGATATATACTAGTACATAACAAAGGAGCACCAATCCTGAATTTTCCGAAATGAAAGGTCAAGCACGTTTATAAAAATTGGCCACCATTTCTGTTATTATTCTTTTAGCTGTCAGAACTTTCCTTTGCCAGAATACCCAACAGGCAATCCTATATTGTCTTTGTATTGTGGAAAAGAATAATCTTGCCATGTTTCTGTGGCATGAGTGAAACAAGCCAAAAGTCTCCATGTGGTCAGAATGTTCTTTTATACTTGTCATGCCAGACTGACAGCAGCTCCAAGGTGCAGTCTGGGAAGTTGTTAAATTCATGTGGCTTTGATCTTTTGGAGGAGGGGAAAATGTAAAAACTACATTTTCTTCCTTATAAAAAACATGTAAGTTTATAACTTGGCTGCTGCTAAAGTCAGCTGCCACACGTGCACAGTGAAATTTCACTGTAAACATTTCACAAGGATTGTGAGAATGGAGCCAGGTTGCCATCACTGTCTGACTCTACCAAAGGAACCATTCCATTGAAATAGGGAAACACCCTGCAAAGAAACATAAATTTCTGTGGTAGAGTCAACCCAAGGTCAGAAGAGCCACTTGAAGGAATGCCTATATCAAAGCTTATAAACTCTGCATTTATGGATTTACAGTTTGCACAATAAACTCCCAATGAGACCTTATTTTGGATAAATCAGTTTGTGAAAGAAGTTTGAATAAATAGTTTGTGAAAGGTCAGGGTATATTCAAATCTTTAGTCACCCAGCCTTGGCAGCCTTTCTGATAAATAATGCCTTTGCCAAAATATGTCATTTGTAAGGAAAAGGAGAATTAAGTGGTACTGTGCTACTGAGTTGCCATAAATGGCAAAAATCCTGGAGACAGAAAGAAAGGACTGACCATTTTTTGAGGAAAATTACGGGGCTGCTGGTTTACTTATTGACATATAGCAATCATAGCAAAGAACTGAATTTCACCCTGACTTGGGATTTCTAGGCTTTCAAAACTTTAAGGACATGATTTTGTATTTTACACAAAGTATGCAGAGGATGTATTCACATTTGCATAGGAGTAAAAAAAAGAAAGAATTCTCATGTTTTATAAGAAGCTCAATATTCTCGCAGATGGTTCTGTTCAGGTGCGATTTTAATTATGAGGTAAACAACAGCCCCACACAGTAGGAAGTCGTCTTAATAAATGGAGTGGAGCTTTTGTCTTCAAACATCAAAAGGCCTTGTCATTGAGAAATTAAAATATTTTGTTTTATTGGGGGAGAGTCTCAAAATGACCAACATACTTGGAAAAAGCAAAATGATTGGCACCAGAGATCAAATGTGTTTGCTTGGGAACAAGTTTATATTTCTCCGCCCTTGTCAGTGAGAGCTTTGACTTTTCCAATCATAAGTGCTGGACTTCTGTATTAAGGGAAAAAAAGAAAAAAGGACAGTTTAAAAAATCCTGAATGGAAACATTTACTTTATTTTTTCCCCCTTAAAGTCTTAATCATGCAAGGCTACTTTGCTTAGGAATGAAGACCTAAGACTGAACAACAGCAATTTAAGCACTGCTCTCATAATTCTAACTTTTAGCATGCATTAATAATGCACAAACAGAACAGTCTCCTTATTAAATATTAGGAATGCATTATAATAATGTTTTACTGTCTTTCCCGTGGTGGGGAATTAGGAAGACCTCATGTTAGGACCTCGGTGTCCTGACACAGTTAATTGTCCATGGAAAATGGTTTTCAGTGATTGCTGTTCTGTCTGATGCAGTTTCCCCATTGAAAACATATTCAGTGTTGGCAGATTCAGGTGCCTTGCACCCCTACACTCTCCTACAGAAGCAAACAGCTGTGTTTTCTTTGCTCTATTATACATCACATAGAGTATCTCATCTATTACAGCTGAGCTAATGATGCAAATGGAAATCTTTATGTCCCATGCTATATACAACAGTAATATATTTGCTGTAGATATGTTAACTTGTTTTTCATAAGTAATTTGTCTTTTTTTAATACTGAATATATCATAGGAAAATATATTTGTACTAGAAATGAAATATATTTAATCCTGTCTGAGAAGCGTGAATGGCATATCTGGATATTGTGCCATTTTTGGCTTTAGAGAATCTGACCCTCAACACACTTGGATTTGTGCAAACACGTGTTGTTTGGAGCTTGTATTAAAGGGAAAATATGTGAAATCATTTAGTAGCAAGTCACTGTTGAGACCACAGTCTGCCCCAAGTGAAATGAGCTTATAGTGATTAGTCATGACTAGCCAATATGCTGCCCCTGGTGAATTATTTCAGAGTAGCAAGCATTGTCCACATGGGGGTTTTGTGGTGGACTCTTTGTACAGACCGTAAAATGCCTTTGGAAGCTTGCACACTCGAGAAGTGTTTCTGCCTAGCCAAGGTGATGAGGAAGATAAAGAGGAACAGGGAGATCCACAGGACTTTACATGTACCCTGACTCATAAATAAAAGTCCCCATCATATTGTCCTACCTTTACTTCTCTCCCTTTAGAGGAAGAAAGGTGTCTTCAAGCTTCAGAAGGCCTTGTCATTGACAAATTAAAATATTTTGTTTTTTTGTTGTGAGGTTATCTGATCTGACTTCACATTCTGGAGATAGGGTTGAAAGGTATGCCTTAGTCACTACTTAGGAAGGCCCTAGAGAACAGGAATTCTCTTTCTCATTTGATGTCTTCAGAACTTCCATAACTCCCTACATCTAATATGCATCATTGAAAGGTGACATAGTTGATAGAGTACGCTTCAGAGTCAGAAAGACCTGGGTTTAGTTCTCTTCTTGGACATGTTTTGGCCATCCAGCCCTGGGTAAGTCACTTGCACTCTTCTCAGTGCATAGTCATCTCTCTAAGACTATCATTAACAGAACAGTTGCTGATCTGCACTGACAGGGAGAGTTTCCTTATCAGGAATTGCCTATCCCATTGAAATTACAGGTCAAGAAAAAAAAATTGAAGATATTAAGTTGAATGTACCCCTTAAAGCAGAGAGACCTACGTGACACAGAGGCTTATATCCCAAGCCTCAGGAAACCTCATAATTCCTCCTTCCAGTCCCTTCAAGAAAATGGAGGATGTTGACAACCTTTTGAAAGGGCATGAAACCCAACTCTTCGGGAAAATGACAGTTATACTCAGCAGAGGGGGGAAAATTAAGTAGGCATCGAAATCATCTGAGATTCTTAAAAGATGTGCTTAAATTAATTGCAGTTGCAACCCTACAAGTCTAAGGGATATGAAGGAAGAATTTGTCCAACCAATAGACCCTGGCTCAAATAGACATTTTGAAGTTCATAGACTACTATGGATTCACCTCTAGTCGAGCTCCGCTAAAATTCTTAAGTAGTCTGGGAATTCTCATAGTCTCACTGTTGTCTGCTATTTGTGGCAAGTTGTGCAGGTTAGGACACTGGACTTGAGTGAGCTGTTAGGAACGGTGAAAATGGTGATTTGGGAACCTAGAAGTCCTGTGCATTGGAAAAATAAGGGCCAAATGCCCCATATGCTCAAAGTCATGAACAGTTACCTGAGAAATGTGAAAGGTTTGTGTAGGGAAACTGAAGCATAAAATAGATTAAGAGAATTTATTCTTTGATCTTTTCAACTTTCAGGAAGGAGCTTAAACTCATGTTTTGCACCATCATATTCTATAACCATTTAATTTGCTAACAAGTCTTAACTGATGACGATCTATAACTTCTCCAATATAATCAAAACAAGAGGCATTTGGCTCGCAAGAGTGAATGTTTTTGATCGTTTATTGTCCAGCTCCACCATTCTTTCTCTGGCAGGCTGAGATGAAACAGAAAGCTGATATTCAGAGCCGCTGGAATTGTAGGCCTTGTAATTTAGAAATATCCATTTTATCCCATGTAATTTCTTCCCTAAGATTCCTCAGTCTGAATCTGATACAGGTAGGAGCCAAGACAAACAGTAACCGTTTATAGTCACTCAGACCAGTTTGGATTTCACTCTAATGTAAAGCAAAGAGAGCTTTTGGCTTCATTTCAGGTGTGTAACAGGGGTAGAAAATGCATTTAAAATTTAGCAGCAAATGTTACCATATGTCTCCACAACAACTGCAGACTTTTATGTTAGGAAAGCAATAATATAAACATGTAGGAATCTTGGAACAGTAAACTATTAATTTCCCAAATATAAAAATCCACTGTGACAGAAGTTTTACAACCGCACTTCTGTGGGTACCCTTTGTCCTGTGAATTTCTCCATTATGTTATAGAAATTTACCCTGACCATTATAGATGAATGGATCTTTTAAAATTAGAGGTACACAGATCTCTAACTGTATTATAAAGTGGTAATTATCAAAACAACCTGGTACTGGCTAAGAAATAGAGTGGTGGATGAGTGGAGTAGATTAGGTACAAATTACATCATAATAAATGACCATAGTAATCTACTAGGTATAGACCAACATCTCGCACTGTATACCAAGATAAGGTCAAAATGAGTACACAAAATGATTTACATATATAAAGGGTGATACTGTAAGCAAATTAAGAGCGCATAGGATAATTTATTTCAGATTTATGGATAAGGGAAGAATTTAGGACCAAAGCAGATATAAAGAACATTATGAAATATGAAATACATAATTTTGATTATATAAAATTTTTAAAAGTTGCACAAAGCCAATGAAACCAGAGTTATAAGGAAAGCAGAAAACTGGGGGGAAATTTGCAACAAATGTCTCTGATAAAGGCCTCGTTTCTCAAATATATAGAGAACTGAGTCAAATTTATAAAAATACAGGTCATTCCCCAACTGAAATATGGTCATGGATATGGCCAGGCAATGGTATGAGCCATGGATATGAACAGGCAATTTTCAGATAAAGAAATCAAAACTATCTGTAGTCATGTGAAAACATGCTCTAAATCATTATTGATCAGAGAAATGCAAATTAAAACAACTCTCTGGTACCACTCCACACCTATCAGAGTGGCTAATATGATGAAAAACAAACAAACAAACAAACAGGAAAATGTCAGATGTTGCAGGGGATGTGGGAAAACTGGGACACTAATGCACTGTTGGTGGAGTTGTGAACTGATCCAACCATTCTGGAGAACAATTTGGAACTATGCCCAAACGGTTATAAGACTGTGCATACCCTTTGATCCAGCAATACCGCTGCTAGATCTATATCCCAAAGACATCCAAAAAAGGGGAAAAGGACCTATTTGTACAAAAATATTTATAGCAGCTCTTATTGTGGTGGCTAAGAATTGGATGCCCATCAATTGGAGAATGGCTAAACAAGCTGTTGTATGATTTTAATGAAATGTTATTATGCTGTAAGAAATGACAAGCAGGATGATTTCAGAAAAACCTGGAAAGACTTATATGAACTGATGCATAGTGAATTGAACAGAATCAGGAGAACGTTGTACAGTCACAGCAATATTGTTTGATGAAGAACTGTGAATGACTTAGCTCTTCTCAGCAATACAGTGTCCCTAGACAATCCCAAAAGACTAATGATGAAGCATACTATCTGCCTCTAGAGAAAGAACTGATCTTGATTGAATGCAGACTGAAGCATGCTATTTTTTCACTTTCTTTCTTTCATTTATTTGAGTCTTCTTATACAAAATGACTAATATGGAAATATTTTACATAATTGCACGCATATAACCTGTACTGATTGCTTACTGTCTCAGGGAGGAGGGAAAGCAGAGAGGAAGAGAGCGATAGAATTTGGAACTCAAAACTTTAAGTAAAAAAGCCTGCTAGGCCTTAACAAAATCAGAGGTACAGTGCTATTTATCTACTGTCATGTGTGTAGTACTTAGCTGTGACTATCTTCCACTTCACCTCTGCCTCCTCCAAATCAGTCTTAAGGGCTAAACACATTTAAGTGGCAGCATATCCTTCAGACTTCCCATTGTGCCTCAAGCCAATACATATCAGAAACATGAATTCACTCAACATACTTATTTACTGTGTTTGCCTACTGTATGCCAGACAATGTGCCTAGGGCACAAAGACAAAAACCAAAACAACCCTGCCTTCCCAGTGCATCCATTCTGCTTGGATAAGCATGGCGGAACATCTGAAAATCATTGGGTAATTGGTCTCATTTTTCAAACCTGGTAAATTGGTCAGTTGGACACTTGAATAGCCAGTACCTAGTCATAGTGCCCTGCAGAGAATAAATGTTTGGAAATTATTATTGACTCATTAACTGAAAACTTTTTGCCTCTTGGAAGGTACACAGCAGAGAAAAGATAAAATGGATTCACCCAGCCAACACCAAAGAACATATAATGAGCACCTAGGTTTCCCAGAATTATTATTATTTTTAAAATATTTGTTTATTTATTTTTAGTTCTCAACATTCACTTTTATAAGATTTTGAGTTTTCAATTTTCTTTCCCTCTTTCCCCTCCCCAAACTATTATAAATAGATCTTGATTTCTGTGGTGAGGCTAGGAGCTGAACCCCATCTGAAAATACATGGGAGATGTATAACAGATAATTTCAAAAAGATATGTCACCATTTTAGCTTAAGTTAATATGTGAGCGAGAATAGAGTCTGGAATCTCTTTCTATAACAAAAACAATTATACCTGCTTTCATTTAATGTAAAGCAACTCACATTTCCCACCACTAATGAAATGGCTTTTAGTTTTAGGCATCTGTTACCACACAAGCAGATTAATATATTGTCATTAAAGGGCACTCTTCTGGAAGAGGAAGATTTGGACTTGATTGAGAGCATGGAATTCCAGGGAATTTGAAGATTCCAGGTGAGGACACAGTGGAGAAATAGTGTAAGGTGAACGAGAAGGTGAAGTAGTATTAGAATACAGAATGGCAAGTTTGATCTCAGTTTGAGCTCTCATGACAGCTTTTTCTTAGCCTGATGAGCAGGATCTGTTTGTGCACGAGTGATCATGGAGAATCACTTTGGAGCAGAAAGAGCCCTTCTGAAAGAGTCAGTCTTGAGTAAGGAACGTGTGTGTACCAAGGCCACGCAGAAGATAGAATATGATATTTAGGCGGCACAAAGTGAATGGGCACAATTTGGAAGAAACAACACAAAATGGAGGAAAGAAGAGGTGATGTATAATTCCTCCAGACCTGTGATTTCCTTAGCAGAAGATCCGTCTGAGGAAACTCCCTCTGTTATTGCTGATTGGCTGCTCTTCTAAAATCTAGTGAGTTGCCAGGGTCACTGAGAGATAAAAGTGATTTGTGCTAGGGACAGGGTGTATCTGAAGCAGAACCCTAACCCAGCTGTCTCTGACTCTGGGGTCAGCTTTCTATCAGCAGCAGAATGCTGCCTCTTTGTTTTCCGAATAACAGATTTATATTTTCCTGAATCCTGGAAGAGGATCTTACTTCAGGGCAAATCTATTAATTTTCCTGAATTAAGGTCTCAGCTTCTCTCATCACAGGCCTAGTAAAGCAAAAAAAAAGTTTTTCATGAAATGTCTCTTGTTTTGTGTTCTAGAAGGTACCTCCTTATACAAGTTTAATCAGTCAGCCAAAAAAAACCAGTCAGCAAACATTGATTAAATGGTGCCAGGCAGTATGCTAAGCCCTGGGGATTCAAAGAAAGATAGAAGACAGTTCCTGCTTTCAAGGAGCTCACAGTTTAATGGGTTAGGAAATAAAGTCTACCACCAATAACCTAAATTATTTAGTTGTGTATGAAAAGTAGGCTCTTAGGGCAGCTAGGTGGCACAGTGGGAGAGAACTGTCCCTGGAGTCAGGAGGACCTGAGTTCAAATCCAGCCTCAGACAGTAAGCTGTGTGACTGTTGGCAAGTCACTTAATCCCAGATTGCCTCCAGAGGTGGGAGGGGTAAGGCTCTGACGTAAAACTCTGCTGATTAATGTAGGAAAGTAGAGTGAATAAAAATCAGAGGTCAGACCCTCCTCCCCTTTAAAAAGGTACCCATTCCTAGATGAGGAGCAACAGAGTATAAAGTGCCTTTGCGTAATGCAATAATTCTTGGCCTTGTGGAACTTACATTGTAGTTACTAAGGCACACTTAATACTGATGGAAACTCATAAGCAAGCTGACTATAGGTGTTACAGGAATTGAAAGAAGTAACAGTTGTGGACTTGGGAGGGTGAAAAACTTCATAGAAAAGAATGAGACTTGGAATGTGGGTAGGATTCACCTATAAACTAGCTAGTGTTACAGGCAGTTACTAAGGCACACTTAATACTGATGGAAACTCATAAGCAAGCCGACTATAGGTGTTACAGGAATTGAAAGAAGTAACAGTTGTGGACTTGGGAGGGTGAAAAACTTCATAGAAAAGAATGAGACTTGGAATGTGGGTAGGATTCACCTATAAACTAGCTAGTGTTACAGGCAGGTGAAGTGGAAGTGCCAGCACGCATAACTATCATTTACTTTCATGAAAACGCCCCATATTTGAAGTAAATGACATAAAGGAAAGGAGTTTAACATGGACAAAGCCTTGAAACTCTAGAAGTTTCCTATTTAATTCTTGTGACCCTCAAAATAGCCTATTTTGATTACATTCTCAGACTGCATAAAACAATCTCAGGAGTCTCTGATCGACTATGACCACAGGCTGAAATGGCTCTGAAACCTTCCTTTCATTTGTCCTTTGAAAGATGGACAACCTTAAAGTGACCTTTCTACATCTGGGGCCACGTTCCATTAAAAGTTGTCTTATCCTTAGACGTCAGCTGGGCTGGCATTTCTGACAGACGTGTAAACAGATGCAAGCATTGTTGCTAATGACAGGTGATTATAAGTGGCATGGGGGCCAAGGTAATCAAACCATGCTCTGACAGGAACATTTGGCAGTGTGGTACTTCAGCACGAGAAAAATTGTTGCAACGCACTTTCCCCCTGCTAGGTTGTGAACATCCTTCATTTTGATTCTTATGGGGCAGTGCTTAGAGATCCAAAAGGCTGCCTCCTCAGACTCCTACCAGATCAGTTGTATGGCTCTTAAAGAAGATGGGCCCTGGGCATGCACGGGTACATAAGCTGGCATTAGGACTTGTTGTAGCATGATGGCAATAGGAATAAAGCCTCCAACAGACCCTCAGATGTTTTATTGGAAGCATTATTATGCTAAATTTGATAGTGGCTGTTAGTGTGCTTTGAAAGAAATCCTTTAATGTTTTTAAACTGCTGTGATCTCAGCTTCTCTACCTATTGCCTAGAACGTCCTGGCATCTTTCTATGGTTCCAGAGACCTCCCCCAAGTTCACCCCCCTCCCTAACTCCAACAACAACAACAACAAAATACACAAATCTTGCTAATATGAGGGGTCCTATATCAGTGATTTGGGATTTGTTCACCTAATGCAATCTTTTTCCAAAGCAAATACAATATGGTATTGTTTTTAGGAGAAATGGAAATGCCTGACTGAACATCAGGGAAACACACCCTCTAGCAGATATTATTTGTTGCTTTTTTTATAGTTGACCAAAGGCCTGTTTCTGTTTTGGGCTCCAAGGTGTCACTAATCCTAGATTTCTCAAGATTCTAGAATATAGTTTTAAGAACAGGAAAAAACAGGTAACTCACTATGGAGGGTACAGTGCATATAATGTTTAAGAGAACTGTCTCTGTCCTATAGAAACAGCTGGCTACTCAGTGGATAGAGTTCTGGGCCTGGAATCAAGAAGACATGAGTTCAAATCCAGCCTCAGACACTTCCTAGCTTTGTGACCCAGGGCAAGTCATTTAACCTGATTGGCTGACTAAAGGATCTACTGGAGAAGAAAATGGAAAATCACTCCAGTATATTTGCCAAGAAAACTCTATGGGCAGGTATGGTCCATGGGGTCATGAAGAGTTGGGCACAACCGAACAGCTTCTGTCCTTTGGCTTACTCCCCAAAAAAGGCCAAATGAGTACACCATAAACATACCCTGTACTTTAGAATTCAAAGAGAAGAAACTAGAATAATGGGTTAAAGATTTTTTAAAAAAGCATTGAAGGAAAAAAAGGGTTAGAGCTTGACTATTTCAAGAGAGGACCTTGAAAGACATTTTAAATAATGGTACTGCAGTCAGAATAAGTTCATACCTTGCCAAAAAACTACTTTAAATTCATTTTTCACGCATACATTTTGGCATCTTTGTTAAAAAACCAGTCATGTTGTTTTATCATCACCCTTTTTATGTGTAAGAGGACCATTACCATATTAGTCAGTTGATTAATTTTTTTTTCTTAGAAGGCTTGTGTTAGGTATAGGATGGACAAAGTCATAATTTTGTCTAATTGGATGTTTTCTCGTTCTTCTTCAGATAGGGAGGATAAATAAAGCCTTCTTGTACTGACATCAGGAGAACATGCCCTCTTAGGAAATGATAGTAACATGGCTTTTTTGTATTAATTGGACTTCTTTTTTGGTTGTAGCTTTATAAATTTATAAAGCTTTTGGTGTCCCCTCAGCCAAGGCTAGCCACTGTGAATAGTTGTTCATTTTCCTGAACTCATTTTGTTTGGGGACATGTGGATATGTGTGCCTCTGTGAGTCAATGTGGATAACCAAAAGGTTAGCCTACTGGTAGTGATTGGTTTACAACAGAGAAGCACCAGGTGATTGGGATAATTTGTGGTACCCAAAACAGAAACATCCCCCTCCCCAGTCCCCCAGCTCAAGCTTGGAAAGCTCCCAGCCACCTGTTGGCAAGGAGAGCAGTGTTTTTGCTGTGCATTGGTCTCGCAGTCAGTTTCTAAGCAGTGGCTTTTAAGGCCTTGTCAGATGGGTTAAGAGGTGTCCCACCCCCTGTGTATAGGAGAGAGAGATTAAACTTACTAAGCCTGCCATGTTCCCTGTAAAATATCAAGTCGGCATGATTTTTAAAGCCAAAGTTACTGGGCTTAGGGGAGTGTGACCTTTAGTGAAAACAATGCCAGAATATAGAGGAGACATCTATGTGAAAGACAACTGTAGAGAGACATAAGTTTTTATCCAACCTCATTAAAAAAAAAAAATCTAGCTTTGTTTCTAACCCATTTGGCATGTTTGTGCCTGCCTTGGGAATCCAGTTACATTGGCCTCTGCTGATACCATTTGGACTGGTCTGATTGGTTCTTGTTAGTAGTAAGGTAGTGAGTGTCCTTAGCTTTATTGCCTGTTATGAGCACCTCACGGAGAACCTCTGCTTCCCACATCTCTGGGATCCACATCTGTAGCTATATATATATGTGTGTGTGTGTGTAATAGCTGAAAACCTTAAACTATCAGTAACACAGGATGGTGGCCCACAGAAACTAGAAATCAAGATAGAGCCTCTCATTTCTGTACCTGTGGACCAGTGGCACAACATCACCAAAGTAAATGCAGAAGAGCAAATTTCCCAGCCCCCCTCACCTGCCGCAGAGCTGCAACGCCCAGAGCTTGACTCTTAGTTCTTCCAGACATTTCCAGCCTCCCCATGCGGATGTACCTGTAGAGACTTTCAGAGCTGAGGAATTAGACCTCTACCTCGTGCCATTCTCTTTGTCCTGTATAAAAGCTGGTGTGCCGCTTCTTCTACAGTCTCTGTCCCTTGGCATTTTAGAGGCTCACAAATTGTGACATTCCAAGGAGACTTCGATTTTAGATTTTAGCATCTAGGTGGCCACAGCACGTGTCCTGCTGCAGAGAAAGTGACTTACCCATAGACATATGAGAAGCCTGTGCATGTATATATGCATACATAGCATATACGACTATGCACTCCCCTTAAAAATGCTTGCTGTGGCACTGGTGTAGCAATGCTGTGGGAGCTGCCAACTTGTTTTATTTCTGATATTGCCTGGCAGCCCCTGAAGGAGATAAAGTATGAATTTTTGTCTTCCATTTACTAGGCTTTCATTATATTGTGGTTACAGTCACAGTGTCAGCACATAAAATGTTAAACATCACTGGTCTGAAAGAGGCTCCCATTGTCTTCTTACCTCTGGTGCGGGGGGAATCTCGCTGGCTTTGCAGGGCTGCTTCTGTGAGGGTAATATGACATGAAGCATTTCTTGGTAATAACAGACATTGAATATGAGTGACAGGAACTCTGACCGAAAGGAATGGGTTCAATTACCACAGACAGGGGTAGGGGGTGGGGTTACCTGAGATAAAGCCAAATGGCCCAATTGTACTTGGTTTTGACCCTTTGACTTCCCGATACACAGCAGTAAAGACAAATGGCTGATTAACCAGCCCCTAACCCTCCTTTTCTATGATAAACTTGTTTGGATTTCCCTGTCTGGAAAAATCTCAGTGTGGCATGTTTCTAAAAGGAAATATGATCGGAAAACAGCAATGCTGGTGCTCATCATTTTCTTCTCTTGCAAGCACAAAGCAGAAAGCTGTCATTCTATCTTGGAATGGATCTAGGACATAGTGTCCAGAAATCAATACAAGATAAATGATTGCTCTCTTAACCTCACCTTTCTTCTGCTGCAGCGCTTACATTGCTCCTGTTCACCTGTAGCCAACCTGACGCCAGGGTAAATGAGAGATCCTGCCATCAGAAGGATCTTCTTTTTTTTTTTTCCTTGGGCTGTTGCTGTTGGGTATTGAGTGCAGCGTTTCGCTTGTTTATAGTCCAGTGCTTATGGCCCCAGATAGAGTTATAGAGAGCAGCCCAATTAAACTGTCGCTGTCTGCTCTCACTTGACTGGCTTTACAGAGTCATTTAACTAACAGACATTCCTGACTATTAAAGCTAGTAGCAACGTGTCTCCAGCGCTGGAGATAAAATGAATGAAATTTGTTAATCTTAGGCTGACACTTGATCCTCGATGTTGAACTGATGCTGTTGCACCCGAACTTTTTCCTTATTGTAATTGCTTTTCGTGTTACTTCATAGAATAAATTGGAGAAAATTGCAACAGGTATTAAATTATTCGTGTTGGTTTAAGGGGTATGGAGTGAATACAATATTCATTTTGTACCATCTCCAAATACTAGTCCCAGCATTTGCACAGAAGTAGGAATGGGAGTTTTGCCAGCCAAATGAATGCACAGGGATGTGTTTCGTTCCCATCAGACACATTCCATTGTCTGTCCCAGCTTAGCTGGCAGTAGAGAGACATAGGTTTTTAATCCAACTTCATTTAAAAAAAAAATCTAGCTTTGTTTCTAACCCGTTTGGTGTATTTGTGCCTGCCTTGGGAATCCAATTACATTGGCATCTACTGATACTGGTTTGGACTGGTCTGACTGGTTCTTATTAATAGTAAGGTAATGAGTGTCCTTAACTTTGTTGCCTGTTATGAGAACCTTATGGAGAACTTCTACTTCCCACATGACACCTCTGGGGTCCACATCTGTAGCACTATGTGTGTGTGTGTGTGTGTGTGTGTGTGTGTGTGTGTGTGTGTGTGTATATAATAGTGGAAACTACCAGTAACACAGCAACAAGAACTGACTGTAATAGGTAATATATATGATGATGTGAAATGACTCCTAGCCCCCCCTGAGCAGCCGAACAATTCTTGAATCAATCAACATTTATTAAGTGCCTACTATGTGCTGGGCACTTTGCATTCTTCACTGATCCTCTGAGGCCTCACTGTCTCCTGACAATTCTCTTAGCCACTTAAATTCTGTTGAGCCCTTGAGTAACCAGAGTTCTGTGTATAATATAGTAGCACCTAAGTGTAGCCAGGGCTCAGCAGGTCTTTGGAGGCATGCGTTGGAATGAAGGTAGTTTCTTTAACATGAATAGGGTAGAAAATGTTTTATTACCAGTGTTCTGTGTTTTTAGTGTATGGCCAGAGGTCGTGAGGGACCATCCTCATGAGATTTGAAAGGAGAGTTTAGGTCCTCTCCTTGCCTTGCTGCCAAATCTCTGAAAAGACTGCCCTCGTTTGAGTGCTTTCGTGCAGTCAGAAAGCTCAGTGTTGTATGCATGTTTTAAAAGTAAAATTTAATGCCTACCTCTTCATAAATACAGGTGAGCCTGGTCCTATGTGAAGTCTAGGTCTCAAAGTAACATCAGGCTTCTACCAGACCACACACTTCTACGGGGTAGAATGTAAATGCCTGTTTCTGGGCCTTAGCGCCTTCTCATGATCAAACTGCAATATATGCAGTGTTTCTATGGAAGTAAATATGAGGATCCAAAACAGCAACCATTCAAAAATGAGGAAAGAAGGAAATAGGGCTTTATGGCCTTTCAGCCATCATTTTATGAACAATCTGTAACTTACAGACTACCTTCATACCTCCCCCACCCCCAGCTGTATGGGCCACTAAATGTAGTCATGCTATCACAAGATTTAAAAAGACCCCATTTCCCCTGGTTAGATTTTTTTTTTCCATTGGGCTCTAGGGAAGCAGTAAGTTAGGACGGGAGAGAAGCTCCGACAAAACAAACCATCAAGACTATTAACTTACAGTAATTAATCTTTTTTTTTTTTGTACTGTGTATACCAGGGAGAAATGGCAGCAATAGAAAGTGTGGCTAGATTATGCATGCCCAGAGAAGCACTGGGCAAGAGATACAAAAAAAGACATCAAGAGATGCCTTTCTGTATTAAGGTTGTGGGATCTTTTTTGTATGTCTTGACCAAGAACTTGAGCTTTCCCTAGGTGAAGTAATATCTCTTTGAATCTTTCCCTCTTTCTTCTGCAAGCCTTTCTTAGCTATAGTTTGTTCCCTTATTGGCAATAATTCACACTGTCCATCCTGGGGTTTATAATCTTACTGTTGTTCACTAAGTGACAAAGTGTATCTTTCTCTTCAGGTTTATTTTTGGGGGGTGGTGCATGAACCTCTTTTCCCTCAAGTTCTCACACAGAGTTATCACTTGAGTGCTTATGTATATGAGAGACAGAGACCAAAGTTGTTAGGGGCCTTCAAAGGCAACTATTTTCCCCTTCATAAAGGAATGTGATCCTCTCCTTCCACGCCACACAAAGAGACTAAACTCATTCTCAGAAGAGGTAACCTTAAACTTGTGCATGTTATTGTTCAGACTATTCTCATTCTTGAAGTCCACAGTTCTCACCCTGGCCCTTGTACTGGGATCTCCCATCATTCTTTCTCAGTATAGCTGTCTGTCTTGTTCAGCCCCTTCTTATTATCGGTTATTTTTGGAATTCTTAGTGGGGAATTTGCTGAGCTAGTGAAGGTGCTTATAGTTTGGGAGACTTTTGGTGAAATTCTGGTGATTTTTATCTGAATGTATGGTACCTGCGTTATTCATTGTTTCCCATTGAAAGTCTCCCTTATCAGTATTTGAAAATACAAATCTCCTAAAATTGAATTACTCTAATTTACAATGAAATACAGAAGGAGAAAGATATATTATTCCCCAGCAAGAAACTACAAGAAGCGTTAGTCTTATAGAATTTGTTTTAATATATTGAAATTTTTATTTTCTAGTTTCAAATTCAATAGGGAAAAAAATTAAAATTTTCCTTTAAAGTAGGGATTCTTAATCTTTTTTATGTCATGCATCCCTTTGGCAATCTGGTGAAGTCTAAGGACCCTTTCCCAAAATAATAATTTTAAATGAATAAAATAAAATACATAGGATTTTAAAGGAAATAAATTATATGGGGAAATTCAATCATGTTAAATATAATTATCCCAAATTTTAGAAGGCCAGTTTGTGGGCATCAGATAAAGAACTCCAGTTTTATAGCAAACTAAGAATTATCTATGTTGCATTTCCTTAAAAGACAATGCAAACTTTTAAGCATTCAAATAGTTCTGTGTTTAAATACCAGCTTTCTTCTGAAGTTCCCCAAAGCCTTTCAAATATACATACTGCACCAACCTCACAGGGTCGTTGTGAGGTTCAGATGAGATAATATTTGCAAAAAACTTAGCACAGTCCCTGGCATGCAATAAGTGCTTAACAAATGCATATTCCCTTCTTCTTCCCCATTATCGGTGTTTGAAGATATTACTCATGTTATTGTAATGACTAAAACGAGTTGCTAAGAGCCTAGCAAATCCTAAATTTTCAGTATACCCCAGTTTTCAGCACTTTTTAATTTCTGTCTCCTGACATTAAGCCCCTTTTCTAGAATCTTACCTGATGTTATTCTTATGTAAGGACCAGTGTTATGTGGCTTTGGATTTGTCCCCTAGGACCTTAGAGGAATATGTGTGTGTGTGTGTGTGTGTGTGTGTATACATATATATGCAAATATGATATTCAAAGACTTGCTCTAGAGGGAGAGATGCTAGTTATCCAACTCTTTGTGAGTTGAGCCAGAGATTTTGTAACAATTCCTATAAACAGTACAATAGACATGGAATGGGAGACTTTTCAGTTGTCAAAACAAGTAGTGTGAGAAGACAAGAGGCAAGCTCTATGATACTAGGGAATCAAGCTTAAACTGAGAGGGCCCCACCTGGAGGAAAAGATGCTAAAATGGAAACCAAATATAAATGAGATGACAGCAATATCTAAAGAGGGATGACATATGACATTTTATACAAAACACTAAGACAGTAAGCAAAACTAAAAGTTTATAGATTCCCTAGGACTCTGACACAGTGTGTTGTGAAAAATGTTCTGACCTGAGGAAGAGGAATGTATATTATTAAAAACCGAGGCCCACTCTGAATGTTGAACAACTGAACAATTTTTTTCCTTTTTAAAAATTAAATTAAATTTTTGTTACATTTTAAGTTCCAAACTCTCCCTCCCCCCCGTACCATTTGACACAGATATGTGTGTGTATGTGTGTAAAACCCTACTATACATACTTAGATTTATGAATTCTTTCTCTGGAGGTGGTTAGCGTCTTCCTTTATAGGTCCTTTGTAGTTGATCTAAGTATTTATAATACTCAGAATAACTTAGTCATTGACAGTTACTCTTCAAACAGTATTGCTGTTAACTGTATATAGTGTTCTCTTGGTTCTGCTCATTTTGCTCTTAATTATTTTTTTTTAAGACAATTGGGGTTAAGTGACTTGCCCAGGATCACACAGCTAGTAAGTGTCTGAGGACAGATTTGAACTCAGGTCCTCCTGACTCCAGGGCTGGTGCTCTATACACTGTACCATCTAGCTGCCCCTACTCTTCATTACTTCATGAAAGTCTTTCCATGTTTTTCTAAAATCAACCATCTCATTATTTCTTATAGCACAGTAGTATTCCATCACAAACCACAACTTGTGTAGCTATTCTGCAATTGATAGGCATCCCCTTAATTTCCAGTTCTTTGTCACCAAAAAGAGAGCTGCTATAAAAATTTTAGAACATACAGGTTCTTTTCCTTGTTCCCTGATCACCTTGGGAAACAGACCTAATAGTGGTATTGCTGGGTCAAATACACAGCTTTATAACTCTTTGGACATAATTGCAGATTACTCTCCAAAATGGTTGGATCAGTTCACAATTCTACCAACGGTGTATTAGTGTCCCAGTGTTCCCATATCCTATCCGACATTGTTATTTTCCCTTTCTATCATTTTAGCCAATCTGATAGATGTGAATAGATATCTCAAAGTTGTTTTATTTGCATTTCTCTAATCAAAAATGATTTTGAGTTTTTCCACATGACTACACATATCTTTGATTTTTTCACTGAAGAACTACCTGTTCATATCCTTTGACCATTTAGCAATTGGGGAATGACTCATATTCTTATAAATTTGACAACACTCTTTATATATTTGAGATATGAGACCTTTAGCTGAGAAGTTGTCTATAAAACTTTGCCCCCAGTTTTCTGCTTTCCTTCTAATCTTGGCTATATTGGTTTTATTTGTACAAAAATGTTTAATGTAATCAAAATTATCCATTTTATATCTTGCAGTGCTGTCTATCTCTTTTTTATTCATAAATTCATCTCTTATCCACAAGTCTGAAAAGTAACATGTTCCATATTCTTCTAATTTACTTGCAGTATCTATTTTGATCTTTTCTTGGTAAATGGTATAAGATATTGGTCTATACCCAATTTCTGCTAGACTGTTTTCCAGTTTTCCCAATAATTTTTTTTTTACCAAATAGTGCATTCTTATCCCAAAAGCTTAAATCTTTGTCAGACACAAGATTAGTGTAATCATTTACAGTACTGTTCATTGTATGTCTACTTTCTTCCATTGATCCACCTTTCTCTTCCTCAGCCAGTATCAGATAGTTTTGATAGCTACTGCCTAATATACTTTAAGATCTGGTACTTCTAAAGCTCATTCCTTTGAGTTTTTTTTTCATTAATTCCTTTGATATTCTTGACCTTTTGTTCTTCCAAATGAACTTTGTCATTACTTTTTTCTAACTCAATTGAATTTTTTTTTGGTAATTTAATTGGGGTAGCATTGAATAAGTAGATTAGGTAGAATTGTCATTTTTATTATATTGGTTCTGCCTACCCATGAACAATTAATATTTCCTCCAGTTATCTAAATCTGACTTTATTTGTGTGAAAAACATTTTATAATGAGGTTCATGTAGTCCCTGGGTTTATCTTGGCAGATATACTCTTAGGTATTTTTTACAGTCTACAGATATTTTAAATGGGGGTATCTCTTACTGTTACTTCTTGCAGGGTTTTTTTGGTAATACATATAGAAATACTAATGATTTGTGTGGGTTTATTATATCCTGCTACTGTGCTAAAATTTGTAATTGTTTTAAATACCTTTTTAGTTGAATCTCTAGGATTTTCCAAGTATATAATCATATCCTTGGAAAAGAAAGATAGTTTTATTACCCTGTTGTCCATTCTGATTACTTCATTTTCTTTTTCTTCTCTTATGCTATTGCTAGCACTTCTAATACAATATTGAATATTTGTAACAACGGGCATCCTTGTTTCACTCCTGATCTTATTGGGAAGGCTTCTAGTTTATCTCCATTACAAATAATGCTTGCTGATGGTTTTAGGTAGAAAATTCTTATCATCTTAAGTATATCTATGCTTTTGAGTGTTTTTAATAGGAATGAATGTTGTAGTTTGTCAAAAGCTTTTTATGTGGGAGCCAAGATGGCAGAGTGAAAGCAGTGACTTGCTTGAGCTCTCCTCCAAACCCCTCCAAATACTCATAAAAAATGGCTCTAAACAAATTCTGAAGCAGCAGAACCCACAAAAAGACAGAGTGAAACAAATTTCCAGCCCAAGACAACCTGGATGATTGATCAGAAAGGTGTATCGTGCTGGGCTGGGAGCACAGCGCAGCACCGCGTGGGTGCACAGGCTGCAGCGTGGGCGTGCAGGCTTCAGCAAACCTGGAGCAGGCCTCAGAGGACTGAATCTTGGGCAGCTGTGAAGGTTTCCGGGCTCCTCAATCCACCAATGCCAAAGACAACTTAGAAGGTCAGTGGGAAAAGTCTGTTTCTGTTGGTGCTGAGAAAGGAAGGCGGGGTTTCAGCTCCATTCCCCAAGAGCGTGGCCCTGTGGGGGGTCACCTGCTTCCCGAGCTTCCCGCCCACAGACTGAGGGGGAATCCAGTGGCTGATCAGAGAGGGATTGCAGGGATCTCTTTGCCAGTGCTGAGGCAGGAATCTCTTGCTTTGCCTGTGTTTGGATCTGGGCCACAGTTCTGGGCAGCGCTGCTGGGGTAAGGAGGAGCGCTGTCTTGGTGGAGCTTGTAGCGGTTGTGGAGAGGAAACCTTCCTCACAGTTACAGGACAGAAAGGAATACTTGTAGTCACAGGAAAGGAGTAAACACCTCACCCCTTATCATACCACCTTGGAAGAACTGAAAATTTACAGGTCCCTACAAGTATCTCTGAAAACAGCTGTACAAACCCCCAAAGCTTGGGACAGTACATTCTCCACATTGGAAGCAGATTCTACCTTAACAAAGAGTTTAAAACTCAAGTAATTGGCCGGGATCATGAGCAAGCAGCAAAAAGAGTCAGACTATATTATCTTACTTTGGTGAAAAAGAAGACCAAAATATACAACCAGAAGAAGACAACAAAGTCAAAGCCCCTACATCCAAAGCCTCCAAGAAAAATATGAATTGGTCCCAGGCCATGGAAGAGCTCAAAAACGATTTTGAGAAGCAAGTTAGAGAAGTAGAGGAAAAACTGAGAGTGATGCTAAAGGAGACCCAAAAAAATACTGAAGAAAATAACACCTTAAAAAATAGCCTAACCCAAATGGCAAAAGAGGTCCAAAAAGCCAATGAGGAGAAAAATGCCCTAAAAAGCAAAATTGGCCAAATGGAAAAGGAAGTCCAAAAGCTTACTGAAGAAAATACTTCCTTAAAAATTAGAATAGAGCAATTGGAAGATAGTGACTTTATGAGAAATCATGACACAGTAGAACAAATCCAAAAGAATGAAAAATTAGAAAACAATGTGAAATATCTCATTGGAAAAACAACTGACCTGGAAAATAGATCCAGGAGAGAGAATTTAAAAATTATTGGACTATCTGAAAGCCATGATCAAAAAAGAGCCTAGACATCATCTTTCAAGAAATTATCAAGGAAAACTGCCCTGATATAGTAGAACCAGAGGGCAAAATAGAAATTGAAAGAATCCACAGATCTCCTCCTGAAAGAGATCCCCAAAGGAAAACTCCTAGGAATATTATAGCCAAATTCCAGAGTTCCCAGGTCAAGGAGAAAATATTACAAGCAGAAGGAAACAGTTCAAGTACTGTGGAACACAATCAGGATAACACAAGATTTAGCAGCTTCTACATTAAAGGACCAGGGCATGGAATATAATATTCTGGAGGGCAAAGGAGATAGGATTACAACCAAGAATCACCTACCCAGCAAAACTGAGTATAATCCTTCAGGGGAAAAAATGGTCATTCAGTGAAATAGAGGACTTTCAAGCATGATGAAAAGACCAGAGAGCTGAATAGAAAATTTGACTTTCAAATACAGGACTCAGTGGAACATGAAGAGGTAAACAGGAAAGAGAAATCATAAGAGACTTATTAAGATTGAACTGTTTACATTCCTGCATGGAAAGATGATATTTATAACTCATGAGACCTTTGTCAGTATCAGGGTAGTTGGAGGAAAAAAATTATATGTATGTATATGTAGATAGATAGATAGAGGGCACAGGGTGAGCTGAAGATTAAGGGTCATATCTGGAGAATAAAATTAAGGGATGAGAGAGGATTATATCTAGAGAAGAAGAAAGGGAGAGGTAGAATGGGGTAAATTATCTCACAAAAAAAAAAAAAAAAGAAAAGTCTCTTACAGTGGAGGGGAAATGGGGGAAGGTGAGAGGGAATGAGTGAATCTTATTCTCATAGGATTTGGCTTAAGGAGGGAATAACATACACATTCAATTGGGTATGGAAATCTGTCTTACCCTACAGGAAAATAGGGGGGAAGGGGACAAGAGAGCAGGGGGATAATAGAGAGGAGGGCAGATTGGGAAAGGGGTTAATCAGAAGTAAACACTTCTGAGGAGCGACAGGGTCAAAAGAAAGAATAGAATAAATGGGAGGGCAGGATAGGATTAGGGGAAATAGAGTTAGTTTTTCACAACATGTCTACTATGGATGTGTTTTGCATAACTTCACATGTACAAATTATATTGAGTTGCTTGCCTTTTCAATGAGGGTGGGTGGGGAGGGAGGAAGGGAGAAAATTTGAAACCTAAAGTTTTAAAAACATATGTTTTTAAAAAAATGTTTTCACATGCTACTGGGAAATAAATACAGGAAATGGGGTACAGAAATCTATCCTGCCCTACAGGAAAATAGAAGGGGAAGGAGATAAGAGAAGGGGAGAGAGATAGAAGAGAGGACAGAGTAGGGGAAGGGATATTCAGAATGCATGACATCTTGGGGTGGGGGGAAGGGGGAGATGGGGTGAAAATTTGGTACTGAAAAACTTGTGGAAGTGAATGTTGAAAACTAAAAATAATAAATTTATATAAAAAAAAGCTTTTTATGCATCTGTTGATGTAACCATATGATTTTTGTTACTTTTGTTATTGATATAATCAATTATGTTAATAGTTTTCCTTATGTTAAATCATTCCTGCTCCTGGTATAAATTTCACTTTGTCACCACATATAAACTTTGTGATATATTGTTGTCATCTCCTAGCTAGTATTATATTTAGGAATTTTGCATCTATGTTCATTTGTGAAATTTGTCTATGATTTTCTTTCTCTGTTTTTGCTCTTCCTGGTTTAGTATCTGCACCATATTTATTTCATAAAAGGAGTTTGGTAGGACTCCTTCATTGCCTGTTATTCCAAATAATTTATTAAATGTTAAAATTACTAGATCTTTAAATGTTTGGTAGAATTAACTTATACATCCATCTCATCTTGATGTTTTTTTCTTAGGAAACTAATGTATAACCTGTTCAATTTCTTTTCTAAAATAGGTTTATTTAGATATTCTATTTCCTCTTTTGTAATGCAGTTTATATTTTTGTTAAGTATTCTTCCATTTCACTTAAATTGTTAAACTTATTGGCATAAAATTGGGCAAAATAACTCCTAATAATTGCTTTGATTTCATTTTCATTAGTGGCATATTCACCCTTTTCATTTTTGATACTTGGGATTTTTTTCTCTCTTTTTAAAAATCATCTTAACCAATAGTTTATTTTATTTGTTCTTTCACAAAACCAACTTCTACTTTGATTTGTTAATGTAATTGTTTTTATACATTCACTTTTATTAATCTTACCTTTAATGTTTAGGACTTCTTGTTTGGTGTTTAGCTAGGGATTTTTAATTTGATCTTTTTCCAGTTTTTTAAAATTGCGTACCCAATTCATTGGTCTGTTCTTTCTCTGTTTTACTGATAGAAGCCATTAGAATGATTAATTTTCCTCTGATTACATTTTTTGCTGCATCCCGTAGATTTTGGTATATCCTCTCATTATTGTCATTCCCTCTAATAAAATTATTGTTTCTATAAATTGTTCTTTAACCTATTCATTCTTTAAGATTAGGTTATTTATTCTCCAGTTAATTTTTAATCTGTGTTTCCATGGTCCCTTATTTAATATAATTTTATTGCATTATCATCTGAAAAGGGATACATTTGATAGTTCTGATTTTCTGCATTTAACTATAAAGTTTTACACTCTAATATATGTCAGTTTTTGTAAAGGTACCACCTACCACTGAGAAAAAGTTATCCTTTTCTATTCCCATTCAATTCTTTCCAGATATCTATCATATCTAACTTACCTAAGATTCCATTCATCTCCTTGACTTCTTTCTTATTTATTTTTTGGTTAAGTTTATCCAGTTTTGAAAAGGGAAACTTGAAGTGCTCCACTATTGTAGTTTTATTATCTATTTCCATCTGTAATTCATTTAGCTTTTCCTTTAAAAATGTGGATGCTATAGCATTTGGTACATACAAATTTAATATTGATATTACTTCATTATTTATAGTACCTCATATCATAATGTTGTTTCTCTGTTTATCTCTCTTAATTCAATTTATTTTAGCTCTAACTTTATCTGAGATCATGATTGCTGTCCCTGCTTTTTTTATGTCAGCTGAAGTGTGATAAAATCTACTCTAACCCTTTATTTTTACTCTATGTGTATCTCTCATTTTTAAATGTGTTTCTTGTAAACAACATACTGTTGGATTCTGGTGTGTAATTCACTCTGCTGTTTCCTTTTTATGGGTGAATTTATCCTGGTCATATTCAGAGTTATAATTACTAGATATGTATTTATCTCCATGCTATTTTTCCTCACCATTTGTCTTTTTCTCCCTCTCTTTTTACCCTATCCCTCCTCAGAAATCTCATTACTTCTAATAACTGCCTCCCTAATCTACACTCTTTCTAAGAATCTCTTTATCCTCTCCCTGTACTCTCCTATTCCTTAATCTACCTACTATTTTAATAGTCATTCCCTCATCCTTGCCCCTTACCCTTTTGTTTCTTGATCTGCACACCCTTCTAAGAGTCTTCCCTTATTCTGTCTCCTCACCTTCCTATTGCTCTGTAAGTTAAGAATACATTTACACCTTTCTAAATATATTCATTATTCCCTCTTTACCGCAGTTCTGATGAGAATAAGGTTCTACCACTGCCAGCCCTCCATCCCCTTCTGCTTCCACTGTAACAGTTCTTCTATCCATGCCTCATTTGTATGAAATAATTACTCCATTTTACCTATCCCTATCCAGTTTTGCTTTTTAGGATCATCCCATCATACTCAACCCAAAGCCTTCTGTCTATGTATGTTCTTTCAAACTACCCTAGTAATGATAACACTCTTAAGAGTTACAGATAATGTTTTCCCATATAAGAAGTAAAGTTTGACCTTATGAAATTCCTTGTAATTGGTCTTTAATGTCTGCCTTCTTAGGTTTCTCATGAAAAAACCATTAAGTTATGGTTTTTTCCTCATAAATACCTGAAAATCCTTTAACTCATTAAATACCTAATTTTTTTCCACTACACTCACCTTTGCTGGGTAAGGTACTCTTACTTGCAAAACCAGCTTCTTTGCCCTTGAGAATATTGTGTTCTATGCCCTTTGGTCTTTTAATGTAGAAGCTACTAAATCTTGTGGTATCCTGATGGTAGTTCTGCAGTATTTAAATTGTTTCTTTCTAGTTGCTTGTAGTATTTTCTCCTCGACCTGGGAGTTTTGAAACTTAGGTATAATGTTTCTGTGAATTTTAATCTTGGGATCTCTTTCAGGTGATGATTGGTGGATTTTTTCAATGTCTGTTTTACTCTCTCAGTCTAAAATTTCAGGGTAATTTTCCTTAATAATTTGTTGAAGTATAGTGTCTAGACTATTTTTTAATCATAACTTTCAGATGGTCCAACAATTTTTATATTGTCTCTCCTCAATCTATTTTTCAGTTCATTTGTTTTTTTAAATTATTATTTCTTGGTGTCACATGATGCCATTAGCTTCCCCTTGCCCAGTTTTAGTTTTTAAGGAGTTATTTTCTTCCATAAGTTTTTGGATCTCTTTTTCCAGTTGGCTGACTTTCTTTTCATAATTTTCTCAATTTTTTTGCATCACTCTTATGTTTTTTCCTAATTTTTTCTCAACCTCTCTTATTTGATTTTTAATGTCCTTTTTAAGCCCTTCCAGTAACTCTTTGGGGGCTCAAGTTCTTTCTGGTCAGGTTCTTTCTCTTTTGCTTATACATTTTATTCTTGTTTCTTGGCTTTTAACTTTGTGTTAGAGTTGGCATCCTGTCCTGAAGTGTGAGGGATAATGTCTCAGGCTTCAGGTTTTTCATGCTGTTGTCTTCTGAGATCTCTCTGGGCCCGTGACCCCTGGTACTCCTCTCCATCCCTAAGCTGATACCAAGGCTCCCAGCAATTTTGTCACCACAAACGCTCCTCTTCCCTGCAGTCTCCTGCAGTCACCACTCTGCCCTGGAACCAAAACCAGAGACTTTTATGAGTGACGGCATGTGCATGTTCCTCCTTACCCACAGCCACAGCTTGGGACTGTATCTAGTCAGTGCATCTGGCCCTGTGTCCAGCACCAGTAGAGGACCTTGCAGTCTTCCCCTGATCAGCCATGTAACCCCCTCCACTCCCCTCAGTGTGTATAGGGTGGAAGTTCCTGAAGCTGCCCCAGACACTGCTGCCCCCAGGACTTGTTCTTTGTTGATTTGGAGGTGTCTGCCCCAGGTATCTTCACCTCAATCAGGCTAGACCACCACCCAGTGAGGTCAGATCTTTCCCAAAGTCTTCTTAAGTTATCTTAGGTTGTCCAACTGCTTTACCCCAGCTTTTAATTTTTCTTGCTGCTCTAATGTTCACTTTGAGGCATTATTTTAAATTATTTGTGGGGGAATTTGGGAGAGCCAGGTCATTTCCTGCTTTATTCTGCTGTCTTCCTAGAATCCTTTCCTTCTGCGCAGATTGTACTTGAGGTAATGCCAGGCTTCATGGCCCTACTGATAAAAAGTGAACTCAGTAATTAAATGGAACAGAGTATGTTTTTCCCAAACTTGGGGTATCAAGAATTCCCTGGGCATGAATAAAAGATTCTGGAAGGACCATATCAGGCCTCTACTCCTAAAAAGCCTGTGCCTCTTACGTGACAAACACATTGATATCTTTTCATTTTGAAATTGTTTTTATGTGAATTGCTAGAAAAGGAGCTATACTCATCTAGCCATGAGCTGAAGAATTTTAAGAGGAAGTGAAAGTTAAAATATTTCTTTAAAATAAATCTATGTTCAAGCATATGATAGATTCAACCTTATTCTTTCTGATCGATATGTACATGCAGGGAATAGAATCTTTGGCCATCTTCATTCAAGCACCACAGAATAATAATGGGTCATTGAAATACATATTAATCAACATTATTGGGGCACAGAGAATTTTTTTGCTTTTTTTGTCTTTATAGACAGTGTATTTATATACATTATAAGCACTCAGAGGAAAAATAGTATGAAAATTTTATTTAAAACTCATATTGTATAAATGGATTGTTATTTTCTTGTTTCGGCATCATGGAGACAGAGTATATTGTAATTAGGTAATTTTTCATTTTCAAATTCCTAGGAATTGTATAAATTCATAATTTTTTTAAAATCTAGTTTTTCCCATATCTATGATAAATGACCCTCCATTATAATACATATGATTATGTTGTCACCCTATAATAAGGTCAATAACATTATCTTTACATGTAATACATAGCTTTATTATTTCTAATAGGTTATAACAGTGATAATTTGATTAAAAAATATTCTTTTAAAAAGCTTTTTTATCAGTTCTCTTACAGGAGGAAAAAATGCACTGTTCTCCAAACTTCCCTATAACCTGCAGCAAGTATGTGTCTTAGTGATAAATGGATTCACTATAACAAAGACAACTTGATATAACACATGTATTTTGTATATACTCATATGTGTACATGTCGTCTCCCCGATGGAATGTAAACTCCTTGAAGTCAGAGACTATTTCACTTTAGTCTTTCTATCCATAAGACCAAGTATAATGCGCATCATATAGGAAGCAATTAATATACGTTTGCTTGACAGTGGAAAAAACACTTGATTTAGAATCAGTAAATATACATTCAAATCCAGACTCTTATACTTATTATGAATAAACTTGGACAAGTTAAATTCCTTCTATAGATCTTACTTTCCTCATCTGGAAGAGAGGGTTGAATAAGGTGATCTCTAAAGGCCATTTAGTTCCTAATTCTGTGATCCTAAGGATATTTAAATTCTCTTGACTTTGAATGCTTTGAATCTCTTTAGTTATGAAGTATTCCATTGGCCTCTCCATCTTTCCCTCCATTGTCTAATGTGGGGGATTGTGGGTAAATGAAGTGGGCAGGACTGAACCTATGGCTTCTTCCGTGCCTTCTGGCCATGTAAAATGAGCAAAACTCTTCCCAGCCAGGAAAACATATGATACCATTTGCAATTGCAGAATGTGGCATGCTGTTCTTCTGTCATTATAATCGTCTGAGCAGTGTGGGGTTGGTTAGCCTTCCTTAACAATCATTAATCTATTGAGTCTTAGTTACACTGGCCCATCTTGGAGAGCAGCAGTCCTTGGCGAGAATCAGGCTGGGCTTTGATTCCATTGTGATAGAGGGAGCTTTGTTATATCCTGCTGCTTGGTGATGCTGAGGAAGAGTCTAGGAAGAGAGCTGTTTTGTGCAAGGGGACAGTTTGTAGCTCTCTTCCATTCCTTCCCATCCCCTCAGTTATATTTGTGGTCTCCCTTGATCTCCTGCTTGTCCCTTTATTTCTTCTTCTCATGAAAGTTTCTTTCTGTTTGACTGGGAGTCTGTTTAGCAGACCATATTGTGAGTGAAGGTGTATCGTTTGTTGCCTGGTTTTGGCAACACCGGGCAGTCAGCTGGGATGTAATTAAGACTCTGAGAACAGGCTGTCTTCTCCACGGGAAGGGCATGTTAGATGTTGCTGGGATTTGGGGCTGTCAGCTTGGCCAAGGCTGGAGACAGAGAGCTAGGGACAGAGATATTTCCTTTCATTTATAATCCCTTTATGTACAGTGGATGCACTTGGCAAAGTTTACATATGACCTAGTGGCTGGAGCTTACAAGTCAACGCAGTGAAATTAGCATATGTTACATGTATATTTTAGTAATATTTTAAAGCAAGTGCACGTTTCCAAAGTGAATTATGCATGGATGACAGCAATAGGGTTGTGTTGCATTGGGTGTCAAATCCCACAACTTTTTGTCGAGACCATGGATTTTACACTAAAAAGGCAGAGAGACTAAACGAAGTAAAACATTTTTAATTTTTAACAGTTTGGTTCGGCCCAAGGAGCCAGGCTCTGACAGATATAACTGACATTTGAATAATTGGATTAATTTAGAGAAGGGCAAATCCGGTTTTGACGGTTGTGCTTGTGTGTGTATATTTTTTTTCCTTTTGGGGTGGGAGAAGGGATAGAATTATGTGATTTAAATATTCACTTAATGAAATACCAAACACTAATAGGCCATTACATTAAATTTATAAAATTTCTATTTAGTTTGTGTGGCTTTATGGATATGCACACACATATTTATGTATTCTATGTATACTCTAATATATGTTGTATAAATATATCTGTAATATGCACAACTATACATATAAATGATACACATAAATATATGTGTATGTGTACCATCTATGTGCATCTGGGAACTTAATAAATACTGTGTGAGGTAGACCACTATTCTATATGCTATATAGAGTGGTGTGTGCAGACAGGGAAACTCACCATGACATTAGCAAGCCCTTTCCCTTCCCACATCAGTATGTTGTGAAAATCACAAGACAATCACAAAGGAAAGTATAACGTGGCTCCTGGAGCACCAGTGTCCATATACCCCTCATAGTTCCTTCTTTAACCCTGCATGACTTCAGATTCACTCCAAAGCTTTAGTAGCCGATTTTTTAAAGTTTTCCTAGAAATGTGAAACTGAGTGTAGTACAATAATGTGCTTTTCCCCCTAACCATTCTGCTAATGAAGTACCCTTTGAAAGCCAGAGTGTAAAGACTGGAAATTGTCACACACAGGCTTGAATAGTGGTTGGTGGCTGGCTGTGTGAGCTTTTTACCCAGCAGGACATTAATAGATATTAACACTCGGGCAAGAAGTGTTGATGTGTTGTTTATAATGTTAGCACCCAGTTAGGCAGGTACAACGCATGCTAGAGGAATCTTGTACAAATGCGTGTGTGTGTGTGTGTGTGTGTGTGTGTGTGTGTGTGTGTGTGTTGGGTCAGATTAACAAGAACCATAAAAGGCGAGGCATTCCACTTGAGATGGGGACCTCATTCTGTTCTCCTTACACAGAGCAAGCCTTGTTTTCTGTAGAGGTGGAAGAAGTGCAACCAGATTGGCCCCTTGGTGACACAGACACTTGGCATTTTTTAAGTTTGTGTGTTCACTATAATCACTTCAGATTATAAAAGGACGACAATAACATTTTTAAAAACTGCGTTAAAAAGAAGACATACACTGATTAATTTTAATGACCAGTCTTGATCTCAGAGAACATATAAAAACACTTGCCTTCTCTCAATAGAGAGGTGAGGGTCTGTGGATGTGGAATGCTGTATGCACTGCCTGGTATAGTTGCCATGTCCATTGGCCTTCCTCAAATGGTTTATGTTAAGAGGGGTCAGTGTAGATGGTTGTTTAAGGAGAAATGATGTGAAAACAAAAGGTGATAAAAATTTATTTTAAAAAATGTAATGACATCATCCCACCCTTACACAGAAAATTGCAGAGGTTAGTATGTTTTTCAGCACTGCCCATCAAAATGGTTTTATTGTAATTCAATCCCAGATTAGAAGAAACCAGACTTTTACAGAGTCCACAAATAGATTGAGAAATGGGCATGTTTAATTTTTCCCTCTTAAACTTACTCAGATATTCTTGAAGTGTTTCTAAATGGTTCTGAAACATTTTCTAGCTTGCTCTGTAAATGGGGCAATGAGACTTTCTTGTCTCCTGACTGGATTCCTTAGAGGATTTTCAAAGCCTTTTAAAATTGTGTGTTTTTCTGGGGCAGCCCTGCAGGTCCCAGGAGTGAAGTTGCCATCTGTCCTTTATATTAAAAGAATCTCCTGTATTGTATACCTGATGTGCTTGTCCCAGAGATAGATGTTGTTAATTAAAGGACAGCATTTGTCCTTTATCTGAAATAAATCTTTCTTGCCTGAAGAACAGTTTTCAGATCCTTAGGAAACAGTTAAGGACATTCAGCTCCAGAGTCCTGGTGCTTGTTGGGTATTTTGCCCAGGATCGGCTCATCGTCTTCTTTCACCGGGTCAGCCACATGGAACAAGAAACCACTTTTTAAAAAACACAGATTCCAGTTGTATCATTCTTCTCTTGTATGGCCTTTCCACACAGACTCATAATGATTATGATTTATCCAGGGTAGTGATGTGTTACCCTTGACTCAACTTCAGTGATTCTTCAAATGCACAGAAATGTTCATAACTATACTTCCCCCACAAATTAAAAAAAGCCCACGTTTTCACTGTCTTTTAGTTATGCTACTTCTTCTCCTTTCCCTTCCTATATTAGCAACCAGGGTCAGAGAAAATGCTTGTATCTTCCTGACACAAAACTACTTCTGCCTCCAAAGTTCCTAATTAAAAGTCCTAAAGTGTCCTTTCTGAGGAAAGTTTAAGGTAGTGAGATCTCAGTTGGAGCATGCATGATGGTGCTGATCTTGTCTTCCGTGTGCCACCCGATTTCTTTCTGAATCACTTAATTCGGAAATTTCTTTGGCCTTGTAATGTTAAGTGACTTGCCCAGGGTCACACAGCTGGATTTGAACTCAGGTCTTCCTGACTCCAGGCCTGGCACTCTATCCACTGCTTTATTTTACAGATGGATAAATTGAGGCTAAGAGAAGCGACTTGCCCGAGGTTACACTGGTAATTAGGTTACAGAACCAAGATTCCAGTCCAGGTCATCTTACACCAAATCCAATGTCACATTCAATCCACAAGCATTTATTAAGTGCCAACTGTGTATAAAACATGGTGTTAGGCACTATGAATGTAAAGACAAAAGTGGAGCTATCCCTGCCCTCAAGGGCCCTACATTCTGTTGAAACAATATGTACTCGTAAGAATACAAAATAAAATGCAGCTGCCTCCTCTAATGCCGTGCATTCAGCAGGAAGAAGATTGTAGCACTTAGGGAAAGCAAACAGAGGAATAGACCCACTAGTCAATCAGGCAAGCTGGTTGGTCCAGCTGGCCTTGAGTGATGAGGAAAAAAAATGTAACTTCCTGGGCAGCCATGGGGATAAGTGGTAGAGATAGGTGGAACATTTGTTGTTTTAATGAGAGGCACATCCTCTAGAATAGAAGCTAAAAATGCTATCTTCATTTTTTCACTTTCATTTTTTAAAAGTTTAACAGTGGGAGGAATTCTCCACTGACCCCAATATTTTAAGACTATTTTCTGTTGAATGTGTTTCCCTCCTTCAGTTAACAATTTATAAGTAGTTTAGGAAGAGACTTCTTGGCGCACACTCTCCACCCCCAGGACCCTTCTTCCAGTATTGCTGCAGCTGCTGCTTTTAACTGTGTGTTAGCTTGGAGCTGGGCCAGGTTCCAAGCAGGGTCCCCTTCTCTGAAAGGGGCTCCTTTATGTCTGGTGAACCACAAGCCCATTTCTCTATCTGCCAGAATGTTTTTGGCAGAACCACCTAACAAAATCCCATCAAAATTATTCTATGCAATGAAGTAACAAATTTAAATGGTGATTACCTGATGGCAATTATTTTTTTACAGTTAATCTCCATGACATGCTAACCTTTGTGATTATTTGTCAATAGAATTGTTGTCTACACTCACCAACCTCCAACCCAAGCTCCCTGCCTTAGTGCAGATTCTGGTGATAGATGATAACCTGAGTTTCTCTGTAACATGGTTTAACGAAAAAGACATAGGGCTGATAGTCAGTTGACCAGGGTTCTTGGCTCTGCCTCTAGTTCCATGGCAACTAGGTGCCACAGTGGCTAGAGCCCTGGGCCTGGAGTTAGGGAAGACCTGAATTCAAATCTAGCCTTGGATGCTTAGTGGCTGTGTGACCCTGGGCAAGTCACTTAACCTGTGTTTGTCTCCGTTTCTTCATACATGGGGATAATAATAGCATCTGCCTCACAGGGCTGTTGTGAGGATCAAATGAGGTAATCATTGTAAAGCTCTTAGCACAGTGCCTGGCTAGTACATAGTAAAGTGCTATATAAATATTGGCTATTATTAGCTATTATTATTTTGTGAGCAGAAATAAGTCATTCTACCTCCATGGATCTCAGCTTCTGTAGCTGTATATCTCATGAAGACATAAAGATGGAAAAATATATATGTAAAAGTGCTTTGGATTCTTCAAAAATAAAAAGCATTGTCCAAAGACAGGTCATAGTGTTGTGTGAGGTGACATATACTTTGTACATAGGAGAAATATAATAGAACCTGCTAAGCAAGGATTCTGTACCCTAGGGACTGGCTCTGATCCTAACTCTATGACTGATATTTTCTGTCACCTTGGACAAGTTACTTCGCCTCTGGAGGCCTCAGTTCCCTCATGTCTTAAAAGAGAAGTGTTGACCCAGGTGATCACTGAGATTCTTTACAGCTCCAAATCTTTTGAACCTGTGAAACTTTGAGAACCTATCTAACTCCAATGTCTCGTAATGCAATATAAAGTCAAACCCAGCTAAGGTTGTGATATCCTGCCTTGCCTAAGCTGTATCTACCGAGCTGTGTGACCCTGGGTAAGTCACTTAACCTCTCTATGTCTTTTCTGTAAAAATGAGGGAACAAGACTAAATGGCCTCCAAGTTCCCTTTCAGTTCTAAATCTGTGGTCCTGTCATCCTATAAGACTCTTAGAGCAGCACTGGAGCTGAGTTCTGGTAGGGGCTTTGTGCACAAAGCACAGTAAGCTACCTTATATGCATTTCTGGTTTATGGGTCCCTCAAAGCAGTGGTTTTTTGGAGAAGAAAGTACATTCTCTTAGAAAGCCCGATTGTACTCTTCACATAGAAGGAGAGAGAAAACATGGAAACTCTTATTCCAGGACAAGTGAAATGAGTGTCCATTGACTATTTTATAACAAAGTAAAGCTGTTAACTTTGGCTGTGAAGATGTGACCTCTCCAAAGATGTGCAAGGAAGGTACTGCTTTCTTTCCTCCATATTCCTCTAGTCCCCCAATGCCCTTAAAGTACTGACAGCATTTTAATTCAAGAGAAGCAGGTAAGGTGAGGGCACTATCAATTTTTAATAGAAGAGTACTCATCTCTGATTTAATAATATCTTTTGAAAAGTTTGGTTCAGGACCCCAGATGGCATTTAACCTCCTGAACACAGAGTATCAGTCATAGCAGGGGAGCAGGTGTCCTGGCACAGACAGCAGAGGATATTTTTATTTGCTGGGCACCAGCCCATTTCAGGGTAAGGAGTAGTGTGGCAAGCTTCGTGGCAGGAGGCTGACCTGAGATGCTCTCTCCTAACGCACGGCCAAGCTGCCCCTCCTAAGCTGCTGGGGAAGAAACTTTGTCAAATGTAGGTCATTATTACACTCCCAGGAAAGTCTCTCTTAAAAATTAGGCTAATCTTCTGTTTGTGAAATTGACTTATTTTGAATGTGGTGAATACAATTACCTATTCACCTCTCTGTAGTGTCTCTGTAGTGATGATACCTGGGCACTTTTCTCCAGAGCTGAACTGGAAAAAATGTAAACACTTGATATCATGACAAGAATTTTAAAATATCTAAATATAGTGAGCTAATCTTTCAGAAAAAAAAGCATAATATAATGGCAGGAACACCAGCCTAGTAATGAGAATACTTACTGGTAACTTTGGACTACCTCTGTTTTCTCATCTGTTAAATGGGAACGGTAATAATAATAACATAATAATAATGCCTGAACTGTCACAGAAAGTTGGCATCTGAGAAAATATTTTGGAAAATACTTTGAAAAAGAATTAAATGCTATACCAAAGCAAGACTTGGATTTGTTAGGGAATTGCTTGATTTTCTAGAGATGCTCAGTCATGAACCAGAACTTTTTTGCAAGCTGAAAAAAATCCCACCAAGAGAATCAGTCCTCACTCATCTCCAGGAAAGCATTTGAGTATAAATGAGCAAGCAGAGTATTCCCCAGCTATATGTGAGAGTTTCTCTGGTATAGAACAGAAAGACAGGGCATTTCATTCACATACGTACAAATTGCAGAAACAAGATAAATTGAAGTCCATTCTAAAGCTCTAGCATATAGGGAAATGCAGCTGACTCTTTATTAAAGAATCTTTTTCAAATGCAATCACTACCTGGGAGCTCTAGCTGCTCCAAGTTTGTCACTGACATTTTGTATACAAGCAGCTTGTATTGAGTAGTGATAAATGGATTATCTTAAATGTCATTCTGCAGCATTTTAGAGTTGCAAGTTAGAGTTTTGATATTGAGTTGTTGGTTAGTATATTGCATACCAATCCTTGGTGGTGAAATAATCTCCTCAAGTTGCATCCAGAAATGTCAGAGTTGCTTATTTCTTCAAATCACCCATGGCAATGTTTCTATTACAAGATATGCAGAGAAGAAATGTGCAATAATGTCAAGCTATTTATAGAAAAATTTCCTAGGACTCTCTACTCTTCTCTAGTTGCTTGTATATTTAATACTAGAAGTATATGTGTATATATGAACATGTATACACACATGTAAATATATGTATATAATTCCCATTCTTTCTTAATTGGCTTCCCCTGAGAAGATTTCGTTTTCATTTTATAAAGAACACGTTTTAGGATACTAACTTCTACAGATTCATGGTTTTAGGACTGGACAGACCTAGCATGTCATCTGGTCCAACTCCCTCATTTTATAGGTAAAGAAACTGTGGCTAAGTAATTTGCCTAAAGTCACCGCAAGTAGTAGGCATCATAAGGGAGATTTAAACTAAAGTCCAGTGACTTTAAATGTAATATTCTTTCCTACATACAACACATAATTAGCATTTAAACTATTATTGCAACATAACTAACTTTCATGCAGTGTTGAGGTTCAATTAATTTACTTTTCGGTTTTCAAAAAGTATTGTTGCACTTATCCTAAATGTCTTAAGGGTCTCTAAAAGAGTTCTACTTCATATTTCCTATTGAACGTTATCTTTTCACTTGAGTGAACATTTATTTGAATTTTCAACCTTCATAATATGTTTTCTGAGATACCATAGTATGAGATTTTGGCCATTTTGTAAAAAAGAATGTATAGTAGATATAAAGGGAAAGATAACCAACTAAAATGCAAATACTTGCATACCTCAGGATTTGATCGGGAAATGTATTTTAAACACTAGCTTTCCCGCCTCACTCCCAAGAACGTCCTTGTGAACATAGACATCAGCAATGTGCAGCATGTTTTATAGACGTACTAACTGAATTTTCTCTGGTCCTTTTATCTCCTTCACATGCTTCCTTCTTGCCCCCTCCTTTTTAAAAATATCCTATCTCATTTTTTTTAGTGAAAAAGATATACTTAGAATAATCTAATAAGTAACACATTATAAGAATTTTATTGGACCAGAGACTATGACCAGAATTTTGACTTACAATATGAATAAGCATTTATATAGTGCCTTCTGTGTACTGTGCCAGGTGCTGTGCTAAATGCCTTACAAATATTTCATTTGATCCTTGCAAATCTGCAGTAAGTACAATGGAGGTTTGCTTGGGGTCACACAGCTAATAAGTGTGTGAGGCTCAATATGAGCTCCAGGCCCAGTGCTTTGTCCTCTACCACCCAGCTACTTCTAATCTCATGAGAGACTATATAGAGCTTTAGAAAAGCCTTAAGTAATTAGGGAGATATTTGTAATATTTTATCAGCTTAGAAAATTTTCACAAACATAAAATAAATTAGTAGGTGATATCCCTGAATATGATGCTTATTACTGAATACTTTACTGGTTTAACTTTATAAGAATAATATTCAGGAACCTTATTATTTCCTTCCCAAGTGTTGCAAGATATTAGAAGAAGATGCCTGTAGAGGAGAATAATTCTTGTATTGCCTATGAGGTTCAAATTAAAGTTTCAATGTGAAGTTCTTTGTTAAACACATGTCGCTATGTAAATGTAAGCTACAATTTTTATTATGATAATCACTAACCCTCCTTCTCATCTAGTACATAGTAGATGCTTAATAAATGTACATTGGCTGACTGATTGACTTAGTGCTGGCCCTAGGTTTCTCAAGGTGGTTGAGCCCAAATTCTGGCAGACTACCCCATGCTGAAAGTGCCTTCAGGATGGTTCTCGTAACAGACTGTATCTTCTTCCCAAGGACAAGAGTACAGAGAGGCTCCTCACTGGCAGTCTGACCACTTAGTGATAAAATCTTTGGCCATGGAAACTAATGAAACCTTATCTGCATCAATAATAACTTATTGACATTGACACAACATTTATTTGTGATCTACCCCTTCAAATGCAATGTTTTGAAACTCTAAAAATTTCTATTCTGCATATTATGGTCAGCCTTAGGAGGATTTTGCAAACTGACTTTTTATTATGAAAGTGCAACTATGTAACACTATTCCAATTAAACTTTGAAAGTTCTTTTCTGGAGCAAGAATACAAAATAACAGAAAGTATATCTATGCATGTATCTAGGATTTCTTAACTCTTACCCGCTCAACTTTCCTCATTTATAATCTGTAACTACATATTGTAGTTTTAATCTTGAAATTACCATGAAGCTTGTGAATTTGCAAGCTTGTCCCCAGCCAGTGTGATTTTTTTTTAAAGTGTTTTCTCAAACACCACTTCTCACAGATACAACTATAGGAGGGAGTTTATTAGTACTTAAGTCCTATCTCTCTAACTAACGAACTAGGTCTATGACTGTTTATGTCACTGAAAGAAGAAAACCTGATCTTGACTTTCTGTACAAACCTCTTTGAATTAAAACATGGAAAAGATAACCTTCCTGCTTATATTTGTCATAACTGTTTTGGTTTGTTGTTGTTGTTGTTTACATTTTTACTCTAGTCAGGAAGGAATTGTTGCTAACCATGTAAAATTTTAGGTGAGTTGGATGAAAGTGCAATAAATATGAGACTGGAGTTCAGAGGATAAATTGGGGCTAGAAATAAGGCTTTGATATTCATCTGATAGAATCTAGGGGAGAAGGGACTGGAGATATTGATTTGGGATTCATCTTTATGGGAGAAGGAATAATTGAAACCATGGAAGGAATTGAGATTGAAAAGAGAAAGAGTGTTTGTTGAAAAGGAGGTGAAGGACAGAAACATGGAGGATCCCTGCATTTTAAGGAATATGGGAAAGAAGGGTACTAGAGAAAAAACTGGGGTGTTTAGGAAGGTAGGAGGAAAGCCTGGAGAGAGCCTTATCACAGAAGTAACAAGCACCAAAAATATAATCAGATATGTCAAAAGCTACAGAAATTTCAGATATGAGAACTGAAAGAATCCATTGCATTTGGCAGTTAGGAAGTCACTGGGGAACTTGGAGAGAGTAATTTCAGTAGAGCATGGGAAAGGATACCTCTTTGTAGAGGTTTGGGCAGTGAGCAGTGGCAGTGAGAAAGTGGTTGGAGTTAGACCATGTACTCCTTTCTAGAAGTTTAGCAGTAAAGGAGAGGAGAGAATGTAGTAGTTTGAGGGTGTAACAGAATTAACGGAAGGGTTTTTTGTTTGTATGTTTTAAGATAAGAGAGGCTGGAGGATAATATAGGTTGAGAAGGAACAAGTAGAGAGGGAGAAGTTGAAAATGAAGAAGAGAGGTGCGGGTAATATGAGCGCCAAGAAGATACATGGTGGAGCAAGATAAAGGGATTAGGTGGAGATGTTAGCTTTCACTGGTAAGAAGACCTACTCCATTCTCTGAAATCAGAGAGAAGAAAAAAATGAGAAGCATCGTAGAGGGTTTAAGGTATGTGGAAAGAGATAATTGAGCTCATGCTACATAGCCAGTCTTCTCCATAAAATAGGAATGGAAGTCATCTATTGAGAAATATGCAGTAGCCTTTGCTGAACCACCCTCCAGAAGCTAATGTCTTTCCCCACCCCCAAATTACCTTATTTCTGTATTGTGCATGCATGTGTGTATATATGTATATATACATATATTTGCATATATATGCATGTGTATATGTGCATATATACATACATATTTGAACATATTCTCCTTTGATGGAATCTAAGTTTTTTGAGGACATTCTGCCTAGAATAATTCATAATTCATAATGAAGACTTATTGATTGAGCTAAGAGCTTAAAGAGTAGAGATTTCAATCAGCTGTTACAGTAAATATGATAAAAAGTTGATGAAAATGAATAAAAATATCACCTTTCAGTAGGGAGGACCCAATTATGGTTTGATAACATGAATTTCTAATGAGCCTACTCAACATCATTTGATGACTTCTGCTGGCAACTCTCCACTGCTCGAGAGATGGTATAGGTTTATGTAGGGTTTGGAATTAATAGGGCAAAAAAGGTGTGGGGGGAGAGAGAGAGAGAGAGAGAGAGAGTGTGTGTGTGTGTGTGTGTGTGCGCGCGCACCTGCAAGCACCCTCGCCCTTGCAAGTGGTTAGCCCAAGGGTTATGATTGTGGAAGGAGGGGAGTGAAATTAGAATGGGGGTGGTGATCTAGAAGAGGAGGGCAGAGGGCAGGTTCAAAAAGAGTTAGAGTGTAGAAAAAGTAGAAGGATAGGAGATTGTGTTGGAGACTGGGTTTTTTCTGGGGTTGAAAGAGTTTTAGTGGATTATTCTCTCTGCCACAGCAGACCTAGTAGCTGTAAGTTTATCACTTGCTTGGGAGAGCTTGTTCATTCTCACCAACATGAATTCACCTTTTCAAGTGACAGAGTGCTTAGAAATGTTGCTTCTTGGCAACAATGCCCAGGAAACACAAAGTTTTCTATGCCCTGCAGCAGCTGCATTATAGTCACCTTTCACCCAAGTCTCTGCTATGTTTTGGAAATAAGGAGCAAGTAAGAAAAATTGCAGCTCGAAGTTGGTAAAGTTTTAAGTGCATAAAGCTGGTAGTGTTTAGATCACAGCCCTAAATTACTTGAGGGCTTCTGCTAACATGGAAATAAGACTCTTCAGTGCTGAGGGACTGGATATTCAGATAGATTTTTTCATGAAGGAAATAAATATTTCAACATGCAAACACTACCCAAGCGAGGGGTGATGCTTCAAAACAGGGTCAGAGATGAGTTCGTCTTTTAGGTGGCTTCAGGTTTAAAGATACTTTGCACATTACTGCTAACACCAAGCTTCGTACAGTAAAGTAATTACTGTTTGCTAGTGCAAAAATATGTACATTCATTTTTGCTTCCAGAGATCATGAGACTTCTATGAGTGATTTTGTGAGCCTCATTATACTAAAGGTGGTATGGGAGATGATAATTTTCTCTATCATAACTACCAGGAACAACCAAAAGTTCATTTTCTTTCCAGCACAACTTTTAGCAGAAATAATTTCTAATGATGAATAAGAACAGTGGTTTCTTCCCCCTCCCCCCCCTTCAGTGGCAAGTCTCCCTGATTTCCATAGTTTCAACTTAAAAATATCCAGCATACCCTGGGGTACTGATTAATTTGTAGAGTAAAAGTTGACCTGGTGGTCAGGTAGTCTGAATTGTTGCCTTAAGTGTCTTTGGGCAGGCGTAAGGGATGTACAGCAATCATTGGTCTGAAGCAAAGCTCTTTGTGAGTCCTAATGGAGCAGAATCTGGCAAGTACCCCAATGATTAGGCAGTGTCCTGGGGTTCTGACACTCTTCCTTGTATGTCTCCAAAGGTGGAAGACAATCATGTGCAGAGTTTTTAACTGTCTCCTGAATGTTCAAATGTTTTTCAGCTTAAAAAAAATTGTGTCCCCCAAAAGAGCTGAGCAAACAGCAACAACTTCTTTCTATTTCTTCTTATTTAAATGTATGTGTATGTATGTGCATATATGTGTGGGTGTGAGTTTATATATGTGAGTGGAGGGAGGGACAGAGACAGAGAGAGAGAAGTTACTCTGATTCTCTGAATCTCAGTTCCCTTACCAGTAAAACAAATAACAAGGAGAGAACAAGATTTACGAAGCCCCTACTATGTGTCAAGCATTATGCTAAGTGCTTTACAAATATTATCTCATTTGATCCTTATGACAACCCTGTGTGGTTAGTGCTATTATCCCCATTTTACAGTTGAGGAAACTAAGACAGAGGTTAAGTAACTTGCCCAGGGTCTTGTGGCTATTTGGTGTCTGAGGCTAGATTTGAACTTAAGTCTTCCTGACTCTAGGACCAGGGCTCTATTCACTGAATTACCTAGCTGTCTTATTCTTACCTGCCTCACAGAGCTGCCAAGAAGTATGTGTGTGTGTGTGTGTGTGTGTGTGTGTGTGTGTGTGTGTGTGTACACACACACACTTCTCACCTCATCCTCTTAGAATCCCTGGTTCTATTGAAGGATCAGCTCAGTCATCACCTCCTATATAAGTCTTTTCCTGACTTCCCCAGTTGTTGGTTTCCTTCCCCCAGGTCACTTTATTTACTTCATATATACTTTGCTTTTACTTAACTTTACATGTTTTATCTTTCCACCACCCCCAACATATGCACCTTGAGAGCATGGTTTGTTTCATTTTTGTCTTTGTATTACTAGCACCTAGCACAGTGCCTTGATATATGAGGTGCTTAATTAATGCTTCTTGAATAGAATGGAATTCTTAATCTTTGCTGTTCTGTAGCTTTAAAACCATATTGGATAGGGTACCAGGATAGTCAAAAACAGAAGGAATGGGAATGTTCCAGTCATTATTTTATCATGTTCTTCTACTAGTGACTCCATTTTCTTTGTCTCATAAACTGATGAGATTGAGAACCTAGAATACGTTCATAAGGCAGGACTTTAGTTTGATTTTAGTGATGGCTCCTATCCTATTACCAGTTGAATTACATACATTCCTTTCCCACCCCCAAAGTATTATCCCTTTAAAGTATACCCTGAATATTGTTGCTTTTTCGCATTTCCTTCCACAGAGCTGGTAAGAATCAACAGGGTGTGACAGATAACTCAGCACTTCAATGTATAATTTTGGCCAATTGACTGGTGTAGTAATGATCAGTTAGACAAGACACTCACCTTTGGTGGGTCAGTGACATTGTAATGTGATCAGTTTTGTGGGTTTTGTTTTTTCTTTTGTTTCTTTTTTAGCTGACTAGCTGTCACCTTTCTCAGCATCTGAATTTCTCAGAAAGAGTTTGTAGTGACAGAAATGTGTTTGTTTTTTCAGGTCAGGGAAGAGTGGTGATGATTGGAGAAATTATAATGCGCCCTAAACTGCCATTGACATCCTTCCAAAGAGGGTGAAGTTTAGTTTAAAATCTGCCATTAATTCCTGGCCTCCGGCAAGAGTGGTACAGGGTTGCCTGTTCGCTCCAATGTTTTTCTGGCAATTAGTCAATGACATTTATGACCAATTTATAAAATACAAATGAAATAATTGGTTACAAAATCATGACAAGTCTTTACCTGTTTTTTACAAACTTGTTCTCACCGCATTTCGAAACTTCGTGAACCATTGTTCCAAGAGGAACAGCAGGCAATTGAATGAGAACCGGCCGAGGACGGGGGAATGAATGGTGGCAGGAAAGAAGTCTCAGAGCACACTTTCTTTCCACTTCACCAAGAAGCCTCATTACCAATTTAGAAGAAGTTTGGGGCAGGGGAATTCCAGCATTTCCTGTGGCAGAGGACCCATTTATAAAAATGGGGAAAACAAACCAGGAACAACACTACCACATTTTAAGTGCACACACAGTACCTTTTAGTCCTTCCCAAAGGTTAGACCATAATGTGTTTATGAAAACAGCAGTGAGCTGAAAGGACATTTTAACCTGCTGGCAAACCTTAGTCCTGTTCAGATGCCCATGTTGTGGCATTATAGAAATGTGATCGTGGGGGTGGGGCTTGTCATTTATTCATTTCATGCAGATGCCCAGAATCCTCTAGTTCACTAGGGAGGTTGTTTGGCCTTTGTAATCTTTCTTCTACCCTCAAAAGAGAGGTCTTGTGCTGACTTACATACTGATGAGAGTGGGTAGTTGTCTGTGCCAGGGACATTGGTTTGCCGTCTTCTGACAATTTGTCTGTGTCTCTGATTTAGCAAAGTTACCAGCATGAAATTTGCCAGAGGTTTGTTTGGTTTTTTTTTTAGCTCAGGATTTTTAATTCTTCTTGAAAACCTTAAACTGATGACCAAAAACTGCTGATCAGACAAAATATCTGTCTTTTCTGCACATCTGAGCAAAATACAGAAGAACTAGTCCATCTGGTTTGGGGAAAAGAGAACTCCCTATTTACCTCCATTTAAAAACACTCCTGCCTTCAGTAGTTAATGTAATTCTTAAATAAGCATGATGTAACTCTTGTGCCGAAGGAGTTCAGCTTTTAATCTTTTTTTTTTATCATATCCTCTAATTTGTTTTTAGTCCAAACTTGTGATGTTATTGTCATAGGGAATTCCCAGTGTGGAAACTCTCTCTACAAATGCAGATCTGCAACTCAATGTTAATTTACAGTTTTAGAGGTTGTATACCATTGAGAGGTTCAGTGACTTTCCCATGATCACACAGTGAGTCTGTTTGAGAGGCTTCCTGTCAGCCCTCTGCAGACCACATAGTGCTGCCTCAACATCTCTTTCTCTGTGTTTTTTTTTGTCTTCAATTCAGCAGGATTAGATTTTTGTGCAAGAAGAAAAAATAAAAACCAGTAGGAAAAAAAGCAGGAGTGAACCTCAGTAAATGTCATGATTTTGGTTGAGACAAGATAGTCTTACTTTATTTTTCCAAAGAATGATGTTTGGGATTTAAGTCTTCCCGTGCAGCCATTTTAGAGCAGAATGACAACACAGTGCCTTCCTTCCCTGGTCCTCTGTGAAAGTTGTATGTTCTTTTTTACCATGCACCAAGCAGAACATCAACCCAAATGGCCTAGATTCTTCTCAGGAGCCTTTGTGTGGCACACGGGAGACTAATGAATATGCAATCATTCACATAGAATGTTGCCTTCTGCTAAAAATACAAAAGTATGCTCTGATCTCAGAGTTGGGACCTGACTCCTGAGTTCAGCCTAGACAGGTCTGCCTAAAACTATAATCAAGCTGATTGTATTGCACTGGAATTCTAATTTCCAATTTGGGGTTTTGCTATATAATCTCTACTAGAGTGTATCTAATCTTCGTGAAACCTAGAGTCTTTATATAAACTCATTGCATTTTCCCCCATGTGTCTGTGCTGTACCAAGATGTGTCTTCTGGCTGAGCTGCAGAGACATTAAATTACTGAGTAAATCAATGCTACGTTGTTATGTCACTGTCTTTTTCAAAGACCAGCTCAAATTTTGTATGCCGTAGCTTTGATCCTTTTCATTTAATTCTAAGTACACTTGTTATTATAGTAACTGTTGTTTGTATGTTATTTTAGCTTTTTACTTAAGTAGCTATTTAGCAATTTAAATGAAAATGTAATTAGGTTACATCTGTTTTACATGCATGTAATACCACGCAGATGTAAACTTCTATTAAAGCCATATTTTCTTTTTGGCAAGAAGACGCAAAAACAAAATTGCACCAATCATTGGAGCGATCCTCTTCCCCATCCCACTCCTACTTCCCTTCTACCTCTTTCTCTCATTTTGTGTTAAAACAGAAATGCATAGGCATAACGCTGTGCACCATTATTTGTGTGGTAATGACAATGTATCACTTTCTATTTTTTGGAAGGTAGTAAAAAAAGAAAAAAAAAGCAAACTAGTATGAAAACCTTTTAATGTCACCATATTTAGTGTTTAAATGGCAATGAGTTTCTCTTTCATTGATTTTAACAGATGCATCCATCTTCATATTGCAAACACTCTGGCTTAAACAAGTAAAAATGAAATAGAAGGGACATTGCTGTGGCCGCAGAGTTAACCAGCTGTGTGACTCTGAATAAGCCACTTAAATTCTCTGTGCTCTGGCTGTGCTTTAGCTGCTGATTCTGATTTTTGCCTGACATGTACAGTAGGTAACTAATAAATGTTTGTTGATTGATTTGTTTTCTTGTTTTGTTTTGTTTTCCCAAGGTGGGGAGGGAAGTGCAGTCTCTTCCCTGACTACCTCAAAGGATCAGTGTGAGGAGAGTTAAGGAAGATAAGTACACACACACACACACACACACACACACACACACACACACACACACACACACCTCTATATGCACTAGGAAAAGCATGATGTGCTTTTTCTGTATTGGGCATAATTATTAGTATATAGTATAGTTCTGAAGATTATTTGAACTGAAGGTCCCACACTTATCCTCATCCCACTCCAGTTTTTTGCATGTACAGTGATTTGAACTCAGAAATCAGTGCTTTAATTTTTAAGGATTGTTGCCTCTTAATGAAGTCTGCAGAATGCCATTTCAGACAAAGCCACTCATCTGACTTGCTCGCTAGACACAAGATTCAAATTGCCTGGAACCAGGTAATGTTTTCAGAGCTGCCAATTTACTGCCTGCATATTTAGATTTCATTCTTAGCCTCTTAGGTTACTTTTATCAGTGGTTTTTATGACTTACATGTAAATATTTTCACATAATTCTTTCATGTAAATATTGCTAAACTTTCACTTTTTCTGCTAGTGGGTGACCTGTTAAATAACTTCATATACTCTCAAATTGATTATACATTGACAAGACAATAAGAAACCAAAAGGGGCCAGCTTTATGGCCTTCTTCTCCTATCACTGATGCCTCAAGCTGTGCTATGGCAAGAGCTATAGTGAAGTCTTTCCTGCCCATTGTCTTCTCGGGGTTTACCATTTATGGCTATAAAAGAGTGAGCATAGCTTCTCATAGTTTCTTTTGCTCTGGTCCAATCCAGATTTTTCCTTAACTCTTAAAATATTAATGTTTTTTAGATGATGAAGAAATTAATATTTTGCCTTTCATCCCATGTAACTTTGTTGAGTCGTTTGCATGATGGATATTCAAGATCTTAGATCTGGAATCTGATCCAGCTCTTGCCTTCAGGGGTTAAGTAGGGCAGCTAGGTGGCTCGGTGAATTGCATGGTCAGGAAGTCAGGAAGACCTGAATTGAAATTCGGCCTCAGACATTTAGTAGTTGTGTGACCCTGAGCAAGTCAAGTAACCTCTGTTTGCCTTAATCGACTGGAGAAGGAAATAGCAAACCACTCCAGTATCTTTGTCAAGGGATGGACCACCACTGAATGACTGAACAACAAAGGTGCTATTGCCTTTATTTTACAGATAAAGGTAACTGAGACCTGGAAAGCTAAATGATTTGCCCTAAGTACCCAGCCAGTAAATGGTACAAGTTAATGGGATTATAGTTTTAGAGCTGAAATTAGAGAACATGTAATCCAAACCTGAATCATTTATAGATGAGGAACATGGGAAGTTATCTGTCTACCCAAGGTCATGCAGATAAGAGCACAGTTCTCATGATAGTGTGGCATCAAACCTAGGTCCTCCAACTCCACATCTTGCTTCTTGGTGTGTTCCTCTTACGCATATGCCACACTACCAACACAAAGAGTACTAACCCTTATAAACCCAGTAGTATTACAACTAAACCTGCTTTGACCTTGCTATGCAGGGAAAGAAAGTTTAGAGGTGGAATTTCACAAGATAACTTTAGACCTAGAAGGGATTTTAGAGGTCACCTAACCCAAAACTGTCATTTTATAGATGAAGAAACTGAGGCATAAAGAGGTTAAATAACTTGCCCTAGGCCACAGATAATAGTAGCAAAGCTGGGATTTAGACTAGATTTCTTATACAACACTAGTTCACCTTCCATCACACCATATTACTTCCAAATTTAAACACTTCTCTTGCTTTCTCTTTGTGCACTAGACATAGATTATTGAAATGGTGGCTTTCACCCTTAGGGAAAAATTGTACTCCTTTGTATGCTCCTAGACTAATTTTTCCAACTTAATGTAAATTGTACTATTTAATTTCTTGTTTCCAAGGAAGGAACCACCTCCCTCCTCACCCCTACCCCCATCCAAAGTTTCCCCTTTTTAGCCTAGTTCTCTGTGTGTCTGTATGACTTTAAAAAAGGGGGGAAAAAGATTTACATGTTTAGCCACTAAGTAGGTAATACACTGTTAAATCCAGATCATGGTGTTTAAGAAAACAACACCCGAGATGAGTGACTAGCACACACTGCTAATTGTTAAGCCACTGATACAGTATGTGTGACATCTGAGCATTGATGTTGTGACAGCTTTTTTACATTGATGAGGTAAATGAGTATTTTCCATGACGGCTGGAATCAGGGACGAGCCTGGAAAGTCTGGACATGGTATCAGATCGTGTTTCACCAACAGAACAAGATTGATTTATTGTGTTACATCAAGGTTAGGTGGACCTGATACTGCTTCTCCACAGGCTTTTTCGTTCCCTTGTCTGCTAAATATGCAAGTACAAACAGCTTTAACACAATTTTTTACCTAGAAACAAGCCTGGGGCTGCATCCAAGTACATTTAACATATGAAAATTGAGCTGCTTTGAACTTGTATGTTTTTGATAACTACTTGGTATGCTTCCTGGAGGATCACCTGTAGGCTTTTCTTTCCAAATCCTAATCCCTTTGATTAAGTGCCAGGACAGATAGCTCTCATTGAATAAGTCCAGTCTCATAATTCTTCCTTCATTCAGAGTTGAAAGGGAGCTGCTCCAGCTTCAATAGGTAAATCCTCAGATTTACCTAAAGTAATTCAAACACTTAGAAACTGAAATTGTTTTGTTCTAAAATAGAGTTCAGCTGGGCTACTGAATGTTTACATAAACCAGTTGCTGCCAGAAGCTGCAAAAACACAATTCTCTCTCTGTCTCTCTCTGTCTCATTCTGTTTTCTCTCTCTCTCTCTCTCTCTCTCTCTCTCTCTCTCTCTCTCTCTCTCTCTCTCTCTCTCTCATGCACACACACACACACACACACACACACAAACACACAGACACACACACAGAATTGGAAGGGAAACTTTAGTTAGAAGTTTTGCAAATAACTTGGCATGAAATTTTAAAGTCTGAGCCTAAAAAAGATGCCTGACTCTTCTTGTTCTTTCTCTTCCCTGAGACCAGCCTGAACATTCCTGCTCCCTGCTCCCTGCTCCCAGCCCCCTTTTGGAGGAAGGAAAGCAACCTTGTTCTTTTTATCTTTACAAATGTGCCTGGTGGGAACTAATCTAAACCAGTTCAAGATGCTTTTGTTTAAAACAGTTTGGAGGAACGGAAGGTGCTACAGAATTAGAAATGAAGTGGCACATGGGCCTCTTGGCCTCCCTACTCCCAAATTTGCTGCTTTATCTGGCACCAACCTGGATTCCTGCTGAGGTCTCTGTTTTGTGTCTTTTCAAGCATCATGTTTATAAAAGCCAGCTCCTCTTTCTCTGCACGTTTAGTGCCTGTTGCATTTGGATAGATTATGTTCCTGTTGTGACAAGTCATCTTCCATCACTTTCTGTATGTGATGCCCTGTTTTCTAAGAAAGACTACAAATCCTTTCCATGTTTTGTGTATGATGAAAGACTTTGGCTCTCACAAAGTGGGTCACCTCTCCTTTTTATTCTGGGTCAGCAAATGTGGTGGACCATAACCCATTTGATAACAGGGAATCAGAAGGTAGAAGGTAATCCCAGAACTTCAAATTAGAAGGAACCTCTGAGGCTATTGTGGTCCAACTCATTACTGATGGTCCTTGTGGGAGTTGAAACCAGACAGTAACTGAGACATTGTGAAATGGGATAAGAACTCAAAGTTAGGGCAGAGTTAAAGGAACTAAATTCTGTTTAGGCAAATCATTATGGTGTGGTGGATGGTGCGCTGGACTGAGAATCAGGAAGACCAGGCTTTGTGGCCATGGATAAATCACTTAACCTGAGCCTCAGTTTCCTCATCTGTAAAATGGAGATAATAGCTATAGTGGCATAGTAACTTCATAGAGTTAAATGAGATGTTTGTAAATATTTTACACTATGCAAGTGCTATATAAATGTCATCTTATTATTGGTAACTCTTCCTGTGTCTTGGTACGTATCATTTGCTGTATGTAGAACAGAGCAAGAGGCACATGCTACAGATGCCTCCAAATGATGTTATTTTTGTGGTTCAGTTTATTTTCAGTTGTATCTAACTCTTTGTGCAACCGCATTTGGGGTTTTCTTGGGAAAGATGCTAGAGTGGTTTGCCATTTCCTTCTCCAGCTCATTTTGCAGATGAGGAAACTGAGGCAAACAGGTTAAGTGACTTGCCCAGGGTCACACAGCTAGTAAGCGTCTGAGGCCAGATTTGGACTCAGGAAGAGGAATCTTTCTGACTTCAGGCCAGGGGCTCTATCTACTGCACCATCTAGCTGTCACCTAGCTGCTGATAATAGAGACTAATTTTTATAAAGATCTTGGAATTTTTGAGATGATGCATTTGTTCTTGCTATTATCATTAGATGTTTCAGGGTTTATATGTATTTGTTATTATTTTTATGTTTATATGTGTCTTCATTGTGACCTGCCATTCAAAATACCTTTAGTAGTTCCAAGTATCCTAAGGCCAGAGAAGAAAAGGTCATAAACTTATTCAAATCTGAGAAATAGGAATATAACCCTGATGCCTTTTATAATATCCTGTTTTTCTGAATGGTTTCTTATCAGAATCTGTACTTGTCCACAGCAGTGCTGTGACCCCATTTCATTTATAAATTCTCATACAACAAATACATAGGTTTACTGATTGCCTGAATCTTATAAACAGGTTTGTTACTGGGTTTTTTTAGTTGTGCCCTTTCATTTTCTCGTCTCCAGAGGGCTTTGTGAAAGTATAATAATATAAAATAAAAAAACCCTTCTAATATGGCTTAAAAACAGTGATTAATTTTAATGGATACTGCTAAACGAAGGAAGAAGTATATCTGGGTTACTGTTGGGTCTTACAATAATACTTTGGAATGAAAGCAGAAAGTTTATGACATTTTATTATATCTCTAAATGTGAAAGAGTATTCAATTTTAAAATACATAGCAATAGTTTTTAATTCTTCTTTAGCCTCTATCACTATTTTAATATCCCTTTTTATGGTTGACTGGTCCATGTTTTAAAATGAGTTCTTTAGGGAGTCTATGCCCATTAGTCTTTGGTAATAAAACCTGAACCTTCCTAAAATAAAACATGATGCCATAAGAGCAATTAAGAGTAGAACTTTCAGAGATGACTGTGAATATGAAATACAGTGACTGTTTTTATTAATGGATCTGGAGGAAACCAGCTCAATTCTTTCAGCTTAAATTGTGCATATTCTCTGTCTCTCTGTCTCTCTCTCTCTGTCTCTGTCTCTCTCTCTTTCTCTGTCTCCCTCCCTCTCTCTAACATTTTAGATTTATTTTTTGTCTCTCCATGGGCTGAGCGCTAGCTCACTCTTCATCAGGCCCATGAGATGCCCTAAACCTTCTCCCAGAGCCTACTGCTTCTAAATAGGAGTCTTCTTTTTTTTGTTTTTATTTTATGTGGAAAATGTAGTGAAGTCACTTAGGAAGGCATTTTTTCCCAAAGTAGATTTGAGAACCCAAGTCTGTTGAGGTGTTATTTAAACATGATAACACAGGTAAAGCTGAGCTTTCTGCTTAAATAATAGTAGGATTTGCAAGACACTTACCTAATCTACTGAGTACTGTTGAAGCCCAGATCACAACATTTCATTTTATCTTCATTTCTTAAAAACTATAAACATAGTTGACAGTTGTTTCTTTAATGGTATAATAATGTGATTATTAAATTAAGCTTATAAAAACTTAGGAGTACTGTGGCTTTTCATTTATTTTGTTTTTATAAATGGGATTGGCCTCACTAACCTTTAGGAAAAGAAATAATTTTTCAAGTTCTGCTGTAAAAAGAAATGATTGGTGTGTAGGTGTTTTTTTTTTTAGAATAATAGGTTAAAAAAAAACAATTTTGTTGATATCTTTTGTTTTTATATTACCATTATTTCTGAAGATATATCCTACTTTCCTCCCTTACCCAGTAAGTCATTCTCTGTAACAGAGGGAAAAAAAAAAACAGAGGAGAAAAAAGCAGTTCAGGAAAACCAACCAAGACAGTACCTAATTCTGACAATAAATGTAATATGGCACAACCATTGTTCTCTACAGAGAAGAAAAGAAGATCTATTTTCTCGTCTGTTCTTCTAGGACAAGCTGGGAGATCAGGGTAGTTTCCCCTTTTTGTTCTTTCCACTTATATTTTTGTCATTATTTTCTTGTTTCTGTTTACTTTACATCGCATCAGTTCACATAAGTCTTCTAGTACTTCTTCATATCTTTCCATATGCACAATAATATTCATTACATTCACAAGCAGAATTTGTTTAGCTATTCTTGAATCATTGGGCATCTATTTATTTACCATTCTTTACTATCAAAAGAACTGCTTTTATGAATATTTTGGTGTGTGTGGGACCTGTCTTTCTCTCTTTAACATTTCTACAATATATTCCTAGCAGTAATTCCAAATTGCTTTCGTAATAGTAGGACCAATTCACAGTTGCACTAATAATGTACTCGTGTTTCTCTATAGTTCCTCTAATATTGACTGTTTTCATTTTTGGTCATCTTTACCAACTTGTTGGTTGTGAGGTGAAACCTCAGAGTTGTTTTTATTTGTATAAATTCTTTTTGTATGATTAATGAGTGGGAACAGTTCTTTAATATAGTTGTTAATAGCATGAAGTTCTTTTGAGAATTGTTCATCTCTTTTAACCATTGTCCACTGGAGAATTAGTAGAGTGTTTTTTTAATTACATTTTTTCCCACTTAACAAGGATTTCTTTTTTATTCTTACTACCTCCCCCTAATACTGAAAAAAGAAATAAAAAAGAAAGCAATAATAGTCATAGTCAAGAAAACAATTCCCATATTGGCCATCTCCAAAAATATATGCCTCATTCAGTACATTAAGTTAGTCACCTGTCTGTCAGGAAGTAAGTAGCATTTTTCCTCATAATGATGAGGAAATCTGGAATGATGTTACAGCATTGACATCATTTTCTTTACGATTGTTCTTTTCATCATTTCCTACAACACAATAGTAATCCATTACATTTATGATAATTTATTCAGCTCTTCTGCAATTAATGAATACCCCTTTAGATTCCATCTTTTTGCCACTACAAAAGGAACTGCTATAAATATTTTTGTACATATGGGTTCTTTAATATTTCTCTTTCTTTAATCTCTTTTGGGACATAAGCCTAGTTGTGGTTTCATTGAGTCATAGGTTATGAATATTATAGCTTCCTCAACAATACATTAATATGCCTGTTTTCCCACCCAGCCTCCAACATTTACCATTTCCTTTTTTTGTCAACTAAGCCAATCTGATAGGTATGAATTACTTTAATTTGTTCTTGTTGTTTAGTCATTTTTCAGTTGTATCTGACTGTTCATGACCCCATTTGGGGTTTTCTTGTTACAGATACTGGAATGGTTTGCCAGTTCCTTCTCCATCTCATTTTACAGATGGGGAAACTGAGGCAAGCAGGGTTAAGTGACTCATCCAGGGTCATACAGTTAGGAAGTGTCTGAGGCTGGATTTGAACTCACAGAGATGAGTCTTCCTGACTCTATCCACTGCACCACCTACGTAACCTAATTTATATTTTTTTCTTATTATTATTGATTTGGGGCATCTTTTCATATAGCTCAGATTTCTTCCTTGGTGAATTTATCTATTCACATCCTTTATCATTTATAAGTTAGAGAATTGCTTTTATTGGTATACTGGTTAAAAAAATTATGACTAGCATAATAAGTTAGAATTCAAAAACTATGTAGACTGCTAGTGCTGTAATAATAATGATAACAATAATAACTAACATATAGTACTTACTGTTTGCAAGGCACTGTGCTAAGTGCTTTATAACTATTATTTCATTTGATCATCACAAAAACCTTGAGGGGAGGGGATAGGTGCTGTAATCACCCCCATTTTACAGATGAGCAAAGAGAGGTTAAATGATTTGCCCAGAGTCATGCACTTAACAATAATAATAACAATAGCTAACATTTATATAACACTTAACTATGTGCCTGGCATTCTAACCACCTTACAATTATTCTCTCATTTAATCCTCACAACCCTGGGAGATAGGTGGTTTTTTTTCTTTTTTAAACCAGTATACCAATAAAAACAATTCCCCAGTTTATAAACGATCAAAGGATATGATATGCTCAGAGTCACACAACTAGTTAGTGGTGGAGCTGGGACTAGAACCCTAGTTTCCCAGCCACTTGTTCAGTGTTCTTCCCATTATGACACTGCTCAGTTTTCTTGACATTCCATCCACAGAATCCCATGTATGGTTAGTAGTTTCTTCCCTGTCCTCCCATTTTCCATATTTAATAACTGAGTCCCAGAGAACTTTTTTGGGGGGCAGGGGGAGGCAACATTCAAGTTTTTTATTCCTTTATTAATATTCTCTTGAGGGGTAGCTTGGTGGCACAATGGATAGAGCACCAGCCCTGAGGTCAGAAGGACCTGAGTTCAAATGCGTCCTCAGACCAAACACTTGACACTTACTAGCTGTGTGACCCTGGGCAAGTCACTTAACCTCAACTGTCCAAAAAAAAATATTCTCTTGGCAACAGCTGCCCTCTTAACAAGATCTCTGATTCTCAATCTTAGAGCTTAAATGCAAACTGTTAGGCTTTCTAATCTGTATCTGAAGAGCCCCATACTAACCTGTTTATGATGTTCCAGAAGAATGTGGCCCTTGGGACTGAATACCCACATAATACTCTTTGTTATATAATACATTTTATATATTTAAAATCTGAAAGATGGAAATGATGTAGATCTTGTAGTATTTCATTAGATCCTTATCCACTTAAGTGGAGCCGAAATTCGGGGTGCCTTGGTAGCAGGCATGGAGAACTCTGGTAGAAACATTGCACTGTGGCTGAGGAAGCCATGCAATAAATCCTCTTTAGAAATCAACTAAAAATAGTGGAGAGAATCCAGCCCTCATCCAAGACCAGAGCCTGAGCTACTGGCAGAAGTGATTAACAGGATTTATATGTGCCAGCACCCAAAAGTGAGTCGAAGAGAACTTAGAAAGGGGGATTTCTGTGCTCTGGAAACCCAGCAGAAGGATGAGGAAGACTTTCTGGATAAATTTTCATGGAACCTAATGCTTCAATCCCCTTAACAAACACTAGGATTTGTGTTTGTAACTCATCCCTTTCAGCTTTCATCCCAAGTCCTGGGGAGAGCAGGCTGTAGGAAAGCAGAAACAACTAATGTGAAGTTCAAGGTGAATGTGTGAATTCTGCCAAAAGTCCCCTTGGGAGTTCCTAGCATGCACGTTCAGGTTCACTGGGCTTTGGTGATCTTTGGGAAAAGCCTGTGTCAGGGATGGGAACTATGGATTCCTGGTTCATCGTCATGGTCCCTTTTCTGCAGCTCTGCCTTCCATTTGCCTTCCAACTCCAGTGTCATTTCTGTGGTTTCAGTGGACTGAATTCTTCCAAACTCTGTGGTAGGTTAAAGTGGGAAAGTCTGGAGCCTGGCCATACCTTCACCACAAAGGATATAATTAATTTGCTAAGTTTCCGTTTCACCAGGAGAGTGGAAGGGGGGAGGAAGCAAAATCCACCCACCTGCAATGCCCCCTGAATTGACAGACATCCTTCTTGGTTTCTTAATGGCCCTATGACTGAGGAAGGCAGCCAGAAGCTGCATCCAGACAGTGTGAGACGATCTGTCTTTCCATACATGTTCCAGGCACATGGCGAATCTCAGAGGAAAGGCTCTAGTGTGTGGCCTCCCTATTAAGAGAACAGGAATGATCTTGTATGATGATAAATGATTTTCTTCCACTCTTGCTTTGGAGACAGGTTTGGCTGGGGTTCAGCAGCCTCCATAGTCGTCATTTTTCATGGCATTTCTTTTTCTCCTCCTGCGTGGTTGCAAATTTACTTTGATTCTTTTTGGTTTTGTTTTTGTTTTTTGTTAAGCAGTGGGGTTAAGTGACTTGCCCAGGGTCACACAGCTAGTAACTGTTATGTGTCTGAGGCCACATTTGAACTCAGATCCTCCTGACTCCAAGGCTGGAGCTCTATCCACTGCACCACCTAGCTGCTCCACAAATTTACTTTGATTGAAGATTAACTTTCTTACCTCATTTTGATACATCAAATGATTTCAGTAATTGAAACATAAGGAGAAATTGGACAACTAGATTTGTTCGCACAGGTTTGCAACAGTAGGGTCATAGGTCTGACTATATCTGGGGAGGACTCCAGAGGCCATCTGAGTGGACCTTCAATTTACAGATAAGTAAACTGAGGTCTAAGGAGATTAAGTGACTTGTCCAAGGTCATACAGGAAGTGAATATGGTGGCTTTTGAACTCAGATCTTCTGACTTCAGAGCCTGGACTTTTTACATTGTACCATGGTTCAGAGCAGCTAGATGGCACAATGGATTGAATGCTGGAGCTGGAGTTGGAAGATTCTTCTTCCTGAGTTCAAATCCAGCCTTAAACACTTGGTAACTGTGTGACCCTGGACAAGTCACTTAACCCTGTTTGCCTCAGTTTCCTCATTTGTAAAATAAGCTAGAGAGGGAAGTGGCAAACCGCTCCAGTGTCTTTGCCAGGAAAACCCCAAATGGAGTAACAAAGAATGGAACACAACTGAAAGGGCTGAACAACAGCAGTGTGATTCATGTAGTTGGATGAGAATGAAGGGGAAAAAAAGAACAGCTATGTTTAAGTGGCAGATCTTCCTGCCTTTGTGGGTATATATTACTCCCTACCAGGGTCAGATCCCTGTGATGTCTGAAGGGACAGAGCCCAGGGCGCCTTTAGGAATGCTATAGAAATTGTTCAGGGGGAGAGTTTTTGGCCTGGTTACAGAGTATCTCTGATTGTTCTCAGCGTGTAATTCCATTGACACAGGCTGATGATGCTGGTTCCTCTGATTGTAAAAGACCTAACTGACAGCATTAATAACCTTCTTCTTAAAGAACAATCCCCACAGTTGATTTCAGGGAGTGAGTGAACAGATAAGGACTTTGGTTGTCAAGTTCTTAGAGAACAATATAGATGAGCATTTCCTTCAGTTATTTAAAAACATTTTGAGGAGGGGTCATAAGCTTCATTGAGCTTCCAGAGGAGGCCATGACACAAAAAAGGTTAAGAATGCCTGCTTCAGTTGGTGAAATCTTACACCAGTATCATTAGCACCAGCCTGTTCTCTAAGAGAATACTCAGGACCTCATTAGCTTTCTAAGCCTGCAGAAGTGGCAGGGTTTGGGTTGGCAGGGACCGTCTGGAGAGTGTCAGGACTTAGGTTCTGCCTACCTAACTACCCTAGTGGTATCTTCATGCTTTGATCAGTTTAGAGTCAGGGGCTTAACACAGTGCCCTGCACTTAATAGGCCTTAATGAATATTTGTTGCATTGAAATGAAGAGTAGTCAGGGATGGCAAATTATTGCTTTTAATAATTTTTTTAAAATGAAAATTTAATTTTTTAAAATTTTTACATATTTGTTAATTTATTTTCACCACTGAAAGCTACGTCAAGGAAACTAGGGCAAGATCTTGGCAGACAGAAGCCCTGTGGTTCTTTATCTGGTCAACACTATGAGTCCAACAAGTAATACATTTTTAAATAAATTCTAGACAAACAGGTCAGCCTACATGATCTGGTTTAACTGGTTATTTTGAGATTTTCAGGCCTTCCCCCCCACCCCACCCCCACCAAAGGAGTCTTTTTCCTTAGAACTTCCAGCCCTTTCCATCTTCCCAGCAAATAGATTTTCTTTTATGTTTTGTTTCCCAAATTAGAATGTGAGTTTCTTGAGAGCAGGGATTGTCTTGATTTTTCTGTTTATTTCTGTCATTTAGCACAGTGTTTGGCAAAGAAATGCTTTTTCATTCATTTGATCACCTGATTCTGCATCCCTATTTTAGGAGAGAGACACAGAGAGAGAGGCAGAGACAGAGACAGAGAGGGAGAAACTTCTTCTGCTCTGGTATATTCTATTAAGTCATGGAGTGCTTTGATGTCATTTAAATAGTACTTTACTTGTGGCAGTGAGGAAACCTTGTGAGCAAAACTCATTGATGCAGTGAGGGGATGCCGATGAACTCACTCTGGGAAAGTATCCCCAACCCCTCACAAGTTCCAATGTGGTAAGCCATTTGGTAGCTACTACTCCGTTGCCTAAATCTGTATTTCTGGGAGCAAAACCAACTGAGACTATCTCGTGGTCACCCCTGCTAGAATGCTGGGAGACACTGAAAGGATATAGGCAGTGGGATGCAGTGGAGTCAAAGAATCTGGGTTTGAATCCCGTCATTGCTCCTTGTTCTATAATACAACCTCTGTGCCTCTATGAACCTCACTTGCCTCATCTTTTAAATGAGGGTGTTACACAAAATGGTCTACAACAATCTCTTCTAGCTCTAAATCCTGTGATATTATGAGGATAGTGTGGTACTATTTGACCCTTATCTAGAATCTCAAGCAAGTGGAAAAGCAGAAGGACTCCTGAAGCAGTTAAGTCCATGGGCTGGCTGACTAATTTGTAAAGAGAGTCTTATAAACTGCTAATGACCAGTTGTTGTTCAGTCATTTTTCATTTGTGTCCAACTCTTTGTGACCCTATTTGGGGCTTCTTGACCAAGATACTGGAGTGATTTGCCATTTCCTTCTCCAGCTCATTTTGCAGGTGAGCAAACTGAGGCAAATCGGGATAAGTGACTTGGCCAGGGTCCCACACCTAATAGGTCTCTGAGGCCCGATTTGAACTCAGGAAGAAGAGTCTTCCTGACAAGGCGCTCTATCCTCTGTGCTACCAAGCTGCCCAATGTCTAGAGTCAGGTGTTTTGGCAAACAAGCACTCTTTCAAGATTTTTCATATTGTATGAAACACCTATTTATACACCCTCACATACTCAATTCTTAGATCCTGTAGTTTGAGTATGTAGAATGACTTAGAGATCCATAATTCTATGTAACTGATTTATAAATCCATTATCTCACACTCTGGTTTGATTAGACCAGAAACATACAATAGAGCTGGAGTATATGCTATATAGAATTTTCTGAGAGATTTCATAGAAACATTAGAGAAATGGCACCATTTTTGAAGTGAGGACTTTGTAATTTGTTTTAAAACATGCATCTTCTGTAGCTAACAGCCTGTAATAACTAATCCTTGGGGAGAAACCCTACCTAAAGTGTCCTGTTAGATGTGCTTCCCATCTCCTCAAGTCTTTTGTCCTGTGTATTTCCCTCTTTCCTAAGAAAAGTGGGCAATTACTTTTAAGAACATTTAAATAATGTTACCATGAAACAAAATAATAGAAAATTGTCTAGTATGGTGTTTCTCAAACTAATTTGTCATGGAACACATTGGAGCTTGGTGTGTATGAATACAGGACTTTGCCCATGCTGGGGCTAGGGAGAGGTGGGGAGGATGCATTAGCCAGGGCCAGCAGATAGTGTCTGTGAAAGTAAACCACAAAGCATAACTGAGGACTTGAACAATTCTCTTTTTTAGCCTCCATCTTACATTGTTTTATGAGGAAGGGTGATAAAAGCTTGTTTAGCCAGCTCACGATGGACTGATAGTCAGAGCCAAGGCCTGGGAGTGAAGGTAGGTCTGATACAGGAAGCTTGGATATATCCCCTAACTCTGAATCGATGGAGTTTTCTCATGCAACCCTTCATCACATTACACCTGAGTTTTGCAGAATGGTTTGGAAAATGCTGGCTTAATAAACCTTACCTACCAGTGTATTCATTATTAAATTAAATTTAACAAGCATTTATTAAGAACTTGCTATGTGCCAAGGATAGTGTTTGTCACTGAGGATACAGAAACAAAAACAAATCACTCCCTGCCCTCAAGGGGCTAATTTCATTGATCAAAAGAAGTGAGAGTTGATGACTGAGAAGCTGTGATTGGTCATGTTGATTTAATAAGCCAGTAATATTATCACTTCACGTCTTCATCAAAGCTACCTTCTAAAAAGTTTGTACAAACAGTTATATTAAAGTAGATTTTTCTCAATCATTATGTCTTCTTGCTTCTGATTCCAAAAAATGGTAATTATTGCTGCTCTTAAAATGTATGGTTGAAGAAAATAGTTAAAACATTTTAATTGTTCAATGTAGTTCTTCAGGGAAAAGGAGCTATGAAAACTTATCAAGTGAATGTAAAAAAAAAAAATAAGACCCCAAATACTTGTGTCATGTTATGCTTTGGAGACAACTTCCTTCCCAGTCAAATTTACGTTGATTTTTATTTTGTTTGTTGTTTGTTTGTTTTGTTTTTATAAAAGATTTGTCAGGTTATCAGAGGGCAATATCACTATTGTCCAAGCTGCTATTTACTATATTTGTACCATCATTTATCATCAGCCAACCATACTAAAGAATTCTGGCTCTAAAGTCACAGAGTTTCCATCCTTGAAAAAAACAGAATGTATTCGAAATTGAAAATGTAGTATGGCAATGAAGATTTTTATTATATGAACTTTCTACATATTTTTTCCCTAAGTAGCCAATTGAGGCAGTCCAGTATAATGAACAAACATCTCAGTGGAATTTCATTTTTGTATTTCACTAGGCAGTGCTGCAGTTCCTGCCTTCATATCTAGGTGTATGACATGTGTGTGTCATGTGCTATGAAGGGGAGGAAAACCTCCTCCTGTCCCATGTGCCATCTTCTTTAGTCCATCCAGACTTAACCCCTCCATACCTATTTGCTGGCACACTTATCGGAATAGTATTCAGCTTGCTATTCTGAAGTTAATTCAGTTCAGAAACACTTATTAAGTGCCTACTATTCATCAGGCAACGTGCTAGCTCTAGAGGTACTATAAAACAAAACAAACAAAATGGTATCTGCTCCTAAGCAGTTTTATTGTAATATAATCCACCTAGAGTTCCCCACCGGGGGCTGCCCTCAGACTTAATTCATTGCTGAGGTCTCTTTATTAGGTGAGAAGAATAATTCTAGAAAAACAATAAAGTGAGCCCTGTACCTTTCTAGCTTGAAAAGTTTTGCTATCTATTGCTTTAGTATACAGTTCTTTGAGAGGAAAGGCCATTTCTTAGAAATGTTCTTCACAAAGCACTTAATATTCATACTTATGGTGGGCATCTCCATAAAGGGTTAAAGTAATGCTGTCGTGAGCACATGATGGGAAAGTGGTTGAACATGATTTCAAAGGGATTTGGGGGAGAGAATTCCAATTACAGATAAGTAATTTCCCTTTCTAGCTTACTAAGCTCCATTTCATCCTAATGCAGTTTCAAGATCCGTATCCTTCTTCCCTTATTTCAGTAGATATTTTGAATATGAAAATCTCATGTCAAAACTTAGCTGAAGCCTTCATCAGGCTTTTGAAAAGCTAAGTAAGAATTCTGTTTCTTGAAATAAAAAGGTTTGGATCAGAAAGATTTTCTGCTGGCTAGAGTTCCTTTTTGGATGGCAGTTCAATCAGTCTTTAATCATGTTTTTTTGTTGATTATTTATTAGTTTCCCTAGGAAATCAAAGACCCAGCAAAGTAAAATATGTCTTCATAAGATACTTTATGTAATAAAAGCTACAATGAAGCAATGGAACATGCCTTTCAATTGCTGATATGGACTAATTGAGAGTGAAAATCCCTTTTTCTGACCTATACCTGAATTATCAGTACCTAGTGACCCAGTGGGACCATTCACACCAACCAGAGTGTCTGGCCAGATAGTGTTCTGAGTATTTTCTCAGATAGGAATAAATAAGCAGAAGATAACTAGAACTGATTCAGGTGATAGGAACAAGCCCTGAACCAGGTATTTGCACAAGCTAGCACTTCAAGTGAACTAAAATAAGAGCCTAGGGAAATTTAATATTGCATCTTCCCTACTCAAGCCTCAGCATATGTGGAAAGTAAGTTCAAGCAAGGGTTGAACTGAATGAATACACAAAGGAATGATAACTAGGTGGGCTCTGATAGGTGAGCTTTTGTCTTATTCTCAACCGGGCCTCTGTGTCACCTTCTAGCCACCATTTCCAAGCCAGACCTCTATCTCCCCTTTATGTATTATCTTCCCCCATTAGAATGTAAGCTCCTTGAGGTCAGGGACTGGTCTTGCTTGCTTGTACCCTAGCATTTAGCATTTTGTAGTGCCTAGCACATGCTTGATGCCTAGCACATTGTAAATGCTTGGTGAATACTTTCATTTTCATTCATATAAGCTATCTGTCATTTGTGAGATATATGAAGGTGAAGTTCATGTTTGCCAACCACTCCCCCAAGACCTAAAGGCCTATCTTGCCAACCCTTGGCAGCTTTGATCAGTAGGGATCAAGGTGTGGGTGGGCTGGTCTTGGCTAGGCTCCCAATGAAGATTAAGATTAATACGATGCATATTTCTTTAGAAAGGAGAAGTCTTAAATAATTCAAATAATTTAAAAAGCATTGATTGATTTATATTATGAACCAAGGTGGGAAACAAGAGATATGACATAGATTATGCCCTCAAGGAACTTATTATTGTGTAGGGAAATGAGGCACCCACCAAAGAAACAATGCTAGAACTATACAAGGCAGTAGTAGCCAGAGGGTTACTGTGAAGCAGTGATAGCCATCTGTGCATGACATGTGGAATTTTTTTCTCTCGACTTCATAGTTACAACCAAGAATTGTAACAATCGTCAAGTGTGAAATGGTGTAGTACTAATTGTGAATGCCATGGGAATTCATCGGATGGAGTAGACTGGAGTAGTTAAGAATGTTTCATGGAAGATCTGAACTGGGCCTTAAATAATGGATAAGATTTGTGTAAATGGAGAAGGAATTCCAGACAGAACAATAGCCTGAGCAAAGGTGTAGAAATAGAAATCAGCTAGGAGCAGAGAGAGTGAGTGATAATGAAATCAGCTCTGTTGGAGGCTTGCTAAGATCATGTGGAGGAAAAGAGAGATAAAGTTGACTTGGGCAAATCAGCATCAGATTACAGAGGGCCTCACAAGCCAGGTTGATTAGTTTGGATGTGAAAGGCACATTTTGACTAGGGAGCTGGGGTTCAAATCTTGGCTTGTGTCTATGGGTCATTTACCTCTCTGAGCCTCAGTCTCCTTTTCTGTAAAATGAGGTTAATAATAATTGTACTACCTCCCTCTCAGGGTTGTTTTTAGGAAAGTTCTTTATCTCCTCCCCCCCTCCAAAAACCAAAAAACACCTTAAAAGTACCACAGAAATTCAATTTGTTGTTATTACTTAGGATTTCAGAGCAGTAGTTTCTCAAGCAGGGAAATGACATCATTAGTCACAAAATGATCAGCAATATTGTTTCACTGAACTCCTCAAATACTTGTTTGAGTTCTCTGCTGTGCTCTGATTAACCCCATCTGACTCCTTTATTTCATATCTTCTCAAACTTAGGTAGAACTACTACATCAGAGGCATCAAACATGTGGGGCCCAAGCTAGATTAAAATATGTTTGAGAAATATTTAATAAAATAAATAAAAATACAATAAAACATAAATAACATTATGTAGTAAAACTCAATCTGTGGCTAGCAGAGGTCCTTAAGTATGTATTTAGTGACCCCATTTCTATTTGAGTTTGGCATCACTGCTCAGCAAAAGTATTTCCCATTGTTTATATCTTTGTTTTTATAGATATATGAACTGATATCTTTTCTTTGAGGTCAAAGGCCATATTTTCTACTCTTTCCTCCTTTGTGACACCTTGTATATGACTTTGACTTGTGCAAATACTGTCATAGGAGCTATGGAAATTGAGAAGATAAAGAAAACACAGTTCCTGTCTTCATGGAGGTTATAATCCAACAGAGGAGAGTAAGCATATACAAATAATTATATTGTGCTATGGAATATAACCTTATAAAAGTCACTTAACTTTTCTAGTCTTCATTTTACTCATCTGAGCAATTAGGCCTCTAATATTATATAATATTACATATTATAACATTAGGCCTCTAAGGCCCCTTTCCTATCTAAAATTCATTCCTAAAATTATTAAACACCTATTGAACTATTGGGGCAGGTAGTTGGTACAGTGGATAGAGCACCAAGCCTAGAGTCAGGAAGACTTATCTTTTTGAGTTCAAATCTGGCCTCATATAGTTACTATGTGCAACCCTGGGCAAGTCACTTAATTTCTTCATCTGTAAAATGAGCTGGAGAAGGAAATGGCAAACCACTCCAGTATCTCTGCCAAGAAAATCCTAGATGGGGTCACGAAGAGTTGGATACAATTGAAAAATGACTCAACTGTACTGTTGTGTGCAGAGGTAGGTGCTGGGGGAGATATAAAGAAACATAACTGTTACACATGCTGTTAATTAGACATTTGCAAAATAAAGTGGTATGGGAGGCATAAGGGAGAGGATCATTACTGATTGAGTAGTTAAGGGGAACTGTCCTGGTAGAAGTAGTAATTTAGTTGGCCTTTAAAAAACATCTAAGAACACAGCAAGCAAAGAGGAAGAAGAACATTTCAGGCACAAGGAAGGATTGGCACAAGGTGCCAATGAGCGAGAGCGTAGGTTATTTGGGGGAGATGTGAGATTAGGCTGGAAAAGTAAAGTGGTACCAGTTAATGGAATGTTTTGAATGCTGGGCAAAAGAATTTGAATTTTATTTAGTGAGAGCCCCTGAAGAGATTTGACCAGATCTATGCAAAAGAAAAGTTATTTTGGCCTTGATGTAAAGGAAAAATTGGAGATAGGGAAGTAGAGTCAGGTAGAGCTACTAGGAGGTAATTACAGGAGTCTAGGTAAGTGATAATGAGGGCCTGTTTTAGCATAATAGCAATGTCATTAAAAAGGAAGAGATATATAGGAGAAATATGCAGAAGTACAATTGACAGAATTTGGTAATTGATTATAGAGTTGACAGAAGGGGAAAGGTCAAAGATAATGCCAAGATTTCAAACCTGGTATAGTAGTAAGTAGGATTGGCATAGGCAGAAATAATGAAGTCATAAGTGTGAATAGATTTAGAGGGAAAAGATAAACTCAGTTTGGGATATGTGGGTCTTGATTTATTGGGGAACATTCAGGTAGAGATATCCTAGAGACAGTTGGAAAGGGGAGCACAGAATAACAATGATATTTATGTTGCATTTTTAAGGTCTGTGTTACATGATATCTCATTTGATCTCTATAACATCCCTGGGAGGTTGGTGCTGTAAGCATGATTTATTATTCTTGTTTTGAAGATAAAAACAGGCTCAGAAAGGTGACGGACTTGTCTGTGGTCACAAAGCAAATTTCAGAGGCAGAATGCAAACCTAGGTCTACTGATCCCAAATCCAATGCCTACCACGATTCATCTCATAAGAGAGGACAGGGAAACATCAACTTGGAAATGGCAGTTAAAACTCTGGTAGTAAATAAGATGGACAAGGGAGAGAAATAATCAGATTGCCAGTGACAGACCCTTAGAGAACTTCCATTAAGTGGTTGGTAAAAGGAAGAGAAGTCAGAAAAGGATGCAAAGAAGGGGCAGTTAGAGAGCGAGGAAGAAAACCAGAAGAGTGTGTAGCTAGAGAAAAAGAGAGCATCAGAGTATCAAGTACAAGAGATTGGTCAACAACATCAAAAGTTTTCAAGAGGTCAGGAAGGAAAGGGACTAAAAAAAGTCATTGGACTGGCCATCCGGAGGTTATTAGTAAACTATTAATAAAAAATTTCATTAACAAAAGGTAAGAGTTGATGAGAGGAGTTGAGGAAGTGGAAACATCAGGTGTAAAAGCAATTTTTCTAGGAAACTTAGCAATGAAAGGAAGGAAGGAAGGGGAAAAGAGAATTTTAGTTGCATGAAGAAGTCAGAAGAAAGGGTTGGGGGGTTTTGTTTGCTTTGTTTTCTTTTATAATTGGGGAGTCCTAAGCATTTTTGTAGGCACATCATAGGATTGTAATTCTGGAGCTGAAAAGAATCTCGGAGGCTGCCTAGTTCCCCCCCTCCCCCTTCCTCTTACAGATAAAGAAACTCACACTTTTGGAGAAATTAAAGGTGCATGAGAAAGAGATGACTCTTGGACCTGGGTCCTAGAGCAAGAAGGAATAGGATTGAAGGTTCAAGTAGAAAGATTAGCTTTAGTGAGGAATAGGATCTTCTGTGATAAGAGGGAAGGAGAAAGTGAAGATGAAACTGAGAAGTTTTGAGGGCAAGAGGAAAAAATCCAAGGGCAGGTCAGGTGGCTTCAGTTTTTTTCATAAGGTAGGACTAGTCATTTTCTGTAAGTGTTAGGGGTGGGATGCAGTTTGGGATAGGAAGGGAAGAGAAAGATATTTTATGATTATATTAATGTGAAGATGCAATGAGGGCTACAAACAAATTTCTTTGTAAGTTCAGAGGAAGGAAAAATTTACCACTTGGTAGATCAGGGAAAGAACAGGTGATATTTGAGCTGGACATTTGGGGATGGGTAAAAATAGTGACTGGACAACACAGGGCATAATACAGGACAACATAGTCACTATTCCTACCCATTGTTGAATGTCCAGATCAAATATTATCTGCTCCTTCCCTGGTCTACCAAGCTGTAAATGTCTAGTTACTACATTTTGAAGATAAGACAAAGACATAAAATATTCATTTAGAAGTTCAGAGAATCTATTCTTTCATATCTTTATCTGCTTTTAAAGTATTTAAAATGTTCTACTATGAAATGGAAGTGACCCTGCATTCCTGAATGCTGTGCCTGTTCAACGTAAGCTCTGGGAGACTTTATCTGAAATTCAGGGAAGGCTTTGAGTACAGTTTTATCAATAGACTTTCTGATTCCTGAAGACTCACCTATTTAAGTAGAGAGTCTGGCCACCAGGTGATAGGATCCTTGACCTTGGCAACCCATGAAACAAAGAAAAGTTTTTTAAAAATTGGCTCTCACTCCCATGCCCCTTTTGCTTCTGGCAAAAAAGGCTGTGTTTAAAGTTGGCTCTTAGTCACCTAAATGTGGGGTCCTTATATAGTGACCAACATGTTGACATCCTGCTGGAGGAACTGAATCATATCACTCCTGATGCTCTTGCTATACATGAAAGCAGACAGAAGTAATTTGCAGCTAAATTGAAAAATGGCTCCAGGATTCTCCTTGAAAGGCAAATAAAGGAGTTGGTGGAATCGGTTTTCTTGTATGTCTGTACTGGCAATGGGAAACATCATTTCCTGGGACCCTTGTTTATCTTGCAGTGCTGTGTTTCAGCATCTATTGCAAAATGTGAGGAATAAAAAAAAAACATTCTATGAAGAATTCACTAGGCCCATCCAAATTAAATCAACATATGCTTTTATATTCAGTGACTTCAGTGTAAAGTTTAGGAGGGAAACGGTGGCAAAAGATAAGTCGCCAATACTCTAATATGCAGTTGTAGGGACATCTCTTAGTGCTGGTCCAGCCAGAACAGACACTGAAAATGAAAATATTAACTGTGCCCAGAATTAAATAGGAAAAAGAAAGTCAGTTAATTGCATTTATGAAACTATGAATTGCTTTTAATGACCCTGAAGTTTCTCCATGAAACAGAGACCCATCTTTTTTCAACACCATTATTCTTCTGGTGATGCTGTCTGGTTGCTAGTCATGGAATTCCAAATTCTTTGAAAAATTGACTGCTGGTCACCTGAAGGACAATGGAGGGCTGCAGAATGGATGTGAACAGCCTTCAGTATATCACCAGTTAAGAGTGATACAACCAACATATTGTAAAAGACAACATCAAAGAGGTGGAAAACTGGAAGAGAATATGGACAGGTCAGCTAGTTGAATGAAGAATAACATAGACAGATGATGTACTCCATTGTCACAAAATGCCAAGAGATATATAAGAAGGCCTAGAGTCCTTCAGGTGGCCCCCTTATGGAAGATTTATTGGAGGACGTAGAGAAGAGGCTCACAGGATGAGGAGGAATGGATGAGTTTTAGTTTGTGCTATTAAAAGGCAGACTCCACAATTATGAGATCATGATCCATCCAAGTATTGAGGCAACATAGTCATAACAATAATTATTATTATGGTAATGTTTATAACAATACTATTAAAAGTAGTAGCTAGCATTTATATAGTGCTTTAAGGCTTGCAAAGTAGTTTACAAATGTTATTTCATTTGATCCTCACAACCACCCTGGGAGGTAGGGGCTATTATTATTATTCCCATTTTACAGATGAGGAAGCTAAAGCAGACAGAGGTTAAGTCACACAACTAAGTATATGAGGCAGGATTTGAACTCAGGTCTTCCTAAATTCAGATCTTACTGACTTCAAGGCCAGCACTGTCTTTACTGCACCATCTCATCTGACTTAGGAGATAATTCTCAGCACTATGGTTGATCTACCAGGGGTAAATTACCTCAGTAGAGGTATTACAGGGCTTTAATACGAGCAGTAAGTGTGATGAGTTAGGAAAGAAGAGAAAATGAGGGAGCACTAGTGGCCAATGATAAGAAGAGTAAAAAGAATTGAAGAGAAAGATAATTCAGTGGAAACAGTTTTCCCAAAGGATTAGTGCCTGGGAATTATTCTAAGATTTGCATCTCCTAGAGAGCCAGTTCTCAGACCTGAGTTCTAGACTGAGTCTGCCCAGGCCTTCCACCAAGTCCAGTGCCAACAGAAGTTGCCAACATGTTCTGCCTCCACAAGTCCACCACCAGCCTATCCCATCTGCCTCCGAGACATACATCTGGGTTTTGTTGCTTTCAATTTCAGGTAATCTCTGATCCCAGTCTCTCTGACTTAACTTATTCTACCACACTTTCCTGTCAGTTATGACAAGACCCAACCTGACCTTTGCTTAGACAAAGAAAGAAATTGCTTTTTTTGGGTTAAGGGTTGAACACCTGATTTTTATTAGGCTATGGGCATGAACTAATTTCGTAGGATAATAAGGGAAGCAGTATGCTATAATGGAAGCATAGGATTTGGAGTCCAGTCCCCTGAGTTCAAATTTCAACTCTGCTACTTAACTAATTGTGACCTTGAGCCAGTCACAAGCTCTCTGGAACTCCTTTTTTTTTTTTCATTTCTAGAATGACAGAATTGGTCTAAATAATCTCTAAGATCCCTTAAGCATAATTCTACATCTTTTGATTCTGTAGCTTATTAGAACTGGAAATATCTTAGAGCTCATCTAGTGAAAACTTCTTCATTGTATAATTGAGAAAACTAAGACCCAGAGAGGCAAAGTTTGTCCCACAACTAAGTGTCCTGATGCTTGGCTACATTAAAAGTTAAGGCACCCAGGTGCAACACAGCACTATGGTAACGCCATCTCCAGTGCATATAAAAGTCTTACTATCCCAGAAGACTCTTTGTATAACACTAACAACCTCATCATGCAAACTGGCCCATCTTAGTACCAGCCAGATTGAATTGTGTGGCACTGAACTGATCAAGATCAAGCCAGGCCACCCTACATAATTTCTTTTTATGTTTAACTTCATCCGGGATGGATGGCAAGAGGAAATTACGTTCTCTGCAGATGTCAATAGACTTGAAGCCCTTTTAACTCCTGCTGATATGTCCATTCTTACTACTCCAAACACTGTCTTTTTGGTAAGAGATCTTACCCATGGTATCCCCCAGGGATATGGGTCCCAAGTTGGGGGGGTGGGGAGTAGATTCCTGATATCTTTTCTGTGTATTAAAATAGTGGCAAATAGCTGTCATTCCTTCTGAAAGTAACGGTATTTATCTACAAATACAGTACAATAGACATTTATCCAATAGTGCTCAACACAACAATTATAATCGAGTACACATTTACCCAATATAGTGTAATCTGGGCTCCACAAAAGTGGCAGAACATCAGCCTTCCATACTAGTTAGCTATACCTTGAAGATATTAGTGTTTTTATATCCAAATAAACAATATGTTGTCTTACATCAATAATGCTGATTTCACATAGCATGAACAATTATTATTAAGAGGAAGAATGACTTAGGACAGTGTGAGTCACAGTATTTTAAATGATTTAATCCCTAGGTGTGTTTGGTAAGGAAACAAAGATAACCTTGTTCACCAGTGAATTGGTGCCCCTGGGTGAATGGCCAGGTGTTCTTTCAACTGAGTTGTGAGACTAATTTCTCTTCCTGGCCTCTGGAAACCAGCTGAAGCAGTAGGCCAGCTGGTATATCTTCAATCTTGCATACCAACATCTTTCACTGATTCACAGATTTCCTCATATCCCCAGTACTTCCTCTGGTATGTGCATCCCTTGAATAACAAACAGCAAGAGATAGTTCGCTTTGAATTTTGCTATTTTTCGATTGTGAGTCTTGAAAGGGAAAAAAAAATATTTGCACTAAAATAATCCCAACAAATTTTACTTTTGTTCCTTCCAATTTAGGAAATACATTAGATAATCTCGTGACTATCAAAAAGTAACACTAAAGTAACAGAGAATGGAATTGAGTACATTATGTAACACTTGAACACATTTGTTATAAATTAAAATCCAAGATAAAAGAAGTGGTGGTTTACATGGGTAGTAGTACGGAGTAAGTATCCAAGGGGGAGTCATGGTGGCTCCCACCTATAACTTCTGCTGTAGAGGCTGAGGCAGGTGGATCACTTGAGCTCAGGAGTTCTGAGCCACAAAAGGGCTAATACCAATTGGGTGTCCTCACCAAATCTGGCATCAACCTGATGAGATCCCAGGAACTAGATGCCACCAAGCTGACTAAAGTGAGGTCAGGTAGTCCAAGTAGCCCAAGTCAAAGTTCCATGCTGATCAGTAGTGAAATTGGGCCCATGAGTGGCTGCTGTACTTCCAACCTAAGCAAACCACAGAAACCTATTCTCCTCCCATCCCCCCCCCACCAAAATATCCCAATCGTTTACTTTTATCTGCAAATGAAATTTGTTTGAGGATTTTTTTTAGTAACATTCATATGAAGAGCTCACATAACATTCCTTAGGCCATTTATAATGATGGTCCCATTTTCATTGTCTTGGTACACAGAAAGATGAAGATTTGTCTGATCAGATATGGAGATGCTGGTGTTAGGGCTGATATTGGAAGGTAGGAATTCATAGCTGATATTCTACTATTCAGAATACCAAATAATGCTTATAATTTCTTTTCATAGATAGAAATGATGTATAAGACTCTCCATAAATCGAGAAGGGCACTCGAAAGTCACAAGTGATAGTGGAGCTCTAGTGATTTGAAGCTTCTTTACTTTCTGAAATGTACTACCATTTACATTTGTAGGATACTCTAATTGGAGAGATCCTTCAAATGAAAAGCTTTTTTGCTTTGCTACTGAAAGGTGTATTGTTTCTTTGGACCTTCAGTGAACCTGTTCATCCTTCCTCTTCTTACTTTAAAAGAACTTGCAGTCAAGCTTCCTATATGTTTCATTATAACTCAATTATTCCCAATCATCTTTCCAAAAAAAAAAGAAAAAGAAAAGAAATTTCATAGTGGTGCAGCCATTAGTGACCATGCTAGAAAATACCTTTACTGTGAGGCAGGTGGAGATGGTTTTATTTCAGAGGGGCCATTTGTTAGTGTTTCTGGTTGACACAGCTTCTAGTAGCACTTAGTTGACAGCTACCCATACAATAATGACAGTGTCTTCATTCATTCTACTTATAATGCTGTACAGCATTGTCAGGAAGGTGTCAAAAACCCCTTTTCTCTGCAAACCAGAAAATAATGTGACAATACATATCATCCTCCCCTCCCCCACCAAAAAAAAAAAGGTTTTGGGAGGGGAATGTCTTCAACTTTGTATGGTCAAAAAAGGGGGATTTTTAAAGAGACAATTCTGATTGTTTGTTACATGTTGGGCCAAGCCCATGCATTATTGCTAAAATGAGTGACATTTACTCAGGAGTAATCCTTTCAAGCATCCTGATGATGCAGTAAATCATGAATGTAAAGCTTGAGTGGTTTATGCCATTAAAACCTCAAGATAGAATTAGACTTGTAATCACCACTTGCCCATGTTTTGTCATTTATGATAATTATAGTAGTAATAATCCGTGTATTGTTGAGGAATAGAAGTCAGAAGCATCCATCAATTTTTGTATCGACACCAAATCAAGCTGATACTTTGTCTTTGCTGCAAAAATTTAGATTGCACCAATTAGTCTGAAGGAATTGAACGGTCATTAGCAATGAAGCAGGCAGTTAATCTGCAGCACATTTCTGGTGCCTATGATGCCAACAATCTCTCTTCATTTGTGTTGTGAGCTTCACCCAGGGCTTTGTCACAGTGTGATTGTTTGGAGGATGCGTCTCTTCCCCAGCTATTATTTAAAAGAATACAATACCTCCCAGCCCCCACCCTGCATCTCTTGCCAACCCTCAAGGTAGATTTTCTTCTGATGGGGAAGAAATACTTGAATCAGAGCAGTTGGAGTATTCTTTTCCCTATTCAGACAGAGAAATTTTTCCCATGGGCCTCTTTCTGGATATGCACCGTTAACTTACTCTCATACTTGTCAGCCATTCTTGCTAAGCTTTCCCAAATTGCTGAATAATTGCCTGATTATTTTTTCATAAGAAAAGTCATTAGCTTTAAGGGGAAAAAAAAGTCCAAGTTACTGAGAAGAAAACTTGATGCTAATGAGCCTAGTCTTCATATTTCAGAGTCATTGTGTCTAGACTGAAGTGTTCTCTGCAGCCTCACCCATTCTGCCTTTCCAGGCCTCTTCAGTCACTCTTTATATGGACTTTATTGAGCAGCAGAATATTGTAGGGGTGAGATGTTCAGAACAAGAAGAGGATTCAAAATGTCCCTGGATATAAACCACCTCTATCGTCCTTCCTTAATGTCTAGCATATTTTACATCCAGTGCTTTTTAAACATTCATGAGAAATGGCTGTTGCAATTAATTGGTGAATATATTATAGAGCACAGGCAGAGCTGATTTATTAATGTTCAGTGTGGAAATAATATTTGGCACATATTAAAGTAAGGTATTCTTGGGAAGAAGCTGGTCATCCCATCACCCAGGCAGAATCAGATCATGAACATGCCCATTCACGGTTGCGCTCTGACAGAGTCATTGCTTGGGGAGTTTTAGAAAAGCTAAAATCTTCAAGGGTGGAGACAAGGAATGCCTACTGTACATGTGCATTGCTTTCTACCTTACAGTTTTATAAGGAATTTTACAACATAATTACCTGTTCTAATTATAAGATTACACACATTTCTACCACTTATATAATTAAATGCAATTATACTTACTCATTGAACATACAATGGTTAAAAAAAACACAAAACCTAAAGCAAAATTACACAACAGTATTGTGTTCAAAGTCCCCTCAGATTGTGTTCCATCACCCAAAATGAGGCTAGATCATGATGAAGAAAACTGTCTACTAGACCTAATGAAGCCAAATTCTCCTAGGGGCTAATAAGTCACTATGTCATTTGTGGAGATAAAACAACTTTTTCAGTCCGCTAAAACATTTTATTAGTACTGGGCCCCTCATGTGGTCTACAGGCTACTAGGATCTTCCCAATTTATCCCAAGTCAAATCGCACAAAAATGTAAAGGTGGTATATTCAAACCTACTATAGATTTTAATCTATTAAGAAGTACAGCATTTAAAAATTTTTACAAAATCTAAGTACAGGAGCTCTGTTAGAACTGGAGAAGATATTTTTCTTTGTTTTTTGCTATTGTTGTTTGGAGAATTTGTATGTATGTGTGTCGTTTATATAGAATGGCAAGTAAATCTAAGGGGAGTAGATGATCTGTGGATCTTTTTGACCTGTTGAAGAAGAGAGTTACGGGCCAAAATATTTAAAAACCACCAATCTAGAAGAGCTGGCATGGTATTTAGAGGTGCCTGATTTCCTCCTAAGGAGCTGCTTAGACACAGAGAGAGTCTAGTATGTTGTATATTCAGAATTGTAGGACATTTATATAAACTTTTTTGTCATTGTTTCATAACAAAGAAAAAGATAATTGTCTATGGTCATTTTTAACATTTTGGGAAGTTTTTCATAAAGTGATAACATAAAATGTGAATGAAAAGCTAATAATACTTAAGGTGAACATTCCTTTACGATATATGCTGAAAAATCTTTCAGGTTTAAGCCACATTGCTTTTAGGAAATTGTTCTGTGAATGCTTTTAACAATCCCAAATTGCCATCCCCGCAAAGCCCCATCTTTTAGACTCAAATGATGCTTTATGTTGGGGAATCTTGGAACATCCTAATCACAGAAGAAATAAAATTTCCAATGACTCAGAGCATAATGCACCTGATTTCCAACAAGGTTCCACAAATGAAAAGTAGAATAAAGGGTGTTGCCAAGGAAAAATTTTATTAGAAAAGGAGGTAGGTTGGTCATGTAGCAAGAGTGAGGGGAAGCAGATATAAAACACGAGTGCTGCCTGGGTACCCACAAAATGCAGAAGCACCCAAAGGAAGACTGCCAACATATTGGGTGGATCCTCTTTGGGGGACCTGGGGTAAACATAGACAAAAACAGGATAAGAAGGAATGAATAGTTGTACTCTGCACTAACTGGGTATACCCAAGTCAGGGAAATCATAGATACATTAAAGTGTCCTTTAGGAACAAAATCCGAGTTTATAGTCTTGTTTGTTCATCACCCAGATTCTTAAAATGCTAACAATATGTTAGTATTCTATTTAGTATTTTAGTATTACAATATTCAGCATTTTCATAGCAAAACTGCAAAAATTTGGACAACTTGTTTGAACTTCTAAGTCATTTATTGTTAAGTTAGCATTGACTCAGTTTGGTTTCTCCATAACTATTCCAAAGCTATGCTACTTCTCCGAAATTTTCTTCCCCTATCCCTTTCTCCCTCCCCCACCAAAAAAATCCAAGTCACCTGCCCTAAGTTTGAAGTTCAGAGTATCCTTTTTGAATAGTCAGTCATTTTCTCCTGAGGATGGTATCTCTTATAGGTACCCTGCTCATTGTCCATATGGTCCAAATTATGGAGTAAACGAATGGAATTGCCACTGTTTCTGATTGGTTACGGTGGTAAAAGAACTGACTTGCCCTACTCTACTGAAGAAGGATGGATAAAATGCTCTTTGAACACTTGAGACTTTTTTTAAATGTCTGTACAGAAGGGTTGCATTTATATTTGGCTTTCCAGACCTGTCTCTTGACCTTCTAATTACTTTATTTGAAACAGCACTGAGGGTATAATAAACCTGGAGGTTGTCTCTCCTTTGCTTTATCATAAATTAAAGCTGTTGGTTTGGTGAGGTGAACGTAGAGGCAGAATGTTCATTACTGCTCAAGTGACGGCTTGTCAATAGCAGTGCTTTTTAGTTTGTTCTAGTCAGCACTTGCTGTGCATTTTGTTGGACCACTGGGAAATAAATACAACAAGATTATACATTTGGAATACCACAAGAGTTCATGGAAAAAAAAACAAATGATAAATTATACACTTGGTAGAAAGTGACATGCTATCTTGTGCTATTAACAACCAGAGATAATTGCAGCGAATTGTAATTGCAGTTTGCAACTTACAGTACAGTGTGTCCAACATCAATCTTAATAGTGAACAAAGCAATTTATATTAAAACTTAATTCACTTGGTAACTTTTTGCTGTATACAAGGGAACTAACAGATGTAGCTTTTCAGAAAGTTCAAAGGCATTTGCAAACATGGAGGGAAATGCTAATGTAGTAAGCCTTGGAGAAATATTGCATTACTACTTGTAATGAAAACAAATGTATGCCATTATCTCCTAGTTTGTATTTATTTAATAAAATATGCAGTTTGCGCATTGGTGAATTCAGGGTTTCTGAATGGAAATGGAATGATGTCCTATTTTGATTTGAAGGCCAGACAGGAGCAGCAATTACACATACAGTGTAAATAGTCTGGTTTCCAAACGCTCACGATTTTAGTAACATGTAGCTTAATGCTTCACTGGGTTTTGGATGAGGTGTAATAACAAACTGGGGTAACTTATTCATGGCTTCTCTTAGATTGTGAGTCTTTGAAGCAAGAGTGATCTCCTGGAATTACTTAAGAGAAACAAGCGTATTAGTTTTGTGAGGTTGACTAATGGCCAAGAGAGCAGTTGAGTGAAATCTCTAAACTGATTAGGGCCTTAGTCCAAATAATCTTCTACCTTTTTTCATTAATTTATTCCTTAATGCTATTCTGCTGGTCTTCTACCAAGTGTAATAATCTCACACTCACTGACCTCCATGAGTAGATGACCCCAAGCCCATAACTAATTTTATTTACCCCTCTGACCATCAGAACTTCATTTACCTTGACTCCATCAGGATCCTCTCATTGCTAAGTCTCCGGTCTCTCAAAGCACATAGTTAATCACTAGTGGAGAAAGAAAGCTGAGCTTTCCCAGCCAAGATCCAGAAATTCCGTATTCCATTGGAACCCTAGCACCATTTTTAATGCTTAATGCCTAAGACTCTTTTTCTTGAGTATACTTTTTAGCTTCAGCTTTAAGACATATGCCCCTTAGAAGAGATGGCCAAGTAGGCCAGAAAGTGATGATCTGGAGGCATGTATTCAGTAAAGCTTCAAGTTAGCTCAAGAGGGTTATGAACTAGCCATCAGGAGGAATTTTCTGAGGGGGAGAGTTGAAATCTAAGCTTATTGGGAAAAGGGGAGAGCAGCACCCCCTTCCTTTGGTTTGGAATATCCTCTTCTAAACTAAAAAAGAAAGTAAATTTTTTGTGATCGTTTAAGTGTTCATGCATGGAAATTGGGAGGTCTGTGGAGGCATCTACCAACATGGCAATTTTATGATTCTGTGTTCTTAAACTTTAGTGGGAAAATTGATTTCAAATTTATTATTCTCTGAGGGAGAAAAAGTAAATTCATTTTTAATACTTGTTAGGTTGGTTTCTATTGTTACTCCTTTGAGCCTTAGTGAGACTGAAGGCATAATTCAACTCAGCTCACCACAGACATTTGTTAAGTTCCTGCTGTGTGCATGACACACATTTCCCAGTGCTCAGCTCTGAAGGAGAAACAAAGAGAAATAGAATAGTCTCAGGCCTCTCTGGAAGCTCAGCCATTGAGCTTTTCACAAAAGCTGTCCAGGACGGGCCTCTGTGTGTGATGATAGAAGCACTTGATAGAGCATCAGTTGAATCCCACCTCTTGAGTTTTTTTTCCTGGGTTTGTTTATTGTTGTTGTTGTTTGTTTTATCATCGAATAGGTTCTGATAACATAGGGCCTTGCATATATAGAGCACTCAATTAATGTTTGAATAAATAAATGGTAGGTGTTGGGTTTTTTTTCCAATGGCAGAATGAAGGAAAACAGTGTGGTAGTGGAAAGAGCACCAGATTTGGAATTAAAGGACCTGGGTTCGAATGCCTGTTCTGCCACTTAATTACCTGTGTGACTTTGGACAAGTCACTTACTCTCTGTGGGCCCCAGTTTCCTCATATGTAAAATGGAGGGCTTGGACTAGATGGTCTCTGAAGTCCCTTCCAACTCTACACATACGAGCCTGTGGACCAGTGCAGTGTCCTGGAAGGAACACTAGACTTTGAGTCAAAGGGCCTTGGTTATAATCCCAGCTGTGCTGCACACTGCCTCTGTGACTTTGAGTGAGTCTTGGGGCTTCATTTTCCACATCTGTGAAAGGATGGAGATGGACGGGACAATCTCTAAGGTTACTTTCAACTCTAAATCCTCTGATCCTATGAGTTTCTTCTAAGGCAGCTCCAGATAGCAGAGCTTTATTGTGCCTGCCCCACTTTAGTGGCATCCTCAGTGACAATGACTGGGAATCCAAGGAAGTGATTCCAGGTGGGATGAAGCATTTGGACTATCTAGTGACCATTGTCTAATGCCCCAGAGACAAAGGTGACTTTTTGATTTGAGCCAACATGACCTTGAAGACTAACCCCCTAAATAGGCAAGCATTTTATAGGAGAAATGCCCATCTTGATTTCCGTGACCAGAGTACAGAGTCCTTTCTGCTATATGAGGTTACCCAGCAGTCCAAGGCATCATCCAGGATTACAGAAAAGAAACCAGGGGAATAATAATAATAAAACAATTTCCAACATAAAGATATAAGTGAGTGGACTGAATGAAGAAAAGTTTAAGTCATTAAATAAAGTTCCAGCATTTTCTACTTGCCCAAAACATTCACAGCAAGCTCTCTAGAGTAGGAATTGAAAGAAAATGTGCCATGCCATTTTTCTTTAGCTTTTTTGCAATGCAACAGGACAATCAATACAAATCTTTGCAGTAATCATATATTGATTTTCCTAGAATATAACTCCATTTAAAGCATTTTTATCCCCAGGAGTAGAAGCATTGGAGGCTATCAAAGGGGGAAGTAGGTTTCCTTGACCCCATCTGCAGTTCACAATTGATTAACAGACGATAGGTATAAGAAAGAGAGAGAGAAAGGAAGGGAAAAGGGAGGAAAAAGAAGTCACTGGAAGGTTAACAAACACTAGTTGGGGAGAAATATTATGATGAAACATTAGGTATTTTATAAAATCATATGGTTGTGATAAGATGATGAGGACCTTATTCTAGAATTACATGGAACTTTAAGAAAGTAGCTCCTCCCCTAAATTGCAGCTGGGCCTTTGAATGTCATTTATGTTATTGACAATGCTGTTAAGTAGTTGGATAGCTGAGGGGTTAGAGTTAGCTTATGAGCTATATTGATGCCAGCCTTCAGCCAGTGGTAGCTAGTGAATGAATGATATCTTTTAAGTTTTAGGGCTGCATGTTAAAATACAGCCTGTGTACATATCTTACAGAATACCTTCAGATACAAAACTTTTTTGAGTTTATTTTATTTTTGATCTTATGAAAACAGAAGCATACACTAAACAAAAGAACACTCTCATCCTTGCTTCACCATTCCCTGTGGAAAAAAATCCACCAGGAAATCCTAGCAACTTGGGCTATGCTAGCCTCTTCTGAGTGTAGAAATCTTCATTTAAAAAAAAAAAAACATGCAAGGTCCTCTCTGCTTCTGGTCAGAGTAACTGAGAGCCAAACTTGAAGATGACACCTTTGTAAAACCATTTCATTTTGAGAGTTCGGTTTGTGTTCCATATTGCATACCGAAAATGCCACACAAAGGTGCCAAGGGTTGCATGCTTTCTCTCTCTCTCTCTCCCTGCCTCCTCTCCACTCCACTTTCCCTCCTCCCTCCCTCTCTCTCTTTTCCCCCCTTTCTTTCTCTCCCTCTTTCTCCCCCTTTCTCCCTCTTTCTCTTCCCCTCTCTTCATTCTTCCTTCTCTTCCTTTGCCTCTTCCCTTCTCTTTCCTCTCTCTCCCCTTGTCTTTCTCCCTTTACCTCTCCCTTCTCTCTCCCCTTCTTTTCTCTCTCTTCCCTTGTTCTCCCTCCCTGCCTCTCTTTCCCTGCCTTCTCCTCCCCTCAGTTCTGACTACCTTTTTGTATCTAAGGCCACTTTCTCACAAATAGGCCTTTTATTAAATTAAAAGGTGCATGTAGCCTCATTATCTTTTTCAGTGTGTTCTACTTGATACTGTTTATTTTACCAGCAGCTTCAGAGCTTTTTTGCTTCAGGCAAAGCAACTACTACACATTGTCAGATAAAGTACCTTATCTGTCAGCAGCAGTCTTGTGAATTAATCATAATTCAATAGGCTTACTAATCAAGATTTGAGATGAATGTTTTGATAGAGCAATCAGATTTGTCTAATCTATCATTAGTTGACAGTCGCTGTAGGCAGAGTGCTAACTTGGCAATAGTACCTGTTTTTGATCAGTTTGGCATGGCCTCACCAGTCTGTAGCATCCCTGATTGCAGCAATAGACCCAGGCATCTCTACTAATTAAGTCCTGATTTTCTCTCTTTCCCTCCCTCCACAACTTCCCTCCAGTTTCAGAGCAAGTTGGGTGGAGTTCAGATCTTCTCAATCTGCCTGCCTGATCAACAGACTTTGGAACAAGGAGTTCCCTTTGCAATTCTGTCCTAATAACAAAGGGATGTGGAGGCTGGTGACAAACTTGAGACATGATGTATAGCACCAGGTGCAAACAGAGCTCAGAGCTGAAAGGATCTTTGGAATAGAAATAAGATAAAACTTAATATATGGTTAAGTGTTAGTAATTATGAATTTCATCATGTCAGATGTCACTGAAATTTGTCCCCTATTTTAACCAGTGATGCACTCTTGGGGGTAATTGACAATGTAGCTTGCAGCAGTTTGTTCAATATGAAGGCATAAATGGGAACATTCATTGTGCATTGATGTATTTTCCTTGTTAAGCAGTGTTTAAAGTACTAGTACAAGATGCAGTAATGGTAGGCTAGGCTGTACGTGCACATTTGGGTATATTGGAACCAATAATACATTAGAGTCAGGAAATGAAGGAGGAATTGGTCTTTTTACTTCTGGCAGGATCTTTTACCCAATCAAAAAAAAAAAAAAAAGAACCACCCCTTAAAACATAATTTTAAAAAAAATTCATCCCTAATGTATGCTTGTTTATGTGACAACATCAATGATGTAGCTGTTCTACATTGAACCTTCCTTATGGAGAAATGCTTTAGATAACTGTTGAAGACCTAGGACACTGTAGTGTCTCTTCTAAGCTACAGGCCCATATAGCACTAACTGCTTATTGGACATCTCCAATTAGATGTTCAACAGGCATTTCAAATTCAGTATGTCCAAGATAAAACTCATTATCTTTTCCCCAAAAACCCACTCCTTTCTTTGCCTTTCCTATTTATGTTTAGGGCATTATCATCCCTCCAGTTACTTAGTTTTATCCTCAACTCTTCACTTCATCTGATGCCTAATCAGTTGCCAACTCTTGTTAATTCTATCTCCACATTTCTCCCATCTCTCCCTTTCTCTCCACTTATATTGCCACTGCCTTAGTTCAGATCCTCCCTCTTGCTTGGACGGTATTACCCTCACCTACCCCTTGGCCAGCCTACCTTAACGATTCTCTCTTTGCCTTCCACACAGCTGCTGAATTCATACTCCTATAAGTCAATAGTCAATAAACACTAATATTTACCATGTATAAAGCAATGTGCTAAGTGCTGGGGTGGTTTGCCATTTCCTTCTCCAGTTCATCTTATAGATGAGAAGACTGAGGCAAACAGGGTTAAGTGACTTGCCCAGGGTCACACAATTAAGGAATGTCTGAGGCCAGATTTCAACTCAGAAAGATCATTCTTAATCAGGCACTCTTAATCACTGGGCCACCTAACTGCCCTTTGTAGGCTATGTCTCACGCTTAGAATGTACTGCATTTTCTCCGGTCTCCTAGAACTTCTGACTTCCTCATTGACTTCCTTCAAGGCCTAGTTCAAGTTGCCTCCTAACTACATGCAACCTTTTCCTGATCCCCCAAGTTGTTAGGGTCCACCTCTCAAAACTGCTTTGTATTCACTTCTTACATATTTCAGGTTGACTTACCTTTGTATGTGTTGTTTCGCCCTTAAAAGATGAGGTCCTTCAGGGCAAGTATAGTTTCGCTTTTGAGTTTGTTTCCCTAGCACTTTGCACATAGTAGACACCTATTACATCTTTACTGAATTTGGATGGACAAAAATGGCATTTATTAAAATACTTATGGACCAAGCACTCTGCTTGATACTGGAGATTGAGAGATTAAAAACGAGACTGTCCTTTCCTTCAAAGAATTCACATTCCAGTAGGAAAGACAACACATATAGGGGCAGAGGTGCCCAGTGAAAGGAGTTTTGTTCCTAGGAGATGGAAAGCTGGGGGAGGAGATGTGCACACAGGAAGATAGCTAGCCCATCCCAAGAAGATGTGAAGCCCAAGACATAGTCTGGTGTCCCGTAGAGAGAGTAGGTTAAGTAGTCTAGTATTAGTATGCACACACTCAAATCATTATTCATCTGTGTTGGAGCCTAGGACAGGAGATACAGAGATGAGTGGAAAAGCATAAGGAGTGATTTGGGGAGTTTGGAGGGTTGTTATTATAGCATTTTTATTTTTCATAAAGTATGTCTTCCTGCTTAATAAAGCTAAGGTGATTTGACTATTCTTTGCATAAAACTCCACATGCTCCTTTCTGTGGTGAAGATGAGAACTGCATTCATTGAAACACCGGATTATCTAATGTGTCATTGACAGTCATTGTGCCATAACCCTTCACCACTGTTCCCAATGCTGCCTTTAGGTAACAGGTTAAAAGGATCCAGTAAAAGGATATTTTCTCATAGCATTAAAGTTTGCTATTTCACTGGTGCACCCCACTGCTGCTGACTGCAGCAAGTTCTCAGCTAATGTAATAAAGAGAACTTGGTAAATCTGTAGAAAACATCTCTACACATTTGCATGAGAAAAGCTTTCTGGTAATCAATGAAGTACCGTGTATGTAAAGTGGGTGATTAAATTCCCCTCCCCCCCATCACATTTCTTAAGGAGAATATCCCACATTGAGGTTCTGTGCGCCTCTTAAATCCCACCTCCTTGACATCTCCCTCTGACTTCGTATTGCTCTTGATGAGATCTCGAATGACACACAGGAGTACCTTGCTCATATGTGAGATGAATGATAGTTCCAGCCCTCTCCCTACAATAACATGAGATTAACATAGATCAAGGACTTCCCAGAGACATTAAGAATAGTCAGCCTCAGCAGATTTGATTCTTCCAGACTTTGTTTTTTTACTCTTGGTAGTTATGAACACATCAGGCCTTTCAATAGAAATAAATGCTTTCATTTCACTGCCTTCTGCTAATAAACAGGCTTGATTTTTCACAGTCTTATGAGAGGGAAAGGATGATAACTTTCTGTATGAAAGTGCTGTCTGTGAGCTGCGTTCCTTTTGTCCCTCTTGGCTGTACTGGAAATGCCCCTGAGAGGATAAAGACCCACAGGGAATGAGGGTAGTTAGTTCAGTTTGAGGCCTGGTGTGGCTGGCCTCTTGTCATTTTTTTGCCATTTGGGCTATGAGTGCACATGCTCCTTTGCTAATCTAATAAATATGATGTTGAACCTCAGGTTTAATTTACATCTTTATATTAGCAATTTGGAGAGTTTTTCACATGACTATTGAGAGCTTGGATGTCTTCCTTAGAAAACTGACTTCATATCTATTGACCATGGTTCTTATTCTTTTTTGTGGGTTGAACCAAATGGTTTTTTAAAATATATTTTATTTCATTAAATATTTCCAAACTATTTTAAAGTTTTTAAACATTTATTTTTTAAAATTTTGAGTTCCAAATTATTCCCCTCTTTCCTGCCCTTCCCCTACCCCCTGAGAAGGCAAGCAATATGATGCTGATTATATAGCTGAAGACATGTAAAACATATTTCCACATTAGCCATGTTGCCAAAGAAAACACACACACACACACACACACACACGTACACACAAGAAAAATTAAAATTGAATATGTTTCAATCTACACACAGAGTTCATCAGTTCTTTCTCTTGGAGTGGATGGCATTTTTCGTCATGCGTTTCTTTGGAATTGTCTTGATCACAGTAGCTAAGTCTTTCACAGTTGATTATCATTAAAATATTGGTGTTACTGTGTACAGTGTTCTGGTTCTGCTCAGTTTACTTTTTATCAGTTCATATAAGACTTCTGTGGCTTTTCACAAACAATCCTGCTTATTATTTCTTTTAGCCTCATAGTATTCCATCACAATCTTATACCACAGCTTGTTTATCTACTCCCGGGTTGAGGGGCATCCTCTCAATTTCCATTTCTTTGCCACCGCAAAAAGAACTTCTATAAATATTTTTGTACAAGTAGATCCTTTTTTCCTTTACTTTAATCTCTTTGGGATGCAGAGCTAGTAGTGGTATCGCTAGGTCAAAGGGTTCGTGCAGTTTTCTATACCTTAGGGTGTGGTTCCAAATTGTTCTACAGAATGTTATTGCTCTCACTCTTACAGACTTGAATCGGTTCCATATATATCTTGGAGTGAGACCTTTATCAGCAAAATTTACTGCAAATTTTTTTTCCCCTTGTTACCTGTTTCCTTTCAAATTTTAGCTGCATTGGTGGTGTTTGCTCAAAAGCTCTTTAATTTTGCATAGTCAAAATTGTGGCTGTGGCTCTAAGAAGGTGTAGCATGCACAGCAGCCACACCCTAATAAAACAGTCTCAGCAGACAAGCTAAACCAGGTTGAGGGTAACTAACTGACAGACCTCAAACCCATCAATGAGTAAGGGGGGGGCTCCTACTCCAAGCGTGTGAAGACTTTCCTCTGATGCAATGGGCAAATGAAAGCAATTTGTTCCAATGGCCGTGAAGATGCCTGATATAGTCACTGTGGAATGCTTAGAGCTTGGTCAGACACTGAAGATGCCAAGGTCATCCACTGCATCCCGGGCCATCATCAGTCATCTTGACTTCTTTCTTGCCACTGGACTTTGATGACTCTGGAAGAGAGAGTGAGAGAAATGACTTTGCCCAGCTCTGCCTCACTTATATCCAACTCATGCTTGAGTGAAATGAACGAAGGGTGAAGAACAACAATAGAAATTGCCTATTTTACTTTCTGCAATCCTCTCTAGCCTTTGTTTAGTCAAGAACTCTTTCTCTAGCCCTAAATCTGACAAGTAGTTTCTTCCTTGCTCCTCTAATTTGTTTATGATGTCACTCTTTATGTCTAAGTCATATACCTATTTGGAGCTTATCTTGTGAGATGTTAATCTTTATGTAGTTTCTGCAGTACTACTTTCCAGTTTTCCCAACCATTTTTTTTATTTGAGTAGTGAGTTCCTGCCCCAGTAGCTGGGATCTTTCTTTAGATTTATCAAACTCGAGGCTTCTGTATTCATTTGCTTCTGCATATTCTGAACCTAATCATGTTCCAGTGACCCAGTACCAAATTGTTTTGGTGATGACTATTTTGTGGTGTAATTTGAGATCTGGTACTGCTAGGCTCCTTTCTTTTCCACTTTTTTTTCATTATTTCACTTGAGATTCTTAACCTTTTCTTCCTTCAGATGAATTTTTTTATTTTATTTTTTCTAAATCTGGAAAGTAATCCTTTGACACTTTGATCTGGCATTGAATAAGTACATTAATTTTAATGGTATTGCCATTTTTATTATATTGGCCCAGCTTCCCCAAAAGCAATGAATGCTTCTCCAGTTATTTAGCTCTGTCTTTTCTGCAGTGTTTTGTAGTTGTATTCCCAAAGTTCCTGTGTGTGTCTTGGTAGGTAGACTCTTAAGTATTTTGCATTTTCTGTAACTATTTTAAAGAGAACTTCTCTTTGTATCTCTTCTTTCTGAATGTTATTGGTAATGTGCAGAAATGTTGATGGTTTATGTGGGTTCATTTTCTGTCCTGAAGCTTTGCTAAAGTTATTCTTTCAATTAAATTTTTTTGACTCTAGGAATCTCTAAACACACTCATATCTTTTGCAAAAAACCCCATACAACACTAATTCTGTTTCTTCTGTGCCTATGCTTATTTCCGCAATTTCTTTTTCTTGTCTAGTAAATATAGCTAGCATTTTTAGTATTATATCCAATAATAGTGGTGAAATGGACATCCTTGCTTTGCCCATCATATTAAAAAGGCTACTAGTTTATCCTCTTTACAATGCCAGCTATTGTTTTTACATATAAACTACTTACTAAGTTATACAATGGTCCACTTATTACTATTTGTTTTGTTTTGTTTTTCTTTTTTGTGAGGCAGTTGGGGTTAAGTGACTTGCCCAAAGTCACACAGCTAGTAAATGTCAAGTGTCTGAGACTGGATTTGAACTCCGGTCCTCCTGACTCCAACATTTCCCTTCACTTACACTTTGTTCCAGCAGAATTGCCCTCCTGCAGATCTTCTTCACGGGCAATGATCCTTGTCCCCAGGGCCTGCCTTTGTATGGTTATTACCAGATGCCTGCAGTGCATTTCTCTCCAGGCTTCTGCTTCCTTCAAAGCTGAGCTCAGGTCCCCACTTCCTACAGAGGACTTTCTGATACTCATAGTTGCTAATTCTCCCCATAAACTCTTTGTTATTTTTTATTTATTTGGCATGTATTTTATATATCTTTATGCATATTATTTGTTCCCTGTACAATGTAAGCTCCTTGAGAATAATAGTGGTTTGAATCTTGCCTTTGTATACCTGGTTCCTGGCATAGCGCCTTGTACATAGAAGGTACACAGCTAGATTTAATGAGACTAATGGGGAATTGAGGGAGGCGTAAATAATGTGATTAACCCTAAAGTTTGGAACTTAGGTGACTAGGAAGATAAGGAAGTTGGGAAGTTTACTGGAGGAAAGGAGGGTATCATGAATTTCGCTTGGGACATAAATTTGAAATAATAGTAAGATGTTCAGGGAAAGATATATCTGTCAAAAACTGAGAAATTTTAGACCAGAGCTGTGAGGAAAGGTCAGAACTTAGAAATACAGATTTAGGACGCATTTGAATGACAGTGAGTAAGATTGTTAAGGAAGTATCAGTGAAAAGAGAAATTTTAAAGAGAACCTAAGACAGAACCTTGAGTTGACACCCATACTTAGGGGCAATGAAGGAGGAGGAGGAGGAGGAGAGGACCATAAAGTAGTTATGAGAGAGAGAGAGAGAGACTGAGACAGAGGCAGAGAAAGACAGACAGAGAGAAAAGGAAAAGCAGAAGAGGGCAGTGTCATAGAATTAAAGAGGAAAAGAGAGTATCAAGAAGAATGCTACAGAAAAGCCAAGAATATGGATTGAGAACAGGTCATTGGATTTGATAATTAGGTCATTGAGTACCTTGAAAAGAGTCGTTTCAATGAGGTTGTGGAAATTGAGAAGTAGTTAGTGAGGTATCATAGAATCATATATTTAGAGCTAGAAGGGACCTCAGAGGCCATTGAATCTGGTCCCTTCACTTTACAGATGAGGAAACTCCACAGACCAGTGGTGGGGAATCTGTGGCCTCAAGGCCACATGTGGCCTTCTGGGTCTTTGGGTGTGGCCTTTTGACTGAGGCTAAGTTTTACAGAGTAAATCCCTTTATTAAGGAGATGTGTTTTGTGAAGTTTGGATTCAGTCAAAGGGCCACACTTGAACACCTTGAGGGCCACGTGTGAGGGCCCTCTTGAGCACCTAGAGGGCCACCCCTGCCATAGATGCTAAATGACTTGCCCAGAGTCACACAATTAGGTAGTGTGGGAGTGTGGACATCAATCCAGGTTTTCCTGATTCCAGTCCTAGCACCACATATGCTGTACTCTGTTGTCTCTCAAAAATCTGATGGCAGCAGTTAGAAGTCAAGGCAGCAAATAAATTACTCTTTCTAAAAGTTAGACAGTTAAGGGTAGAGGAGAGACAGTACCAGTAGTTTAAAGGGAAGGTTTTTCTTATAAAAAGAACTGAAAGGGTTTATAAAGTAGAAGAGAAGGAGCCAGTAAAAGAGGGAGAAGTTGAAGATGGGGATGTGAAACAGATATTATGAAGGAAAAATTTATAAGACAGTGATTACAGGTGGGGTATAAGAGAGGGAGTAATCAAAGATAACTAGAATTTCAAGCAAGAGAGAGAGACTTGGAAAAATATAGTACCATTAACAGAAATAATGGAAGCCAGGATATAGGGGAGTTTCAAGTGAGTGTTTGTGAGATTCTTTAGGTAGGGGTGGAGTAAGAGGAGTGAAACTGGGGAGGAGAAGAAAGTTAGGGGAGTGTTTAAGGTAATTAGCATCAAGCATATTTTTACTGCCTTCTTTATTTCTTTTGAGAGTTCTGAGTTATCCAAGACTGTCTACTTTCCCTTATCCCCTCTACTGATTTCATTTGCCAAGTCTTCAGTTCTCCTTCTGTAACATCCCTTACATATGAAACCTTCTCTTCTCTCACATGACCAGCATTCTAGTTCAAGCCTTCACCACCTCTCATCTGGACTCTTTCAGCATTCTCTTAATTGGGCTCCCTGCCTCTAAATACCTTCCCTCTCCAATCCATCCTCCACACAGCTGCCAAATGGCTGTTCTCGAAACAGAGACCTGACTATATCACCACTCTGAGGAATAATCTTCCCTATAGCGTCTAAAGTAAACACAAACTCCTTGGGACGGCATTTGAAACTCTTCACAGTCTGATTTCAGTCTGTCTTGACTGATTTCACATTACTTCCTCCCACGTAGCTGATTGCCAACCAAAATAGCCTGCTTGTTCATCCCTGAAGGAGACATTGTTTCTTTCCTCCGTGCCTTTGCAAAGACTACCTGTCATGCCTATTCTCCCTCTTCCCCTCTGCCTCTTAGAACCCCTAGTTCCCTTTAAGTCTTAGCTCAAGTGGCCCTTCCCTGTCCCCTCTCCCCTTAATGGTTAGTTCTTCCTTCAGAATCACTCTGTATATATTTTGTAAAGACAACTGAACACCTGTGTTCTTTTCCCTTAGTGAAAATTGTCTTGTTTGTACTCCGAGCACTTAGCACAGGGCCTGCGACACAGTAGAGTAGGCCCTTGATAAGTGCTTATGGAATTAAATTGAACCAAATTTTTACTGCTCTATATTCATTAAAACTTATGATTTGGTGAAAACTGCCCTGGATTTGGAATCAGAGGACTTTAGTGTGAATTCCATCTGTGTGACCTTGAACAAGTCACTTAATAACCTCATTGGGTTTCAGTTTCCTCTCCTATAAAAGGAGGGTGCTGGACTCAATGACCTCAAATATACTTTCCAGCTCTAAATTTATGATCCTGTTCTTTTCCTCTTACTAAACTTTGTAACAGAGGGAAACAAGCCCAACTCAAGTATCCCCATGCTTTCAGAAACATTGATTGGGCTGTCAAGTTAGTTTCCTAACAGTCTAAATTTCATCTTGGTGTATAGAAATCTTTTTGCATCTGCTCAACGAAATGAGACGTGGTGATACCTCAAAGACAAAGCCAGTAATTAAAAGAAAAAAATTCTCTTATTTTCTGTGAATTTGAGAATTCTTCCTGGATTACTAATTTCTTTGACTATCTTCTTGCAGTGTTTCAAGATTAATTGTTCAGGGCTTTGTTCGCTCCCTCATCAGTCAGTGGCCAGCTTCCTACTCCATCCCTATTTAGGCTGAAGTGTTTTCATATCACCTTGGCTTTTAGAGACTGATAAATTGCCAAAGAGCTGTCAATCAGCTCTGGGCAGGCTTCTTTCTATTTTCTTAAAAAAGATATTATTAGCCCCCAAGAAATAATCATTCTCAACAGGGATGCTGCAAAGCATATGAAGTGCTCAGGGAGTTGGCCACTCTATAGAATTATTAACCATCAGAGTGACTAAATACATAGGGCAGGTACCAGGAACATGGCATGGGAACTGCAAGAAGAGGAAAAAAAAAACTTGTTTTGGAGACCTGGAACTAGAGGAATCTTTGTGGCTGACAGCCACAAGGCATTGGGGAAAGGAGAAGCTAAAAAGAGAAAAAGGAAAAAAAAAAAACATTAGAAGCCCAGTCCTTTGCCCACAGCTGGGCTGAAGTGCAAACCATATATCTGTCTCACATGAAAGTGAGCTTTTAAAATCCTGATTTGTCTCATTCCAATAAGCAGGTAAAGTTCCTTGCCGGCCTGGAACAGCCAAGTACTGTAAGCCCTAAACAATACGGCTCCTTTAAAGGGGACTCACCTTAAAACTTTTACCGCAATTTTCCAGGTCTCTTAATTTATGATGTGTTCCTTATTTTATTACCTTGTCTACATTTTAGGTATCTCAGCTTCACATATGAGTGGTGAAAGGTTAAAAGGTGTGCCTCAAAGCTCTCTGCCATGTAGCCAGGACATATCAATGCTTGCTACAGTTTGAAAGACTTTTTTCAAAATCAGAAAATAAAATTAAAGGTGTTTATTTCCTCTATTACTGAATCGTCCATGTGAAATCCCACATTCACAGTTTAAGAGGTTTTATAATAAACATTGACTTTCCTCCCTCTCTGGGAAGGGAGGCATGTGTGTGCCTGGGAAATACCACTGCTCAAGGAACGCAGTTCTCGTAAAAGGCCTAGTTGGTTTTCCATTTTAAATCCAGAGTTTAAGAGCTTTATTATTCTGAAATGAAACCTCTGCTGCCTATATGAGGAGAAGATAAAGCGGTGGACTATGGAGGTGAGAAAACTGGAGCTCCCCATTCTTCCCTCGCCTGGCTGGTCAAAGTGCATTGAAAGGAAGGAGCTTTTAGTGGGAAATAATCATTTGCAGGTCTGTTTTAGAAGTTATCTGATAGGCTTCCCAAATGCCATGTAAAATGCTTTGTCCCCAGGAATTGATTCATCCACAGACAGGAAATAAAGTGAGCTCTTAAGATCAACAAGGTAACTGGGTGCATGGAGAGAGTAGGAATTTTGATGAGACCAGATCCTTCCAGGTAAGTTAGTATACGGTCACTATGCTTTAGGGGCCCCAAGAGGCCTTGAAGATTTTTCAAGTTGGTGGAATAACAACAGTATGTTGAAGTAATGCTATTTAGCCAGCCTTTCAATGAGTCTGTACATTAGTTATACAAAGGAATGAAGGCACGTAGAGGCAACTAAATGGTACAGCACTGGGCCTGGAGTCAGGAAGACTTGAATTCAGATACCTGTGTGACCTTGAGCAAGTCACTTAACCTCTGTTTGCCTTAGTTTTCTCAACTGGAAAATGGGGAAAATAATAGCAATTACCTTGCAGGATTGTTGTGAGGATCAAATGGGATGATAATTGTAAAGTACTTAGCATAGTGCCTCATACATAGTAGGTGCTATACAAATGCTAGCTATTATTATCATTATAAATAAAACATTTATTCAACACTTACAGTGTGCCAAGCACTGTGCTAAGTGCAAAAGATACAACAGAAAAGTGAGGTGGTCCCTGCTCTTAAGAAACCGCTACTCTAATGAGGGAAACTACTCATAAGCAAGATTTTAGCTGCTCATCAGGAGGAAAAATCCCACACCCCCATAGGGTGCAGCAGCAAAGCGCATGGTAACGCCTCTCCTTTAATGTCATTTCCATTGATGAAACCCTATCAGTTTCTGATGCTGAGCTATTTGACAATGCTTAAGACTTTGGTGGCAAGAACTTTCTTTTCTGGATCTTCAGTAGCTGTGGCTGTGGCCACAGGAGCAGTGCCCAGGCTACAGTCTAGAGAGGTTGCTTCTCAGGATGATGGCTGAGGGCACTGGGCCAAAGCAGTGCTAGTCCTGAGGCTCTTGGGCTCGGGTCCTGGGCTGTCTCCATCAGGTTCATAGGGGAGATGATGCTAAATATTAATAGAAAGAGTTTCCCCCTCCGTGAAGGGCTCTTCCAGGCTATCTTCCACCCTTCCATGAAGTTATTTAGTCCTGTTAGTGTCATGACCTGACATCCTGTATACTTAACGTATCACAGATTGTAAACCCATTTGAATAGCCTTTTTGAACCACGTTCAGCAAGATCAGGCCTGCCCTAAATTGTAGAACAAACTGCCAAGTCAAATGGAAAGGACTTTGGGATTGGATTTTTTGTTGGGAAGAGGGAAGAGTGAGTCTCCCTATCTCACCCAGTATGGAAATACAGAGGCTACTTATGGGTGCAGTCCTATCACCGATCAGCACAGGAGCCATGACTTGCTCCATTTCTGACCTGGGCCAGTTCTCCCCTCCTTAGCAACCCAGTGGCTCCCTGTTCCTGAGGTCTTAACCATATTAATACCAGATTTGGTGTGGAAGCCAAATTAGCCTAGCCCACTGTAGTTCAAAACTCCCAAACTCAAGAGCCCCTCAAGCCTCTGCCAAGCATACCCAACTGGCATTGCTTGTTTGTTTGTTTGTTTGTTTTATTCATTTATTTATTCATTCATTCATTTATTTATTGTATTTATTTAATATTTTATTTTTCCCCAGTTACATGTAAAAACTATTTTTGACATTTGTTTTTAAAACTTTGAGTTCCAAATTCTCTTTTTTCCTCCCTTCCCACCTCCCCCCCCAATTGAGAAGGCAAGCAATTCAATATAGGTTATACATGAGTAGTTATGCAAAACATATCCATAATAGTCTTGTTATGACAGAAAACATAGAGAAAAACTCAAGAAAAATAAAGTAAAAAAAAAAGTATGCTTCAATCTGTATTCAGACACCATCAGTTCTTCCTCTGGGGATGGATAGCATTTTTCATCATAAGTCCTTCAGAGTTGTCTTGTATTGTTGTATTGCTGAGAATAGCTAAGTCATTTTACAGCTGATCATCTTACAATTATGACTGTCTCTTTGTACACAGTACCTTTCACTTTGCCTCAGTATGTGTAAGTTTTTCCAGGTTTTTCTGAGAGCACTGGCCTCATCATTTCTTGTAGTACAATAGTGTTCCATCATTACCACATACCACAACTTGTTCAGCCATTCACCAATTGATTCCTCAGTTTCTAATTCTTTACCTCCAGAAAAGAGCTGCTATAAATATTTTTGTAAATCTAGCTCCTTTTCCTTTTTGTTTTTTATTTCTTTTGAAATGCAGACCTAGTATGGTATTGCTAGGTCAAAGGGTATGTCTGATTTTATAGCGCTGTGGGTATAGTTCCACATTGCTCCACAAAATGGTTGAATCAGTTCACAACTCCACCAACAGTGCATTAATATCTCATTTTTCCCACGTGGGATTGCTTATTTTAACAATTAATTAGTTAAGGTCTCGTTCCTTAAAAGTCATCCTCTGCTACCTCATCATAGCACAGAGGTGACCCTGGGCTCTTGAAGACTGTACTATCAGAGTACAGACACCAGACAGTATGTCCTACCAAGATGGAAAAACTTATGAGGATGGTTTCACAACACCTTGCTTGTCTGAGAATTCTCCTAGCCAAATGCTGAGATTTACCACTAGTGATGAATTCTTTACCCATGGCAATATAGAAAACATGGACGTATAAAATGGCTCTTGTGCTGAGCCCTTCCCCTTCTTTAGGGAGATGGCAGAGTGGTGGATGAAAGAGGTGCGGAGAGTGGTAAGAATCATACACTTTTCAGACTGTTTATAAACATTAAACATAAATATTGGTACTCTAATCTTTGCCCAAAGACCAGTGAATTAACAGACTGCTCAAGGAGCTGGAACAATACTGATATTCCATAAAATAATAAAAGACAGAGGAATTTCTCCAGAGTATTTAGAGATCTTTTATGGAGAACTTCTATAAAGCCCTGCCTAAAGATTGCACAGGATGAGAAAATTTAGATGAGTTGCAATCTGTCACAGAGGAGACAGTGCTCCCATCTGTAAGATCAGATTGATTGGAGCAGATATATTTAGCATCAATAATGCAATGATGGTCTGTCACTCTTTGCAGATGATATGATGTTATACTTAGAAAATCCTAGAGAATCAATTAAAAAATTACTTGAAATTAGTAACAACTATAGCAGATTTGCAGGATACAAAGTAAACCCACATAAATCATCAGCATTTCTATATATTACCAACAAAGTCCAGCAGCAAGAGATAGAGAAATTTCATTTAAAATAATTGTAGACAACATAAAATACACAGGAGTCTACCTGCAAAGATAAACCCAGGAACTATATGAGCACAACTATAAAAAATTTTTCACCCAAATAAAGTTAGATCTAAACAATTGGAAAAATATAAATTGCTCATGGGAAGGTCAAGCCAATATAGTAAAAATGACAATTCTACGTAAATCAATCCATTTATCCAGTGCCATACCAATCAAACTATCAAAATTATTTTATAGAACTAGAAAAAAATAACAACAAAATTCATCTGGAAGAACAAAAACTCAAGGATATCAAGGGAATCAATGAAAAAGAATGTGGTCTAGCCGTACCAGATCCCAAAATGTATAATGAAGCAGTAATTATCAAAACAATCTAGTATTGGCAAAGAAACAGAGTGTGGATCAATGGAATAGAGTAGGTACAAATTACATTATAGTAAATGACCGTAGTAATCTAGTATATGATAAACCCAAAGATTCAAGCTTCTGGAACAGACACTCATTAACTCATTATTTGACAAAAACTGCTGGAAAATTGGAAAACAGCATGGCAGAAAATAGGTGTAGAACAGCATCTAACACTGTATACCAAGATAAGGTCAAAATGGGTACATGGTTTTCACATAAATGGCGATACCATAAGCAAATTAAGAGAGCATGGAATAGTTTATCTGTCAGATTTATGGATAAAGGAATTTAGGACCAAAGAAGATGTATAGAGAGTATTACAAAATGTAAAATAGATACTTTTGATTGTAAAAAATTAAAAAGTCTTTGTACAAATAAAACCAACGCAGCCAAAATTATAAGGAAAGCAGAAAACTGGGGGGAATTTTTTGCAACAAGTATCTCTGTTAAAGGCCTCATTTCTCAAATACATGGAGAACAGAATCAACTTAATAAAACTACAAGTCATTTCCCAATTGATAAATGGTCAAAGGATATAAACAGGCAGTTTTCAGACAAAGAAATCAAAGCTATCTATATGAAAACATGCTCTAAATTACTGTTGATCAGAGAAATGCAAATTAATTCTGAGTTCCTCACACCTATCAGAGTGGCTAATGTGACAAAAAAAGGAAAATGTTGGATGTTAGAGGAGATATGGGAAAACTGGGACACTAATGCACTGTTAGTGGAGTTGTGAACTGATCCAACCATTCTGGAGAGCAATTTGGAAGTATGCCCAAAAGGCTATAAAACTATGCATATCCTTTGGTCCAGCTATACCACTGCTAGGTCTATATCCAAAAAAGGGGAAAGGACCTATTTGTAGAGAAATATTTATAGAAGCTCTTTTTGTGGTGGCTAAGAATTGGAAATCAAAGGGATGCCCATCAGTTGGGAAATGGCTAAACAAGCTATGGTATGTGATTGTAATTTAATTTTATTGTGCTATAAGAAATAACAAGCCGGATGGTGTCAGAAAAACCTGGAAAGACTTGCATGAACTGATACACAGTGAAGTAAACAGAACCAGGAGAACATTGTACACAGTAACAGCAATATTGTTTGATTAAGAATTGTGAATGACTTAGCTATTCTCAAAAATACAATGATCCAAGATAATCCCAAAGGACTAATGATGAAGCACACTATCTGCCTCCAGAGAAAGAACTGATATTGGCTGAATACAGACTGAAGCATGATATTTTTCACTTTCTTTCATTTTTTTTCCTTTTATTTGAATCTTCTTATACAAAATGACTAATGAGGAAATGTCTTATATAATTGCACATGTGTTACCTATATCTGATTACTTACCATTGCAAGAAGGAGGTAGGGGAAAGAGAGAAGGAAGGATAGAATTTGGAAGTCAAAACTTTAAATAAAAATGTTTTTGAAATTGGAAAAAAATAAAGAAAAAAGATTTTTCTCAAAGTAACAAATACAAATAATACAGTGTTAGTTATAAAAGAATCTCAGTGGACTGGAAAAAAAAATCATATCCCAAAGTGACTCGCACCAAAAAAAAAAAAAGTGACTTATAAGTTGAACAGGATCTATGTCCATCATTTTTACTATTTCTTTATGTCATTGATATTCTTCTAGTCACATATTGTACCATTATTTTCAGCTATTTCTCTTATAAAATTTGTGTGGTAGAGGTCCCAGGCAACATTTTATAGTTGGGAAAGTTGAGGTAGTGAGCATGAAAGTGCATTTGCCTTAAACCTCATTGTAAAACTTGAACAGAAATGGAATGAGAGAGTCAAAGGTTACAGAATTTAGATCTTGAAGGGACCTTAATGATTAATTAGTCTCATTCTCACATTTTATAGGAGAGAAAACTGAGGCCCAGAGAAAGCAAGTGACTTGTTGAAGGTTACATGATCATATGGGTAGAAAACAGCAAAAACCTAGATTTAAGCCCAAATGCTTTGACTCCAAATCCGTTGATCTTTCCATTACACCATGCTGCCTCTCTCCAAGAGTACTCTGCCCCAGAATGCTCATTTGTGTCTGGCTCTTCCCTTTGGCTCTTGTTGACATAGGATCCTCACAAATGGCTTTCCCTCCTCTAGCTCAATATTCCTTGGAAAAGACCTCTTTCCAGCTGCTGATTAGCACAACTTCTCCCCAGGGAAGATGGGGTCTTTAAGATGGGTTGGGGGAGGAGAAAGGTTAGAAAGATGTCTTACCCATAACTCTAAATCCCTTTGCTTTGGAGAGTTCATTGACGTGGTAGGTTTTAACAGCTCCTTAGGAGCCATTATGGTTGATCATGTTGAGGCCCACTTGAGAACACTTAATTTGTAGATCATTGACACGATGGGCTGTTCAGCTCTTCCAGACCTTTCTGATAACACAGCTGCCTTCCACTTATGAGAAGCCATGGGAAAAATGTTATATAGAATAGCCCTAGAGCTTCCTTAGAGTTGTTCCTCCAAAAGAAATAACTGGAATTTTGAGAGTATTAAAATAAAGTACACACACACACACACACACACACACACACATACTCAAATACTCACACCCTTCCATATTAAATAGATCCCTGAGTGCTAACTATACTTTCCCCCTCTTTTAATCTCTTTATTTTTGAGGTTGGACTTTCTTGTTGGTGTGATGGACAAACGCAATTATCACATCCAGGGCCTAAAACCTTTTCATTTGGAAATGTAATGGAGATCAAGTAGTTTCATATGGAACCAGTTCCCCCTTGCCTCCTTCCCCTGAAGAGTGAAGGAAATATCTCTAATATATGCTTAAATACCTGATAGATTAAACCTGCAGATAGGTTGGTGGATTAAGGAATAAGCACAAAAGGCTCATGTTTTCAGCTGTCTGTCCCATTTTCATGTTCCCACTCCCCCTCAGTATTCTGAATTTACCATATTAGTCCTAATCTAATATTTCACTCTTTAATTTTTTAAACATTTTGGCTGTACTTGATTCCCAGATTCTATTATATTATCTCTATTAACATCTCTGTATGCATAAGGGGGCATTCATTAGGGCTGGACTGAGGCAAAACTGCCAAGAGACCAGACCCCATTCTTGGAGCAGAGAATGAAGGAGACCTTGGAATCCAAGGTCCCAGCCTGAAGAGCAGAATAAATTGGAAGATCCCTTTGAGGCACAAAGATTTATTGAAGAGACACGAGTCGAATTTCATATGTAGTGGGCTTATTTTCCAATACATGCCATTAGCATAGAATGTAGAATATAGAATTTTAAAACTGGAAGGGACTTTTGGGATTGCTTAGTCCAATCGCTTTCTTTTACAGATTAGGAAACTCAATCCCAGAGAAGTTAATTAACTTGCTCAGGGATAAAAAGATAGTTACCTGACCTGCGACTGGAACCCGGTCTCCTGACCTCTTGTCCAAGTCTTTTTTCTCTGTACTTAGCTTCCATCTCATTTTTTGGTCAAGAATATCAGCGGTACAGTATCACAGAATGTTAGAAGTGGAAGGGACATTTGAAATCATGTAGTTTAAACCTCTCACATTACATACGAGGAAAAAGAGGCACTGAGGGGTAAAACGATGTACAAAAGCTTTAAATGGCAGAGCAGAGTTTGAATGCCAGGTCTTCTGACTCTAAGCCCAGGGTTCTTTTCCACTATCATCACAAGGCCTCTTGTTTAATTTTCTTCTGTCATGTCAAAACTACTCTTCTGAAAGAATTTGCACCTTTAAAAAGGTGACTTTTCCCGACTATGCCAGAACTTTTTGAATTGCAAAGGGTTTGATATCCTTAGTTTGATCCTTTATTTAAAGCATTTTTTTGGTATTTTTTTTTAGGCAATTGGGGTTAAGTGACTTGCCCAGGGTCACTCAGCTAGTAAGTATCAAGTTTGGTCTGAGGCCAGATTTGAACTCAGGTCCTCCCGACTTCAGGGCCGGTGCTCTATCCACTGTGCCACCTAGCTGCCCCTTGATCCTTTATTTAGCAGAGAAATGATTTAGGTAAAGTTTGGTAAGTTGTATGTATTCAATTCATTGTTGTTGTTTAGTTGTTTCTTAGCCATATCTAACTCTTTATGACCTGATTTGGGGTTTTCTTGGCAGAGATATGGGAGTGGTTTGCCGTTTCCTTCTCCAGCTTATTTTACAGATGCAGAAACCAAGGCACACAGAGTTAAGGGACTTGCCAAAGGTCACACAGCCAGGAAGTGTCTGAGGTCAGATTTGAGCTCAGGAAGATGTCTTCTGACTCCACACCCATCACTCTATCCACTGCCCCACCTAGCTGCCCCATTCAGTTCCATAAATAAACATTTATAAAACACCTGCTGTGGACATGTCAGCATCTACTTGTGCTTGCCTCCAGAATTCCCTACTTGAGTCCTTTACTAATAGCTCTCCAGCTGTTTATAATTCGTGTGTCTTTTGTAGTGCAATTACAGTCTTCATTCTAAATAATGGACAGAGGAGAATTAAAATATACTCAGCTATGAATGTCACTGCCTCAGTGTAATATGGGGGAAGAGAAGTCAGTTAGGGAAAAGAAGGAGGCCATGTAAGAGACTGGCAAAGGGTTGAAGCACCAAAGTACAAAGAATCCTGGGGTATTAGAGCTAGAAGGGACCTTAAAGATCATCAGGCACCATTTTACAAAGTAGGAAACTGAAGTCCAGAGAAAGGAAAGGATTTGCCTAAGTTCATACCTCTAATTGGTGGCAAACCTCCTGACTTCCTCGGTAGTACTGTTTTTGCTATGACAGCCAACATGTTTATGATGCACCACAATCATAGTCAACCAGAAAATTTGGCAAGCAGGCCTACCCTACAAACTGCATAGCTATCCAGTGTCTTATTGTCTGTCTCTGATTATAGAAATGCTGGCACCAACTGTCTGAGGGAGGAAGGCCAGTTTCTCTGATACAGACGTAATGTCAGAAGTCTTAAATGACCCTCCTGAAGGTCCATTTGTTGTCTTCTGGCTATATTAATAAATTTCTCAACCTCCCCATTAATAATCCACCTAGAAAGTTGGGAGGGATACTTGACATAGTAAAGGTGGAGTGTGAACAGAATGGAAACCTGGGGAGCTGGCTTCCTTTTCTTACTGTTTTTTCTTTGCACCCAGTAAAAGGGAGGCCAGATGCTTATTAGAGGTTGCACAAGTGACTCTACATGCCCCAATGAGCCTCTCAGATTCTAAGTTCCCAGAGGTCAGGAATTGATATTTCATATTGTACTTTGTTCATCTCTTAGCAGTTGCTAGTATTTGCTTAATTATTTATAATAGTTAGTTGATTTTTATGGAAAGGATAGATGACAGGAAACACATGTTCATATATCTCTTCAGTTTCTCCCAAAGGATCAGTTCAAGATTTGGAACAGGTTCCGAACCAAGAAAGAGACAAGAATCGCAACAAATGCAGTGGAGAGATCCTAGGGCCAGGTACCAGGGGAAGGGCTCTTCATCAATGTAGGGTAGTCAAATTGCCACCATTTTGCAAGCAGCTGGTATAGACCAGTCTTTTGTCTGTAAGTTTTATCTAAGCTATCGATGACAAAAGTCAAGGAATATGTACTTCCTGATTCTGAACATTTTATGCAGATAAAATGATTATATCACTTAGTGTTGTATCTCACACATCTACAGGAAGTAATTCTTTGTATCTAACCAAAATCTCTGCTGCCTCAGTTTGTCTTTTTTTCTACTGACTCTGGCCATGATCCTGATGGAGAACAGTTAATTGATTGCATGTCTCAACCTCCATGATCCCTATTTACATTTGGTGCCAGAAGTTGGAGTATTGTGAGCTAAGTATTTTTAGCTTCAGTCTTTTTCTCCTTGTGGTCTAATATAGCATTGGGGCAGGGGAAAGGGGGAGGGAAGGGGTATCATTGTAGCTAACTCTACTTTCAACTGGAGCCAAAGACAGTTCAGCCAGTCCATATTATAAGAAAATAGATGACCTGCCACTCATTCTCAGTGGTAAAGGCCAGCTCCAGAAAATCTTTTATTTACACAAGATGCAATGGTTTAGGCTATTTAATATAAATTCCTTTTTATTATCATTAATAATAATAAAAATAAAACTAGCATCCCTTTAAATTTGGCTGATTCAAATAGGATTACTGCAAAGAAGAGGATAAGTTTTAGCTTTGAATTCCAAATGTAACTAAAAGAGGAAGCAATTGTTTATATGGCAAAACCTTGTTGATTCATAACTGGATATTAGGTGTACTTGAATTGATGAAAGTCACAATGATGGACTGTCCTTAAAAATGGTAAATCTGTTTCATTTAAGTATAATCATCTTCTCCTAAAGTTCTACTCCAGTGATGCCTCTTGGCATGGAGTTGACCCTGGGTTCTTGAAAGGCATGCCAGCAGAGTATAAACTCTGGAAGGTCTTGCCAAAGTGAAAAGTCTTCAAGTACAAGCCGCATGATGGACTGCATTCTGTTGTCCAAGGACCAGATGAAGCAGGTTGACTGCAAGGGGATGATATTTGATATGCATGGGTAAAAGCAATACTAATACGAATGGATCCTTGAAGAATGGTCATCTACACCAAAGTCAGAGGAAATGTTTCCAAATTGAAATTGGTCATATGTGTTAATAAATGGATAAGTCGTTTGTGGTTACGACCCATTTTGCAAGGAAACAGTTAATTTGTCTGAGACTTTAAAGAGAATTTGAGCTCCTAAGTGAGTTAAACATGCCTACTATCATCTGAGATAAACATTGACTTTGCTCAATAAGGTCATTTTTCATAAATAATGCAAATGTGAACTTGAGTTCAGACAAGAAGATCACAAATTCCAAATTAATGGGATCTAAAATGAAGAAGAGTCTTGTATTAGGATAGTCAGTGTTTCACAATTATCTTTGCCGTGTCCATCCAATCATTTGCTTAATGAAGTTTTAAAAACTGAGCAGCTATGTGTAAAATGAAGTGATATATAATGGAAGGACTTTGAAAAGGTAAAAAACACACTCTATGCATACAAGTACAGGGTGTCCCAAAAGTCTTAGTGCAGCTTTAATAGCTCTTAAAGGCTAACTGTGATGGTTCTTCCCCATTCACCTCCTACAGTGGTCCAGAAAGACAAAGCCCCTCATTTCTAGGTCCTTGAAGCTAACTCTGCATCTTTTCACTTATGCTTTACTTAAGGTCAAAACCAGGGGATGACTGAAACCAATGATAATAATATGAAGGTATTGCTAGTTAACAAATGTGACTATTCCCATACTGAAGTTGGACAGGGATTGTTTTAGCAAAAAGAAAAAAAAAAGCTTAAAATTTAAATAGGCTCTTAAGGCTTAAAACTGCACTAAGACTTTTGGGACACTCTGCATTATTACTATTATTTCATTAATTATGTAGAGATTACTGATTCTTTTTTGGAAATTATATGATATCAGGTGAAAAACCAACCAACCTTACACAATGTAATAATCTTCCAAGAAATGTGTTGCTAAAAGTGACCCACTGTTATTCACTCTATCCAGTGAAGTTCTGGAGGTTTGAACCTCCTGAACCTTTCTTTGAAGAAAGTATCCCGCTATTTGGACACTTAGTGCCTGAGGAAAGACATACCCTAACCCTCCCCGTTTCTGTTTGCGCTGCTCGCATCCAAGTTCAAAGGACTAGTGGCAAGACTTGGCCTGGGGTAGCCATGCTGGGATGTCTCCAACCCTAGGGCAAAACCAGCTAAATGGAAATTATTAAAATATCCCGAGGAAGCAGCTAATAAATAAGAAGTGACAGGCATTACATATTAGGGGATTATTGCATGTGCTGGCTGCCCTGCAAGGCACATCCTGAAGGTCAAATGCACCTAATAATTCCCCTGAAATTTGCTGTCTGACGTACTGTTGATACAAAAAGAAACCTTCTCTGTTCAGTGAGGCATAGGAGAAAGAGTAATGTCCTGTTTTGAAGCAGATTTGGTGTGGGACTGACCATTTTTGTTGGAAGTCTAGCAAAGCCTTCATGCTACTGACTTTGGTGTCAGTCACACCCTGGTTCTGACCTTAGGTAAATGGAAGAGCTGCAGTATTAGCTTCAGGGACCTAGAACTAAAGAACTCTAGATTTATCTTCCTTGACCTTGTCTTGGCAGAATGGGGATGGGAATGGTCATCATACTTCAGTCTGGCTTCTGACTGGGTATATTCACCACCTGGGTGCTTTCTTGTTCTTATTCTGGGAAGAAAGCACTATCTGAGACGGGCATGGGAGATAGCCCTTAATACAACGTTAATTGGATGCAGAAGTCATTTTAGTGTAGCTGTACTAAACAATTCCACCAACACACCACCCAGGTCTCTGTGCAGTGCAAATTAATTGAGCAAAAGAAGTGACTTACATATAGTTTACACTTCTTTTCTTATTAGGATCAGAAAGAACAGTTAGACAAAGATTGTTTCAGCAAAAAGAAAAAAGCATATGTTACTTATTGTGTTCGGTGAATGTTTTTATGAGAAAAGGGGATGCTGCATCATTAATAACTCTGCCATGCCACACCAGTTCTGGTAGGCCTGATAGATTAAACATGAACCCTCTCTCATTATTCAGGCAGCCGTAGAATATTGGCTGCCTCTCCTGCCTGATATGTATTCCATGCACAGTCAAGCTACTGAATTGACATCTTCTTTTAAAATTGTTTGGCTGTAATAAATATAAAACTTTCACCACTGATGTAAAGCATTGCTGGTTGGCATCATTTCCTACCCCCTTTTAATTATTCTTGACACTGTGGAGAAACATCTAATATAAATCTGTAATGTGCACTGATGACAAACTACACGGTTGGAGGACCATGTAATCTCTCCACAATTAATTAAAGTGCATAGAGTTGTTTTTTTTTTTTTTCCAAGCAGCCAGATGCCACTGACTGGCTCAAATAACACTGCTGTCAACTGTAAAAAATTAAGATCCAAACCATAAGAAAGGTACTTAGATAAAGAAACCAGATGCTGGTCTATTCTTGATACCACTGCATACAATCTTTGTATAAGCCACTATTGTTCAGCATCTGAAGTTCCACAGACTTAATTACTCACTTAACTTGGCAAGTCTGTCAGCAATTTATTTCCATAAGTATCAGTCAATTTTGTAAATCCTTTATTTAAAAAAATCGAATGGTGCCAATCAGCAAGGGGAAAAAAGTGGAGCATTTGAGGACCCATTGATGAAGAGAAGAGTTGGCCACTGTTTATGTTAGTAACACATGCTTGTGTTTATTGGCGGGCGTGTGTGGTCACTCAGAGAGGGGAAAATGTGCTGTTCTCCTGTCAGACTGATCTAACACCTGGAATTGATCAAAAGCAAATTAATTTTCATTTTCAATTAGGAATACAATTAAATCTAAAAGTGGTAAGGAAAATAGCTGCAGTGTTTACACACCATTAATGTGGTAGGTGGGGTTTGGGGAACACCAGGTGAAATGAAATACATGTCTCTGTAGCTTTACATTTAATTCATTAACACATTAAAGCCAGCTTTCTGATCTTTACCTCTGCCAGAAGTTCCCATCACCTGCAGAGGGCCCTCCCTACCCATGGACAGTATTTAGGCAGGCTAGAGCCGGGGAAATAGAGGGAACCAGGTCAGGAATATATTCTCTGAGATATATAAGCCTATAACCTGTCCTGTTGCTCTAAGGGCTATTTCCCCAGAGTTGTTCTATTGTTGGATAAAGAAAATTGTGGGCTTTAAGAGAAAGCCTAAATTAGAACATAGGAACTGGACTTTACATTCTATCTCTGGCTTTCTGGCCTTCACTGTCAAAACATTACTTGACAAAATGATACCCCCTCCCCCCATCTCAGACCCTCAACCCAAGATATTAAGCAACCGTGAAAACAGTCACTGGATCTCAGCTATTTTCACCTGACTTTTCTTTGCATCCAGTCGCTGCTTTTTGTGAAGGTCACTGAGTAGGTTCTGTGTGGCAGACAAGATTCTTCATGGTAGTCTGGAGAACAGTCTACCCTGTGTATTTATCACCAAGGGTGGTTGTTGGATTTTAAGGAAAGCCAATGATTTGCCAATTATGATTACTCCTAATCCAGAGGTGAAATCCACAGATGTTAAATGACATCGGTTCCTTGTAGTGACATTGAGGTTTCGGTTTGGTTGGGTACGGTTTAGAAATAAATGTGGTGTTTGGAAATAAAAAACACACATTCCCACTGCTTCACACAGATCTCTTCCAGAACAGCCACTTTTGGCTTGCTATTAGCCTTTTGAAGCACCCTGATGAGAACCTGATAACCATCTGTCTCAGAGATCAGTTTCCCTATGAATAAGAATACTGGGTGATAAATATTTTGTCATATAAATAACAATAAAAAGCATTTTTTAAAACAGCATACATCTTTCCTGGGATACTCAGGATTAGGAGGAAGAGAAGGCTCTGGTTCTAGATCATAAAAAGATAGCTTCCTATTGTCCTCAAATCCCCAGTCCTCCAGTTGACATTTTACTTTATACCGCTTCTCCTAGTTCCAATGTACAGGTTTACATTTCCTCCCTGCATAGTATCTGTGCTTTTAAAGAAGATTTTATTACTCTTACTACAGTGGAATTTCTCTTCTTACTAGACAGTTGGCATGAACACAGCCTGAAACCACAATGGAGTTGTGAACATACCCAGATCAGGTTTTTTTCCCCTCTTTAAACTTTCTACTTTGCTTTTCTTAGCAAAAAAAACACTTAATTGACAAAACTCTAAACTTTCTGATTTAATGTTGGTACAGATAGAAAAAAAATAAAAATAAAAATAGCAGTCAACATGAAGTGTCAGGAACTTCTTCATGTGGAAATTTCCAATTCATACATACCCTTAAAAGCAGTTATCCTTTAGTAGGTAGACATCCTCAAGTCTGTGATTGTGTAGGATTTCTTTTTTCCTTCCTAAAAGGAAATTATTGTCACTGTTGTTCACTTAAAAATGTTCTCACTTTGTGTTCTGAAAAGTCTTCCCATTAGGTCTCTCAGTTGCTAATCAATGTGTACAAAATAAAATGAAAATGATTGCATCAGAAAAACCTGTTGACTGCCATGAATGAATCTCACAGGACCTGGAGAAAATGACTTTCCCCCGCATCCCTATGTGTTTGGGAAACTTTAATAGCTGTGTGTTCTCATCCTTTTTGATATATTGTAACCCCTCTCTCGTCTTGTAAGATTCTTATGAATGTCTGCATAAATCCTCTGTAGAGGAACTCTCCAGTGTAGTGGAGGCCTTCCTCCATTTTTTCATCAGATGCTAAGAATCAAGGGGGAGTGACATCCAAAGAGCATTCATATGGCTGAATAACAGCGACTGAACAGCTGGACAGCCATTATAATGCATTCCTCTGTAAAGTATCTTGGGGCAAAGAGCTGATGTGAGAGTTCCTAGGCACAGTGGAAAGGGCTCTGGAGCCAGAAGACCTAGGATCAGTTTCTGTTTCTGACACTTATTATGAATTGCCTTGGACCAGTCATTTAATTTCCCTGGTCTTCTTTTTCATCAAATATAAGACAAAAGTGTTGGATTAGATAGTCTCGGAGAGGACCTGTCTAATTCTGGATCTATGATCCTATGAGGAGCATGGTGGTTTCCAAGGATAGTTACCTTTGAATAGGATAGGGTAGGTTGATTGACTTAGGCCAGAACACAGATAGCTCTCCTCCAGAGAATTACTCTTGTATCGTTAAATGCCACGGGTGACCAGGACTCCGGTTTTATGTCTCCATCAGAAGACACTTTGTAACAACCCCATAGGTCTTGATGTTTTTCCACTCTCTCTCTCTACTCTACTCTGTTGTGGGCCATTTCCTGGATTATTGGAAAGACTTTGCTTTGGGGTACAACTCACACCACTTCTGAGCTTACAAACAGCCCTTGCTTTGATGTGTCTCATTATTAAATCACACCATACATACAGTATTTCATTTTATATAATACAAATCATTTTTATTTATTTAAAAGGCATACACTGTCGTCTTGTAGGCTCTTGGCTGAGAAACAAAGGAATTCTCTTTTAAGAGGTGTTTTATGTTTTATGACTACCGAGAGAACATGTAGTCCTTTAATAGGTGGCGTATGTGTAAGCAAGTTCTCCATCTCCCCTGCATTGTAGATTTCCAAATGATTAAAAGTGCTAGAGTGGAGCCATTTAATAATATCTCAAAAACTCAAGTGAGCGGATAGGAAAGCCCAGAATTTAAGATGCCAGAAGTAAGTACTCACTCAGCTTGTAGGGAACAGGAGCTTTACCATGATCATATTATTCTCACTGATAATAGCAACCCTCCTTGAACGCGGGTGAGGGGGTGTGCAAGACAGATCATTCTCGTCCTGTACCCTATGGTTATGAGCATGTAATATGTTCTTCATTGAGCCAGTCAATTGACAGAGACGCCAGCACATTTATGGCTGAGTCTACTGGAAATGAGACTTGCATTCTTGCCAGGATTGGATTCTTTTCTGCGTCCACCACTATCACACATCTTCTAGGCTCTTTTTTGGGGGGGGTTAAACCCTTACTTTTAAAACAATAATATCAAACAACTCTGGGGAAAAAAAGTTAAATATTTCCATATGAAGAGCTGATTAAATTTGTATGGTTTTCTTTTCTGTAAAAATTGATATGTGATGAAACGCAGTGCAGCTGGATGGCTTGCTTTGGCTGATACTCCCAAGTTCTCTGATCTCTGTACCCAGCCATAAAAGAGTCAGGGTACCATGATCCTCATTGCTATGGCCCAGATTCTGAAATCTCTGTTCCCAGGGCATCTGGTCTGCAGAAGGCAGGGGCCCTAAACAACAAGCCAGTGGTTGCCTGGCTTAGCTCTTTCCTCCCAAGAGACATCCTACTAGAGGTTCTTACCCTCCTGAGTATCACCATTCCTCTTCACTTACAGGATGATCCTCCTGTAAGCCAACATGGTTGACTGGTGGGTGATGAAGTACCACATCTGAGCCTGTAGGAAAAAAAAAAAAGGCAGTGGTAGTCCTTGACCCCAGGGACAACTCAGTTTTGCCTTAATTTGTAGTTTCGTTCAGGTTGTGAGGAATCACTAGCCTTCTTTTTACCTCCATTTTCTTCCCATATAAAATAGGGTTTATGATAAAGATACCTCCCTACTTGTTTGTTGATATGGATGTTGGGAATTGGTATGGTTCTGATTTTTCATTTATCTTATACACTGTGATGTTTTGGTCTCCTCCTGCCACCATCAATAATGTCAGAAGATAGTAGCATAGAATTTTTGTTTGAGGTGAAATGATTTTACCCTTTACTCTGAAAGCATCCAGCTTCTTTACCGTGATCTAAATGGAAGACAAAAGGAACACAAGTTCAGGTCTGACAGACGAAAGTTCCTTTTGACCTATTGTAGGACATCTTGTTGCCTGGCTTACTATGTGACCTTGGTGTATCTTGCCATCTATAAAATGGGTTGAATAGCACCTGTTCTTTCTCTTGTGTTTCCCTCTTGGCTCCCCCTCTCTCCCCAGTAATACCCTGAACTCTGTCACACAACAATCCTTTGTGTTATAACCCATTTAGTTCTTACTCTCCTGATATCCAGAGTTACCAACCTGCTGTGGTTCAGCCTGAAATCCATTTGATGGTCTTGGCTTCGAGTCAGAAATCCCTCTTGCCTGTCCTGTGTCAAGTCCAGGGAGTAGCTAGTTCTTTCTTGAGTGAGCTTAGTAACTAGAGGAATTCATAGGTGACATTCATCCTGGGCTCCTTCTGTGCTGGAGAAAGAGACAGCTATGATTCTCTGCTTTTTCTAGGCTCTTGAGAAGCGAAATATGTTACTGATCCATTGTGGTAACTACCTTTGTTGAACTGAATGTTTACCACAGGAGTTCTCCCTCCTCTTGTTCACCCCAAGAACCCAGTCTAAAAACAAAGCATTTATACACTGAGGAATTTTCTAATTAAAATTTTAAGTATACCAAATAAACAAGGCCTCTTTTGAAATGTAAATTTTTCATTTGTGCAGGCAACTTAAATCGCTGCCATGTGCCTTGAGACATTTTCTCCTTCATACAAAGCAACTCGATCCTCACTCCACTTCCATGCCCTGATGTCTGCTCAGCCCAGATTCCCTGTGCTTAGATCCTGTGGTGGGTTTTTCCTTGAACACTTTCTGCAGTTTAGTTATTTGTTGTAATTATCAAGTTCATTTTTCTCTAATAGATGTGATTAAGTATATTTAGCACTGTGTAATGAGTTTTCTGCCTGGTTGCATCCCGGCTAATAAGGAATTCCTCAGAGTCTTCTCTGACAGCTGCTGTGAATCCCAGGTTTGTGCTGCCACAAGAGACCCCCTCTATGAATTGCTATCATTAGAGAAATTAACTCTGTTACACTAACCATAAAATTCAGGCTGAAATTTGATTACTAATAGATCTCACATCAACTTAAAGTGCCAGAAATACGGTGATGTCAGTGAGGAGGAAGGTGAGTGTCTGTGAACTGTGAGTATTTACATTTTCATCGGTGCACATATGCAGATGTTTCCGACCATACCCCAAATCTGTTTACGGAACAGGAACAAGAATACACTGATGAGGTTTCTGCCAAGCTGATGAGTCTGTAGTTCCTCTATTTGGTGGCTATCAGGCTGCAAGTCCTTGCAGCTGCTATGCTGGTGGTAAGTCCTCATTCTGCTATTAACATCTCTGTTTGCCACACCAGGACTGAGCTACCAAATCATTGAGTACCATTTTTGGGCTTCTCAGCTATCCACTGTTGTCCTGGGTGGCCCAGGTTTGTAAAACTGAAGTGCTGGGGGACAGTTAGCAATTGGTGACTTTGCTGCTGTGATATATAGTTGCTTAGCAACAGTCACTGTATGGAGTCTCACTAAGGGGCATACAAGAAGAGGCAGGAAGATGAAATAAGCATCATCTTGGTGTGAGTGACTTGGTGGTGAAAAAAAAGCTTAAGTAAAAAGCATATTTGGTTTGTTTTTTTAACTCATGGTAATGTCCAGATGGCGAATTAGGGTCAAAGGGAAAAAATATACCTCAGCTTCTCTCTTGTCAAAGCAGAGTAAGAGTATGGTTCAAGTGAACATCCTAAATGATATGACTCTTCTTTTTTCCATCCTAGGGCATTTCCTATGGTTTTTGGTGTAAGTAGGATTTGGTAGATACTGTTTACCAAATGGGCAGCCTGGAAAATATGTGGAAAGAAAAAGATAAATAATCAACATGTTATTCTGACTTAGAAAGAACTAACTATTCCAAGCAGTTCATACCAATAATACTGGCCCAATGTACTTAGGCCCGTTTCCAGATTTCCATTGGACAAATCCTGCTGTGTGCGATTATAACTTAGGTGCTGAATTTCATTCTCAGGCCCTTTGATTTAATGAAATGTCTTGTAAAGCCTTAACGGATATCTAAAGCAATAGCAGAATGCTTATTTTCTTACAAAGACTCTGAAACTAGCTGAACTAAGATTCTCTCTGTGGATTTGGGTATCACCATGAACTACATGAATTAGTGAGGTGTTTCAGCCTTCAGAAAGCCAGGTGAGTAAAAGGAAGTAGAGAAAAAGTTAAAGACCTTGATCCAGATATGCTCACGTTGTTAAAGGTTGCCTTATCTATAATAACAAGCTATGTCTGGGGGTCTGGAAAGGTCTAGGGGCTCATTACTTCTAGTGAAGGCTGTTTTGCAATTAGTGTTGAAATGTGAAGATAAAGATGGGATATATAGGAATTAAAAACAGATAACATAAACACTAACAAAGAGTCTTAATCCCTTTGACTGTGTGTTTTGCATGTTTACCTATGATCAGAATTCTTAATAACACCAAGTGTGTGCAATTCAATAAATATTCCCCAAGAAAGAAGCAGATTCTTTGATTTACAAAAGCTTCATTTAAACCCACAGTCTTTCTGTTTTACATTTTCTTCAACTTTGTTTTTTAAGTAAAATAACAATTGTGTTAAATCAGCATGTGTGAGGGGTTGGAGGCTTGCCTTTTTTGTTTTATCATTTATTGGAACAACCAACCCACCACCATCCAGGGATTAGGGGAGTGAGTGAATTTATGCATCAGGAAATCCATTTTTTTTTTCTGGCTCCACTCGTGAGTTTTTTTCTATCAGAAGGATGAAGGTACTAAATATGAAATTAATATCGTGAAATGGTGAGGTTCATCCCCTTCTGGCCTTGAGATTCTCAGCCTGTGAAGTGATGCTGATAGCCACTTCTTTGATAGGACTCCAAATCTTCATTGCCTGAGAAGGGCCTTCAGATTCACTTATCAGTGTCAATTGAAACCAGATTGATACGTAATTACATAATTGGAGATATGGATATAGATAAAACAGTCTAAGTAATGACCAGATCTAACTAATTCCATTTCAGTGACCTTTCTTCCTTTGCTATGTTTCCTTTTATTACAGGTTCTGACCAGTTAGGAGCTTGAGTATGGTGTGGCCTTTTAGAGAACTGGGCTATAACCTGTCTTTGGTTCTTATTTGTCTTATTTTCCCATCTGTGAGATTAAATAAAATGCATTTTTTTCTAACTACTGTTCATGTAAAACTGATAGGGGAAAATGAAGTAAGTATAATGCCTTCCTGCAATTTGCTTCCTGCTAGGGAGTAGCCTTAGACAGAAACCTCTGGCAGTAATGGATATTATATGTAAATGGTTGAACAATACTTAACTCATTGTATCCCTGTATGAGAAGAGAGAACTCCAATGTCAGTAGAGAGAAGGGCATCCTGATGAAGGTTAAAGGGGGAAAAAAACTCTCTTCTGCTCAGGTATAACACTGCCATGCCTAGGTTCCCCTGGAGCATGCACCCCTGGGTGGAGTTATAGTCCAAAAACGAGGAGAAATGGAACTAGTTACAACAGAGCCATGACAGATCTCCCATCCGGCTGCCATGTTTGCAGACGTCTCCAAGGAGGAAGAAAATCAATGCCCATGTAAAGCGAGCATATTCGTTTTCCTTTGCCATAGCGTGTGTTATTACAGGATAGGCTGCTGCCACTGTTCTTATCCATTCATAACCTGATTTGAATGGTGAAAAGGAGAGGAGCAAGGTGAGATACAGAAGATTTCCTGGATCCCCCTCACCCTAATCGGGCACATATATAGTGTGCATGAAGGAAAGACTGGTGTGGCAAGGGGGGTGTTTCTTTTCTCTCTCTTTTATTACAATCCTCCCATATGTGATGTTGCTGCCTTTGTGTATGTGTGGGGATGTTGTTGTTGTTTTAAATAGGAGAACTTGTGAAATGAGACTGCATAAAAGATGGACTTGTTTTGTGTATGGAATATTGCCTGTCCTTCAGATCTATGTGTCTCGCTTATGGAATGAACCAAAGAAGGGGAGATAAACTAATATTTTGTATAAGCTAAGCCAGACAATACAGATGATAAAGATGTTTCATCTTCTTATGCATGCAGAAAATATGAAAAATCGTAGTTTACACATATTTGCTCAATTCAAGTGTAAAATTGGGCCCCTAGATTGCCCTGGGCCACGGTGGTTGTGTTAAAGAAGCACGATTTACCTTGCAGCCGAGTGAAAAATGATCAGAATATTAGACTCATCTAGCCCACATTAAGGAGCCATTGCATTTCCTGACAATTTTATGCTATCTCAATATGAAAACAGAGCAATTTCAACTCATATCAGGTTATGATCGGCAATTACAGTTGCATAATTCACCTAGTCATCTTTTTGCAGGGCCTTTATTTTCCCTCTTGGTGACATTCCTGAGAAAGTGCCTGATAAAAATGTCATATATCATCCCAGCTTTAGAGCTCGTTGAGGGGGTGATCTGCTGTGCCTTGCTGAGCCTATATTCATCACTGGATTTTTGACTTGGAGGGGTCACGGCACTCATAATTTCCTTTTTGATATTGTCCTCACTCGATATGACAAGAGGCTATAAAAGCTCAGTTGTATGCAATGGTTAAGAGCCATTCCAGTGGGGCTCGTCACGAGCAATAACAGTGCATTACTGTGGCTTGTGCTGTAGTTGGCCGTTTGGAAGATAATTAGATTTGATGTCAACATTTCTTTATCACCTGCATCCTTTTGTGCATCTGCGTGTCAAGTTGTTATTTCCGGATTTATTAGCACCCTCAGAGCTACTATCTATCTGTCAGCCTGTGTGCTGTTTGTGTTGACAGTTGTAAAGTTAATTACTAGTACTAATGAGCATCGGGCTTTTGGTGGACATGGCATTTTGGACATTTAAAACTATAATTAGATTTTTTTTTCCTTGTATAGAGGCTCAGTATAAAACAAACAAATAAATAAATAAGCCTTTTCCCATTCCATTTTGACACATCTCGGTGCAGTCATCTTATCTTTTATTCAAAGCCTCCAAAAACTCAGTTCTGTTTATTTTTAAATTAGACTTCCCTTCCATTGCAAACTCTATGAATAATTTCTTTTGTTCCCTACCCCTCTTCTCATTTAATGATGTGGCCATCTCACAAAGAGAATGAAAGACAATATTGGTGAAGTAAGGGTCAGCAAATTCACTCGGATTAATTTTTGGCCTCCTCCCCACCCCAGTAGTTGACTCCAAACTTAACCATTTTCCACTCTCAGCTCTTTAGATAGCCCAGTACATACAACTAAATGATGCAACCTATAAAAAGAAAATGGCTAAAATTAAAAGGAAAAATAAATGGCTCTCAAGATAGCTCTTCCCAAAACACAGGTATGCCTTCAGTGAAAATGAGCAGAATCCCCAGGTGCAAGTTTTAGAATCATAGAAAATAGTCTCCTACAAAGTCAGACTGGCTCATTTGTATTTCTCCTCTGACTGATAGGAGAATGCTGGTTTTAGTGTAATGGCAATTATCTATGGCATGTACTTTATGGAAGTATTTAGTTTGTTCTATTGCTATAGCTAAGCACCACTCCCTTGCTGGTATTCATATTTACTTTCTATTTATCATTATCTGCCATTTTCCTAAATAACTATCCTTCCTAGACATAAATCATCTATGAAAATACTTTGGCTCAGAGAAAATTTCGCCCTGGCACTGCAATGATGAGATAACCATTTTCATCTCTTGTTGAAGCATTGAGATTTATTGGCTTTAGATGGACGGCAGACCGGGCATCACTCTCTCCTAAACAGACTCCCCCTTGCATTTATTCTCATTGCATTTACTGATGCACAATGGAGCTCTCTGAATCCCTGGAGGGTCCATTCCCAGTCTGGGTGGGGTGGGAAACGTCAGTGTTATTACTTTATATTAGATAAGGGAAGGACACACAAAGAAACATGCGGTGATTCCGATGATTTTTTATTTCCGTTTAGCAGTGATGACAGAATGTCATAGTGAAATGACTTCAAAAGTCATTTTTCCCCACTGCCCTGGTTCTGCAGCCTTGTCCCTTGAGGGCACTTCCATTGTACAGTGTTATTAATTCTGCTAACTTTCAGACTTCATTGCTGACAACAGGCCTCTTGGCTTTCGCAGCCTATTACATTAAATTTCCCATCAAACCATGTCAGCCTCTGAGGTCACAGATTCCAAGAGAAGCTTTAGATATTTTGCCATCTGACTTCACGGGCAGGTGTTTTCTAAATTGCTTTTAGGTTTGTTTTTCCAGTGTCAAAAATCAGATTGAACCTATTTAAAAAACCTCAGACAGTGAGTACTCATCAGGGTAAGAACAAAGCCACGCTCAGGGGAGTGGGTGAATGTGTGTATGTGTCCACGTGTGCATACACCCATATTATGGGTGGCTAACCTTTTGAAGAGAAAACAAAAACCTTGCAACTTCACTGCATCATCTCACCCTACCTGGGGAGTCAGGTAGTTCGTTAGCTCTCCTTTTCTGGCACTTATTGAAGCCCCAAGGTTCATTGTGAATACTGGGGTTCTTCAGGCTGTGTCCAAGCTTACTTTTAGAGGGATCACCACAACCCTTGGGCTTTAGATAACCATTTTTGTATATCCAGTGAAGTGATAAGGACATGGTTGAGGTAATAATCTCTCATCCTCAAACATATTCCTCCTCCAGTAAGTTCCTGATGATAATAGATATTAAGGATTCTCATTTGATACATTAGATTTTTGGAGTGATATTGCAGAATTAAAAAAAAAAACCAAAACACATACCCAAATAGCTGCAATCTCCTCCTCCTGCCTCATAAGATAGTTACAACTCTCACATCTCCTTCACAATTATATTTTCAGAGAATTCATGGAAAAAAAAGAACAGTTGAATGTGAAACAAGCCTTCATTTAAAAATCAAAAAATTAGAATGTAATGATATTTTTAAACGATCAGCTTATAAAAATGATTGTATATCACTCTGCCAATACAAAGTGCTCTGCAAATTTTTATTTATTGTTAGCTGTAGTGATAACATTTCTTGACCTGTGATAACATGACAGCATTTGAATGACAGTACACCTTCCCCATCCAGATCTCCAGACTGGAGTAGCTTACGGACCTCTAGTACCACCCTAACTGATGGGAGCAGTGGGAAGAAATCCCAGCGTCACATTTCCTCCCTGATACGGTATCTGAACACCCCAGTGCTTCCTAATAAGAGCAGGGGACAGGAACTAGGCTGACTGCCTCAGAGGGAACCCTTGAGTTCAATCTAGCCCTATCCCTTTTTTCCTTTTTAATTTTTCAGACCGATAGAAAGCTGTTCTCATCTGAACTGATTGTTAGGTATCCGTACCTGCAGCAAGGAGTGCTGGGCCTGGATAGGGCTAGAGAAAGATGAGTGAGGAGAGGCTGGGTCCCTGTGCCCCCACCTGTGAGCAGCCACAAGGATAGAGAATCATTTGTGGCACTCCGGGGACAATTTTGTCACCCTGACAGTAATGCTGTTATGCGCCAGCTTGACACACAGGATGAATCCATAAAGACAGATAAGTAACTGTGAAAGTGGCTGGGGATCAGCCCGAGTGCTACCACTCACCTGCAGTGACAAATAGATAGTCATGAAGGATTGGAAATGCTGCCCAACACAGAGATCTGTCAGTGCAAAGATAGAGTGCATCTCTGGTGACACAGAAGGATGGAGTCAACACACACACACCACACACACACACACACACACACACACACACACAGATGCATACACACGCCAGACTACATACAAATGCCCCATGCAGGAATGGAAGGAGGCTAACTCCAGAGCTTTTCTTTGGGAAAGGTTAGGGCTTTCCCTGACCAGTGGTTTGTGCTTAGAGGTGGGTAGGGGTGGGGAGTGGCTTCAGCAGTTTTCCTATTTCTCCGTGGTGGGGGGGTGGTGTTGGTGGTACTTTTCAGTAGTGTGTTTTAAGTAGGAAACCCAGGGGATGTTTAGTTAGGAGTGCTTTGCTTAGGTTTCCTTTTTTGCTAGGATTTGTTCATACCAATAGAGGTCCCCATCTGCAAATCAAAAGAATACAAGTTATGATGGTTAGCAAAATATTACTGCTGAGCCCCTAGTGTCTGTGGCACCCAGCAAAGGGCAGGCGGAAGTGGGAGGTCTTATATTTATCTTTTGTGCTGGAAAGGTTTATTATTGCTGGTGGGGAAGCTGTTTCTCTTCACTGAAAGAAATTCTGAGGGCTGGGTTTTCACAACCCAAGGACCCCACTAGAGCTTCTGCTTCCCCTGGGTGCCCAGGACTTGAATGGCGTCAGGACCTTCCAGTCATGGAAGCCGCTGTTATTGTTGCCCTCCATCTGCTTTCTTCTTTTTAATTCTCCTTGGAGTCATGAATGCCTGGCCATACCCTATAATCTTCCAGAAAAGTTAGGAAATAGATTTGAGATGAAAAATAAACAGCAGTGATGAGAAGGAACTCACTGGCTTACTACTGCAGGGCATCTGGGCAAAGCCTGACAATTTTGTAGAGTAGCTTAGTGTTTATTTCTGTTCCATGGAAAGGAACGGTTCTTTAGCCTTCGAGTCAGCTTAAAAAAATTATTTTGGGGGTGAGGGGAGAGGGTGTCCAAAGGTCTGAGCAAGGTTGAGTCCTGAGCTGTTTGCAGTTTGCTAAGAGGCATGTATAAGGTGGGGTGTGGGAAGAAACTAGGACTAAACAGTTGATTACTCAGAGCATCCATCAGGATTTATTAGAGTAACAGAAGCCCACTATGCCATGACAGAAGGAAGCTCATCTAGGGGTCCTTGATCACTATTAAAAGAAAGATGTTTTATAAAAGCTATTTAAAATGATTCAGAATTTAAGAATGACAACACGGCAATAGTGTTGCCTTTTTGACTGGACTCATCCCTTTTTCTGACTCTTAGCTCTCTGCCCTTTTCGCCCTGGGGTTCCCTTTATCCCTGGGAGAAGCTTCCTCTACCTCTCCCGTATTACTCTAGCCAGCTTTGGTCCAGGGATGAACGCAGCCCATCAGTGAGCTCGGGTTTCTCCAGCATTCCTGTCTGTGTGTTTAAAGGAAGCTTCTTGAGTGCTGTCTATTTAAGCATTTATTCTCTACTCTCCCAGCAAGCCTTTCCAACTAAGTATCTTCTTAGAAACCCTGGGGGCTATTTGCTGCCCTCAAGCTCCTTTATTTTATAATTGACTGAGGGTGTTTTCAAGCATCTCAGTTGTGATGACAACATTTAAAAAGCCCTAAAGAATCTGGTTCTCAGGTTGACATATTTTGACCCTACCATTCCAACTGTGATTTAAATTCTGAATTTCCAGAAGCTTTATTAAAGATGTCAATTTGTGCACCAGAATGGTAAATGTTTCTGTGAACTTTGACTCCTAAAGGAAACTCTATTTTTAAAAAAACAAAAAATGTTCCTGATAAATATGTTCCTCATTCTGGGTTAATACTTTCAGGCTGAATGCTTAAATGGGAAAAGGCCGGGTCAGTGACTGACCCCACTTGCTCCCTCAATCTGGGATCCAGCATTATTTTACAACCTGCGGCATTAGTATTTTATTTTGCCAAGATCTCTTTTGTAATAAGATATAAATCTCCTAGTGCACACCTGATTAAATAGGGCTGCACATGAATAAAAAGGGCAAGCCATGTGCTCTGAAAGGGTTACAAGCAAGCACTTCTGATAACCAGAGCTCAGGAGACAAGAGGGGAAGGTCCCTGGCTATTTTGATTAACTAGGAGACTGAGGTCCACTGTTTCGTCTCAGGACCTTGGGTTGAGCTGGCTATAAAAAGCAGACTGGTGACCTCTGCCCCCCTCCCATATTCATCTCCCCTTTGCGGACATCCCTGTTGATTTTGGGGGGTTCACTATGTGCCTGTCCTAGTGAATAAACAAGCTGGTGGTGAGATGTCACAAAATCATAAGACTGAGGTCCTGAAAGAAATCTATGGATCATCAGCCTGGGGTTCTTAATCTGGAATCTGGGACTTCTTTCTTCCTTTCTTTCTTTCTTTCTTTCTTTCTTCCTTTCTTTCTTTCTTTCTTTCTTTCTTTCTTTCTTTCTTTCTTTCTTTCTTTCTTTTTTTTCTTTCTTTCTTTCTTTCTCTCTTTCTCTCTTTCTCTCTTTCTCTCTTTCTCTCTTTCTCTCTTTCTCTCTTTTTTTTTTCTTCTAGCTATATTTCACTACCACTGGTTTTCTGTGTAATCCTGTGCATTTTGTTTTATGCATTTCAAAGCAATATTTTGAGCCTTCTCCATAGGCTTCATCAGACTACCAAAAAGGCCTATGATACGAAAATGAGGTCAATCTCTGAAGAGTCCAAGACCCCCTTTTACAGATAGAGACTAAAGTCCTGAGAAGTTTGGGGCCTTAATGCTGGCAGTAGCTGAGGTTCCATTCAATTCAGTAAACTTTTATTCAGCACCTGCTATGTGCCAGTACTGTGCTAAGTGCTGAGGAGGCAAATAAGAAAGAGAAAGCCTGTCCCTACTCGGAAGGAGCTTACAATCTAATGGGGAAAGGTAATGCACAAAAAGATGGAAAGAGAGGCTGGGGGTGATGTTGATGGAGTTGAATCCAGAAGAGTTCAGCTCATGGGAAATGGAGAGTTATCTGGGCCTCTGAGCCCTCTTTAAATGGAGACTTTAGGGGGAATATTTTGCTCTGCCCTCCAGCCCTTTGATCAGAGGGGCAGAGGTGGGCAAGAATGACTCTCCATGGTGGCTTATTTGGTGTGCTTCAGACCATCATTACTGCCCTATTGTCTAATGAGCTGCCTCAAAATTGTTTAATAAAAGTGTAACTTTACCAGAGATTGAGCAGCTAGGTGGTACAGAGCACCAGGCCTGGAGTCAGGAAGACTCATCTTTGTGACTTCAAATCTGGCCTCAGACATTTACTAGCTGTGCAACCCTGGGCAAGTCACTTAACAGCTGTCTGCCTCAGTTTCCTCATCTGTAAAATGAGCTAGAGAAGGAATGGCAAACCACTCCAATATCTCTGCCAGGAAAACCCCAAATGGGGTCACAAAAAGTCAGTTACAACTGAAATGACCTTACAACAACAACTTGTCAGAGAGGCTATGTGGCAAAATGTGAAGGGTCCTGGCACAAACTCTTACTAAAAAACAATATCACCCTGGGTAAATCACCTCAATGCTCTGAGTCTCAGTTTCCTCACTTCTGAGCATAATAATGCTTAAGGTACCTACATCAGGGTTTTTAAAAAGACCACAGAAATTTTTTGTTGTTGTTATTTTAAGTCCAACTCATGTTGTTTAACTCTAAAACTCACTTCAAGAGAGACAGAGAGTGAGGTGCTCAAGTGAACTTTGGGTGCCTCATAGGCCATTGACTTTTCCCATTTTCATCAGGTAGAAATATTCTAGAGAACAGCCAAGCCCTTATTCTCACTGTGCCACAGTGAGAAGCAGCACCTGATCTGAAGATCCTGGAGGCTGCCCAGTGGAGATTTCCCCACCCTGCTTTGTGGTGATGTTTCTTTCTTATCTATAGCAATATAGCCTAGTGATAGTGAGAACCCTAGGGTCTAGAGACTCTCTTCCTCCGCCCCCTATCATATTTCTTCTAGTTGTACGACCTCTTGGAAGTTTTGCCCAGCTGGAACACTTGTCCAAACAACCTTTGGGATGAGATAGGGAAGGGAGTGGTGATTATGGGGCAATGCCCAACACCTGGCACATACTTACATCATTAGCACAAAAAGGATCAGACATAAGTGGATATCTTCTCCCTAACCCAGCTGTGAAATTGTCTCAGGGAGTAAGAAGTCTTTACTGGCTCTGGGTAGAGGAGGATGAATGCCTGATGTAGGACCATACCCATTATAAGTATCCAGATGTTCTTTGTTAGTGATCATACGAGAAGAATGGTTGAAGGTAGGGTTTCTTAACCTGTGGACTGTGGATGAATTTCAGGAGGTCTGTGAACTTGGATGAGGAAAAAAATGACATCTTTATTTTACTGATTGGCTTCTTTCATAATCTTCTATATTTGTACATTTTTAAATATTATGTATTTAAATTTTAAAATTTAAAAATATTATTCTAAAAAGGTATACATAATTACCACCAGGCTGCCAGTGGGGTCCATGATACAAAAATGGTGGAGAACCCCTAGTTTAAAGGGAGACACCCTAAGCTACTTGTTTCTGACATGTTTGGGGAATTTATAAGAACATAAACAAAAACTCATAAACTAACAAGATCATAGATGTAGAATTGGACGGAACCTAAAAAGTCTTCTAGTCTTTTGAAGATGCAGTGTCACACAGGAAGCTGTGGTTCATAAACAGAACCGTGATTTATACCCAGGTTTTGACTCCAAACCCAATATCCTTCTCACTCTACCATGCTATCACTGATGACTCTTATGATGTCTGAGATGGAAGGGACCTCCGGGATCATCTAATCCTGTCCACCTTCTTCTAAAGATGAGGAAACTAAGACATGTAGAGTTAAGTGACCTGCCTAAGGTCACATAGATAGGGAAGCTGGAGCTAGAACCCAGGTCCCTTGACCGCTAGTTCCTGTTCTTCACATTGTACCACACATCGCTCCTACATGAACCCAGAGGATGGCTCTGAAGTCCCGTAAGCTCTGTGAGGGCAGAAGCAATGTCGCAGTTGTTTTGTCTAGCCTGCACTTATTGCACAGAGAGAAACTACTCCATAAATGTTTGTTAGATTGAGTTGAGGAGTCACTCAGGGTCGGAAGATGTGTCCATTGAATGAACAATGGGCCAGTGGTAGGCAGAGAGTTAGAGCATAGAAATAGCATCCTTCTACAGGGAGTCCTTGGATGGTGGAGGGGAACAACTGAGCATCATCGTGGGCTGCGTTTGCAAAGGTCAAGCTTTAATTACATGCACAGTTAAATGGAAATACTATGTAGAGGTCGTAGTCATATTTCTTTTGCCTTCATTAATGTTATTGCTCTGCTACTTTCTCCCTGGGTTTGTAATTGAAAGTTCCTTTAGTATATTATAAAATAGTATTTATTTTTAATTGTGTTTTTTTTTCCTCCTGGAAGTTTTTTTTTTTAAAGAACAGGTTTTTTAAACTTCACATAGACATTTCACGCTAATTTATTTTAAACCCCCCCAACTTTCATAGTCTTATCTACTAATTCTTTTGATTAAAACACAAGCAAAAATCATCCAACGTGAACAGGTTGAATACCACATCTGTGCAGAAGATAGCTGCACACTTATTTATGACTCAAAGAAATGGAGCCTAAATCAAGCTAGCTATTGCTGTAGAGTGGATAAGCGGCCATTATGAATTATCCTTAATTATAGTGATTTCCTAAACTAATAAACCTGCTAAATCTTTATTGCAAAGGTTAGTTTACGCAGTGCATATAAAATCCGCATGTGCTCCGCATCAGCCACCAGCTGTCTGACAGTGTGTTGCTATTGCACTGAGTGTTCACATAAATTTTATGTTGGTTATATTAACAGTCAGTCCATATCACTACCCACAGATGCCAGTAGACATAAAAATTGCTCTCTAGTGAGCCTAAATATCCCTAGAAGCTAGTTGTGTCTAATGTTCCATGTAGTATTTGTACGTGAAAGCACCAGATTGAAGAGTTATTTACAGATGAATATTTCAATCCAGTTAGTTCATATTGGCCTACTTAGCCTTCTTTGCTGGTTTATTTGTATGCTAAATAATTCACCAAAGGTTCTTGTTTACTTTCAATAGTAGTTTCTATGAAATGCAAACAAGGGAGCCAACTTTAGGTGTTCAAAAGGCTAAACAGCTCTGTGTTTAAATGCAGGTCAGAACTGCAAATGCAGTCTCGCAGATGGGCTGTCACTCAGTTTTACACATTTTGCCTTTTTCCCCCCCTCCCTTTCCTTCAGCTGTAACTGGGGCTTGCTGCTTTCATAGGAATTTTTGGCAAGACCAGAATATTTTTATTCTAAATTTATCTTTTCCATACACGGCTATGTGCTGCCTTCAGCTTTCACAATTAGCTGCACCACCCTGGCAGCCCAGATCACGGCTCGGGCTTTAGAGATGATTCCCGACAATCCTTTGGGCTGACAGCAGGGCCAGTCCAGTCCCTTCCTCTTTAAATACATTTGTCCTTTCCCCCTTCATACCTCCCTGTTATTTTTGCTGGTGAATTTCCCTAACTTATGATTTGCATGGATAGTGAATAGGATCCTCTGCCCCCCATTGAAGCACAGGCTCTTTGGGAACCCCTGGTCCAGTCCAGTCAGTACTACAAAGGAAAAGGAGCAGGAACCAGGTTGTTTTAATGAATCCCTGGGGATTACACTCACCCAGAAGTGGGAGCAGAGCCTATTTTTCTGAGGGTTGACAGGCACATGGATATATTGTTGAAGAGGCCGGCTACTCGTTGCCCAGTTTATATGTGAAAATACTCAGGTGCACCCACATTTTGCACCTGGCTGCCATCTAAAACATTTGCCCCTGAAGGGATTAGAAAATAGCCTCTTTCATTTTCAACCTCGATCTGCCAGGATCATAAGAGAGTTCAATAGCAGTGCTAACTTTTTATTTAATAATATTGATTTTATCATTTTTACTACTTACAATGGGGATTGGTCGGCTGATACTTATTTGACCTCCCTTTGTGCACAGCCGTAGAGTGCTCCGTTATAGCTATTGACAGATCTCTCTTTTCCCACTTCTCTACCAGCAGCCCATTTCACCAAATAATATTGAGATGCAGTAACTGTTCCCTGTTATTGATTTCAGATTGTATTCATCACACCCTTCCCAGGACCAGTCAAGCAGCAGCAACAGCAGCCCCAGCAGTACTGTAAACTCTTGATTGCTGCAGGCAAAAGTATCATTTCCACCTTCAGAGAAGGAATATCAGCCGTGTATATTTCCTTAAAAATTGCCCCGGATAATGGATGCCTTTTTGATCTAGATTTTTCAGCATATGTAATTAAACTGATCCCCTTGGCTTAATGTTAGGTTCCTAGTGTACTTTTTTCTTAAAGCATGTTCAAAGATACTTGAATAAATGACCTTAGAACTTGATATAGAAACTTTGATTACCTTTTAAGCTTCAGGGACTTCAGGTTTAGTACACACTCCCACCCACCCTGGGCCCCACAGACTCTCTGTTTTTAATTCAGCCAGGATCAGGCCCACAGGCCTTTTCCCCTTGAAAAGTTCTATATTTTGTCACTGTAGAATTGCTTAACATGATAAGTTATTTTTAAGACACCTGGTGATTTTGTGGGCAGTGACTTTCAGAATAGTCTGTGTGACCTTGGGCAAGTCATTGCCCAATCTAGATCTCAATTTCCTTGCTTCTACAATAATGGGTTGGACAAGATGATCTTTTTAAGTCCCTTCCAATACCAGTTCCCATGATTACAGCCATTCCAAACAAAGGGATTTTGGCCAGTCTGTATATGCGGTTCAGGAAGTCTTAGAGGGAGGGAAGTGAGAATACTAAATACAGGGAAAATAACCAGCTTTTCACAAAGGCCCCAAAAGAAAACATCTCACCATTACATTGAATTAGAAGCCAGAGGAGCACTCATGATGTTTTCTAGTTAAAAAAAAAAAAGTAGCAGAGGCACGTGGAGAGTTTAATGGGCAAGCTTAGAGGAAAGAAACATGGTCTGTAAAAATGAATGAGTAAAGAAGGTTTAAATGTGTTGATTCTCCATACTAGATCCTGCCCTTTCTTTAGTAAGGCTGTGTACAGTTATTCAAGTGAGCTATGTTTAGAGGCCAACGGGCCCCATAATCTTCTTAGCACAATGCTAGAGTCACCCCAAAGCAGAATGTGCTACCATTGGAGGTAGTTGGCTCCTGCTTATAGAGGTCTCCTAGTGAAGGCTAGATGATGCCTTGTAAAGGAACTTCCTATACAGGTCCTAGTTGGGCTAGACCTCTGGGGTCTCTTCCAACACGGGGATTCTGGGATTCTTTGATTCCTACCCACTCCCACAATGGAAAGCTCCAACAAGGATCCTTTGAGTACACTGACTTGGTCAAAGATTTAGAGCTGCAGTCATCCAAAGCTCGCAGCTCTAAGGGTCAGAAATAGTTTGTGATTCTGTAGCTGATGCTGAATTCTTCACTGCAGGTGGCCATCTTCTGGGCTGAAAGACAGTGAACAAAATGCAGCTAAATTAGAAAGACTTTACACAGTTAACCAGAACTGGCTTAATGAGAGACAGAGAGCATTTTGCAGGCTACTGAACTTCTGAAATATGACAATCGGAGCAAATGAAATCATGGTATCTTTCATTGTAGTTTAATTGGACTCAAACTGGCAATAGGCGCCATTGAAAGCTCTATTCAAGGGAGATGGACAAGAATCCTGCAACAGCTAATCCACCTCTGCACAACACATCTTTAAAACTGCCCCAGCACTGCCTAACAATTCCATGCTGCTCTCAGGACCAGCTCTCATCGGTTGAGAGAGAAAGAGCTGCTGTGAATAAAGAAGAGATTACAAGGCAGGCCAGATTCCAGCATTATGAATGGCATACCTGTCACCCCCAGTTATGCACTGCCTCATGGCAGCTTGTACAGGCCAATTTATTAAAGAGCCAAGAGAAGTGAAACAAACTTAGCCCCTTCTTTCTCTGCCTGAGAGTGTCAAGACATCATTGTCAAGGAGCCCTGTTAACAGAAGAGTGGGATGAGCTGAGCATAAACACTAACAAGGGAAGAACTAAACACCACCCCACAACTCCGCTGAGTGAAGTTAAATGGGGATCTCAGCTGAATAACCCCAAAAGCAGAAAATGGTGATGGCTGTCAGGTGACTAGGGTGCCTGTCAGGCAGCAATTCAGAGGCTGGAAACAATGACAGAAAAATCAACATTAAAGGGAGATTTGGAGGCATCTAGTAAATCTGCTGCAGGTGGAGGAAGAGCTATTACTTTAAGAAATGAATCACCTTGGGGTGCACAAGTCTGTAGGTAGAAGGCACTTTAAAGTACTCGGAGAGACACATCTTATTCTCCTTTCTCTGTTGCTGTTCCACTTGAGAAGTTCTCTGAGTTGGAATTGCTTACTTTTTCCATCCCTCCCTGTTCTGTTAGCATCTTAGATGCCAGGCTAAAAGTCAGCCTTGACCGCTTGAGTCCATGTTTACTGGCATTATGATGCTTTAGTTTTAGCTGGTAATACTCAGAAGATGTACAAATTGGGTACACGCATGTAACAGGCCATCTTGGCCATTGATTTTTGAAGGTTCATTAGATAAATGCTGACATCACAGATTGATGTCTCTTTAAACCAGTACCTAGTGCAAGACCGTCAGGGGAATCAAAAATATTGACTTAACATGTTTGTGCAGAAGGCCCACTGGAGAATTCCCTTGCATTAATGGGATCCATCAATTTAGGTGTTCTTTAATTATTCTAATTCTGCTCTTCACAGTTGGAAAAGGGACTTGTCATCTGAGCAGTTTGCATTGGGGGATGGGGGTAGAACGCTGCCCCTACTTTGGGAAATGAAGACTAGATACAGACATGCGTCTATTTTTCATCACTGAATTTTGACCTGCTGTTCAGTAATTAAAATTTTTTGATTATAGACTAATTTTCCCATAGAGTGCAGTGGTAGAATTGACAGGGGACTGATTAATGGGCAGACTCTAGGGCCATGAGACTGCTTGGTTGCTTTTGAGTAGGAGGCATGCCGGCAAAATAAAGTTGATGGTTTTGTTTGTGTTTAACCCTTCACCTTGGCACTATCAATAGATTGAAGACATCATTTGTATCTGCAAGTGTTTCTTTAATTAAGACCTCCTAAAAATCTTTCCTATTGATTCATTCCATTATCCTATTGACTAACTGCAGTAGATCATGTATTTGCTCTTAGTGGAAGGCAACAGTTTCATCCGTCTGTCACTACCATGGATGTCGACTATAAGCAGCATCCATTGCCCAGCTCTGGCACCAGCTTCGGCTCCTTATCCTTGGGGGGAATTAGTTTTCTCCTGAAAGTGGGGGGGGGTGGCCAGGCCTAAAGCTCACCTTCCAGTTAACCACACTGGAGAGAACAATCGTACTTTGCATTTGGATGTGGAAACTTAGAGCTCCCATATAGAAGCAAGCCCATGTGAGAAGATCTGATTCAGGGCCTTTTTCAGTTTCCTGATGTCCAGAACTGTGCCCTTCACTTTCAGCCACCTTTTTTTCTCTTCCTTTTTTAAGAATTTTATTTATTTGGTTTTAGTTTTCAACATTCACTTCCATAAGATTTTGAGTGCTAAATTTTCTCCCCCTCCCTCTGCTCCTTGCTCCCTAAGATGGCATGCAATACTCTGAAATAGGCTATCCATGTATACTCATACTAAACATATTTCCACATCGGTCATGTTGTAAAAAAGAATTAGAACCAAAGGGAAAACCATGAGAAAAGAAAAAAAAAAAAGAAAAGAGAGAGAAAGTAGTGCTTCAATCTGCATTCAGAACCCATAATTCTTTCTTTGGATGTGGATAGTATTTTCCTTCATGAATGAGTCGTTTGGAATTGTCTTAGATCTTTGTATTGCTGAGAAGAGTTAAGTCTATTAAATTTGGCATCACCCAGTATTGCTGTTTCTGGGTACAACGTTCTCCTGGTTCTGCTCGCTTCACTCAGCATCAGTTCATGTAAGTCTTTCCAGGTTTTTTCTGAAGTTCACTTGCTCATTATTTCTTATTCAGCCAACTTTTCAACCATACCACCAGCCAGGGAACTTTTTTCACATTTTAATGTGATTGTATGTGATTTACTTTGTAGAGGCAGAACCATCCTGGCCTTCTTTAGTGCATGTCATGGCAGACAGTTCTGAAAGTTCTCCACATCCTAACTGAAGTACCCACGGACTGAATGGACTTTTAAATCTAGATTTGTGAAACTGGAAGAAGGACTGATCTTCCTCAGTGCTAGCCTGCAGAAAGCTCTTTCCTGGATGCATTTTTTGAGTTGGGAAGAAGTTTGAAGGAACTGAATGAATGAAAAAGCACATATTAAGTAAACACTTAACTATTTGCAAAGCATTGAGAATATAAATAGAAAAATGAGATAATCCCGTCTCTCAAGGAGCTCATATTCTAATGATAGGAAATGACGTATGCATACATATACACATATACATATATGATTTGTAGCTAATGATAGAAAATTATACATGTATGTGTGTGTGTGTGTATATATATATATATATATATATATATATATATATATATATATATATGGCTTGTAGCTAACTTCATATGCATATGCCATATGTGTATATACATACATATATATACAAACATATTTTATATGTATGTGTGTCTATGTAGACTGGGGGTGGGGTGGGTGTGTGGGTATGAAATTAGCTTCAAATTAGATAGATAGGCCCAATGGTTGTTAGGGTACAATGGCAAAGCATATAGTAATTTATCTTCTTTAGTGTAAGTTCCATTGATAGAACCATATCTGTTTCTGATATTGAGCCATCTGATGGTGCCAAAGACTTTGGTGATGAGAATTTTCTTTTCTGGGTAGCTCTGGCTACTTTAGTAGCCCTGGCTGCTGAGGAAATTGGGGAGTCAGGGAGGGTTTACTGTACCTCCAGATGTAGTAAGCCAGTGGTCAATCAGAGTAGGAGAGTGGAAGGTAATACTTTTCCCAGAGCTCTTGAGCACAGGATGCCAGGCTGTCTCCACCTGGGTCTGAGAGGGGGTAGTGGTCAAGGTGGTGATGTTAGCTTGACCTTCCTGGTACGTGCTATCCCCTGTCTGGCTCCTAGGACTCCTTGCTACTCCAGCCAAGCTAACTTGACTGTCCCATTGATGCTCCATAGTCTACAGGAGGTATTGGTGGTGGCAGAGGTGATGAGCCCCTTCTCCACAAGGTTTACTTGTAGAGATTAGTGTTTAATAATGCGTTTGTGAAGAAGTAGCTTCTTTCCTCGACCTGTTGGTCCCCACAGGAGGAAACTGCAGTTGACGCCTTCCTCTGTGGTGGGTGTGCCAGTTGGAATTAAGGAAAGGAGAAGGAATTGAAGAAACAGTAATGATAAGAAGTAGAGTTGGGTTGAGGCGGAAAAATACTCCTATTCTCCTCTACCCTCACCCTACAACGTTCAAACGTCAGACTTGGCAAACCAAATTAATTTTCACTATCAGAGTGGAAAATCATAAGGCTTTCTACATTCTTGATTGAAATATTCCACAAAAGAAAGGTCATAATAGCCTTCACTTTCACATAGAGTTCTTGCCTGAGATTTCTAGGAGACTGTACAAAATGTGTGTGGTCCCTGAGTAAATGCCAGTGGCTCTTTTGTTGTCATTGAGAGCGGGAGTCTCAGAAATTCCTCTACGTGCAGAGAAAATGCTCTCCTTTTTGACATTTATATTTAAAATAAGAACCTCACCAGTTGAAGTAGTTTAGAATTAAAATCCAGTGCAGACTCTGTGTTAAGTTCCTATTTCAGCTGTAGGGCATTATGAAATTATGCCAGGTCAAATGCTGAACTTTACCTTGGCACCAAATGTCATGTTGTTGGGTGCCCTATATCACGTTCAGTGAGTTAGGGCCCAAAAAGGCCCCAAAAGACATAAATAGCTATTTTTCTTATCATTTTTCAGAGCAGGGCCTGACCACCCCAACTTCCTTTATAAACCTTTAATATGCCTTCCACCACATTTGGTCACACATCCCCAGTGAAAATTCCTTCAACTCTTATCATAAACAAGGGGGGCCAATGTAGAATTCACTACATCATCTCTAAGCCTAGATATCAGAAAATATGGAGAGCAATGTTATACGTAATGAATCTTTGTGGTGGTGTTTTTTTTAATGCCCACATTAAATCATTGTTTGATTGCTTGCTTATTCCTTTGCAAGTTTATTATTATACTTTTACTTTAAAATAATAACTTACCTTTTGATAAAAAAAAAAGATATATGAAAAAAATCTGACAATGTCAATCCAAGTTAACTCTCCCCTGACACTATCAGCATTTTATTACAATTGTCAAAAAAAAACCTACCGAACACCAACAATTTTATTGTTTTGATTATTGAGATCCAGCCACAGATCAACTGAGCAATTAAAGTCTCCAAATAACATTCCCTGAATTGTCAAACAAAGAAGGAGTTCCCAATGGAAAGGATTTTTTGAAGAGAGAAGCTCTCTCTGTAACTGCTCTGCCAGTAAATGGTTGCACTAATTGGAATATACAGAAATATTTTACCAGTTTAACAATGCATGACACCCTAATAAGATTGCAATGACAAGCTTTTTTTATATGCAAGGTGATGTTACTGCATGCTTAGAATATACATGGGCTCATAAGTCTTTTTTATGACAGGAGTTATAAATGAATTTTTAGAAGGAATTAAATAATGTCTGCTTGACTAAACTCTTTCAAGTAGATGAAATTATATTCTAGAAAGTGAAAAAAAACCCTAAAAACAAACCTTGCATTCCTGTTATTTACTGGAGTTAGAGCAGTATGTTGGTAGGGAACCTTATACTTGAATGAAAAAAAAAAGGATAAATCTTATTTGCATATGAAATGTCTTGCCAATAACTTCTCGGAGACAGTTGTTCCCTTCCCCATCCCACCCCCACCTCAGCCCCTTCTTGCAAAAGGTAGAGGGGAGGAGTACAGGCCTAGAACTGTTAATAACAATTTTCCAAGTCACAGAGGACTTCACATCAATATACCTCCCCTGCTAATCTATATACTCTGGAGGTGGCAAGCTCTGGCAGTGTTTTGATGGTTTTATGATGGTTTATGTATATTTACAATGTATTTAAAATATTCCTTTTAATTATCATTTGAGTGGCAATGCTTAATCTTTAGATCTTTATCAGCACCCCCTGGTGATATATGTTTGTTAAATTACTTAAAGAGAGGAAATTTAGCTGAGCCAGAACTTTATGCTGGTAATGAGGCTGAGGAGTAGATGATTAACCTGCTTAACTCCACTTTATAGGGATAAAGGCGACATTTTTTTTTAAATCCTCCAAGGTGTCTTTGATAGCCCCTAATTTCTTCAAGGGAAGGCTTGAAAAATGGTAGAAGAGTAGGAGTTAGCCAGGAATTGGGACCAAATAAATGCCTCAGCAGAAGTGTGTACCAGAGATCATTTTCAATTTGAGTACTGTGATCTTGGACCTCCTGATATTCATATTCTCAATCTCTCTCTCTCTCTCTCTCTCTCTCTCTCTCTCTCTCTCTCTCTCTCTCTCTCTCTCTCTCTCTCTCTCTCTCTCTCTCTCTGTCTCTCTCTCTCTCTCTCTCTCTCTCTGTCTTCTCTCTCTCTCTGTCTCTCTCTCTCTCTCTCTCTCTGTCTCTCTCTCTCTCTCTGTCTCTCTCTCTCTCTGTCTTTCTCTCTCTCTCTTTCTCCCCCCTCCCTTCTCTCTTCCCCCTCCCTCCCCCTTCTCCCTCTCTCCAAATTGTATCTCCACTGAGGCTGATGCCTTAGGATGGAGGTGACTGCAACCTCTCAAGTGGTAATACCAGCAGAGCACTAGCTCTGAAAAGTTCAACTCAAGTGGAAAGCCTCCAAGTACAGGCCTAGGAATGTGGCACAGGTGTGCTGCAATTACCGGAGAGAGCTCAGCTGAGATCCAATAGATTCTTCATGAGGTTGACTCTCTGGGTGATGATTTTTATTGGCCACAGTAACTCTGAAGAACTATCTACTAAGTTTGTTGAAGGGTCATGGTCATCATCAATTGTCAGTTCCCCCCACACCCTGATCTGTGACTTAGTACCCAAACATTGTGTGAAATTACAGAACCTAGAGCCAGCTGGGTGTGCAGTGGCCAGAGCACCAGGCATCTCTGGAATCTGGAAGACCTGAGTTCAAATACAACCTCAGGCAAGTCATTAAACCTCTGTTTGTTTCTGTTTTCTCACCTGCAAAATAGGGATAATAATAGCACAGTACCTCTCAGGGTTGTTGAGAGGATCATATGAAATAATATTTGTCAAGTGCTCAGCTCAGTGCCTGAGGCATAATTAACACTTAAATAAATACTATTATTGTTGTTACTGTTGTTTTGTCATCTTCATGGTCCTGTCATCCTCATCTTGGAAGTACTGAAGAGAGCAGGCCTTCATGCTCTATTTTCCTCTGTTGCATGTGTGCAAGCATATGTCTATATCTCTGTGTGAATGCACATGTGTATGTATACACAAATCAGAATGATTGCATGAAATTCAGTGAAATGATGTTATCAGATACTAAAAACTTTCAAAGCCATGAGTGCCATATGACTTTACCTGTCCAGATGATCAGGACAGAATTGTTATCTTCAGCCACATTAAAAGGTGTGTAAGCAGATTTCAGATTTATTATGCTTGGGTGGGAAGGAAAGGCAGGTCTGGATTATTATGTTCATATCACAAATGAGGAAACTGAGGGATTGGAAGGTTACGGACTTTGTTAATGATGGGTTTGGAGTCACAGAATTCATTAGGAAGCTCCACCCTCAATGATGTGGCCTTACCATTATTTATTTCTGGCCTTCCTTGTCTCTGACATGCCTAACTAGAATTTTAGGCAAAGTCAAAAGGACCAAGAAATATTGGTGACAGGATATACACACAGATAGTGAAGTTATGAGAAAGTTAATGAGCATTATCCCCAGCACTTAACACAGTGCCTACTATGTATTATGTGTTTAATAAATGCATTTTTTATTCATCCATCCATTCATTCATTCTTCCAGACATTCTTGAAACCATACACATAAAGTAGGAAATATTAAATATTGTAGATTACCTTATACGGAGAAAGTAATAATCACCTCCCGAGCTGTGCAGAGAAACTCTTCACACAGCCCAAAGTTTTCATTGGCAACATAGAGCTATAAGCTATAAAATCTGCTACTGGCCAAAAGGATCAATAATTAGCGTCAAAAATGCCAGCACTCCCTTTGAGTGACTATCAGACAGTGTGGCATCAAATATGGCAGCGAGTTCTTGACTAATAATTGTATATCTTTTGTATAAAAAAGTCTTATTTCTAGAGCTCAGCATAGTTTATAGTGGCAGCTCAGTGGTACAGTAGATTGAATGCTGCATTCTGAGTCAGAAAGACCTAAGCCTCAGATATGTACTGGCTACACTAGAGACACTTAAATTTTCTCAGCCACAGTTGCATCATCTATAAGATGGGGATAATTATAGCATCCACTTCCCAGGGTTGTTGTCAGGATAAAATGAGATCTTTTTTAAGAGCTTTATGAACCTTAAAATGCTATGTATAAATGCTAGCTATTTTTTTTTTTTGGTGAGGCAGTTAGGGTTAAATGACTTGCCCAGAATCACACAGCTAGTGAGTGTTATGTATCTGAGAACATTTTGAACTCGGGTCCTCCTGACTCCAGGGCCAGTGCTGTGTCCACTGTACCACCTAGCTGCCCTTAGCTATTATTTTTATAAGAAATTCTCTCCATACCCAACCACCATGTAAAGTGGGTAATGCCTCTTGTAGGTGAGAAAGATGAGGCTCACAGAAATTAAATGACTTACTGTTCACGCAACTGGTAAGCATTGGAGTTAGGACGTAACAGTGAGATTTGGCTGCCCCAAAGTGGAGCACACTTACCTTCAATTGGGTCAGAATCTTCTCTACCATCATCCCACTTAAATGTTAAAAGGGCAAAACAGTATTACCAGTGGCAGCAATTAAGTCAACAGGATTCACATAGATAGGAGGAATGGTGGCAGGGACTGTAATAAGCCAGGAGAGCCTTACCAGTAACAGAGAGGAGCAGATGAGTGCTATGAATCTATGTGAGCGAAGAGTTTGAAACAGGAAGGTCAGCTTGGGAAATAAGGAGCAGGCTGTTCTCAGCAGGCAGGATTCACAGTCTAGGACAGCAGATAGCAGGGAACAGGAACCCAAGCTTAGAAAATGAGAAATGGCACCTTAAGCTCAAGGACAGAGGGGGTTTTTGTTTGTTTGTTTGTTTGTTGTTCCTGTATCCCTAGAGCTCTGCCCAGAAACATAGTAAGTACTTAATTATTGCTTGCTCAATTGGGGCTGAACAAAGAATCGGGGCCTGAGGCCAAAGGTGGAGGATCCAAGCCAGAAAGTGTAAGCAGCTAAAAATCAGAATTTAGCCAAGGGGACCTGGCATTGGGCAGCAGCAGTGAGAGGGGAGCTTGGTAATAAACTCAAGGGCTTTGGGAACAAGAGACTTTCTAGGACCATAACTGGTCTCAGGGGGTGAATGATGATGAGTCACAGAAGGAAACGGCTAAGTTTGAATTGTTTTATATAAGTGGGAGACAGAGAGAGTGATAATGATGAGGACAGCTAACATTTACACAGCACTAGAAGGTTTGCAAAATGTTTTACATACACTCTGCTTTGATCCTAACACCTCTGGGAGGGAAGTGCTATTATTGTCATCTTTTTAGAGATGAACAAATGGAGGCTAACCATTTGAGTGAGTTGTCCATGGTTATGCAATTAGTAGCCGGTACAAGATTTGAACTGATATCTTCCTGACTCCAAATCTAGTGTTCTATCTACTGTTGAAGCCACCTAGGGGACCAAAGTACTAGTACTAGAGTATTGAATAAAAAAGTCCTATTCCAATGATAATACCATTCAGTTCAATAAGCATTCATTAAACACCTGCTGTGTACAAAGTTGAATATTTATAGGATGGAAGCTGGGAGACTATCCAAGTTACTGCTGTGTGGAAATCCAGGATATCGTGAGTATACCAAAGCAACTCTTAAGAAAAAATGTAATGCTGCCGAGCAGTGGAATTCTGGGAAACCCCACTAAGGAAGATCAGCTTCAGGTAGGACCCAAAGCATCCTGCCTCTTTTGGACCGTGGGCAACCTAGGATCACAAGGTAGATAGAGCTGGAAGAGATCTTAGAGATCATCTTGTCTGATCTCATTTTACAGATGAGGAAACTGAGCCCTAGCATGGTGACTTGAGTTGCCCAGTATCTCCCATGTGTTAAGTGGCTGAGGCAGGATTTGAACTCGGGTCCTCTGCCTCTCTGGACACAAGATGACTTTTGATGTCCCTTACAGCCCAAGATCTATGATCTGTGACTCCAGATCAGTGTTTGTTGCTACCATACCAACTTGTAGCCCTTGGGATTAAGAGCGGGATTCAAATCCCCCACCCACTAGTGATCAGCCTTCATGTAGTCAAGGGGTGGAGAGGACTGATCTCCATCATGTTGCAGCCTTTTCATCACCAGGATAAGAGCAATGTGTTTGAGTTTAAAGAGCAGTGAGAGCTATCACTGTTGCAGAATTCCAGGAGATGTCACTGTTTTTGCCCTGGGGCAGAGGGGCAGCTGAGTGGGACACATGGAGGAACCTTGAGCTCAGGCCACCCTCGGCCCAGGAATGGAGCAGCTCTGCTTGTTTGCACTCCGTGGACCCCCTCCCCCACAGTTTGGTCTGGCAGCTCACCTGGCAACCCAAAGATGAACAGACTTGTTAGATTGTTTTTGTCGCCTGGTTGGTAATTGTTGTTTAAACACCAAAGTTTGCTGTTAATGTTGTCTTGTTACGGAGAATTCTCCTTGACAAAACTCGTGGGAAAAAGGAACTGATTTATGCACAGTTTGGCCTGAAGCGTTTGCGTCAGTGCCTCAGCGCCGTGCTTCTAGAAGAGTATACTTTGACTTATGTATTGCTTGCTTAATAGACCACAAAAGTCAACATCCCTTTGGAAGAACAACTCGTGCTTGAAGGGCTAACAAGTTCCAAAAGATCCTGTTTAAGGCAGGATGTTGTGAGAAACCCACAATTGGAGCAAAACCTTGTGTTTCCTAATTATAATGCTAATATTTAGGAAAGCTTCAGTGGCGACTGACTCTCCTTTCTGTAGCCATGAAGGTTTGGGTTTCCCACCCTTTGGTTTGGGGCCTGTAAAGAAATCAGGGGAATTTTATTTTTAACAAAAGAAAGTGTCTCTTGTGCCTGGGGGGGCCTGAGGGGTAGAAGGGCAAGGCTGCAAGGAAAGGGAAGTAAATGTGCAGGGGAGGAGGGAGCTTTAGAGAGGGGTCACTGAGCCCCTGCAGCAGATGCAAGAACAGGTTATGATACATTTTCAACACAAAGGAGTTATTTGATTATTGTCATAGATAGTCTGGGTGTTTTTCAACACCTCCTGCCCCATCCCATTTTCCAGGAACTCTGTGGCATGTCCCCGATTCCCTTCCTCCTCTAACCCAACCCAGGGTTGGGCCTTCATGTGTCTGGGACAGCGGTCAGGCATTGGCACAGCAGCCAGAGCAATGAAATTTGACGTGACACCTAATAATGACTCATACCTGAGATAATCCATGGCCCTGTGGTGCCCTTGGAGGGCTCCTGCTGGCCTCCTCTAGTGGCCAGTGTGTGTAAATGAGCACCAGCTTAGTGCCTTGGTGCCTGTCACCTTTTTCCAAAGAGGAATCAGGTTTGAAGCGAAAATAACAAGCACTATAAATCATTAAATGCAGCAGACAGGGTGTCTTTGTTCAGAGATTATGCAGAGCATAGGAACGGCAAGCCTGAAATAAACAGCCTTGTGGAACAGATGGGCAAAGCCCATGGACTTTCCTTCTTTCATGAGAGGAAGGGCTATTATTTAAATTTATCTTCAGTGGAAGTCACTGGAACCCCATCCTGATGATTAAATCTGGTTGATCATGACATCCAGCTGCATTAAACAGTGACCTTCTCAACTCAGAAACATGCCGAGATGCCACATCTCTATGGCCAAGGACACAACAGCAAATGAGTTCCATAGGCATGATAGGACATGTGCTAGGTCAAGCAAGGTTTAGTATAGTCACTATTTCTGATATCTCTTCATATTTTTGTATCAGCTTGTAAGTGCCCTCTAAGAAAGAGAAAGAAATTTCCTTGTATCTTAGGTATTGTATATCCCCAAGTAGTGATAGCCCAAATGATCCCTTCTACCTCCTCCATCCACTGCAGTAATCATGGATGGGATAAGTGAAGACCAGACGCTTGCTGCATTAAAGTAATGCGGCTTTTAGGAAATAGAATTTGACCTATTTAATCTAGGACCATGATTCTCTAAGCTGCTCAATGGAATTCCCTGCAGTAAGTCCATAAAAAGCAAATCACCAGATGTTTTGAACAATTTGGGCCCAAATTCCAACATGAATCTTCCTGCAGACACTGTAAACTTAGGAGCAGATCCCCAAAGAAACTACTCGTCACCAACTACTCACAGAACCAGGGTTCTGTGGATGAAACCTACTTCCTAAATATTACCATATAGAATCCAGCTAGGGAGTGGCCCTCCATAGTGTTGACTTCAGAAGCTTAGGGATGAATGCCTCCAATCTCTCTTTACTAATCTGTTATGGCTCAATGCCTCTAAAGTCTTTTTGAATAAATGATCATTCATTTACCTGAATTATTATCATTATGAGTGGACTCCATAGATATATACTTTTAACTGGTGAGTGTCCCTTCACTAAAGGTCTGGCTAATAATCTGTTGTGAAGGGAAATTACCTTTGCATCCAGATTGAGCTAGGTGGCTTAGTGGATGTAGTGCTGCCCATGCTGAGGGAAACCTGAGCATGAATCCTGCCTCAAACAGATTAGCTCTGTGGCCCTGGGCAAGTCTCTCAACCTCAGTTTCCTCATCTGTAAAATGGGGATAATAATATCACCTACCTTACATAGTTGTGAAGATCAAATGCACTAGATGTACTATTTGCACACTTTGCAAACCTTAAAGCACTATATAAATTCTATTATTGTTGTTGTAGTTGCAATATATTTATTATTTTAGAGATTTTTTGGTGCTAACTCTGACTTTATTTTTTTTTAAGTTTTATTTTTATTTTTATTTTTTATTTAATTTATTTTCAGTTCCAAATTCTCTCCCTCCCTATAGCCTCTCCCTCACCTGTAGAGAAGGCAAGCAATATGATATTTAGGATTTTTTTAAAAAATTCCATTTCATATGCTTGGTGACTTTACAGATCTTGGCTGACAATCTCTCTTTGCATCCAAAAACTTTGAAGAATGGAGACAGAGTTGTAATCTTATGCTTCTCATGAGTTTTTCATTCAAACTCCTTATTTAGAATGGAAGCTGTAACATGGGCCTCTTTTTTAAGGCCCCCAAATAGGTATATTTTTTCTGATTTGTGATTATGTTACCCCAGTGTCTATGTACCATAGATTAGATTTTTATTATGGGTTTTATTTAATAACCATTGTTTCACCAACAACTAATTAAATCTGCTATCTAAATTGAACAGAAAATTATGGGGGGAGGGAGGTAAAAAAGCATTTGTAAAAGACTTCATTACAGATAAGACTATTATTTGGTCATCTTAAGAATTTGAGATCAAATTTACAAGCAGTATCCTGATCAAATTTCTTTTCTAGCCTGCTGCACCCTAGCCCCTTGAAAGCAGCCCATTATTTCCTTCCCATTTATTATAGTGTCCTAGTTGCTGGCAACACGCCCGCTGTTTAAGGTTACTTTCATTAATTAACTGAAAGTTAATTTCTTTGCAAGCAAAATCTCTGATCTCATTATGTTGTCTTTAAAGCTGAAAGCTTCAGGTTTTCTGGTCTCCTTTGATGACACAATAAAAAGCATACCCTTTATCTTAGAGTAAACCATCTCCAGGGTTTAATTTAATAGTCCTTGAAATAGTTACAGTACGGCCAGGCAGACTATAGTAATATTCCAGTTTCAGAAAATACTGGCTTCTTTGGGGTTAGTGAGCTAGTCCATCAATGGGTCCAGATGTGGGCTTCAGGGGTTCTGCTTCCAAATAAATTCCTTTTTTACCTCCTGAGGTCACTTTTTTTTTACAAAGGATACCCTAAAGCCTTCTTTAGGACAAGACAGACGCATGAGAGATCAGTCTTTCCCCTGAAGTAGGGAACATGGCAGAATAATTCTCTAGGATTTTTATAGATTTGAAGGGCTCCCAGTAGAGGATTTGTCATTTCCTCTCTTTGCCTTCAATATTTTTGGGAATGAATTGTTTTCTACCCCCAGTGGTCATCATGCTCTAGATTTTACCTGCTGAGCTTGGATAGTGTGTAGACATTTCTTCAGAGATGAGGTTACTCCTGATACTTAGAAAGTAGGGACTTTGTGTCAGCACAAAGAAGAAATTTCAGGTGGTCTGATAGCCATGTTGCATTGAGCCTGGGTGTGATGGGGGTCATTGCCCATCATTTCCCCCCTCCCACCACCATTTGCTCTTCTTCTCCTTAATGCTACCTGACATAAACAGTGCATTCTCCCTGTCTTTCAGAGTTAGCTTCAAGTTCTGTTATGAAATCTGGGTGCTTTCTAGAGCATTAAATTCAGTGAATTGAGATGGGGTCAGAATGTCTTTTCAGAGCCACAAGGTATACATCATATAGCAAGAACAGGACCCCTAAAGTGACTCAATTCTCGGGGAGCCCACCTGCTACATGAAGAAGCCATTTATTTGTATTCCGCTGAGCCCTGTGATGTTGAGCCTGCTGCTGAGATTGACATAAGTCTGATCTAGACTGCTTGAGGAAATAGCTTCAAAAGGGGAAGTGGTTAGTGGAATGGCTTAAGTGATTGCCATGATTCCTGGGAGGCTTAAACGGTGGCATTGGTCTATTTTTCTGGGGATGGCTTGGTGATCAAGGATAAAGTCAACTCAACTCCAAGCAGTTCAAACTCAGGGAGAAATTTCCAGGGCTCAGAAAAAAGAAAAAAAAATCAAGTGCCCCTTCGGCCCCTTGCAAAAGTCAGAGGTCCAAGGTAATGTATCGGCAAGGTTCCTTTCTGCTTTGGTGCCTTCTTTATAGCTCGTGTCCATGCTTTTAGGCAAAAGTATTGTCAGTGGTATTGATTAGTTGATCTGATAATCCAGTAGGCCCCCTGATGTGTTAAATTTCCTTCCTTCATATGACAGTATGGGAGGAGGGTGTGCTGCTGAAGAGGGAACTCTCAGTGGATTCTAGTGAGGCATTGCCACCAACAGTGAGATGACCTTAGGCATGACAATTCCAATTATTCTTTTGTCTGTCACATTTAACCCCTCTTCTTTCAGCCTGACTCTGGATGTGATAAACACTTTGACTTAGGCAGAAGACTTCAGGAGTCTGTATTCATGTATCAGCACATTCTGTTATTTGTGCATAGAGTTAATTTTTTAAAAATCTTTTTGTCTCCCTTCCCAGTTTCAAAAACAGTATCTGCTTTGTTCCTTGTCCTTCACTGGCCTAGAGAAATCCAAATAGTTATGTCTTCTTTGATTAGCAATTCAAAATTCGTCTTTATAGGATGGCCAAGCACTCACAAGGTAAATATCAGTGGAAGTTGTGGGCTTAGGGCTTTCCTACCATCTCAACATGCTGTTGAGGTGCCTGTGGTACAACTTTGTGAATATAGGATGGGAGTAATAAGTATTACTAAAGGGGCAGCTAGGTGGCACAGTGAATAAAGCACTGGCCCTGGAGTCAGGAGGATCTGAATTCAAATCCAACCTCAGACACTTGACACTTACTAGCTGTGTGACCCTAGACAAGTCACTTAACCCCGACTAAACTGATCCTATTTAACTGAAGCATTTGGCACATTTGGAGTCAAAGTTGTCATTTTATGCATAACCCAACCCATACTGGCCAGCAGTTTTCAAGGAATGAAGCACCTCATTTTCTTAGCCACTTGACATGACTGACATCCTATCCCATCCTTACTGGAGAAATTTCAGACAAAAAAGGATGATGGTGGCCCCCCTGAAAAAAATACAGAACTCTTCTACTTCCTATCATGTTGGCAGATTACACTGATGGATATCACGGTGTCATTTGTACTAGGCCTTCAGCTTCCTGTAATTGATGGCAATTATAGTTTCCATTTTGGCACTGAGACTTTAGTACAACCAACTTAATCCACTTTTGCAAATAAAAGAATAAAATAATAGTACTTGAAGGTTTGGAAAGTTTAGTCTAAATCAGGTTTTTAAAAGGAGGGGAAAAAATTATGAACACCTGAACAATAAGGTTTGCAGTGAAACACCAAGAGGCCCTTTAACCTAGTCAAAATCTTAAACACGATTACATACTTAACTGGCAATCTTATGTTAGCAAAAATAACCATTTCTTACTTGCCCTGAATGAGCCTTAACAATGTCCACGTATATAGGTTTAGAAAAATGTTTTATTGCTCATTCCGTTTGCATACCATTAAGGCATATTTGATGGCAAGAGCATTATAGTTCCTAAAGAGTTAATAATAAATCCTGCCCACAGCAACCACACAATTAAGGGCAAGATTAGCAGAGATGAAAAATTTATGCTGAAAATAGCATGATAGCATGGAAAACAAAATAATTTTACTGAGTAGTTGTTTCTGTTGCCATAATCCTAATGACAAACTCGGTTACACTGATAATAGGAGAAAAACTAATTGCAGTGAGGACAGGACAAATCTTTTTTAATCCTCGTTGTCATCTCAACTAAGTCCAAACCCATTTGTATTAACCTTTGCTGACAGAGTCACATGATGGACATAATTTCTTATAATTTACCAGCTATGGATCTAACCTTTCTTCATCAAATATTCATAAAGTCAGGATTCTCAATGATTTCCTGTCTCTCTTCATATTTACAGCATGTTGTCTTCTTCCTTTTTACAGTCATTTGGATACAATTGAAGTCAGATGGAATTAAAGTTAAATGCCTTTAGCAACTAAGGTGCCTAAAAGCAAAGACATAAGCAGTGGACACGTGTTCCTGTGCCCTGAGTCACTCTCACTTGGAGCCCATGCACTGCCCTTCCAAAGCTAAATGCCCTTCTCTGGAGGGGCCCAACATCAGCCAGAGATTAAAATGTCATTGGCCTCACTTGTCCTTGCTAAGCTTGAGAGCACTGCTGCCCAAAGCAGAGGCCCATTCTCTTTTGGGAACCTCCAAAAAGAGACTGATTACCCTCTTCCAATAACTTTAGAGCACAAACTACAGGCCCTATTTTTGAGTGAGTATGCGCAGTGAGACCTAGAAAATGTGCCCTCAGCTGGAATGGTGGACAGCAAAAATGGGCCCTTGGCTTGCAGAAATGTTACCATTTGAAACCCTGGCTATGAGTAAGTATATTCAGAAGAAACATCTGTTTCTACTTTGCATCTTTGTTGCTTTGACAGTTTTCTTGAAAGACAGTTAAGATGAAAGAAGTTTTTTAAAGTTGAGTTTAAAAAAAAAGCATAGTAACGGACCTTTCTTCCTTACTCAGACCACTTACAATGCTTTAAGTATTGAAAGGAGTCAACATCAGGAGGTAGGATGGCCAGTGAAGGCATACAGTAATGAGTTCCTTCTCTCCTTTTCAATCCTAAAATGACACTTCTTTCTACAAGAATAGGAAGGCTGTTGCTCTTCGTGAAATTCCCTCCCCCACTCCCCGCCCCATAGTAAGAGGGAAATCTTTTGGTTCACTGGCTACCGAACCCTGTATTGCCTGAGCAGAGAATTTGCTTCCTGATTGCTGAGATCCCCTGAGCCTTGACTGGTGCTGAGGCAGATGGAGCTAAAGGCACAGGACCATTCACTGAATGGGTTAACTAGAGTCATGACCCCAGCTCCTCCGGCAAATGGAGCTTTTGCAAGGAGGTGTAAAAGTTTGAAAAAAATATCTTGACTGCAAGAGAATCTTTACAAGTAAATTGTTTTGAAAAATAATTGTAGTGTCCTGAAAACCCCAAAATGTTTTGTACAAATGGTATCATCAGGCAGTATTTCCTTTTTGGAAGAACTGAAAGAAAGAATTTTCAAAATTTCTTCCCTTAAATCACCTCCACCCACAAAAAATTATCTGAAATAATTTAGTAAATACATCCATTTGGAAAGCTCACTGATGACACAAATGTTTCCAGTGGGGAGAAAAAATATCTCTGTCATTGGGGAATACTCAAGGAAAATATTTCACAGTAGGACATCATTATAACAAAGTTCTTTACGACATGGATTCAACTATATAGTGTGATGGTCTGAAAATATCACGCCCCCCCCCAAAAAAAAACAGAACTGCACCTATGCAAAAACCTAATATGATACAATTCTCTTTTAAGGTAGGTATCAGTTTTCCCTCTCAGGATGGATACTGAAAACAGGTTTCCCTTTATGTACAAGTGTTTACCAGTATGTGTACAGATGACCTGCCAATAAAAACTACAAATTCTCCATCTCAATCCCAAGTAATGAAGCAATACTTGATTAGTAATAATAATAAATAGTTCCCACTAATAAAGACCTTAAAGCACTTTACCCCTTCCCTTCTCCCCAGAAGCAACCATGTTAGGTATTGCTAGTACCATTATCCCTGTTTCACAGATGAGGAAATTGAGATTGGGGAAGTGAAATTATTTATCCAAGTGCATAATAATAATAACAATGATAATAATAATAGCTAACATTTATATAGCTCTTACTATGTGCCAGACATCGTGCTAAACACTTGAAAACAGCTATTTCTCATTTGATCCTCAAAGCAACCCCTGGAGGTAAGTGCTGTTATTATCCCTATTTTACAGATGAGGAAACTGAGGCAAACAGAGGTTAAATGACTTTCCCAGGGGCACACAGCTAGTAAGTACCTGAGGCCAGATTTGAACTCAGGTCTTCTTCATTCCAGGCAGGTGTTTTATCTACTGTAGCATCTTGCTACCTAGGCACAGAGCAAGTGAGTGGTAGAAAGAGAACTTGCGCCCAAACCCTGAAACTCTCTGGACAGTATTGTTATCACACTGTAAGTGACTACTCTTTACTTTACTGAGGCTGCCCCTGGCCTCACTAAAGCATTAGGCCCTTCCAAGTTCATCTCTAGACATAAAGAGTGATTTAAATTGATAGCCCTAAATTGTCCCAAGTCATTCCAATCTCCTATTAGTTCTGCAGAGGAATCATAGTGAGCCCTCAATAAGGTATTCCATGTGAATCCCCAGATGGTCTTGTCTGCCATAAAGTTCTTCTGAAAAGTGTGAATTCCAACTTAGCAGTCTGCAGAGAAATCCAGCCTTCTAGCAGTCCCTCCGCAAGGGCAGGAGGTTATATCGGCTAATCAAGTCATTGCCATGCTGTCCTGACTACCCACTAAGCCCTGGTCATTTCCCAGGTGACCTCTCTCCTGTAATGCTCAGTAAGAGGCTGACTTTCTCCATTAATAGTTTTGTTTGTGAGAACTGGAAAGGTGACTTGTAATAGAGCTCCTTCTTCCCAACTCCCTTATAATGACATTCCGCACAAGCTGATGTCCTTTGATTCAGGATGACCTTCTTAGTTCCAGGAAATCAGAAAGCATTAAGTCTGAAAATGTCACTCCTACAAAGAGTCAGGTGCGACTTTTTTCTACCTCCCTTACCTAGTACATAGCAAGCATGTGGGCCTCTTTCCCTTCCCTGTACAAGGCCGGTTATTCTCTTCTGGAACCAAGTGTGTGGTGATTAGGTGGCCAGAGGCAGTCTTTCCGAGTCTGAGTATTCACCAAGTATGATTTTTAATCCTCTGTGGTTCTCTGTTTGACAGATAAGAAAATTGAGCTTCCTTATCCCTCCCAAGGTCATGCCATAAGCAAATGTTGGTGGCTAGAGAATGAGATAGCCCCAGGACAACAAAGGAATGACAGATTTGAAATTTTAAGTAACTTAAGTGAGGTACTATAAGCCATTGTGACCAAAACCAGGAAAAATGGTAATGATACCATGCTAGAAGTAAATAGTCAACCACCTTTTCCTCAGTCCCTTCTAGAATAGCATTCCCCCAAACTAATTTGGCCATGGCACACTTTGGGATCTACAGAATCCTTTAATACTAGTTGGAAGGTTTGGGGAACATGAGATACTCCACAATGGAGACAATTTGGGGACATTCTGTAGGAAAATTGAGGAAATTAAGCCTATTTTCAAACTGTAAAATTTATATCTATCTATCTACATGTGTATATATATACACACATGTATACATACATACATATATATGTATACATGTATGTGTATACCCTGGAAAATATCACTAGCATTGAAATTTTTCTCACATAACTCCTTTTCACGGTTGAGACCTACAAAGTTACCACTAAAGGTCAAGGTAGCATCCACCTCTGGGGACCCAACCTTCAAATACCATTGCAAGTTGAAGCAATGTCCTAGAGGCGGTGCTACGTAAGTATTTTCACAACACATATTCTGATATTTTTGTGAAGAACATATCACTAACATTAACATTTTCTCGCACATGCCCTATTCGCAGGTGGTAGAATCTCAGGGCTCTGCAGAATAGAATTGGGAAATGTTGGCATAGGGGATGCCCTAGTAGGTGGTGGTAGCTCTAGTGACTGACTCGTTTGTTACTGTAGTCAGCTGCCAACCTTGAAAGTCCATACTGCAGACTTAGTATAGCTCTTTTTTTTTGTCAACTTCCTCATCCTTTGACTCCCAGGATAGCTACAAGTTTTATCCTACGGTGGCATTATTAGAGGCTCAGGTGTAACTTCAGGTGGAAAGATTTCAGAATAGCTGTGTTGTCCATTGAGCAGTTTTGTCCACCTCTTTTATTCAAAGCCATTCTAGAAGCAGCATCAAAGCTTACTCAGAAGGGCAGTTCAGTCTTCTGGGGATCTCAGGATATAGTATTACCATTTTCTGCACATTCTCTCTTGTCCCAACTACCTGAATGTCCACAGCATCTCAGAGAAAAAGAACAGAAGTTGGATGTTAGTGGAGTTCAGAGCCACATATCAGATGGACTGAGAAATATAGAAGGTCCTCAGCATTATGTCTTCTCTTCTATTCCTGAATCAAAAGGAAAAAAAAACGTCAAAGGCATCAGTGATGAAATTCAGAGCCCAAGGAGGGAATATTTTGGTTCCACTAACGAGTTTCAAGGAGGATGTTGCTCTGTATAACCTAAGTTACTGTTCACCCACCACCATACTATGGAGCATAGAGATTTACAGTCTAAGAAGATCTGATCCGTGCCCCTCAAGGAGCCTGCCATCTTCATTCAAAGTACTGTGATGTAGAGAATCAAAGTTCTGCTTGCCAATACATTCTAGAGCAGAAGTCTGATATGGCATTTAGCAACCACCTTTAGCAAAATGGGTAGAACAGGTGAAGGGGAGAAGGAGGGAGGGGAAGAAGTTTGCTTAGTGATCAATGGACCAAGAATGGATGAATCAAATTTCGTTTTTAAATCTGAGGTGTACATATGCCTCACAGGATTATTGTGAGGACTAAATGGGATAATACAGGTAAAACATTTTAAGTTTGGGCTTTCTCTGATTATGTAGGCAGCTAGTAGTGACTTAGTCCTTTCTGTGTTTTGGGTACTGACGAGCTGTTCATGGATTTCTTTAAAGGGGAGAATAGAACTTAAAGATAATGCTCATCAACCATTAGGACATGTGGATTTCCTAAATGAAGCTGAAATAATTGAGGCATTATTTGGCACCTAAAAGTTCATTAAGGAAGCTACAATGTAGTGTCTCTGAATCTAAAAGTCTAGGATAGTAGACCAGCAGCTGAAGAGAAGAGAGAGATACTAGCTCTAATTTGTATAACAAGATGCAAATGATCAACTTTAAAATGGAAGCAATAGACCTTTGCTCCTTCCCATTAAATTGTTGTCCTTTGCCTTGTCTTGTCTGTCTTTCAGATTTATTGCTAGAATGTGCTCCACTTGTCAGTTGTCCATCTTTGACTTTTCAGTCTGTTGAGCCCAGTGTTTCTGGCCTTCCACAATATGCCTCTAATCTGCCTTTCCATTCTTAGTTCATGTTCCCCTCCCTTCACAAACCATATTCCAGCCCAACTTGACTTCTGACTGTTCCCCAAAGTCAACAGTTGATCTAGATTTCCTGCCTCTGTGCCTTTTAATAAGCACTACCCTACATCTGTAGTACACTTCCCCCTCACTGCTGCATCCCAGAATCTCTCTTTTCTTTCAAGGCTTAGTTCAGGTGCCACCTCCTCCATGAAGCCTTCCCTGATCTCCATCCTCTCATTCTCAGGCAAACACCCAGAAAAGTAAGGGAAATTTGCAACAGGACCCCTTCTTCAGCTTTACTTATGATATATTCATATATGTTTGCATTGCCCTCCGTAGCAGAATTTAAGCTTCTAGAGGGAAAGGACTATTTCAAGTGTGCCTTTTTATCCCTAGCACCTAACACAACGTACAGGAAGCACTTTGTTGAGTCAGTCTGCTTTTTCATGACCCTATTTGGAGTTTCCTTGGCAAAGATACAGGAGTGGCTTGCCATTTCCTTCTCCAGCTCATTTTACAGATGAAGAAAATGAGGCGAACAGGGTTAAGTGACTTGTCCAGGGTCACACAACTAGACCCGGCTGAGACCAGATTTGTTTTTTTTGTTGTTTGTTTGTTTTATTTAGGCAATTGGGTTAAGTGACTTGCCCAGGGTCACACAGCTAATAACTGTGTCAAGTGTTTGATCTGAGGCCGGATTTGAACTCTGGTCCTCCTGACTTCAAGGCCGGTGCTCTATCCACTGCGCTACCTAGCTGCCCATCTGAGACCTAACTCCAGGCCTGACATTCTATCCATTGTGCCACTTAACTGCCCCAATAAGCATTTACTCAGTATTTTTGTTTGTGTGTGTTTGTTTTTTAATTGAACTGAGATAATGTTGGGTAGCAAACAGAAGACTGGGCTGTGAATTAGTTCCATCTGTGATGCGAGTCCCTTCTGAGGGAGACATTACTTATGGGCTTTAGAAGTTAATGTAACAAATGTGAATTTTTAGTGGACTCAGTCACCCTTGTTTTGTAGCTTCCTCCAGCAGTATTCAACAGCATGTGAGAGGAAAGGAGAAGGCAGAAGGTATAGAATATTGGGATTTGTAAAGGTATACATAATGATGGGAAAGGAGGCAAGGGATTGAATGGTCAAAGACAAGCAAAGTATGAACTGGTTAATATAATACTTGTAGTATCAAGATTTAAAAGGGAAGAAAGTAAGCCTACAAGTAGGCTCATGAATTGGGAAAGCAAATAAGGGCTGATTGATTACAGTCTAGCATATAATAGGTTCTTAAAATATTTGTTGAGGTTATTACAGAAGAAGAATAGGTTTAGGAAGGGTGAAGTAGAGAGAGAAATGTGTAATGAGCAATGGTTCTCAAGGTGTGGTTGAGGGACTCCTGTGGGTCCTTGAGACTCTTTCAGGGGGTCTGTGAGGTCAAAACTATTTTCATAATGATGTTAGATGTTTTAATTTCTAACATGATAAATATCAATAGATACAATCTAGATAAACTAAAGTTCTTTAGGGGGTTAAAAAAAGAAGATATAACAGCTTCATTTTTGCTTATTGTTGCTATCATGTACATTATGTCTTAGCCTGCTATTATGTTACGAGTAAACGAAATTGGATGGCAAGAAGAAAGGAAGGAGGGAGGGAGAGAGATCTCTGGTAGGATTTCTCTTTAAAAACTTGTTATCTAGGAGGGATAATACATTGAGCCTTTTAAAAATCACTGCTACCATGAGTATCTGTCCTTATGTAGTTTGGTTATCTTTTTGGAGTGTCAGGGCATCCCTCCATAAACTCTATTCATTGAATCAAGAGCTGGAATGAAACTTAGAAATGATCTGATCTAACCCACTCATTTTCTAGATAAGGGTCAGAGAGGTTATTTCATTTATCCATGATCCATGGAAGTGGTAGAGCCTGTATTTGAACCTAAATCTTCTTACCCTCTTAATGTACTGTTCTTTCCATTAAACTATACTGCTGTCCTGGGAAGTAGGGAACTCATGAAGCTTGTAAAGAAAGGGTTAACTTTCTTCAAGAGCAAGTAATCCCTGCTCAATGAGTGATGCTGTGGTGGGGGCCTTGGCTGACAGGAGCAGAGGGGAAAGATATTCCATGGCTGAAAAGGAGGACTTGATACCACACAGTGGGGATTTTGTTCCAGTAATTGCATCAAATTGGACCTTCTGCCATGTTGAAAGCATCACATTAATATCACTCATTAAGTCACACGCCTGTATATGTGCCCTCCCAACTGCAGAGTCACTAGCAGAATATATTTTCCTGCAAAGTGTTTGTTTTCATTGTTGGCCTTTTAAAAATAATGAGCTCATTCTATTCAATTGCAAGGAAAGTTACTTTAGACTCCTTTGAAATTGTATATCTTTTGTTGGACAAATTTCTGCAGTAGTTCCCCAGCTTTGTGTGCTGGGGAATCCTACACGGCATACCCTGAAGCTTATAACTCAGCTGCCCCAGACATGGTGCATAGAATCATCCAGCCTGCTTGACCTTTATATTGTTACCTATAGGCAGGGAGAAGCCATGTGAGTTTCAGGTGACCCTCTCATGTAACTGCAGATCAGAGGTCAGCAGCTCCTAAATGTTCAGATGTCAAAGTGGCCCATTCATCACCATTGTTATGTAACTGACAAGCCGACAAATGGACTTGTGTATAAAATTGTTCTCAGCCTTCTATCCAATGGTCTTAAACCCCAGTGGCAGGCCATACATTTGCAGGTATTAAATGGCTCTAGTAGCAAGCTGGGCTCCTGAAGCAGGGAGAAGACTCTAATGAGGTCTATCCTTGGGGCCAGTCTTTCAGATGAGAGAAGTAGGCAGTTCTACTTACGATTATTTAGGATCATAGAATTTAGATTTGAAAGGGATCTCAGAAGTCATTGAATTCAAGACCCTCATTTTACAGGTGAAGAAACTAAGACCCAGAGAGGGAGCATGTCTTGCTCAAAAAGCAACAACAGGATGCAAACCTGAGCAATAGAATGCTGGTATTGGAATCAGGAAGACATAGGTTTGAATCTCACCTCAGACCCTAACTAGCTGTGTGATCCTAGAAAAGTCACTTAACCTGTCTGCCTCAGTTTCCTCATCTGTAAAACGAGGGGTTCAACTCAATGACCTTTAAAATATCTTCCAACTCTAATTATGACTCCAAATCTAGTACTCTTTCTACCCCATCACCATCTGCTTTGTTATGTGAAATCTGGGAAGTCATTTGTCAAAATTTGTCATTTGTCATTCCTTAAGAAACTTCTTGAGAAAAAATTGTTCATTTTTAACTAGGTTAAGCTACTGTTTTATTGGTGGGATGGGGACAAGGGAGGTGGCAGTGCAGGAACAGTAATTTATTAATTACCTAATGCTAACTGGGATTAACATATGATTATTAGCCCATTACTACTTTTTGTCATCCAGCAGAAAACAGGGACTTGAAGGAATGGGATATAGCTGAGATAAGTTTTGATCAAAGAAGGAGTATTTCTTCCCTCCACTTTCTTAACTAAATAACTCATCTTATACTTTAGTTTTTAAAAATGGAGGTTATTTGTACAGAGTTTCCCCTTCTCCAGTCCTCCTCATCTCACATCATTCAGAAATCTTCTCCCTTTATCCCTTCCTTGACTCTGGTCTTAGTGGAGAGGTGCCCCTTCTCTTTGGCAAATCTAAACCCTCAGGACCTTAATCCCACCCACTCCCCACTTTTTTCAGGATCACCTTCACTCTCTTACCTTCAATCTTTCCCTATCTACTGGCCCCTTCCTGGGTGCCTGAAAACACACCTATGTTTCTGTCATCTTTAAAATCCTTCATTTGATCCCAATATCCTCACTAGATATCATCCTTGCCCCTTCTCAGATAAATGCATCTCCATTTGGTGCCTCTCCTTCCTCTATTCTCACTCTCTTTTAAACCCTTTTCAATCTGGCTTCCAGCCTCATCATTCTACAAAGTCACCAATGATCTTTTAACTGCCAAATCTAATGGCCTTTTCTTAGGCCTCATTCTTCTTGACCCCTCTGTAGCATTTGACAATATTGATCACCTACTCCTTTACATGTCTCTCCTCTATAGGTTGTCATGACATTACTGTCTCCTGGTTCTATGTCAAACTTATCTTCAGTCTGCTAATTTTTCATCCATGTCATGCTTACTAACCTTGTGTATCCCTCCTTTGCTGGTTCCTCATCTATGTTATGTCCACTAACTTTGTGTGTCCTGCAAGGCTCTGTCCTGGGCCGCCTTCTTTTCTCCCTCCATACCTCTCATTTGGTGATCTCATTGGTTCCCATTAGTTTTTATCATCTCTATACATAGGATTCTTAGATTGACCACAGTCTCTCTCCTGAAGTTCAGTCCTATACCCTTCACTGATCTTTGAACATATAGAATTGAATATCCCATAGACATCTGAAGCTCAACATGTCTCAAACAGAACCCATTACCTTTTCCCCAAAATCCTCCCCTCTTCCAAACTTCTCTATTGCTGTCAAAGGTACTACAATCCTTCTAGTCACTTAGGTTCAAAACCTGTCATCTTTGACTCCTCACTCTTTCCCACATATAGAATCTGTTACAAAATCTTGTTGTTTCTACCTTCACATCATCTCTCATATATGTGCCCTTTCTCTATTCACATAGCCACAGCCCTAGTTCGGGCCTCCATCACCTCACTTTGTAATTAGTTCCATATTTCAATTCTCTCCCCATTCCAGTCTATCCACCATACAGCTACCAAGGTGATTTTTCTAAGACATAAGTCTTACCATGTCACTGCCCTGCTCCGTGAGCTCCAGTGGTTCACAATTACTTCCTTACACTCTATATTCCAGACACACTCACCTTCTTGCCATTCCTTGAACGCAATGCACCATCACCAGTGTCTTTGCCCTGGCTGCCTCCATGCCTGGAATGCCATATCCTCTCATCTCCATCTCTTAGTTTTTCTGTCTTCCTTCAAACTCAAATCCCACCTACTTCAGGAGCTCTTTACTGGTCTTCCAGATGCTCATCACTTCCCCTGTCAGACTGCCTTCCATCTACTCTGTACGTATCCTGGGTATAGCTCATTGTTTCCATATTGTCTTCCCCGTTAGAATGTAATTTCCTTAAGGGTGGGAACTATTTCTACCTATCTTAGTATCCCAGAGCTTAGTACAGTATCTGGCACATAAAATTTGTTGATTTATTCATCCATTGATTAGGAAAAAAATCAGTCTAAAACAGGAGTTCTTGATCTGAAGTTAAGACCAACAGGGCCCATGCATAGATTTTAGAGGGCCTGTGAAGTTGGATGGGAAAAAAAGATTACATTTTTATTTCAATCCAATTGACTTTCTTTGTAATCTTTGTAATGTAATATATTTTATTTTGTGCACTTAACAACATTATTCTGAGAAAGGGTCCATAGGCATCGCCAGACTGCTGTGTCTCACACACACACACACACACACACACATTAAAAACCCTTGCTTCAGGTAGAACATGAAGCATTATCTGTTTAGTAAAATGTCAAGTGGGATTATGGGCTATAGGTTTTGGGGTTTTTTTGGCCCCATTGGCTATTGGAAGTGTCCCTGCAAGATTGAAGAATGATGGTAGAGTCAGTTTCCTTACTATGTTTTTATCATATTTGTCAGCTAATGATTGGTGGGACTTTCCAAACTTCATTGGTTTTTTACAAGAGTGCAATGAAGACAGGTTCAATCAGTCATTGATAAATTCAGGGCATCCCTTAGTTCCTCCTACAAAAGAACAAGAACAACAATGTCCATTGAGTGTTTAATATATTCAAATCACTTTGCTTTATGCTATAGGACAGTCCAAAGCACAAAATGATAATTCCTGCCCTCAAGCTTACAGTCCTGCTGAGGAGACAAGCCAGAAGTATGTAAAAAAAATTAACCAAGGCAAGACTGAAATACTTCAAGACAAGAATAAGAATAAGAATAACAATAGCATGTCTCTAGGTAGTATATGATCTCGTCAAGAGGATTCCTGCTTTGTTATATGTTGGACTAGATGTGCTGCATGGACTTTTACTGGTCTGAGATTTCAAGATTCTGTGAACCCTTATCAGGCAAGGACCATAAGATCATCGATTTAAAACTGAAAGGGATCTTAGATGCTCTCAAATTTAAATGAGATGAGAATATCAGATAAGAAAGTGGAAGCACAGAGAAATTAAGAGACTTTGACTGGGGTTACCCAGCTAGCAGGTCTCCAAAGGCAGGATTTAAATCCAAGTCTTCTTGATTCCAAGTCCAGTGCCTGATCCACTGCATGAAGGTATTGAATGCCATTGACAGGAGGGCCATGGGAAAAAGTACCAAAAGTAGGAATGAGGAGGCTCTGGAAAGAATCATAGCCTGTTTCATAACTTTCCTGTCACCGTTTGTTAAATAGCAGCAAGGTAAAGGGCAAAAATATTTTTGGTCAAGAACCTCACCCAATTGGCTCATTTAGTCAGGGTGTGGTGCTAATGAGGGCAAGGTGGTGGGCTCAGTCAATGAAGGGAAAAACATAGCCATTCTGAGCCACAGACTGCACTCCAAATGCTAACTTCTACCTTATTAATAGAACTTTATGTATTCTCTCTGTGTGTGTATTATGTGTTTAATAAATTATACTATAGGATCCTTGAAGGCGAAGAATATGTTACTTTTATTTCATCTATGAATCCCTACCATGTATCTGAATACCTTTCCCATAATAGATAATTCATAAATGGTTGTTAAAATTAGGTGTGTGTCCCCACCTCCATCCTGTTGGACTAGAAGATTCTGGAGGTGTCTTTTGGGATCACAAGTTCACAAGTTAAGAACTGGAAAGGACCTAGGAAGTTATCTAGATCAGAGGTGTCAACATTTGCAGAGTACAGCCTAATCCAACTTGAAATGTAATTGGAAAAGGTTTAACAAAACAAATAAAAATACAGAGTTGTTGTTCAGTCCTGTCTGACTCCTTGTGACCCAAGGGGGTTTCTTGGCAAAGATGCTGGAGTGGTTTGCCATTTCCTTCTCCAGCTCATTTTACAGATGAGGAAACTGAGGCAAACAGGGTTAAATGACTCACCCATGGTCACACAGGTAGTAAGTGTCCGAGGCCAGATTTGAACTCAGGAAGATGAATCTTCCTGATCCCAAGCCTACTGCTCTACCCACCATGCCATCTAACTGCCCCAATAGTCAGCCTTCAGGGATCCATTTTTATTTGAGTTTGATATCACTGTTCTAAATTGATTCCCCTTATTTTAGAGATGACCAGAGCAGTTAAGTGACTTGACCAAGGTCACAGAACTAGTAAATGGTAGAGCCAAGATTTGAATCAAAGACCTGGAGCTCTTTGCACTGTGTGTGCTTGCTTGCTCCGTTATTCCTCCATTTACCAGATTGTCAGATTCACCAGATTACCTACACAGCACTCGGCACGAGCAGACATTCTGGAATTGTCCATTGATTGTCCCACTCAGTTGTTCTTGTGTATTATTTATCACAAAGCATCCCTGAAAGGCAAGCACCAGTCCCATCTCTTTCGCTATCACTTTGTATAAGCTTTGACAAATCCTTTACCATTACTGCATCATACTTCTCTGTCTGTAAAATGGATAAGGATAATTTCTCTACTTCTTCACAGGGTAGGTGAGGATCAAATGTCCTAGACTAAGCTCCATGAGGGCAGGCTCAGAAGATCTTAGATTTAGAGCTAAATGAGACCTTAGAAGTCATCTAGTCCCACCTCAAGTTTCTTATCTCCCCCATTGACTGCTTAGTGCTTTGCATACACTAGGCACTTAATAAATGTTTGCCATTAGAACAAGATGCACCTTGGTGATAGCAAATGCTACAAATCAGGGCTTAATTTGGTAACTTTTAGATTGTCTAGACTTAAGAAAGTGATGGAGAAAATGTTAATAATGTAGATTCAATTTAGAAGTGTGTCATTAATACATTTTTTCCCACTGAGAGCCACTTGGTAAATATCTACCAGTGCACCACTGTATACCTTCATTCTATTAACCTTATTCCATTGACTTCTCAGCAGCACCTCTCAGTTAAGGACATAGATTTGGTTTGGGTTGGGTTTTTTTTAGCATGTGTGCAGTCATGTTCTTGAACCAGTCAGCATTTCACATGAACCTGTTTGCTTGCCATTTCAGGAAGTGTCATTAAGCCATTACTACTTCTTCCTTATTGGTTGCAGAATTTAGGGGCAGAGAATTCTCTGTGTGTGTTTTTTAAATCAATGGCTCACACATTACTGTAAAACCTATTGATTAAAAACACAAAGCATAATGTTAGTCATTTAGTCTGTGGAGTGATGCAATAGAGAAAGAAATTTATCCTTTGACTCTTGCATTAACCTTTTATTGACTGCTTGCATACCCATAATTAACACACACTTTAGCTAAAGTGGTTAATTTTAGCATCATGACCAGTGTCCACTAATGTAGCTGAAACCCTGATCATCCAAATGTAAGTGCAACCCTGAGGGAAATCAGCTGTCGGTGGAGAGGAAGGTCAGGGTCTGGGAGTTATACCTGCATGGGGAGGGACTCTGGGCAGACTCTCTGGCAGCCAGGTTAGGAGAGGCCTTTTGGTGGTTTAGTGTTATGTCACTAAGGCATTAGGGGAGGACTATTCATTTAGTAATTAAGGGGCTTGGAGGGGATGGATTAAGCAAAGATTTTTCTTTTAGCTGCATGGCTAAGATCCAGATGTTTCTATGTTGTGGGAAGGAGAGAGATGAAGGTCTGAAAGATGGAGGCCTATATGGCTTTCCCTTTCATCGAGCTGGCTTAATGTAGCTGAGCTGCCTCTCTTGCCAAGGGTGTAACCTTAAAGCAAAACACTTAGCCTCACTGACACTGTTTCCTCATCTGGAAAATGGGGACATTAACATTATGCATAATGTGTTCACCTGACTAGCATGCAACGGGTACAGCCTCTCACTAGAGGGCTACGGAATATGAAATACATTTTTAAACCTAAGCTACAACTTAAATTTTCCGGGGAGTCTTGAATTCCAGCTTGCCCTAGGAAAAAGGGAGAAAGGGTCCTTATGGAGAATCATAGAGAAATACTTTAAAACATAACACAAATGTGAGCTATTGTTATTAAAATACAATAAAATATGAACTATCTTAACCAGTATCATCATCATATTTCATTTCATGTGAGTCTTGCCGAGTACTCCAGGAAAAGGTCAGTGAGTCCCGAGTAAGTAATCCATGGTCACTCGCCATCTTGAGAAGGGCTGAAGTTCCTCTTCAGGAAGAGTGATGATGATATGCAGTGATTTGGAATGATATGACGACATGGCTCAAAGGAACCATATTTCAAATGGAGAAATAAGATTGTGGTTAGTTAAAGCTGGAAAGATTCTTAGAAAGTCTCTGAGAATGATCTCTTCGTTTCATAGATTGGGAGACTGAGGACAGGAGAAGTTAGGTAACTAGTCCAGAGGCACACAGGTGCTAAGAGAGAGAACCTGAATTTGGACTTAAGTCCTTTGACTTGAAATTAAGTGTTGGTTTTTTTCCAAGTAGACTGTAAGCTCCTTGAGGACAGGACCCAGCTTTCCCCTCCTTTGTCTTTCTGTCTTTTTCTAGTGGTCAGCTCAATGCCTTGCACTGTAATAAGCATTTAATAAATGCTTGTTGAATTGAATTGTCACTGAACAATTTCCTTAGAGGAGATGGGAAGCAGCAATTAGCTATGAAAGAACTACCCACTGACCGGGAAATTTGCCCAAACCAGAGAGGAAAGTCTGGGGTTCGTTTTCATTCCCTCTCTGGACACACACTATCCAGCCCCCTAGGGATGCCACAACCCTGACACTCAGTTTTGTGACCCGAGGTGAGCATTGTGAGCCTCAATATCTTCATCTGTGAAGTGGGGATAATAATCTTTTCAGTCCTTGCCTCACAGGATTGTTTTGTAGGAGGTGTTCTATTAATATGAAAGCACTGTGTTGAGCTTCCATTATCATTATTGTTATTTTCATTGTTATTGTTCTTTGGGGAGGGGAAAAAGCAGGCATTTTGCCTGGCAAGGAAACATAAGAGAGAGAAAGTAGCCAAGAGCCATGAAGCAAGACCAGTATTCACCAGACCTGCGTCTCTCCTTTCTGAATTTTTTTATGTTCCTCATCCTTCTAAGTTTTAATTACGTTATAGTATTGCTTGACTTTTATGTGCCACAATTTATTTATCTATTCCCTTATTATTGCACATTTAAGTCGATTCTAATTTTGAAGGTTTTTTGTAATTTTAAATAATGCTGCTGTGAAAATCTTTAAATAGAAAACTCTTTTTGTTTATTTTAAAATAACACTTTCAGGATATATTCCCAAGAATAGAACTATTGGGTGATTCTTGGGTAAAATTTGTAAATTTTACACGTACTGCCAGGTTGGGCTCCAAAAAACGTTTCCAGTTTACAGTTCGATCCAGCAGTAAGTGAATGTCCCTGCTTCTCTACAACCTGCCAGAATAATCAAAACTTGATTCTTATCATACTCCCTCTGTTCTCCTCTGTTTCATAGTCTGGCATGGTGTTGAATCAGATAGAATTATTTGAGTTAGGGGTGGTTGTCAACTGGCATCTTGGAAGCCCATTTCTTACAAATAAATATAGCATACCAAGCATAAAGTGCACTATGAAGTCTAATCAGTGTCAAGAAAACTAGTGATAATTTCTTAGTCATTAAGAGAAGAACTCACGAGAGAGGCCTGAAAGTTCAGAACTGTGGCACTTAAAAACAAAAACAAAAAACCCATCCCAAAACAAGATGCAAGAACAGGTCCCATTCCTGGTTCAAATAAAATAAAGTGGGATGAATGAACCCATACTAGGACTGCCACAGAGAGCAAGAAACAGTCTCTGTGACAATCTAAGTTACAGTGAACCATGTGACAGCTAGTCCTTTGGAACCATTTCCCTTCTCTGGGAAGAACAGTAGGAGAAACCATGGAAGCTATTTTGCTCAGCAAGCTTTGTCCCCAAGTCGGGAGCAGGCTTGATAGTTTTATTTTAAGGGGGCAGAAAATTCCCAGATGCCCAAAATGCCAATGCCAAATACCTCCCCTTAAATACAAAGCCAAATGCAATGGAAGACAATGTGGAACATGAAATAAGGAGGAAGAAAGACTGCTGCTAAGTATACCTACGCCACAGACTTTAATACTTCTGATACGTTCTTAAAATGGGGAAAAAACCCAAACCACTTTACATTTGAAATTCAAAGTGAGAATGCATTTTTAATTGACTTTTGCAAGCTTCATAATATTCTTAGTGGATCTTCGCTATCACAGCTCTTCAATCTACCAGCCAAAATAAGGTGTACACGGTTAATTTATCCACTTTTAGATTGAAATGCTTAATTTGGAGTATCTTACCCTCTCCTGCAAATTGAGCATACTGTTTGGTACTGAGACAGAAATAAAGCATGATTTGAAAGCCTTGCTGAGTTCTGTGGTAATTAGTTGCAGCTTCCCCTGAATATTAATTTTTCCTCATGTTCCTTTCATGTCATTTAGAAAATGTCTGTGAAACAATGATGAGACAATCAGCGAAGCACCTCTCAGAACTGAGACAGCAAGCTGCATTTTCTGAAACGCCTATTATAGAGCAGTCTGCAAAACAAATCCTGTTCTTCTGTGCAGTATGGCTTATCAATGCAAACAGTTTAATATTTATGCTAAGAGGATTGTCAAAAGTAGCTTCTGTTGCTTTAATTCTTGCTTTAAATAAATAATGAGAACATTTAAACACGTTACTCTTGTCAGGGCCCCCGAGGTCAGCTAATCTTATTATTTATGAAGTGATGTGCTACCTAATAGTGCTTAGCGCATGTTAACAGATGCTATTATCAGGGCCTGGTGCGGAGAGCTGAAGATATATTGGAATGTCACGTGTTAATACTGTCCTTGTGCCGTAATGTACGACGGATGGAGCGCACAAGATGCTGGTGCGGCAATTAACCACCCGCAAAAATAGGTGTAAAGGTGAAGTGTGTTTTCCCGTGGGGTCCCTGTGCCATTAATAATTCCCCAGAGAAGAAGGCATCTTTCCACTGCGACAGTCTTCAAAATGGGGCCAGGATGTTATGTACTTTGATCTCTTTATAGTCCATCCTACATGGCCAGAAGACAAATAATGTTGGCTGTGACCACTTGCTTATTGATTGAGAGCAGGGAGAAAAAAAGGGGGGGGGGGATTTCACATGACTTTTCCAAATGGATTCCCAAGATCCACATTTCTATGCCTACACTGAATATGGGGAAGGGCAAATGAATCGTCCATTTCTGTCTCTGACTTGCATTGCTTTAAGTCTTCCGTGTACTGAATATCTCAGTTTTGCATAAGGTATAAATGAACTCTCTATCCTCCCACTGTGGTTTCCTGTCCCTCTAAAACAGTAATAGTAATATCATCAGGCATTTATTTAGAGTTTGTACTGTTTCAGAGCATTTCACCACCGTGTATCTTAGTCTCTCTTCACTATAACTCCATGAGATAGATAGAACAGAGTCCTCATACCCCATTTTATAGACAAGCACAGATAAAGCTACTGATATTCCCAGGTTGTCTATATAAATAATCTTCTCTTTGTGTGACAGGAGTCTGCCAGGGTGTAGTGATGTTGTCCCAACTTTCTCCTGCAAGTCTGTAATTTAGTTGCATATGATAATTAAGTCTTCTAGTATTGATGAATAATCCATTTAATAAAAACTGTGATTTAAGTGTTTTCCCTAGGGACTAACTCTTCGCTAGCCTCTTAATTTAATTTTGTTGAAGTTTTCCCCACCTATTCATCAGTGGAAATGATTATTAACCTCTATTTGCATACATCCTTATAAAATGATCTCTCCTTGGAGTGCCTTTTTCAGGCGAGGCAGAAGGATACATGTGCAAATCTCTAGAATCTACAAAGTCAATCCTGATCTGTTATATTGTTTAATCTATCCTTGGAACCTTAGTGCAGTAAATTCAGTTTAATCTTTCTCAGTAATCTAGTAATACATTGAAATCCCACAAACATTTAAATCTGATAATGGTTTAATCACACACTTTAAATAACAGTTGAGATAATGAAAACATAATTCACTATAATAATAATAAAAAAAAGGCTGAGCAACTAAATATTCTTTGTGATTGGCTTTCTGGAACATCCCTCTAGGTAACACAAATCTGGATGATGAAAAGGAAGGACTATCACTGTAAGTGAACAATTCTTTCTAATCACAGAACAACTTCCCTCCTGCATGGGGAACAATTACTTCATTTGTCATCTTCCTCCTCCTCATTGATTAGTATTTTAGGAACATTCAAATTTTAGTCGTTCTCTTAGGGTTTGAATCTTCAGGGAATTGTTTTCCATGGATAAATAACGACCTGCTCTTACTCTTATAGATGCCGATCCCGAATCGCCCAAAATTTACCAGAGGACCAGAGACCAATATGCTGGCCATATTGGGAAGATGATGATCCTGAGATGCCATTGCCATTTGATCTTAGCAACATTATTTTGGAACTCCAAGGTCAGCTCCTGGAAACAAAGCTCTAAGGAGGAGCACTGCTGTCTGGATTGAAACCACGTTTTTCAGAAGAAATACCTTTTAACAAAGGAAAAACTTCAGCTACAGAATCTGGATTCTGCCATGGGCTCAGGAAAGGACACCATTGGGAAGTTCAAAGATCCCAACTGACAACCTAGTTGCTGGATTTTGAGAACCATCCACTTTGTAACAGCAAAGAAATGGGCCCCCCAAATATAAGAGCTCTGAATTGAGTCTGTGTTGTGGTCTTCTTGGCTAGGGATGGATCCTGACCTCTTCCCTACCTGGTCCCCAGCTGTATCTTCTCTGGCACCTATATGAGATGCTTGATTGCAAAAATCTGTAGGGTATTGCAGAGGACATAGGCCCTACTTGTAGCAAAACTTATCACATTCCACTCCTACTTCTAACCTTTCTACTGACACAGGCATGGGTGAGACCAATCTGAAGAGAGGCTGAAAGAGGGGGCAGGAGTCAAAAGGCTTCAGCTTCTCCCTTTTATCTCTTAACAGATCAAATGCAAGATTAGTTTGGTATTTAAAGTTTTCCAAGGTCTGGATTTCTAGTATTATTTTGTGTTACTCCCCTGAATGTCCTCTCCCTTCTAGTTACACTGGGACGTGTGTGTGTGTGTGTGTGTGTACGTGCCATTCTCTGTACACACCTTCCATCTCCCCACGCCTCGCTTTGCACAGGCTGTCCTCTGTGTCTGAAATGCTCTCCATCCTCACCTCTGCCTCTTCGAATCCCTTTACAATGCAGTAAAGCCTTTCCTTTAACGCCTCTCCTCTGTTGTTAGCATTTTCTATTTCTTGGAGTGATTTCGTATTACTCTGTGTATACATTGCATATACTTACCCAAATACACATTGAATGTAAGCTCATTGAGGGCAGGTACTGTTTTTGTTTTTGTCTTTCTTTCCCCAGCACCCAGCATGATACCTCCCACCCAATAAGTACTTATAAATATTTCTTGAACTCAAAAGTCAAGGGAACTCTCATCACTGTAGAACTTGCCCCTCTAAAGTGTACAGAAAACCCACATGTACATTTGTTTTTACTATTTACTATCTTTTTTTCTCCTTAGCCTCCTTAGTTACTAAGGACCCTGCAGAGAAGAAGCAAAAGAAAAAATAAATAACTTTTTAAATCTGATAAACATAGAGAAAAACCTCAGAAAGTCTGTTCTTTCTAATTCTTCTTAGTTTAGAGAGTTATTATTTCCTGTAAGTCCTTTGCAGTAAGGGCACAGGATGTAGAGGAAGGAAGTTGAGAACCAGGCTACATACCAAATGATTAGGTTGCACTTCTACAAAGGTCTGGGTATTAGTAACAGTGAGGTGGAAATGAATTCCTAGGATGAGATAAGGTACAGTGACAATCTTAGTACAGGGCTATGGACTGAGCATCCCCAGTGGGCCCTATCTTTGTCACTATGTGATACAAAGGGAAGAGAAAGTCCCTGCCTTTGAGAAGCTCTCATAGTCTGTGGGGGGAGACATGGCCCCTGTCCTTGAGGGCCCTCTCAGTTTGATAGAACATGTTTTCTGTTCTCATGCACCTTCTCCATAGTGGTAACAGATATAGTCCTCGTCTTCTGGGTTTTACCAGTCTAATGGAGAAGACACCATTCCTACTTTTAGGGAGCTTCTATTCTAGTTAGGGGAGATATAATACAGACATGAAAATGAACTTAGAATACGTCAAAACAACCGTCTGTGATCCTTGCATAAGGTAAGTGCAGAAGAGGTAAAATACAGAATTAAAGAGAGGACAGAATGGAATAGGGTTAATCTAAGGATACTTTCTGGAGGAAGCAAATTTTTATCTGGAATTTGAAGGATTCATAAGGGTCAAGGATTGGTGGCAAAAACTGTATAGCATTGTTACGGCACTCCATTTATTCAGCACTGATTATGGTCATTCCCATAATTCCCTCCTCTAAAGAAACCTCTGTTTGACCATGACTGCTTAATGGGGACAAAAACTAAGACTTGGAATATTACAGGGCCCTGTCCTGGGTCAGACTTCAGGAGATCCAACAGGGGTCACAATAATCTATGCTTAGCACTCAGCAGGTCAGCAGTTGAGCAAGGATCCTTGTGTCTGTCTTCAATGTGATCCATGAGCCAGGTACCCTCTTTGCCTGCTTCAGTCTTTGCACCCCATTTCTTCTTGTTCCTCCCCTCCTCCTCATGATGTATCTTCATCTTGTCCACATGCTCATCCCAGCCTCTGGGGGCAGTAAAAGGGAGAGGCCGTGTGATGTCATGTACATATCGCCAGACAGCTTTGGATCCTGCCTTATACATTGACTGACTGTGTAAGCCTAGGCAAGTCACTTATCCTCCCTGGGTTTCATTTTCTGCATCTATAAAATGAGGAGGTTGGGTTCGGTGGCCTAAACAAGCTTCACTTGTAACAAAGGCTAAAGAGAAGAAAAAGAAATTCAACAAAACTGACACGTCGTCCCCATCTGACAGCACATGGAACATTCTAAACCCGTTGTCCTCTCATCTCTATTTAAAAGAGAAAGGTGCTTCTCCATCTCATCTCTTCCCAGGGCCAAGCATGGTCATTATAATTACACAACAACTTCATGTTAATCTTTCCATTTATTGTGCTCACTGTATATGTCATCTTCCTAGTCCTGCCTACTTCACTCTGCATCAGTACACAGAAGTCCTCCCATTCATCTGAATTTTTCATGATCACCATTACTTCTTATATAGAAATAATATTCCATTGATGAGAGGCAATGTGGCACAGAGCTTAAAACACAAGACTTGGGTTCATAACCTGCCTCTGATGCATACTAGCTTTGTGACCTTGAGCAAGTAACCTAACCTTTCTTGGCCTTGGTTTTCTCATGTGTAAAATGAGGGAATTGGATTAAATTATATCTAATGTCCTTTCCAGCTATGAATCTTTGATTTTATGTACCACAATTTGTTTAGCCACAGACCTTTCAAAAAACCTAGTGTTTAAATGAAAGGTCTAGGGTGGGATTGATGCTAGGCCAGCTGGTGAATCCCACCACCACCCTACCCCTGCAGCATGTTCGTGAGTGCACATGCATACTTTTCTATTACCGATCCATCTTTAAATGGCCCTTCCAGGCCCCTGGTGCTCTCATGCTGCCCAGGTGTTATTTACATTCTTAAAAGATCAAAGAAAGAAGACAGTTCTCAAAGGAATGAACAATAAAATTTCAAACATCAGTGGCAGACCAGTAAAAAGTAATAGAGTATATTTGGTGGCAGGTAGACAGCTTTCATCATACTACAGAGGTATTTGCCACATCCTGACCTTATCTAAGGCACTTGGTAAAGCCAAAATATCTCTGGCCCTGAGCAGCATCCAATCAATATTAACCTTCTTAGGATCATAGAATTTAGAGCTGGAAGGGACTGTAACAGTCATATAGGATTGTAAGATTTAAAACTGAAAGAGACCTTAGAAATCATCTAGTCTGACCCTCTTCTCCTTTTGCAGATGAAAGAGCTGAGGTCCAGATAGGATTAAGTGATTTGCCCAAGGTTACACAAACAGTAAAAAGCAATGCCAGAATTTGAATCAAAGTCCTGGCTTGGAATCAGGTGCTCTTTCTACCATACTAGTATATCCCAATGTCCTATACTTGCCATATCATGGGTTTCTCTGGTGGTAAAGGGGTGAGGGTCCAGCCCACCATGGCCTGACTCAGCTTGAGGAATGGGCTTCTAAAACCCAGAGAAGGATGCTGTCCATCCCTAATGGAATCCTACTATCCTGGGAAGGACAGGCCATCCAGGAGGCCTTATGTTCAGTAGGGGTTGAGGGTGTTTTGTTTTTTGGTGAGTTTCAAGGGAAGATGGTTTTTGAATGCAACATTGTTCTCTCCCCCTCCCCTGGTTAAGGCTGATTTACCAGTGGGCAGACTGCATACTTTTGGCTCAGTGCCGCTGTAAATACTGTTTATATGGGAGATCTCTAAGGCAAGGGAGGAGAAGACAAGGGTATTCTGATTTGAAAAGCAATTCTCATCCAAACAGTTTCAGCTGGAGAGCAGCAATATGGATTAAAATGGGACGGAGTGGTAATGCAGTTGATGCAGTTTGCCATTGTTACTTTGTGATTAAATGGTATTTTTAATTAAGTTTCATTGGGAGCCATAGGTATGGCAGTGCTGAAATCAATTTGACAACCATAAAGGGGAGGGAAGGCTCACCAGTAAGCGTCCTGCTGCACAGATTGCTGCAGAAGTGAGCAGCCCCTGCTTTAAAAGGCTGGAGAGAAGGGAGTTGAGGGGAGGAGGCAGGAATTGACAGGGGAAGAGTAACAGAGAGCTGGCAGATAATGGCTTCCTGCAGGATTGCAAGGGCACTGAATTGTGCTGTGGTGTTTGAAAGGCAGGTTCCTGCGATTGTTGGGGAAACAAACCCACTCCACCCCACCACACTCGGGTCTCTAGTGTACCTGAGAGACCTTGCTGTTTCAGAGTTAGCCATGAACTAGAAGGAAGGTACTGAAAGCTCTGCTTCTCATTTCTCTCATTAACAAGGAGAAAATGTGATTACACAGCAAAGCTGACTGGGACTGCAGCCTGGAAGGGTCGGGTCAGACAAGGTAATCTAATGCTTTTTGTCCAATTGTTCTCCCACCCCATTCTTTAGTGAGTGGCAGCACAGTGTAAAGAATAGAATATTTGACCTGCAATAAGAAAGAGCTGGGTTCAAGTCCTGACTTATATTTATGAGTTGTGTGACCATGGGCAAGTCTCTTGAACCCTAATTCCTTGGTTTTCTTATGTGTAAAGTGATGATAATAATAAACCTTCCTCCAAGAGTTGCTATGAGATGCAAATGAGATAATGGATGTAAAGAAATTATATTCTTTTTAAAGTATTATATAAATGCCAGTTATTATTAATATTTCCAGAGGAGATTTCTATTCCCCCTCCTCCACTATCTCTACCTAATGCTTCACTGCTCCTGTTTTATAATAGCTAGCATTTTAAGGTTTGCCAGGCACTTTACAAATGTCTTGTTTTATCCTGACCACAATACTGGGGTCCCAAGGAAGGAAGTGATTTGTCCAGGGTCACACAACCAGTTTGTGTCAGATCTGAGACTTAAACCCTGCCCTTCTGACTCTGTTCTACCTCATTTCCTTTAAATGCTGATTTTCCCCTTTTACAGATGAGGAAACAGGCAGATGGAGGTTAAACGACTTGCTCAGAATTATGCCATTAGTAAGTGTCTGAGGCTGAATCTGAACTCAGGTCTTCCTGACGCCCTGTCTAGCACTCTATCCACTGTATACCTGCATTGCAATTTTCAATGGAAATAGATAACATTACCAGGATGTCAACCAAAATAATGAGCACACCTAAAACTTAGACTTTTATAGCTGGAAAGGATCTTAGAGATCATCTGGCCCAACCCCCTCATTTTACATATAGGGAAACTGAGCTCCAGTGAAGGGAAGTAATTTATCCAAGGTCACACAACTGGTTTGTGTCAGATCTGAGACTTAAACCCTGCCCTTCTGACTCTGTCCTACCATGATGCCTTTAAATGCTAATTTTCCACAGAAGAATAGACCAAAAGTAATTGTGGTGTGTTGGAGGCCAGAGGATGACACTGTTTTCATTAAAGAGATCCTTCAGAAATGATCCTTTTCCCACTGCTATTAACATGGCGGTACTAGGTCACCCACGGCTATTTGGGATTTGCTACAAAAACAGTTTCTTAGCATCAGTCTCTAATGGATGCCCTGTGTACAACAATTGTTTATTGACTTGAAGTGTCTAAGTACCAGGGTCAGTCTGTTTCTGGGGGAGGGCAGCATTAATTAACTCCCGGCATTAGATTCAGTGATGCTTTTCCAACGACGTAGTTCATGGCTTTGCTTGCATTTACTTTTCATCAGTCCTGAAAGAATTGAGGTAAAATAGTTCCCATGCACGTGTGTGTCAAGCTAAATGGATAACAGGAGATACAGATCTGTTTGCCTGTCTGCACTTGCCTTTAGACAATATTCATCAATTTTACAAAAGCCACTGACTAAACATGGCACCAATACAAGTGAAGGGCTCCAAGCACAGGGGCTTAAGCATTGTTTTTAATCTGGTGCTGAGCGGGCTTGCTGCTGATAGATGGGAAGTGGGGGTCTAGAACCCTACTGTACCACATGGCTGGGGAGAATAGGTCAAGGTCATTCTGTAGGATATTCAGGGAGCAGCTTGCTGGGCCTCTGCCATATGTATTCAGAACAATTGCGGTGTGCTCTGTTAGTTATCTGTAGGCATTCAGCAAGCGTTTTCTCATTGCTAAGGATTAAATGAAATCAAGAGCGTGGCTCATCATGCCCTCAGTATCTCTGGCTTCAAAGACTGGCCTCCTGCCCTTTATAAGGAGAGGGGAGTACCTGTAACCTAGACATACACATGCTGTGAATTTCCCATCAGAAAAGCCCAACTCTGGGCAATGAGCAAGCCAGACACTCTCCATATTGTCCCTCTTTATTCTCAGCAGGGAATGGTTTCTATTTTCATGGGTAATGAACAGGATTTGCTTGCAAGGTTCTTTTTTTTTTTCCAGTCAGACCAGGCCTCCTGGACCCTTGGGCCCACCCAGTCCACGTTAGGCTCTGTAATGGCTAGTATTGATGTGGTGCCTTATGGAAGGTGCAGTTTAAATATGGTGTCTCATTTGATCCTCACAACAACCCTGGGAGGTAAGTGCTATTATTATCCCCATTTTACAGAGGAGGAAACTGAGGTTGAAAGGAGTTAAATGACTTGCCCATGGTCACACAGCTAGTGAGCATCTAAGGAACATATAACAGAAAAAGTGAGAATGTGAAACAAAAGCACTTTCAGCATGGTGCAGGGGAAGGAGAACTGGATTTAGAGACAGAAGATGCAATGCCCAACTTGGTCACTGGCTACCTGTGTGACCCTAGGCAAGTCACTTAACCTCTGGGGGCCTCAATTTCCTTATCTATCAAATGAGAGAGTTGTATTAGAAAACCTGAGGTCCCTTCCAGCCCTAAATCTATGAGCCTGTAATCTCAAATGGTATTCAAAAATACATTCTAAGGACTCCCAGGATTGTTTCCCCCTCATTCACAGGTACCCTCTGCAAAATGCCCTGCCCAATCTGAGCCACTTTAGGCCCTTTATAAATAATCTCACATGTGTAAGAACTGATGAAGTCTGATTTTTTTTCCATTCCCCCCTTCCCTGAAAACCACCAGCACCAACTGAAAAACCTGGCAAACCTTTTTTTTTTTTTTGCGGGGGTATTAGCTTTGCACTTTGGAGGAGACGAGTTCATCTACAGCCCAGAGCCCTCCAAAGAATAAACTAATTCCCTAGAACGGCATTACTAAGGCAAATGCTGCTTTTCAGTATTCATTTGACACAAGAAACTGTGTCTTATTTTCCCCCCCTCAAGCCTTCACTCGCCTCCCCAGCAGTGATCTCAGGATAACTAGCTATCTTGATTAGAAATGGAAAAGAATTGAGTCAGGTGTATAGGATTCCCATTGTCCTCTCCCAGGCTGCTCCCAGGCCCAGGTCAGACCCAGAGCTATTATCATGAACATGTGAACAATCAAGCCCTGTTTACCGTGAACGTTCAGTTTTCTTTTCTTAAAATCAAAACAGAGTTTGGTAGGCAGTGCCTCTCGACCAGGGCCCTTGATCAATGGAATGATCTGTCAGAAGCCATTAGAGCCCCTGTTAACTTGAATGCATTCAAAGCTAAACTATTGGATCATTTAAAGGGCTGCAATGATTGTTTTTAATATACTATACATTGATTTCTCCCCATGAGCAGCAACATAACTTTGAAACTAAGTGTGTATGACTAAGGCTTCATCTGCTGTCTCCAATCCTCTAGGAGAAGCATGGTTTCACTTCGACCAGAAATGTCTGTGTATGGTTTTAAAGAGATGCAGACCCTGGTAGATTTCCCAAGGTTTAGCTTGGGTATATGTGTGTATGTTTAACGTCCCTAGGCTGTCTCCCATTTTCTTTGTGTCCAGGAAGTAGAGCAATGCGTGCAAAATAGGAGAGGCATCTCTGCCAAAGACCTCGACTGAAGGGCGGCAGGGAAATTTTTCTGAAAGCTTGAAGCCCGACAGAGGCCAAAGCTGAAGTGAGTTTGACAGCCTTGGGTTAGCAAGATCTCTTCTGCCCAATGCAAGGCAATGGGGCAGTGGGGCCCTCCTGAGTAGAGGAGCTGAGGTTCTCTTAGGTGGGCCTGGAGCTGGAGCATCTAATGTGTTGCTTGTCAAAGTGAAGGCACCTTTGGAAGAGGCAAGTGGAGGAAGTTGGCCAGCTGCTAGTGCCTGCCTGGGATGAGCTCCTCACAAGGTAGCCCTGGGCTCTTGGGCATCTACACCTCTTGCCTTCTGAGCATCCTTAGCCAAAATTGACCAAAGCCCAGCCCTTGAGTTTTCTATCCCTGTTCTTTTATTTCAGGGTCTGCAAAGGAAGGGTTTGGCCAAAGACGCAAGAGTTAAATCTTGAAGGGATAAAGCAAAAGGTGATCATTTACCATGAAAAGAAGTTCTCATGTGGCATCTCTCTTACTGTAATCTCCTAATCTTCCTTGGAAGCAAAGCCTCCCACTTTACAGATGGGGAAGTTGATCACCGATCAAATTCTATCTATTCTATCTAATTCTATCTTATCAAATTCTATCAAAATATATCACCAATATATTTAGAGCTTCAAGGAGACTTTGAGGTCGTGGAGTCCAACCCCTTCATTTTACAGATGAGAAAACTGAGGCCCAGGTAATATATATGATTTGCCCAGTGTCATACAGCTAGTCAGAGTGACAGAGAGAGATTCTGAATCTAGGTCTTCCAGACTTCAAGTCCAGCATTCTCTCCTGTTCAGAGCAGGACAATGACTTATCCAAGGTCACTATTAGAAATATGATTTCAAATGACTTGTGGGGACTGAAAACTAGAAGCTGAGACATGTAAATCAAAATGTGACTATTCCAGAGGTGAGGAATCTGGTATTCCTTACTGCCCCTCCTGAAGCCTACCTTAACTAAGATCATTAAAACATGGTTATCAGGAGCAAGGGCCAGCCATCCATCTATCTGGTTCCTGACTGGGGAAGAGAAATCTTGTCAGTCTAAAACATGGTCTGGGTGCCATTAATTGTTTTGTTTTTTTAATTGATGGTGGATTAGTAAGAGTATAGGTATCAGGATCCAAGATCCAGAATATTAAAAGCCAAAGGGTCAATATCATTCATTCAAGATGGAAATAGAAGCAAGTTAAAAACACGCAAACATCCATAGCAGTTCTGAAAGCACAAAGGTCCGGGGTCCTGCTTAGATCCTTTTCTGCTTATATGCCAAAGCAAAAATTCAGAATGAATGATGTTGCTACACAAAAATACAGTCAGGAATAAACCCTATAGTCCTGCTAAGGTCGTTACTGATATAATTCCTGGATTAAACTCAAGGTATATATGTTGAAGATAAGTTGGGCCCATAGGCTTCAAGAGGCTCCTGTTCAGTATCTACCCAGGAAGTTCATTTTATGTGTTTTGCCGTTTCAGATTTTGTGAATATATTTGTTCCTATCCAATTTGATTTTATGTATTGTTTTGTAAACTTTCAGAGGTCAAGATAAAGGGTATATGTCTTCTATTACACTTAACCCCCTACCTTGTTAACAGCATTCTGTCAGTGTAGTGGTTCTCTAAGTGTGGTCTGTGACTGTTTGTGCTTAAGCTGTCCTTGGATTGTTCTCTTCTAGTACTTGGTCTAGTACATGAGCCTAGCAGAGAAAGAGCATGGATGTGGTGGATAGAGGGCTGATGCTGGCGTCAGGAGGAATCAGGTTGAAGTCTTGACTCTGACACCCACTAGCTGTGTAACTATTTCCTTTAGCCTCTCAGGGCTCCTAGACAGTGGAAAGAGTCTCGGCTTTAGAGTGGGCTTCAGAGAAATCCTGCCTCGGAGATATAGACCTTATGTAGGTCACTTACCTGCTTTATGGTTTCCTAATCTGAAAAATGCGGGGTTGGCCTCATTGACCTCTTATGTGCCTTCAGCTCTACATCTATGAGCCTATAGTCCTAAATTGCAAAATAGTTGCCAATATGCACTTGGTTCAAAGTAGTTTCTCACAGAGAGTCCCCTAAATCAAGAAGTCAAAGGCCTAGATCCTCCCCCAAATATCTCTTAAGGTCACAGATTTAGGGATGGAAGAGATGTCAGAGGCCATCTAGTCCAACCCTCCTCATTTTTTACATATGAGGAAACTGACCCTCAGAGAGTTAACCTGTCCCAATTTCCACAGCTAGTCTGTGTGGAAAAGCTGGGGGAGCTCTGACTCCAAATCTAGGACCTTCCTACTCTACCAAGGGCTCCCAGCACATGATTTTGCACAAAGTAGGCACCTCAATAAAGATCTATTGAATTAAATACCTGCAATGCTATTTACCATACAACTAGGGTGTTTCCAAATTTTAAAATCTACAGCTTAAGGTTGGTGGCTAAACATTGAAAAGAGAGCTGTGGATAGCCAGTGCCCTTCGAATACTTCGAAACTTGGGTTTCAAGTTGTCTTTCTTTTTCCTAAGGGAATCTGCTCATGAGGATTGCTATATGGGAAAAAGCAGATTGTTGGTTCCCTGATTAAAAAGAGCAACAGCAAACAGCAAGATACCATTTGGGTACTTCAGAAAGCTCTGTGTGTGTGTGTGTGTGTGTGTGTGTGTGTGTGTGTGTGTGTGTGTATACACACTGGCGCATCTGGGCATACTGGCTGCTGTTTGATTAATCTGTTCCCCCTGAAACCCAGACGGTGATGGAGCTGGGACAGGGGGAAGGCTTTCAAGTATTGTATCGGCAAATAAAGAATAACCCTGAAGGGAGGCTGGCTATAAGGATGACTGAACTAGGGACAGGCTTTGATGGCTTCACCTGATGTGTCCAATGCCTTGTGATCGGACCTGCCCCTTGGGTCACCAGTCCCCCACCAGGAAGAGTCGGCCAGGAGAAGGGTCAAGGGGATGGAGAAAGAAGTCTCTTAAGTATATGAGGAGTGCAAATAAATTGGGATCTGAACAGCATAACTGTAGGCAGCTGTTCTAAGGAGCTCTGGAGTAATCTGACTTTACAAACTGTAACATAAGCTACTGATATGGGATTTTTAGAGGGAAATTAACTGATATCCCGACCATCAGCAACAACAACAAAAATATGTTTGGGGGTGCAGTATATTTCTGTTAGCAAACTCTAGAGACAACTCAAGGAAACTTCTATTCTTGATTTACAAATGCATCCTGGGTACTGCCACCAAATTTAACCTTTGACCTTGTACATGAGGTCAAAACAAGTTTATTCAATGACATCCTTATTATTGGGCCATCCAATTTTCTCACCTCATTCTCAATTTTCTCACTGCAGACAGATACACAATCTTCAGGGATAGTTGGCAAAAACCACCAGAGGACTTTGGGGGCCCCACCTGGGGTAAACCAGTCCCCGTATTCACACAAGGCAGCCAGTTCCACTAGTGAGAATAATGAGCCCTGACAGTGGCCCCTCTCAGCTCAGGAGGCAATCCTCAAGATGGGCCTCGGCAATAAGCACAGGCAGCATTGGTCAGCAGCCAATCTTGAGGCTTTGCAGCTTCTGATATTCCCACAGTACAATCCCCAAATGCAGAAACTCCACTGACATTTGTTCCCTTCCTGTGGTAACTCTCTGTATTTGTTTCTGAGTTTTCCCATGAGCAGGCTTCAAAAATGAATTTTTAAAATGCCCCTTACCTCTTCATGAGAGAGGCTTTTAGAATGCACAGTTCTGAATCCAGAGTAGCCAGATTTAAGATATTTGCCTCATGTTGTCATAGTATAACCTTGTATAATAATTATATATATATATATTTGTGTATGTGTTTGTTGTTATAATTTGTTGTTATAATATAATATACATTTGTTGTTATAACAATATACTTTCATCTTAAATTTCATAGCATTCTTCCTCCAAAGAGTTCAAAACATGGATGCTCACTGTGCCACTCATAACAATGGGAATAATAATAGTAATGATAGCTGGCATTTACTCGATCTTATTTGATTCTTAAATCAGTCTCGTGAGAGAGCTGCTATGATTATCTTCATCTTACATATGAGAAATCTGCAGATCAGAGAGGTTAAGCTCACTGCCCGAGGTCATACAGCTAGTGTCTGAGGCAGGGTTCAGACCCCATACCTTTTGGACACCAGGTCCTATACTCTGTCCACTTTGCCCCACTGCATAAGTTTCAGCAAAAGGGCTCCATTTTCCATGGTCCAATTCACTTAAATGGCCATTTGAGTGCACTTTTGTTTTTGTTTGCTTTTGTTTTAACAAGTATTCTTCATTATTTAAAAATACCTCTGGCCATTCCACTGAGAAGCCTTCCTTCTTCCTCCTGCCTCCCACTTCCCTGTATTGAATACTTGCTCATCAGTTACTTATTTCACGGTTACTCAAAAGGTTGGGGGGGTTTCTTTTTTTGTGAGAATGTTCAAAACAGAATTTCTAAAACCCAGTTACCAAGTCTTTGAAAACTGATATCAACGTAAAAGTCAAGGCAAAATATGGGGCTTACTCTGCTGCCATTGAGAGGCTCCATTTAAACAAGTTGTGACTTTGATTTAGAAATTCAACTTGATGGGTAATAGATCCAATTCCAGAGATGATGTATATACTGTTTCCATCAGAAATACAGCGTATCAAGTTCTTCTCATAATGTGTTTATTTCTCTGTGTGGTTATGTATTTAATAAATAACGTGTTTCGGTAGGTATTGTTTTCATTTCCCCATTTAATACTGCCACAAATATGTCTCGGATTTGGGGTTGAATGGCACCTCGTAAATAACAAGCTGTTATTAGCCCATTTCAAGTTGCATCTTAATTATTTGGCAGAACACGGAGGCCAGACTTTTATAAGCCTTCATATTTTCTGTTTACAAGGATTTTACTGATGTCTCATAAAGGTAATTACCTCTAATAAGAAAAGGAAATGAATTTCTAGTTAGCAAATTCATAGCCTTGAAATGCATCCTGTAGCTTTATGAGCATTGCCTGGCTCAGGAAGGTGAAAGCTGTTGACGGAGCTCCTCCCTGGGTTAAGCTCGATTCACAACAGTTAAATTATTTTTGTTTCTATATTATTGCTTAACCTCCAGGGTAACTTTAGGCAGCCGCATCAAGCAGCCATTCAGGAACCTCCAACCTTACATGTTTTGTCTGGCTAGAGATGGAACAGGGTCTTGTATTAAAGGCACATTTAAAAAACATAATTTTAAATTTGAAAATTGATTGTGGCCTGACCTACTTATTTTCAAGAGCTGCTGGTTCCTGACTTCTTTGTTTTGCTCATATTCTGAAATCTATTGTTCTTTCTGAAGAGCTCCCAGCTGGTAAGGAAGTAGGATGGGGGTGGGGGTGGGGAAGAAATCAATTCGGGGAAGAGCATGCTCTGCCAGTGCTACGATCATTTGAATCAGTCTCACAATTAACCAGGCTCAGGGTGAACTGATGATGCTTTCCCTTTCTGTGGCCACATCTGACAGAGGTCTGGGTATGAACCTTGCAAGTAATGTCAAGGTTATATGAGCAGAGGTGGTAGGAGAAAAGGACTGGCTTATTCGATATTTGAGGAGGCAGCATAGTACAGTGTTTCCACTATAAACTAGCTTTGATATCAAAGGAACTTGGTTCAGATACTGCTTCTTTCTTTCTTTCTTTCTTTTAATTTATTTTTAATTTTCAACGTTCACTTTTATAAGATTCTGAGTTCTAAATTTTCTCCCCTTCTCTTCTGTCCCCCCTCCCCAAGTCGTCATGCAATCTGATTTAGGCTATACATGTACAATGATATTACACATATTTCCATATTAGTCATATTGTAAAGAAGAATGAGAACCAAAGAAAAACACCACAAGAAAGAAAAAACAAAACAAAAATAGTATGTTTCGATCTGCATTCAGAGTCCGTAATTCTTTCTCTGGATGTGGACAGCATTTTCCATCATCTTTTCGAACTCTTTTAGATCCTTGCATTGCTGAGAAGAGCTAAGTCTATCAAGGTTGGTCATCACACAGTGCTGCTATTACTATGTACAATGTTCTAGTTTTGCTCACTTCACTCAGCATCAGTCCATACAAGTCTTTCCAGGTTTTTCTGAAATCTGCCTGCTCATCATTTCTTACAGAACAACAGTATTCCATTACATTCATATACCACAACTTGTTCAGCCAATTCCCAACTGATGGGCATCCCTTCAATTTCCAATTCTTTGCCACCACAAAAAGAACTGCTATAAATATTTGTGTGTGTGTGTGTGTGTGTGTGTGTGAGGGAAAGGCTACTCTTTGGAAAAATTGGGAGATAGACAATTTTTCTCTAATATCACTCATTTATCCTGTGTTCTTTTCCTCTTTCAAAATCTTCTCCAGATTCCCCCAAGAAAAGACCTAATAATAGGGACCTCCCAGAAGCATTTACATTCTGGAAGAAAAGAATAGGGAGAGGACAATTCTTAACTCAAAGAAATTTCAATCATTTCAACAAACATTTATTAAGTGACTACTGTGTGCAAGACATTGAGGTAGGTGCTGGGGATACAGCAAGAAAAAGTGACATAATCCTTACCCTCATGGAGCTTACATTCAGCTAAGAGTATGCAACTTTATATACACAAAGACATGAAGGATCAGTGATTTCATCAGTATTGAGAACTCCTTGAGTGGGAAGTCCTCTCACCAACAGATCATAACTGGCCTATAACTTAGATAATCCTAGAGAGTTGCTTTCAGCATAGAGATCAAGTGACTTACCCAGAGTCACATAGCTAGTAAGTCTCAAACACACTATTTGAATACAAGTCTCCCTGATCCAAACCTAGCAGTTTATCCACTATTCCACACTGTGTCTATACCACAAGTTCAAAGACAAATAAATACAAAGCAATTTGAAGAGGTGGTGGGAATTAGCAATTGGGAAACAGGAGAGGCTTTATGGAGAAGGAAAGATACCTGAACTGAGCCTTGAAGAAGAAAAGTATTCTAAGAGGCAGAGATGAGGAAGGAAAGCATTCTAGGCATGGGGAATGGCTCTTGCAAATGTTGGGAGGTGGGAAATGGAGTATTGGGTTTGGGGAATAGCTAAAAGGCCAGTTTAGCTTAAATGTAGAGTTCATTGAAAGAAAGCAAACATTTACTAGGCACCTACTATGTGCCAGGCACTGTGTAAGCATTTTACAAATATTATCTCATTTGATCCTCACAACAACCCTGGGAAGTAGGTGTTCTTAGGATCCTGATTTTACAGTGGAGGAAACTGAGGTAGATAGTTAAGTGACTTGCCCAGGATCACACAGTTAGTATGTGTCTGAAGCTGGATTTGAACTCAGGTCTTCCTAACTTCAAGTCCAGTACTCTATCCACTGAACCACCTGGAAAAGTAATATATAGCAACATTGGTAAAATAGGTTAGTGTTGAGATTGTTATAGGCCATTGGAGAGAAAAAACAGCAACAGACTGAAGAGCTTTTCCTTTATACTAAATGAAAATAAGGTTGGCAGCTGCATGAAGAATACATTGCTGGATAGAAGACTGGCCCTGGAGTCAGGAGGACCTGAGTTCAAATCTGGCTTTGGACACTTGACACTTACTAGCTGTGTGACCCTGGGCAAGTCACTTAACCCTGTTACCTAGCCAAAAAAAACCAAAACAAAACAAAGCAAGACTCTAAAAAAAGAATATATTGGAGAGGAGAGAAGCTGGAAACAGGGATACCATTTAGGACACTTTTCAAATAGTTAATCGAGAAATGATGAAAGCCACATGAGCCAAGAGAAAGGGATGGATGTGGAAGGTGTGTGGAGGGAGAACAGGCAAGACTTGTCAACAGGTTGGATGGGGCTTGAGGGAGGAGAAAAATCCAGGATGACTCCAAAGCAGGGGTTAGGAACCTGCGGCTTCAAGGCCACATGTGGCCCTCCAGGTCCTCAAGTGCGGCCCTTTGACTAAATCCAAACTTCACAGAACAAATCCCCTTAATAAAAGGATTTGTTCTGGAAAACCTGGACTCAGTCGAAAGGCCACACTCAAGGACCACGTGTGGCCTCAAGGCTGCGGGTTCCCCACACCTGCTCTAAAGTACTGAAACTAAGGCCCTGGGAAAACGATGATCACCCTCAACAAACATCAGCAAGTTTGGAAGTAGAATGGTTTTAAAGGGGAAAGATGATGGCTTTCATTTGAGGTAGATTGCATTTGAGACAACAAGTAAGACATCTAGGTGAAGCTGTTTCCAGACAGCTGATAATATGGGACTGAAGTTCAGAAGACAGGTTAGGCCTGGATATGTAGATTTGGGAATGAATTATTAATGGTGGAATATCAGGCATCAATAAAGGGTACGTTTGGGGGGAAGGAATGACTTTACCTGAAATCATAATACATCATCAACTCCCTGTTTGACAGTAAGTCAAAGCCTGCCCCCCTCATCGGATTGTAGACCAAGAGTTCTAAGCGACCTTTGAATTTTTTAAAATTTAATTTATTTGTTTTTGTTATATTTTAAGTCCTTCCACACTAGAGAAGGCCACCATTTGACATGGATTTAAAATATATGCAACACCATACTGCGCTGTACCTCTATTTATTAGTTCTGGAAGTGGATAACATCTTCCTTTGTAGGTCCTTTGTAGTTGATGTGAGTATTTACAATACTCAGAATAATATATTGCTCACAATTATTCTTTGAACAATATTGCTGTTACTGTATACAATGTTCTCTTGGTTCTGCTCATTTCACTTTTCATTATTTCATGCAAGTCTTTCCTTGTCTTTTTAAAACCAACCAGCTCACAATTTCTTACAGCACAGCAGCATTCTACCAGGGACCTTTGAATTAGTCTAGTCTAACACAGCCTCATTTTACAGATTGGGAAACTGAGGCATAGGGAGGTGACATGACTTGGCCAAAGTTACATGTGTCCAACTCTGAATATTGGTTAGATCCATTTTTATGCATTGTCTTTTATTTCCCATTCTTGAAGTGAAGGTCTCTTGGATGTGCCATTCAAATTGGCCCACCGTCAAATACAAATGAGGAAGTTCTTAGCCTAACTGAAAAAAACTCTAGAGCAGAAAAAAGCCAATACTAAGACTCATACAGATGCCTCTCCCCAAGTGCATTCTGTATCTGTGCCCCTGTTTAACAGAGAAGTCCAAGTACAAAACTCCAAGTCCTTAGGGGGAGTGACCCTTTAATAGTGCCTGACACTCAGTCTTAATAATCGGGGGTCCGTCATACAACTCTGCCCTGCCATTGGCTTTGTGCTGAGTCTCTGAAGACTAGTCTATCCACAGACTGCCTTGTAAAGGGCTCTGCTCCACCCTCTGTGGTTGGGCTGAGGAGGCCGTGTCAGCTCTAGTACGGTAAGATTTTATCTTCAAATATGACAAGCAATTTGTTCAGGGAGCACTTCAGAGTGACAAGCTGGAGTGGTGTTGTAAGACATGGCACCTGTGTGACATGTCCTTTCTTTGTGGACATTCGGGGCTCTTATTTCCTCCTGTCACTAGGAAGTCACAGGCATCTCAACTGCTTGCAGGCAAGATGCCCTTTAGTCAGCTGACTGACCGTTAATAGTGCTCACCCCTGGATCTTTTCCTGTTGTCCCTTTTAAATCAAGTCACAGAAGATGCATGTTTGAGGGCTGGGGGCTGTTACTGTGGGCCTGAGCAATGGAAAAGGATGCAAAGTGTATTTCTGACTTACAAAATGACAATTTTTTTAGGGGCAACTAGCTGGCACAGTGGATAGAATGCTGGGGTTGGAATCAGGAATCATCCTCCTTGTGAGTTCAAATCCAGCCTCAGACATTTATTAGCTGTGTGACTTAACCCTTTTTGACTCAGTTCCTCATCTGTAAAATGAGCTGGAGAAGGAAATGGCAAACTACTCCAGTATCTTTGCCAAGAAAACCCCAAATGAGGTAACAAAGAGTTGGACACAGCTGAACAACAACAAATAAAAAGGAGGAAAGGGGACACACTTTGATGAAGAGACTGGACTAACTGATCTTAAAAGTCCTTTCTATTTCTAAAGGTCTATGATTCTAGGAGATGATTTGTGTAGACCCTGAAGGGCACTTGATAAAGAAGTACTGGCTAAGCACTTGCCAAGCACCCAACACGGAGCTAGTTGCTTTGGAGGATGCAAGAGATACTTCAGGCATGGTCCCTGACCATGGGATGTTTACAATATGAAGATACAAGTATAAAACACTTAGACAACAAAAACAAAAACAACAGGATGGTTCATTATCACTGAATAAATTGTGTAATTCATAGGATCATGGATCAGAGCTGGAAGGGACCTCAAAAACCACCTAGTCCAACCCTCCCATTTTTCATTTGAGGAAACTGAGACCCATGGAGAATAAGTGTAGATAATATAAATATAATATATATTATATATAGATAATATAAATATAATAATACATATAATATAAAGGCAAAATATATTCTTGAAAATGTTCAAAATAGTGTGAAATAATTTTTGGGAAAGGGAAAGGGCACTAACAATTGGGAAGGGAAGGGAGGAAATCAGGATAAGCCTCTTATAGGAAGTGGCATCAGAGTTGAGCCTTGAAAGAAACTAGGTTTTCGGTGTCTCTGATAAAGACCTCATTTTAAAAATATATAGAGAACTGAATCAAATTTATAAGAATACAAGTCATTCCCCAATTGGTAAATGGTCAAAAGCAGTTTTCAGAAGAAGAAATTATACCTATTTATAATCATATGAAAAAATGCTCTAAATCACTATTGATTAGAGAAATGCAAATCAAAACAACTCTGAAGTGCCACATCACACCTATTAGATTGGCTAACATGACAAAACAGGAAAATTATAAATGCTGGAGAAGATATGGGAAAATTGGAACATTAATGCATTGTTGGTAGAGTTGTGAACTGATCCAACCATTCTGGAGAGCAATTTGGAACTATGCCCAAAGGGCTATAAAATATGTGTATACACTTTGACCCAGAAATACCACTTTTAGGGTTTTATCCCAAAGAGATCATAAAAATGGGAAAAGGACCCACATGTACAAAAAAATATTCATAGCATTTCTTTTTGTGATGGCCAAGATTAGAAATTGAAGGGATGGCCATCAATTGGGGAATGGCTGAAAAAGTTGTGGTATATGAATGTAATGGAATACTATTGTGCTATAAAAATGATGAACAGGTGGACTTCAGGAAAACCTGGAAAGACTTACATGAACTGATGCTAAGTGAAGTGAGAAGAATCAGGAGAACATTATATACAGAAACAGCCACGTTGTGCGATGACTAACTTTGATAGACTTAGCTCTTTTCAGCAATACAAAGACTTAAGACAACTCCAAAAGACTCATGATGGAAAATGCTATCCACATCCAGAGAAAGAAGTACAGAGTCTGAATGCAGATGGAAGCATACTTCTCTCTCTCTCTCTTTTTGTTTTGTTTTGTTTCTTTTTTCTCGTGGTTCCTCCCATTCCTTCGAATTCTTCTTTATAATATAACTAACATGAAAATATGTTTAATAAGAATGTAGGGGCAGCTGGGTGGGGCAGTGGATAGAGCACCAGCCCTGAAGTCAGGAGGACCTGAGTTCAAAGCCGGCCTCAGATCAAACACTTGACACTTACTAGCTGTGTGACCCTGGGCAAGTCACTTAACTGCAATTGCCTAAAAACAAAAGTTAAAAATTTTTTAAAAAAGAATGTATATATAGAGCCTATATCAGAATGCATGATGTCTTGGTGAGGGGCAAGGGGAGGGCATGAAAGGAGTGGAAGGAAGGAAAGCAGGTGGAGAAAATTTAAAACTCAAAAGCTTATGGAAGTGAATGTTGAAAACTAAAAATAAATAATTTTTTTTAGAAAAAAGAAAGAAGCTAGGTTTCTATGAAGAAGAGCATAGACAGAGAATATGCCATTATGGAGAATAGTGAAAGCCAACATATGGAGGCAGAAGGGATATCATACAGTAACTAAGCATTTTAAGGAACCTCTATCCTGTACCCTCTTCTCTTCCTTCTCTACCCTTTTTAGCAATCTCACTATCTCCCATGGGCCAATTATCATCTTTATGTGGGTAATTCCTCAATCTATATCTCCAGACTTACTACCTCTCCAGCTCCAGACCTGCATCACTAACAGTCAATTGGATACACTACTGAGGGTCCTGTAGGCAATCTCAAACTCAACAAATTCAAACCAGAACTCATTATCTTTTCTCCAAAACCCACCTATCTTTCTAACATGCCTATTTCTGGTGAGGGCAGTACCATCCTCCCAGTCTCTCAGGCTTGCAACTTCAGAATCACAGTTATCTCCTCACTCTTCCTCACCCTCCTATGTAATCAGTTGCTAATCTTTTTGATTCTACTTCCACTCCCTTTCTTGCATCTCTTCTCTCCTCTCCACATACACAGCTACCTCCTTAGTGCAGGCTGGTATCATCTCTTGCCTAGACTATTGCAATAGCCTCCTAATTGACCTTTCTGTTTCCAGTCCTTCCCTTCCAACCCATCCTCCACACGGCTACTAAAGTGATGTTCCAAACACACAGGATTGACTATGTCCTAGTTCTGTTCAAAATATTCCAATGGGGGGCAGCTAGGTGATACAGTGGATAGAGTTCTGGCCTTGGAGTCAGGAGGACCTGAGTTCAAATTCAGCCTCAGACACTTGACACTTACTAGCTGTGTGACGCTGGCAAGTCACTTAACCCCAATTGCCTCACCAAAAAGAAAAAAAAATATTCCAATGGTTCTCAGTTGCCTCTAGGATAAAATGTGAACTCATTTGGCACTTTTGAGCCCTTCACAATCTAGCTCTAGCCTACCTGCCCAAGTTTATTATTTGAATTTCCTCAACGCATTCTACATCCCAGTCAAACTGACCTAGTTGCTGTTCCACACACAGAACCCTCCATCTCCCAGCTCTGCATTTTTGTGCACACTCTTGCTCATGCCTGAAGCACTCGACCTCCTCACCTCTTCTTCCTCTTAGATTTCTCAGCTCTTTTCTAAGCTTAGCTCAAGTGCCACCTCTTACATGAAGTCTTCCCTGCTCCCTGCCAGGACAGGAGTTAGCACCCTCCTGAAATGACTGTATTTTCCTTTGATAGACAGTATTTTCTGCATTTACTTATATGTATACATGTCGCTTTCCCCAATAGAATGTAAACTTCTTGAGGGGAGAGACTCTCTGTCTTTTTATCTCTGGTGCCTAGAATAGTACCTGATACATAGTAAGTATTTCACAAATATTTATTGATTAACTAATTGAGGATAAGCCATGCTTTTCCAAGACAGGAAAGATCAGCAGTAGTCTAAGTCCCTGGAAACTCTTTCTAGTGACCCAAGGTGTAGGGAATTTCTGTGACGGCCTTTGGGAGGTACCTCATCCTGTCTGTATATCTGGTAGTCCAGAAAGTAGAATTCATAGATAAGGATGAGTTATTTATTTACCTCTGGGCAGTTGCATCGCGAAGGCAGCTAGGTGGTGCAGTGGGTAGAGTGCCGGACTTGAAGTCAGGAAGACTCATCTTCCTGAGTTGAAATCTAGCCTCAGACACTCATTTGTTATGTGACTCTGGACAAGTCACTTAACCCTGTTTGTCTCAATTTCCTCACCAGTAAAATGAGCTGGAGAAGGAAATGGCAAACCACTACAGTATCTTTGCCAAGAATCACCCCCCCCATAGGGTCATGAAGAGTTGGACGCAACTGAAATTATTCAACAATAACAAAAATTTCATTGTCTCTGCTTTTAGAATCCTTGCCATCATCTTCTGCCTACCTATCCTCAACTTCTTGGTCATAGGTAACTTAGAATTTTTAATTCATTTATTCATTCATTCAACATATATTTCCAAAGTATATGCTCTCTGTGTATTTGTGTGTGTGTGTGTGTGTGTGTGTGTGTGTGTGTGTGTGTGTGTGTGTGTGTGTAAAAAGGACTTTGTTGGGTGCAGGAAAGATACTAATTTTAACTAAGGCACTGTTCCTGACTTCGTGGAGCTTACATTGTGGTACAGGATAAGGCTCAAACACAGATAATTGTATTATATGAATGGAAACAGCTGAGGTAAAGTCTCTGAAGGGAAAAGCCAGCATTCAGATACTGGATCCCACAGCTCTTTGTCTTTTTAAAATTTGTATTATGCCAATTAAAACTACCAAAGAATTATTTTATAAAGCTAGAAAAAAATAGTAACAAAATTCAATTGGAAGAATAAAAGGTCAAAAATAACAAGGCAATCAATGAAAAAAATGTTAAGGAAGGTAACCTAGCAGCTCCAGATTTCAAACTCTATTACAAAGTGGTAGTTATCAAAACAATCTAGTATTGGCTAAGAAATAGAATGGTGGATCAGTGAACTAGATTAGATACACAATACACAGTAGTAAATGATCATAATAATCTAGTGTTTGATAAACCCAAAGATCCAAGCTTTTGGGATAAGAATTCAACATTTGACAAAAACTGTTGGGAACACTGGAAAGCAGTTTGACAGAAACTAGTCATAGACCAACCTTTCACACAGTATAACAAGATAAGGTCTAAATGTCTAAATGATTCAGACAAAGTGTGATATCATAAGCAAATTAGCAGGGGGAAAAATGTGTCTGTCAGATCTATGGATAAGGGAAGAGTTTATGACCAGATAAGAGATAGAGAGGATTTCAGGAAGCAAAATAGATAATTCTGATTACATGAAATTTAAAAGCTTATGTACAAACAAAACTAATGCAGCCAAAATTAGAAGGAAAACAGGAAACGGGGGGGGGGTGCAGTCTGCAAGTTTTAGTGCTTTCAGGGTGGTGTAATCCTGGAAGAGGTGTGGCTGCTGCTCTTGATCTTTACCAAGGAAGGGCTCCTAGTTCCCTGCAGCAACAAGCACTAGTGCTCCTCTTTGCCTTGGAACTGTGGCCAGGTCCCCCACTCCCTTATGACTGAACACCAGAGCTCCTCTTCACCCTTGGACTGCATATGGGCAATAGAGTCGTCAATCACCACTAGCTATACCTAGTGCCAACAAAAGGTCCCCTATCATCTCTCTTTTCTTTTTCTTTTTTTTTTTGCTTTTTGGTGAGGCAGTTGGGGTTAAGTGACTTGCCCAGGATCACACAGCTAATAACTGTCAAGTGTATGAGGCTGGATTTGAACTCAGTCCTCCTGACTCCAAGGTCAGAACTCTATCCACTGTGGCACCTGGCTTCTCCAGCCCTATCATTTTTCTGACCAGTCGCCTGATCCCCTTACTGTCACTGGGCTGAGAGCTTCTGAAGCTGCTGTTGTTACTGCCACAGTGTGTGTGGAGTTCTCCAGACAGGCTCCACCCCAGGGTCATAGAATTTCCCTGCTGATCTCTTAAGTTTTCTGAGGCAGGAAAAAATGTCTCACCCTGACCTTCTGTTGGCTCTGCCACTCCAGAATTTGATCTGAGATGTTATTTTAAAGTTATTTGGAAGAAAATGCTGAGAGAGTCCAGCTACATGATTGCCCTAATCCACCATCTTGGCTCTTCCCTGGTCTTTGGAAGTCTGAATTAAAACAGAATCTTTCCAAGAGGAAGGTGCAGCAGAGGTTGATTAGGAAGCTGCTTGAAATAGAGATTGAAAAAGCGATGAATTCTCCCCCTAATGAGATGAACTTAACTCTTTCCCCACTCGGAAGCCACATTCCCAGGAGGGACCGGATAATAGGTGAGAGATAAAGTATCCCTGGCCCCTTCTAATTTATTAGGACTTCCAGAGACTGAATCAGCTTTCCAGCCCTCTAGGGGGCATTTTTGGATCTTTTCCATTTTTTAAGGACATTGAAAGGTTAACGCCATGTCCCCAAAACTCTTAAGTAGGAAACACATCTCCCGGGATGGGGAACTGAAAAGTCTCTTGACGTTTGGGGAGAGAGAGGCGTCTACAGCATTAAGGACTGAATTTTATAATCTGGCTTTACATGCTAGCAGCATGGCTAGGGATGGCATTGTTGCAATGATTGATCATTTCTAGAGGACACTGTGTTTGCAGATGGCTTTAGAATTGCTTAAGCAGGGATTGAACTTAGTCAATAACTCACGTGTGGGCCCCTGAAATTACTTGATTGGCCATCGTTGCCCCATGTTTAAGTTTAGTGAACTATTCATTATTAACAAGTGTAAGTAACAACTAAATTATAACATTGGATCAGGTTAGACCATCCAGAAGCTTCAGGACAGAGCAAGGAAGAGAACGGCAGAATTTCCTGAATATCAAGAGATTCCCAAACTGACCAGCAATCTTTTTGATTTTATGAAGACTGTCTTTAGTCCACTGGGTTGGTCAGTGCTCTCATCTTCCTTCTCACAGACCAAGAAATGGACTGATTCTGATATCCCTAACCCACAATGCCTCTGTGGTTTAAGGTATGAGAAATCTAGCTTGGGGTACAGGTTGAGGGATAGGCAAAAGATTCAGTACTAATGGGTGTTAAACAGTGAACCCATCATGACAAGGCAGGAAAAGTGTGATTAGCAGGATGGAAGTCTGGGCTTGGGGCTCCACCATGAGCTATCTTTGTGGCCCAGTGTATAGCACTTAGTATCCCTGGATCTCAGGATACTCATTTGTAAAACAAGAAGACTGAACTAAATGGCATCTTATGGATCTTATAGTCTATGATTCTCTCATGAAAGGGCTTCCTCTGGATGGCACGGGTGAATCAAGCTCCTATCTGTAATCAGGGAGATAGATATGGTGAGGTCTCATGGCCCCTTTTTGCCCCATGGTACTATGAATGGATCATAGGATTATATGATTATAGGCTTTAGAGCATGAAGGGTCATTAGAGGTCATTTTGTCCAATCCCTTCATTTTACAGATCAGGAAACTAAGGACCAGAAAGGTCATTTGGATCTTTGGACAAGTGCCTTGTTTATGGTCACAAGGGAAGTTGTTGGTGAAGCTGAGACTCCATTCTGGCTCCCTTTCCCCCAGATATGCTCTTTCCACTTAGGACCACTGTTTTTCCTATTTTTTTTTTTATTTTAAGAACTGAATAGTCACATGAATAGTAGGCAGTGCAGCCAATATTCAAACCTCGATTTTCTAACTTCAGAGTCATTCCTATTTCCACTCACTTCTACATGGTGCTCATGCCTACTTGCCTCTAGGATAAAATACAAGCATCTCTGGCACTTAAGGAAGGTCCTTCATGATCTGATTTTCCAAGCTTATTTCCAAACTCACTATTTTCATTTTTGCATTCTGTGATCAAACCAAACTGACCTGCTTGTTCACAAAATTACATAGTGCATCTTTGTGCCTCTGCATTGGCTGTCTCCCATTCCTCCTTACCTGAATCTCTTAAAATCTCTAATAGAGAAGGAAGTAAAATATCCCAGAGACCTTAGGGCATTTTCATTTCCATCCTGGAGAAAAACAGATGATCAGTCAAGCCCTACTGCTCCAACTTCCTCGTTTTTATTGATGCCCCAAACATGAGAGAGAACTTGGGATATTCCCTCCTTATTCCTCATTTTCCCCCAGAGGCTCATTGTCTCCAGATCCCAGTTCTCCATCTCCCTTTTCAGGGATCTCAGAATGGTTCCTGTATTGAACAATAACCTGACCATCTGTAATATGTTAACTCCATAATGGAAGGTAGCTCCAAGGGCTTTTAAAAAACAAGGAGAGAGATTTTATTGTAACTAATCGTGATGGATGGTGAGTATGGTCACACAGAGGGACATAAATCTTTGTGCCAGGCCTGGAACTGAAAAGCTAACCAACTCAATAGTTGGAAAAAGCCTATTGCTCAAGCAGGGGCAGTTCACATGGGAATGATTCTGAGACCTCATCAGTGTTGTGAGGGCAGGTGTCCTCTCCTCCCTCCATTCCAGCCACAGCAACCCTAGTGGCTGCTCACTGGTAAGTGCTAGGCTGCTGGGCTAGTGAACGCACGCTGTGCTACATGTCACTCCACTCCCTTTCTACTCACAGTCACGGTCTAGGAGCTGGCTCAGGTAGGGTAAGAAAGAAGCCAGGAAAGATCTGAGCCAGGGCCCATTTAATTAAAGAGAAGAGTAAGTCAAAGTTCAGGGCAAATGAGTAAGAGAGAAGTTCATGTATAATAGTGGCTTCTATTAATTATTTTCATTTTTTTCAAACCCACTCCAGCTCACCTGTACTTGGCTGAAGATGTTCATTTATGTACATTATTTATTAACTAGGTAAAGTATGCATGGTGCCTGATGTAATGGAAAGAACACTGGACTTGGCCTCAGAAGATGCCGGTTATACTATCCTGGCTTTACCGTGGGCTCCCTGTCTGACTTTGGTCATACTTATTCCCCTTCAGGGGTCTAAGCTTCCAACTCATTCCAAGTCAACAAGCATTTATTAAGTATCTAATGTGTGCTAGGTGACTCAACAGGGACTGGGGGTACAAAGATAAATAAAAACAGTCCCTGGCCTCAAGGAGCTGATGCTCTATGGGTCGGATACAACATGTACATAAATAAATAAATATAAAACATATGTACAAAGTGCTACAAAGCAGTTTCAAGAGGCAGAGCGTGCTAATAACTAGGGAATCGGGAAAGGTCTTGTGATAGAGGTAGCACCAGAGATCTACTTTGAAGGAAGGGCTGGAATATGAGTCAGACTGGAAAGAGAGAGCAGGCCATGAGGGACCACTTGCTCAAAGGCTGATGGGAACTGCAATATCATGTACAGGGGAATAGTTAGCAGGCCCATTTGACTAGAGAGAATCTGTAAGAGGGAGTAATAGGAAAGATTGAAAAGGTAAGTGGGAGCCAGATTGTGAAAGGCTTTAAACACCAGACTGAGAAGTCTGTGGCTTATCTGTTCGTGTGCGTTGAAGGCATTTTGAATAGCGGAGTGACAAAGTCAGATCTTCATTTTAGGAATATCATTTTGGCAGCTGAGTAGAGGATAGATTGGAGAGAGGAGAGACTAGAGGAAGAAAGAATGATTGGAGAACAATTTCCACATCTTTGAACTAAGAAGACTGAACTACATGATCCCTAAGAACAGGCATCTAGTTCAACCCTAAAATTGCTAGGTGACTTTGGAAAAGTCATTTGAGTCCTCAGAGTTTCTATTTCCTTATCTATTAATAAGAATAATAATGTTTGTCTTGACTGCTTCAGAATCACATGACAAAGAACGTTTTATAATCTATGAAGTACTAAAGAGATGTGCAGCAGTACTTTTAATTAGGTTTAGAAAACTGACAAATCAAAAAATACAATAGATGTGATATTCCCAGACAAATTAAGACGAATTATTGAGAATGAGGAGAATGTTGGCCCTAAATACCAACCCACTCTTGTCAATCATTGCCAAGAGCCACATGATGCTTCCTTGCCCTTGGCTTCCCCAAGCTTGGAACTTTGGAAACCAAGGGTTTACTGTGGAATTCATGTAGGGACTGCAACAAATTCAATGCTATGAAAGGAAAAAGTGAGTCCACTTAGACGATGACACTTTTGAGGCTTTCCTGCAGTGCTGTGCACTCTGAATTATTTCTTGCAATGAATGAAATTATGCTTAGGGGCTCAATAAGTGCTTTTGGTGGTATAGTAATACATTCAGCAGAGGACAACTGGTCAGGTGCTTTTCTTGGAAGGAAACAGGGGAATTAGGGAAGAGAGCAGTAGATGACTCAGTTCTTTCCAGGGAATTTCTTTGGTCTTTTTGAGCCTTTACTTCATCCCTGAAATGCACTTGATACAACTTCTGAGCACAATTAAGTGAATATTTGCTGTTCAACTCTGTATGAGGCAAGCAGAAGAGGCCCACAAAGACTTTGCCTTTATTTCAATTAAACAAACATTTATTAAACACCTAATGTATCCCAGACCCTAGGTATGTAAAGACAAAAATGAAACAGAGTCAACAATAACTTGCCACTTCTAGCTTCAACAGTTAAAGTTTGGATGACGGAAGGAGAAAGAATTGTAAAAAAAGAATATGTGGAATGTTTGGGGATTGTGAAGACAGCTAGTGATTGAATTGGAGGAGAAGAGGGAGAAGGGGAGATAAGTTGATAAAATAGGGGAAAAGAAGTTGGAGATGGCTGTCAAGGTAAGCAAGGTAAGCCAACCAGGTGAGCTGGCCACAATAGCAAGAACAAGAAAGCCCTGAAGACTTCCTTTCCAGAAAGTATGAGGAGTAGAGAGAATTTTGCAGTGACCAAAATAACGTGCATTATGTTTGGCCAAAACTTTGTCATTTATGCTCAAAGCCCTAAAAGAGGTTCAAAAAAATACCTCTCTACTCTCCAAATTGTCAGGGAAAATAGAGTATTCTTTTTGTAATGGGGGCAAACAGGTGAACCCTCCTTCTATCCTGTTCTTTGAGACCCTGAGCTATTTCTGGTGGGTTCAGTGCAGACTTGGCACTTAGGATGGTGCAAAAAATCCTGAGTAGTCCTCTCCCCCCCATGATAGGATGGGGCTGGGGGTGAGGGGAATGTTATTCACTCAAAAGAAGAGATAGCCTCTCTCTCTCTCTCTCTCTCTCTCTCTCTCTCTCTCTCTCTCTCTCTCTCTCTCTCTCTCTCTCTCTCTCTTTCTGAATTGTGGCTTAGAACTGCTCACACACAGCTGCTAAAACAGGGGTTCATCCAGGTGATCCCAGCCTGAGTTGAAGTGGGACCATAAGGTCCCTGACTGCCTCTTCTGTTCTCTGTTTTCTTCCCCTGAGGAGAGGTGACCAAACAACCATGATGAGAGATGGCCTTTAGGGAAGCACCTACCTCAGGTGTTAGGGAGTTCTAGGTTCCTTCAGTCAGTGGCAGATCTGCTACAGGAGTTAACCACGCCAGCTATTGCAACACATCTTGGAGAAGATTACCATTAATAGGAGGAGTAGTACAACCCTTGACCTGACTTGCCAGAAGATGTAGATTTCAGTTATTTGAACAGTATGGAGGCAAGGTGATGTGCTTTGATGTTTTAGATTATCAAGCTCCAGGGAAGGTAGAATATGATTTGTGTTATTGCTTCATGTTTGTCTTTGGCAATGAGTGCTCATGTTCTTTTGTGTTTCAAGCATTTCTTTTGTGTAGAGAAAACAAGTAGCTACCCTATAACTGATCTACATTGTACAGTGAGTACCTTCTTACTCTCCTTTTTAGGAGACCCTAGGCATGAGCCAAACCTAAGCTAAAAGAATATAAAGACCCAGAGAGCTCTCTCTCCAAAGTTATGAGTGATCTCTTAATTGCCAGATCTAATGGTGTTTTGTCAACTCTCAGCCTTCTTGAACTCTCCATAGTCTTTGTCCCTATGGATCACTTTTTTCCTCCTGGACGTGCTCTCATCTGTGGGTTTTCCTGACACTACTCTCTCCTGGTTCTCTTACCTGTCTGGCTACTCCTTCTCAGTCTCCCTTGCTGGATCTTGATCCTTGGCATGCCCACTACCCTTCTATGTCCCTCAAGGTTCTGTCCTAGGCCCTCTTCTCTTTCCTTTTATATACGATCTCACTTGGTGATGTCATCAGATTCTGGATGAATTGTTACCCAATGCTGAGGATTCCCAGATCCATATATCCAGCCCTATCTTTCTCTTGAACTCCAGTCTCACATTACCAAGTCCCTTTTGTATTTCTCAAGCTAGATGTCTCATAGGCATCTCAAACTCAAAATGTCTAAAACATATTATCTTTCCCCCAAAGTCATTTCCCCTCTTCCCAACTTTCTTATTATCATTGAGGACACTATAAGATTTCCAATTACCCAGGCTCACAATCTTGGTCCCATTCCCAAGTCCTCATTCTTCCTCACGTCCAGCTAGTTGCCAAATCCTGTCATTTCTAGCTTGACGTTGCTGGAGTAGTTCTCTCCCCTCATGTAACTACCCCTCACGTAGCTTAGGTCCCCATCACTTCTTACCTGGACCTTTCTAATTATTTTCCAATTGATCTCCCTGCTTCAAATTTCTCCCCACTCCAAACCATCCTTCATTCAAATGACAAAATGATTTTCCTAAATTATAAGTTTGACCATGACATCCCTGCCCAGCTCAATAAGTTGCAATGGCTCCCTATTATCTCCAGGATCAAATACAAAATCTTGTATTTGATATTAAAACCTCTTCATAATCTCAATCAATCAAACAATAAACATTTATTAAGTGCCTACTATGTGCCAGATACTGTGCTAAATGCTGGGAATACAAAAAGAAGCAAAAGAAAATCCCTGCCCTCAAGGAGCTTACAATCTAAAGAGGGAGACAACATGCAAACAAATACATTTATATGTGTGTATGTATGTGTATATATATATATATATATATATATATATATATACATACATATATATGTATATATATATATATATACATATATATATGTATGTATAGATAGATATACACGCATCCATACAAAGCAAACTATACAGGATAAATTTGTTGTTGTTCAGTCCTTTACTTTTTCATGACCCCATTTGGGGTTTTCTTGGCAAAGTATTAGAATGGTCTGCCATTTCCTTCTCCAACTCATTTTACAGATGAGAAACTAAAGCAAACAGGGTTAAGTGACTTGCCCCTAGCCCACACAGCTAGTAAGTGTCTGAGGCCACATTTGAACTCAGGAAGAGGAGTCTTGCTGACTTTAGGCCCGGCACTCTATTTACTTTGCCATCTAGGTGCTCCACAGGATAAATAGGAAATAATCAAAAGAGAGAAAAACACTGGAATTAAGAGGGGTTTAGGGAGGACTTTCTGTAGAGGATGGGGTTTTAGTTGGGACTCAAAGGAAGCCAGGAAGGTTAAAGCAGAGGAGGAAGAGCATTCCAGGCATGGGGAACAACCAGAGAAAATGCTGGGTGCCAAGAGTTGGGGTGTCTTGTACTTGTGCATGGAACAGTCAAGAGGCCAGTGTCACTGGATGGAAGAATACATTTTGGGAAGTGAGGTGTAAGAAGAGTGGAAAGGTAGGAGGGTACTGTAATCTGATATAGATTATACATGTACAATCATATTATACATAAGAACTGGATTCTTTCAAAGGTTGAATGAGCTGGGGGGATAAAATGAGGAGAGGAGAGAGAGTGGATTCCTTTCCTTTATTGGAGGACTTTTAACAAAAATCAGGTGATCATTTTTTTAGTGTTCTGTAGAGGAAACATTTAGGCTGCAAAGAGCTTTGAGTACCATTTTGTGTTTGCTTCTGAAGGCCACGAGGTTTATTATTATTATTTTTTTGACAAGTGGGGTTAAGTGATTTGCCCAGGGTCACACAGCTGGTAAGTGTCAAATGTTGGTCTGAGGCTGGATTTGAACTTAGGTCGTCTTGACTTCAGGGCCGGTGCTCTAACCACTGCGCCACCTAGCTGCCTAACCACTAGGTTTTATTAAACAGGGTAGTGACATGATCAGACCTGTGCTTTAGGAAAATCACTTTAGTGACTGAATGAAGAATGGATTAGAGTGAGGAGAGACTTGAGGTGGACAGACTCCCCAGCAGGCGATTGCAATAGTTCAGGTGTGAGGTCTAAGGGCCTGCACCAGAGTGTTGGCGGTGTCTGAGAAGCAAAGCGGACATATTCAGGAAGTGTTCCCAAGTGAAATCGACAGGTCTTAGTGACAGCTTGGATACGGGAAGATAGTAAGGAATCCAGGATGACTCCCAGCTTTGTGAGCCTGAGGGACTGGGAAGATGTAATAGGGAAAGTAGCAAGAGGGCAGGATTTAAAGGAAAAGATGAGTTTAGTTTTGAACATATTGAGTTAAGATGCCTACTGGACATCCAGTTCAGGATGTCTGTAAGGCAGTAGGAAATGTGAGATTGGAGATCAGCAGAGAGAATGGGGCAGGAAAAGTAGATCTAAGAATCATCAGCATAGAGATGGTAATTAAATTCATGTGAGCTGATGAGGTCACCAAGTGAAGGAGTTTAGAGGGAGAAGAGAAGAGGGCCTGGGACAAAATCTGGCTTTTTCTTCCCTTTCCTACCTTACTCCCCTCCACACAGTCTATGATGCAGTTACTTGCACATAATTTAGGAAAATCAAATACAGTTACTACTTGCCGTTCCTCAAACATGACACTCCATTTCCCATCTCCAAGGTTTTTCACGGGCCATCCTTTATGCCTGGAATGTTCTCCTTTCTCATCTCTTTGTCTTCATTTCCCTGGCTTCCTTCAAGACTTGGCTTAAATCTCACCTTCTGTTGGAGACCTTTCCTGGACAATGTACTTATACTACTTCTATCCAAGCAGCACAACCCATTCCTCACTCCTGGATAACAGAATGCTACCTCTATAACAAAGCAGGGAAGATTATTATTTGCAAAGAAAAAAGATCGTAGTGTTCAGAACTACTGGTTTTTTTTTTTTAATGAGAATGCACAGACATTGTGATAAGTAAAAAAAAGTTAGTTCAAATGATGTGCTAGGCATTTATCAAATACAAAACACTAGCTAAATCCCAGTATAAAACAAGTTAATATTCTTAATATTTGTGCAATGATTTTGTAATTAAATTGCTGCTAAAGTAATATTTATTTTTTGCTTTCAAATCAGCTGAATATCAATCTACAGTCAATAAAATGTAGCCCATAGGCAACTCCAACTTCAAATTTGCTTCACAAATCTGCTGCTGGTAATTTATACACAGTCAATAAGACATGTTTCAAAAGCTACTTTTTTCCTCCCAACAGGCAACCCTGCTCTAATTTACAATTGGATAAGAACTGGTAAACTATACACACCTGAGTTAAATGTAATTTGTAATATGTTTGCTTGGGTTTTTTTTTCAAAGTAGCAATGGAAGATTTGATTTCATCTCTTCTGTATGCAAGGAATCTGTGAAGATTTCAGGAGTTTGGATAGGGGCGATAACAAGAAAATACAAATTGCTTTTGTTTTCCTTTCAGGCATAATTTTTGGTTGTTGTCATTTGGGGGAAAAAACCTTCAGGGAAAATAAGCCTGACTTTAATTGCTGTCACTGTTCTATGTTTGTAGGGTCCATGGGTAATAAGCGGAAAAGGCATTTTTATTATCAGGATTTTTTTTTTTTAAGTAAAGGAGTACTTTATCCCAAGACAGATCCCTCTCTTGTAATTTGGAGGAGGCAAAAACCAAGCAATAACTGTCAAGTTTTGCCTGGATAGAAGACTTACAAATTAATCCCAGTGCTTGGAATCTCCGCAAAGGTTCAAATCTATAATTAGTGCTAGAAACTGTAATTAACTTATTAGAAGCCCTCGTGCAGATGAGGTGTGCCGATCGCAGCAGGCGTATGCACCATCATTAGAAGTGTTCTCTAGGAAGGGGGTCTCTCAGCGCTCTCCCCTCAATTTCATTCTATTAACTGCCAATTTGATTGGCTAAGTAGTTTGGGACTGCGCAACCCTCTCTTTTTCTTTTGGATTGATGTGTTTATTACTTTTTGTGACAGAGGCTCCCAAGGCAGATGTTCAATAAAGAAAAAAGCAGCTATAGACTGGAGTAAAGAGAGAGGCAGCAGAGATAGCAGGAAATTGGGAAAGTTATCATAAGCACTAAGTTGTTATTGGAGATTTTGCTCCCAGCATTTGTAGCAGTTGTGTTATATACTCTTCCACCACCAGTAATTTAGCGGAGAATTATTGAAAGCTGAGTCTCTTGATTTTAAATTACACCTGCACTGGCTGCATCATGGAGGTCGCTCAGAAAAGAGGGTGATCTGAAGCTTTGAAAAATGTGAGCCATTCCTGTCTTATTTTCAGAATGAGAAGGTACTTCATGGTGTAGCGAATGGGGCATTGGACCTGGTATGGAGACCAAGCCTGGAAGTCTAACTCAGACACGTGACCCTGGGCAAGTGTGCCTCATTTTCTTCATCTGTAAAAAAAAAAAATGTAGGGTTGGACTAAATGACCTCTAAGGTCCTTTCCAATTCTAAATGTATGATTCTATGGTAAGAATATGACTTAGTTTCACCCTTATAAGAGTATAGTGATTTGTTGTTCAATCATGTCCTACTCTTTGTAACCTCATTTGGGATTTTCTTGGCAAAGATACCGGAGTGGGTTTACCATTTCCTTCTCCAGCTCATTTTACAGATGAGGGGAACCGAGGCAAAGTTAAGTGACTTGCACAGCTTAAGTGGTTGCATAGCTAGTAAGTGTCTGAAGCCAGATTTGAACTCACAAAGAGGAGTGTTCCTGACTCCAGGGCTGGTACTCTATCCATTGTGCCACCTAGCTGCCTTTGTGCTAGTTTAAAGAGACATATAAGGAAGAGGGTAGACCTTACCCTTGAGCATCTTGTGGAGTAGGCAAAGTTTATCTTCAGAACTCTTTCTTTGGGCTGCCTTCCTCCCCCTTGTTCCTTTTTGTGCGTCTAATAGGTACGTCTAACATCTAACCTCATAAGGTCCAGGCCTCCCCACCATGGCCTTCTCTGGCAAGATGTCATTCTCTGAACCCTTCTTACCTGTGCCCTAACTCTCATCAAAACGTACTGATCTCATGATCTATTCCAATAATAATGACAATAAACAAGAATTTATTAAGGGCCTACTGTGTGCCAGACTGGGGACTAGGAACTGGGGATACAGACAAAAACAAATCAGCCCCTGTCTTCAGGAAGCTTGCCTTCTATTGAAGGGAGGCAATATGTATATACTAGGATATAGGGTATCACCAAAATTGTCTTGTAGTTTTAAGTTTTAGTAGATTATAAAATGAGAAAACATATGTACAACTCTTTGCCAATCTTAAAACAATATATAAATGCTAGCTATTATTACTATTATTATTATTCTTAAAAGTGCACTAAAGACTTTTGGGACAACCTGTATACAGAATAAATATACTGAACTTAGTGGGAATAAGGCACTGCCAGCCCTGAAGATAAGGAAAGGCCTTATCTAGATAGAAGTTGGCATTCAAGCTGAGTTTTGAATAAAGATAATATATGACTCTGATATCTAGCTTTAAGGTTTGCAAAGTATCTTCTACACACTATCTCATTTCAGTCTCACGACAACCCTATGGAGCCGGGAATGTTGGTTCCTTTTTCCTAACACAGGTGGTATAATCACAGAGGGTGTCCCAAAAGTCTTAGTGAAGTTTATCTGTAATACTTTTGTAAGTGAGGTATTAGAGTTTTCTAGGCAAGGAATTATCTTCACCTATAAAACAAGGAGATTGCACTGGATGGCTTCTGAGGGCCTTTCCAGCTCTCGTTCTCTGACTCCCCATTTTATGTAGAAGGAAATGAGGGGACAGATAGGGTAAATGGCTCATCCATGGTCATATAAACTAGTAAGTGGCAGAGGAAAGATTTCAATACAAGTCCGTTCGGCTTTCTAAGTTCACTCCTCTGTACACGACATAGAATCCTCTTTCTGTTGTAGGAAGCAGTAAACCAATCCATAATAACCAATGCTCATTAATGTATTGCCTGTGTCCCAGGTTATTATTAACAGGAGCCTGCTGGAGAAAATGCTTCTAAGCCAAATGAAAGAATCTAGAACTGGAAGTGGTAGACACTATGGGAGCCTGTTGAGGCCAATATTTTGGGATAGGAAGGCATCTTGGTACTGCTGAAACTGGAAAAAGAAATCAAAATGAGGGATGAGCTGAATCGGGTGGATGAGAGAAACAAACACAGCTTTAAAAAAAAATAAACCTCTTTGTATGAGACTTTCATCAGAACTAAATACTGTAACCTGTGCTCCCTGGGGCTTCATTCACCCCTTCCCACTGCTATGGTGGGCAACAGAGTAGGAAGGAGAATATTATTTTTCTTGCCTTCTTTGGGACTTTCTGCAGAGCCTGGAGGGAGCACAGTCTAGGGGAAAAATCCTAGGCAGGGTTGTTCAACTCTGAGTATTTATTGGCAAAGACTTGGAAACTCATAACAGGGAATGATGACTTCCTTTTGCTTTGCTCCTGTAAATATGAAAGGATTTGGGAGTTCAGCTTTTATCCATTTAATAATCATTTATTAAGCACACTTTATGTCCCAGGCACTATGCTAGGTACTGGGCATGCAAAGGCAAAAAGAAAACAGTCCCAGCCTTCAAGGAGCTAACATTCTCCTGGAAAAAAAAAACCCAACATGTACATAGATAAATAAAAATTAAATTTAAATAAATAGGTAGATAACTAAATAAATGGATGAATGAATTTCTATACATATGTATGTAAATGCACATATATATTACGCACATACTCCAAGTATCTACAAAATAGTTTCTGGGAAGAAAGGTATGTATTGGCAACTGAGGGACTCAGGAGAGACCTTCTAGATGGCCCAATCCTTGAGCTGAGAGCATTGACAAATGGAGTATCCCAAAATGTGTTCCCAGTGCTTTTGCTGGGGATAATTAATTTAAAAGTCATAGTCATCTATGTTACTTTTTTCCATTTAGTGTGACAATAATTATAGAAAGGTCATCAGACAGAATTTAATGCTATTTAGGTACGTACATCCCTACTATAGACAGACTATACGTTCATGAGATAGCATCTGTGAAAAATATAAAAATAAGTCTCATTACTTTCTAGCAGTACCTCTACAGTATAGTACAGTCGATCTGTATCTACCAATCTATCATATATACGTGGTATGAGTACATCTCTATATGTTGTCCTATATTCAGTAAGTATCTATTGATTGCCCTCTACACGACCAGCCCTGTGCTAAGTGCTATGGAATGGAGAGCCATTTGTTCTTTTTTTTTTTTTTGGTAGGCAATGTGCCCAAGGTCATACAGCTAGTGAGTGCAAGTGCCTGAGGCTGAATTTGAACTCAGGTCCTCCTGACTTCAGGACTGGGTGCTCTATCTACTGCGCCACCTAGGTGCCTCGAGAGCCATTTGTTAAGCATGGCAGTGCCCTAAGTGCTGGATATACACACACACACACACACACACACACACACATACACATACATATGTATATATATACACACATATATATATATACACACATACACACACATAGACACACACACATATATACATACACACATATACACACATGTATATGTATATATGTATATAAACAGACACATATATACACACATATATACACACATACACACACATAGACACACATACATATATACATACACATATACACACATGTATATGTATATATGTATATAAACAAACAAATAAATAAATGATGTAAATATATAATAAACATATTTATATGTATATATAATAAATAATAAAGAGATATAAATAAATAAATAAGGCCTTGCCCCCAAGGAGCTTATATTCTAATGGAATAAAAGAACATATATAGGGTAGTAATGATGTGGCAGGAGTATTTTGGTAGCATTGATTTGATGACCATTCTCAGCTAGAGGAGGAAAGCAGGAAAATGGGGGATAAAATGGGTTACATGCTCAGTGACATGGAATGAAGATGGTTGGGGAGTAGCTTGGTGGAAGTGAGTCTAAGCTACATATACTGAGTGCTTACCAGTTTGAAGCCTAGAGTCCCAGGGTGGTGTTATGAGAGTTGTTGGGCTGTTTGCCTATTTTTATATTCTTTGCTTTAGTGGTATAAGTGAATTATAAGACATAGCAGTCTCTGCCATCAAGATCTGAGTCTTATGGGGGAAGTATGAGTAGAAGGGTAATTATGGCAAGGTGATTGGAGGTTTGCCTTAGGATGGCAGACTTTAGAGAGCATTTCAGTACTAATGTAGAAACAATAGATCTTAGCATTTACTCAGCAAGAATAATTAGGTATATAAGGGTGAGAGTTTACCCTAATTAGACAGAGAGGGTCCAGACTTCTCTGACTCAATCAATCAATCAAAGGTATAAATTAGGTGAAAAAGAGGTCTTTAATCAATTTGCAAGAAGGGAGGTGCTTTGATCATTGGATAAAAGTAGATGATACTTTGTGATTGGTTGGAGAATCAGTCATGACCTGAAGTGCCCTTACATAACATTAGAAAACTAGACGTCCAGCAGTGAAGCATTTAAGCTTTAGGAACTCCTAGGATCAGGAGCTCATTGAAGAGGCAGGTCCTTGTACCTATAACAGAGAATATCAAGGCGAGATAAGATATGAGCCCAGATGGAATGATACATTTACTTCTCTGCTCCCCCTCCACTCTCACTGCCCAGGTAGTGATTTTGTGAGTTTCAGAATGTCAGAAGATTTGGAGTTCCCATTGATGTTAGTAACAGTATCCACCTGAGGCAGGAACAGTGTCCCCCCAATAGCAGTGGCTGATAGAAATGATTGCATCAGGGACTGAGGGACACACCAAGCAAGGACAGACAACTTCAGGACTTTAAAAGGGTACCAACCTTCAGAGCCCAGCAGAACTTCATGAAGGGAGTAAAGGATTTCTAGTAACCAGCCTTTCCCCCCTTTCCCAGCCCTCTATCTATTTGTGGGAGAGTGTGTCCCAGATTTCTGGGTGACTATTTCTTGCACCAATTTTTCTTACTATACCATCTCAGTAAATACATTTCCTAAAAACTAACTCTGATTGGCAATCAAAGGAAAGCACACTAGATGGGGCTCATGAGTGACAGCACAAGAAAACCCAGACCTTAGGGGTTACTCCTAGAACCCAGGACGGAGAAATTGTGGTACTCCCTGGGAGTCCCAACTCACCAGTGTGAATAGGGGTTGGGAGTTTGAGCAGAGAGAGATTGCTAGGGGTAAAAGAAGAAACTACTAGATAACAGGCTAGATTGACCCTCTCTCTTGCTCTTCTGTCCCACACCACTGAATTGAGCAGTCTTCTTAATCACTTGGCTCCAGGTATGGTTTGCAGTACTTGCTGGAGGCCCAAAAATAAACCCAGTTATGGCTCTGTTGCATACACATGTGTAAAGAAACAACAACAACAAATCAAATCAAGATAAAATCAAGGGCCAAAATGTGTGCTACAGCTAGAAAGTGCTAAGGAAGATCAAGAAGGAGGAAAGATCAGTGTGGGCCCCAATGGATTTGCGTGAGTTTGGGCTCATATACTCACCTCTCATGATAATGGCCACTCATGGGAAAGGTAGCCTGGTGTTAGGGTAGAGCCTTTAGCTTTGGGTCAGAAGATTTTTGTTTTGTTTTCTTGTGTGATACTAACTAGCTCGTTCAGGTACAAATAATTTTTTTCCCTTGTAAGGAAAAGGGGAATATATTTTAACTTCCAGTGGTTCAACCCTAAAATTTAGGTCTTTACTATTTAGCCCCAAACCTTTCCAGATTCCATATTTGTTGTCCTAGACCTCCAAGACATTGGCATTCGCTCCTGGCATTCTAAGAAGTAATATGATGCCATGTGGGTATTGGCAAAAAAAGGGAGGGGATTGTTACCATTTTTAAACTATATTAAAAAGATGAGACTGCATCAAATGACCTTCTGAGATGCTTGGGGGTAGAATGGATGTTTGGGGGAACCTAGAAAGCTATGTTAAACAGCCCTAGAAATAACAATTTTTTTAAAAGCAACTACCCCTGAATGTCTGCATTGTATAAATCTAATAAGACAGAGTGAAAAATATTGGATTTATTTTTACAAGTTAGCTGTGACCTTCCTGACCTCCTGAATGGATTCACTTCATGCAGTACCTCTTAAGGGCATTAGGGTTATAGCTAACTCATAAAAATAAATCCAATATTTTCCCTTTAGCTATGTCAGAGCCAATGTAGGAATTCAGATGCTAGTCCAAGGGAGGCCTGCTTTCATTGTCTTTTTACCTCCCATTATAAGAGGTACTGAAGGCTGAGGCCTAGTGGGGTCTGCCATGATAGCAGCTTCCACTATAGCTACTGCAAAGGAGAAAGAGTGACAAGGGTACCAGAGCCAAGTTCAGGGTGATAAGGGAAGGGCAGGGATAACAGGACCAAGTTGGAGAAAAGAAATGAAAGTATTGACTTGAAGGAAAGGATAGCCTGGGCTTATTGTTGGAAAAGTTAAAAAGTTAAACAAAAGTATCCAGTAATTCAGAGAAAGAATGGTGTGCCTCTAAGAAAAGGGCTTCATCCAAATAAAAGGCTTTTACACAAGCAGAATTAATGAAACAAGGATAAGAAGAGAAATAATCAACTAGGAGAAAAATCTTTTAACAGATAACTCTGTTAGGGATCTGATACCAAAGATATATAGGCAACTAGCAAAAATATATAAGAACAAAATACCATTTCCCAATAGCTAGGTAGTCAAAAGATGTGAACAAACAACTCCCAAAAGAATTACAAACTATTAACAATCCTATGAAAGATTGTTCCAAAACACCAATAAGAGAAATTCAAATCAAAACAACACTCAGGTATCATCTCACACCCAGCAAATTGGCAAAGATGACAAGAGTTGTGGTAGTCAATGTTAGAGGGTCTATGGAAAGACAGAAACATTAATGTATTCTTCTACCTTTTTTTTTTGACAAGGTGATTGGGGTAAGTGACTTGCCCAGAGTCACACAGATAGGAAGTATTATGTGTCTGAGGCAAGATTTGAACTCAGGTCCTCCTGAGTCCAGGGCCAGTGCTCTATCTACTACACCACCTAGCTGCCCCTAATGTACTCTTCTAAGAGCTGTACCTTGATCCAAACATTCTGCAAAGTAATTTTAAATTATGCTCGAAAAAGGACTAAAATACCTATACATTTTAACCCAAATTTCAGCACATACCCTGGGGAAATCAATGGTAAAAAGAAAGGCTTCATACACATCAAACATTTAGAGAAACATTTTTTGTAGTAGCTTAGAAATGGAAAAAAATGTTGTTGTTCAGTCACGTCTGACTCTTTGTGACCCCATTTGGGGTTTTCTTGGCAAAAAATTTTGGAGTGGTTTGCCATTTCCTTCTCCATAACAACAACAAAGAGAACTGGAAAAAATAGACATCCATCAATTGGAGAATGGTTTTAAAAACTCTGATTCATGGATATGAACTATTTACTGAGTTTTAAGAAAAGCTGAATGCAAAGAATACAGGGAGACATGGAAATCCTTATATGAGCCAATGTGGTGCACACATCTGTAATTCCTGAGGCTGGTGCATCTCTTGTGCTTAGGAGTTCTGAGCTTCAGTGAGGTAGGCTGATCAGGTGTCCAAGCTAAGTTTGATCTCAACGTGGTGAGCCCTGAGAAGTGGGGGTTTCCCAGGTAGCCAAAAGGAGGGGCAAACTGGCCCAAGTCAGGAAGTGGAGCAAGTCAAATCTTTTGAGTAAATAATAGAATCAGGCCATGAGTGGTCCAAGCACTTCTAGCCTGTGCAATATAGGGAAAACCCAGGCTTTAAAAACAATTAAAACTAAATAAAAAAAATTTTTTTTAAAGAAAGCCTTATACAAATTGATGCATAGTGAAATAAGTGGAACCAGGAAATCAATATGTACAGTTACTGCAAGAATGTAAATGGAAAAAGAACAAAAACAAACAAAACTGAATGTTGTGTATTTGTAATGACAGAGTTTCACTTTAAAGAAGAGATATGACATTGAGCTTCTGTTCCTTCTTTGTAAAGGGTTGGGGGGAAGGAGACGGATAATGAAGGTGGAAGACTACATATACAGGCAGACTTAATGATGTGTTGAATATTTTGACGAATTGCTTTTTTTCTTTCTCTTTTTCTCTCTTCTTTGTTAAAAGGAATGTCTCTCTGGAGGGAGGAAGGAAGGTCTTGAGAAATGAAAGTATGTAAAAATAAAAGATATGAATAAAAATTAATTTTGAAAAAATAGGAAAAAGAAGGTTAAACACATACACCAAATACACTAACTTTCTTTTAATAACCCATTGTGGATTTATCATCTATTTAGTTGGCACAAATTTATTAGGAGAAAAATATAATGAAAATTGTAATACTTTAGAATAAGTGGATTTGAGCTCAAATCCCAGCTTTGCTATAATGAAAACTTCAGCAAGTCATCTAACCTCTTTGGGCCTCAGTTTCCTCATATGTAAAAGGAGGGATTTGTACTATATGATCTCTAAGATCCCTTCTAGCTCTAACATTCCAGGACTCTATATAATGCTGCTCAGTGGCTTACAGAGACCCTCCCCATCCCTTTCCTCCTCAGGTTTAAGGCCTCTGTCATGATTATCCAGTCATTCCATTTCCTGTCCTTGGAACAGAGGAAAATGGACATTCCTTGGCTAGGAGGCTAGCCTGTGGAGATAATGCCAATGATTTGAAGAAATGAATACATTGACTTAAGGCTCAATTTGGAGACCACTTGGTCCCTACTCCTGTTACCCTTAAAAGCTACAAGATCCCCTCAGCCTCCTCCCAAGGTGACAGCCCAGGTGCTTTAATATAAGCGGCCCTTCCTTCTCCTCACCCCCTCCCCCCACTTTTCCTGCATAGTTGTCTCAAGTATTCAACTTTGCCTCAGCAAGTCAGAGCTGCTGTTCCTTTTATATTCAGCTATTTAATATAAGCAATATCCTCCCTGGCCCCTGACTCTTAATACAGCAGTTTGCCTTCAAAGTGTAAATTAAAGTAATGCCACCAAGGGGCATTAATGGACTTAGTAAAGTCAACACCAAGGGCATTGTGTATTCCCTATTTAATATTAAGAGTGTGACAGCAGCAGCCCAGTCCTTAATATACTAGGCCCCCACACTGAATACCAAAGAGACTGTACTGACTAGCTCAGCCTAGAGCTAGGAAGGGAGGAGACTGAGGCAGGGAATGGCTTCAATTCAGGGAATCACACTGGTGGGCCAAGGGGCTGGTATGTGGCTAGGTAAAGGTCAGGAACTGTTAGCAAATATTTGGAGGGCCCCGTGCCATCCCAGTGGATTTTTTGACACAAGTAATCTTCTGTGGCGGTAGGCTAGGAGAGGGGGAAAAAAAGGCTATGATAGTCTGTGCCTTAAAGAAGACAGAAAAGATGAGGAGTGAGGGGAGGAGAAGAGTGGAGCTGAGCAGTTGAAAGTTGATTCTGATGCCCTTCATCCACATTAGGACAGAGATCTAGGGCATCTGGGCACTAAGAGGAGGCCTTCTGGCGAACTGCTGTATTTGTGGAAATCTGGCATTGAATGCCTATTGTACTCAGGTGTAGGTATGCCATGCTGATTCCTGCTATGTCATTGTAGTAAGACTTTTTAAAAAAGTTTTTGCTTCTCCCCCATGTAATTTCTAAAACTCCAGAGACCCAAAAGTACTTAATTCAGCCTTGAAAAACCTTGGTTTAATTGCATTCCAGAGTCCCAAAGCTTTTGATCACATTCCTCAGCCCCTACTGCCCACAACCATCCCTGCAAAATTCTCTCCTTTCCAGGCCCTTTGGGCCTCTTTACCAAATCCCTGCTGAAAATGGGCTTCTTGGATGAATCCTTCAACTATCTTCCTTTGCTCACTTTGTCCCTTGGAAAGATGGTGTGTAGAAAATCAGACTGTGGGTGTCACTCTTTCTGTCTCTGAGACACCTCTGAGATCACTCCACCTCAGCAGTGCCCTCACCCTGGGAAATCCCTCTCCTTGCAGTCTTTTCCTCTGATTGGCCAATTCCTCCCAGAATTTCCATTTTAAGGAAATTACATTGGCCAACCATGTTCATTCCTTCATTCCTCTTTGGGCGTTTCCACTCAGACTCTCTTGACCTCTTTCTCCAACATACCAGAACATGCTGGTATGTTCTCCCTCTCCCCGCCCATCCCCTATTTTCAGCTCCTTTATATGTGTTGACTTCCTCCATTAGAATGTAAGCTCCTCGAGGCCAAGGGACTGACTCTTTTTTGCTTGTATTTGTATTCCTAGCACTTAGCAGATCACCTGGAACATATTAAGTGCTTGTTTGATTTGACATGACCTTCCACATCTAAGGTCCCATTTTCCTTCTTAGTTGTTAGTCATAGTAATTATTAGCATTATTATAATACAGTAGTGAATATATTGGGCAGAAAGAAAATTCTTCACTGAGAAGTTTTGAAGTACCCAGCCTGTCATGAGTTACAGTCATTGTTGAATGCATAATCTAGTTAAGGAAGAAAAGGCGTGGCAAAGGCAAGAAAGAAGCAATAGAGAGCTTTCTCATACCCTTAGAGACCGCACTGTTTGAATTTTTCATGGGGAAAAGGTGGAGTCAGGAAGAGAGGTTGTGGCCAGGGATTTACCACTTACGGGTAAAATGTCCAGTGCCCTGACATCCTTTATTGATGATACAATTGACAGTATACAACACTTTCTCTGTCTTGAAATTTCTTTGTATTTCTTTGGAAATACTTTGTATTTACTGACCTGAATTTATGTATCAGCATTTATTTACGTATATAATTTTATGTATTTGACCTATATTTATGTACATATAAGCCGCTGCAGGCAAGAGAATACAGTATAGTCAGAAAGACTGGAGCTCATATTCTGCCTCAGATACTTACTAGGTGTGCAATCTTAGGCAAGTCACTTAACCTTTCTGTGCTCAGTTTCCTCATCAGCTAAATGAGGGGATTAGATTTAGTGGCTTCTAAGGCCCCTTCTGCTTGGTCTGCTTGCCTCAATTCTCTTTCCACTCTAGTCAATCCTCCACTCTGTTACCAAAATGATCTTTCTAAAGGCCAGGTCTGTCCACGTCACTCCACTACTCAATAAACTTTCAATTGTTCCTTCTTTTCTCCAGGACCAAATATTAAAACTGTCTGTCTGGCTTGGAGGATGTGGAGGCAATCGGGGTTAAATGACTTGCTCAGGGTCACACAGGTAGTAAGTGTCTGAGGCTGAATTTGAATTCGGGTCCTCCTGATTCCAGGCCCCATGCTCTATCTACTCGCCACCTAGCTGTCCCGCCTGGCTTTTAAAGCCCATCATAACATGGCCCCTTCCTATCTCTCCAGTCTTCTTATATTTTATTTCCCTCCATATACGCTATAATGCTGTGACACTGGCCTTCTTGTTATTCTTCACATAAGAAACTTATCCCCCCACTCAGACTCCAGGCCTTTTCACTGGCTTTCTGCCATGTCTGGACTTCCCTCCTTCCTCATCTCTACCTCCTGATTTCCTTCCTTCATTTTCCTTCCTTCAAGTCTCAGCTCAAATGCTACTTTATTCAAAAAGCCTTTTCTGGTCCCCCTTAATTCGAGCGTGTTCCCTCTTAGATCACCTCTAGTTTATCCTATTTATTTCTTGCTTGTACGCGGTTGTTTACATGGTGTCTTCCCCGTTAGAATGTGAGCTTCTTGAGGGCAGAGACTATTTGTGCTTTTCTTTATATCCCCAGAATTTAGCACACAATATTGGCACAGAGGAAGTGCTTAATTAATGCTTATTGATTCTATTTCAATTCTAAATCTATGATTGTATTTCTGTATGTCCTCCTTAGGATATAAGCTCCTTGTGGGCAGGGCCTAAATTTAATTGAAATAAGGAAGGATCCTTGAGCATAGATGAGTTTGGGTGACAGGCCCATGTGTAGTTAGCACAATTAGATAACCAAGATGTTCTGATGAATTGAAAGCTTCTTCCTGAGAGGAAAGGCACAAATTAATCCCTATAAGCTGAGTGCCTTATTTAATAAACAAGAACAAAACAAGACAAACAAAACACCAATAAAAAGAATGCCTTCTATAGGGCCAAGCACCTCACAGATGCTTGGTAAGCTTTTAATTATGTTTTTTTTAAAGGTAATATAGATTATGGCTTTAAAATAAAGAATTCTCAGAAAGAATGGAAGAAATCTATTTTTGAAAAATATAAAACCAATTTATAAAACCCCAAGAAGAGATTCAAGGCATAATGTAAGTTCCTTGAGGACAAGAATTTTGTATTTTTGCTTTGCTGTTGCTACACACTGCATGTAATAGTCGATTAATAAATGTTTTCTGGGTAGAAATGAATTGAAAGCTGCTGTTCCTTTCAGTTTAGAGGAATGTGTGTGGAGGTATATAGTGTTTGGAGTTTCGGAGACAGATATTTCCATAAATGCCATCCTGGTTTAGTTTCCAATTTGTTTTGAAGTTTCTTGATATCACTGATGTGGATCAATGGTTTGACTTGCCTTCGTGAGAGAGAACACTCTCACGTAGATCTGCCTGCCCAAGGCAAACTATCACATTCCATAATTTAGAGCAAAAAGGCAAGGATTGTGGAGTTCTTCCAGGTCAAGTCTCTCATTTTATGGATAAAAAGGTTAAGTAACTTGCCCAAAGTCACACAGGTAATAAAGGGGAGAACCAGGAATGGAATCCAGCACCCCTGACAACAAATCTGTTGTTATTTCCACTGCACTTTGCTGCTTTTCTGACCTGGCAAACTCAGCTGACCACAGCTATAGTTGATGCTGCCCAAATAATAATGCCAGGAAAAGTGGAAAGCCAAGAAAATGGAGAGCACGTCTCTGGGATGAACACAGTCGGATCCCTGTTCTCTTGATAGTGGTTATCATATTGTTGAGTTTACAGATACCAACCACTGATGAATTACTTCTACCTTCTCCATTCTGAATAAACTTCAAGAAAAATCATGTGTTCTTGCTTTTTTTTTTCCCCCATTGTAATAAAATTGCTCCAGATTTACATAATTACAATTCTGGTGTCTTCTCAGATCATAAATAAAGGATAATTAACATTGTTACTTGTCAGCTGGGAAATACCTCTGGTGGAGGGAAAATCAGAGTGCTTTCGTTTTATTTTAAGTCACATCTCCTGGACAATCGAGGATAATTGAATCATACACATCTCATCGAAAATGAATGAAGGAACGTTTAATGCTGTTGGCCCTGAATGGAGTGGACGCCAGAGAGGCCACTTGTTCCAACAAGCCGAACTTTAATTTCTCACCATGGAGGACAGACCTGACAGTCTAATTTAGAAGCATTCCTTAAAATCTTAATCAGTGCATAGAGATGAGCAGAGTCGAGTTTTGACACCATGTTCATTGTTTACGGTTATCGTTTTTAATAAACATTAAAATGATTTTACAGGTGTGGAAAAAAGGCACGTCATAAACACTTACCTCTTCCCCTTTCTCTCTGTGTCTCTCAAAAAAAAAACTATCTTGAATTAAGATGTGACATGTTCATTAGGACATCTCTTTTCTTTTGCAACTCCCTGAAAGCTAGGTACATTTCTAAGTCCAAGAAAAGTCCATCTCCCTAGCACAAGTGATATCTTGATTGACATATCTCCAAATAAGCTTCTGAATAGCTTTCCATATTAGCCTTGGAATAATTCAGATGTCAAATTACATCTCACAGACTGGGTGACTCCAGTAGAGCCCTAGAATAAATTTTTTAAATATTTGGGAGAAAATATTAAATTTTTTTTTCAGGTTAGGTCAAGGTTCATATCATTTGGTAATAAAAAGCCACAGAGGGTGTTTGCTCGGAGTAGGCCTCATTGGTTTTATTTTCTGCAACAGCTGCAGGTCGGCCTGACCTTTGAAGAGAGTTTCTGATTTTTCATGCCTGCAGCTTGCATCATCTTTGCATTTTATTCCTGGTTTCCTTGGACAGAACAGGGAAGCCAAAAACAAAAAGGGTAATTGCTTTCTCTCTGTCTGTCTGTCTGTCTGTCTCTCTCTGTCTCTCTCTCTTTCCCCCCATTTCTCTCCTCTCTGTCCCCTCTTGTGTCACTCCTGAAAGTTCAGCTTTTACTATTTCTGTCTTTGCAAGAAGGGAGACAGTCTTTGGGGCTCTCATTTTCTCACCTTTTCACCACTATGAAAACTGTGTTGCAAAGTTAGGCAGGGAGTTGCAAAAGATCCCCAAAATCTCCCAAGGCACAATAAGAATATTAACCATGCTGTCGATGATACTCGCTTTCCACAATATTTGTTTGATGGCACTAACCATGTTGCTGAGAAAAACCCCTCCTTAATACTAGCTGTGTACACAGCTGTAAATACTTATCTAAAAAAGCTACTGGATATTGCTTTGTGGAAAGACTCACTAATTATGTGTCCCTATAATTAAATATATTGTTATAAATTCTATGATAATGGCACCACTGTGTTTTTCTTTTATAAATAGGAAATTTATATTGCTACCAAATATCACATTCAGCACCTGAATTTCCATAACCAATTAGCCAAAAAATTTGCATCCTGTGTTTTCCTGTAATTTTATTGAAATGAAAGATAATGAATTAAATCCAATTATAGCAAAAAGATGTCAAGCAACTTGATGTTGATTTTACATTCAGCAATGGTTCATAAGCCTGCTCCCTGCTAGAGAAGACTGCACTGCTGCTCAATACAATCAAAGCATCCTATCATATTAGAAGTATCAGCACAATATTACAGACTCTGATGGACAGGCCTTATTAGAGATTAAGGTCCTCCACAAATATCTAACGTTGCTCTAAAAGATGCGCAATTCCAGATTTGAATGCAAGATGTTATTCTCAATTTGCAGAACTTGCTTACTGCCTAAGCATCTTTCTAAAAATGAAATCATCCAAATGCCAGAAATGGAAATCTACCACCTTCTCATCCCATAACAAAGCCCAGGACTTTAATGAAACCTTCCTACTTCATAGGATTTATGGAGGGAGGGAGGGGGAGGAGGATAGAGAGAGAGAGAAAGAGAGAGAATGGATAATGGGCTTATTTTGCAAACACCTGGAATTCCTAAGATGGAAGGCTACATCAAAATGCAAAATAAAATTCTTAATGCCAATAATCCTCATTTCTTTCTCTTTTAAAACATATGTATTTCTATACTTTCAAAGAAAAAAGTAGAACCTCTAGAAAATCTAAAGATAACTAGCCTTCCCTCTCCTTTTAAAGAACCCATCTGCTACAAACAGGAGATCGTGTTTAAGAGGCACTGAAAAACCATTACAGATGAAAGAAAAATGTGCCCGTATCTACTTCTTTACCAAGAGCCACATTATATGATTTATGGTTTATTTTCTCCTTTTGTTGCACACCCCTAACCCCTTCTTTCCACCTACCGTGTAAATACGGACTCTTCCCCCAAACCAAAAGTCAGATAGAATTTCCCCTCATGAACAGCATGGAGGACAATTAAATTACTCTCTGGTCCAGGAGTCATTTTAGAAACAAAGAAAGTTTCAAGACCAGCGAGCTCCAAAAAGCAGTTTCAAACTTGATGGGGTTTTAAGTGATTAAATCTTTTGCTGGATTGGTCTTAATATTCACAAGAAGGATTTGGCGAATATAATAATGATATTATGCTTTATCCAGTGGGGCAAAGAGATTCTACATTGGTTCTCTAGAAGATCAGCAGCGATCCAAGTCTGCCAGCTGGAGCACAAGGTATAGAGGATTGTCATGCAAGGCACTTCGTGCCTCTTCGATTACCTCTCATTGACCCAGTCTATAGTCGGCCTGCTTAATGGTTTGCTGTCAATATGGTAAAAATGCTAACCTGTCTTTATATCTAATCTATTCTGAAATTGGTCTTTAACATAAATAATTTGCTCTACTTCATAAAAATATAACAATAATAATTAATAATAATTAAATAAGATTTAACCAAACAAGCTGTGGCTGCCATGTTTGTATTTGCTTGTTGTTTTTATAATGAAATAATTAATTTTCAGGGTAGGTATTTTGTGTTGTCCTTGAGTATTTTCTTCATCATTTTTTTTTAAAAAAGGGCTTTGAAAATCAATGTTTGCCTTCACTGTCATCCATCTTTATATAGTAATAAATTAAGTGGGAGGTATTGATATTTTTGACTGAGGTTTTAAAATTTACATGCTAATGACAATTCTACCCTTGTGACTTTTGATTTCTGTTGCCGTTTACTCTTTGTGTCTTGGTATGGGGGTATATCGCCTGAAGACTGTTTGCCTGTCTTTGGAGGTAAAGCATCCTGAATTCTGGGCTCCACTTGACCTCTTCCCAAGTATCCAGGTCCCACCTGACCCAGTGGTTCAGACAAAGTCCCCTTGCTGTTTCTTAGTACCTAAGTTTCTCAAAAAGAGGCCTAGATGAAGAATAGACCTAAGGAAAGTTCAAATGGTCCAGTTGTCAGTGTGGGGAATGAATGTATGGGTGGGCTCCCTGTAAAGATGGCTTGGCACATAAGTCATGCCTGAGCGTGCCAGGAGACTGCAGCCAGTGGAACGGTGTGTAATCCTGTTTGTTTAGGAAAAATCAATGGGAGGTATGAAATCTCGACAATTGGGGCCACACTTCCTGGGCTCTTCCTAACTCTTTCTGAATGTAGCCTTCAGGGAGGTAGAAATCTAGAATCACCTCCCAGCAACACCTCCCTTATGCTGAGGGGAGAGCATTTCCCCAGCCTTCTGTAAGAATATTAGCTTAGCAACAAGGAAAAAATACTCTAATAGAAAGGGGGCAAAACTCAGGCGGACAATTTAATTTTCTTTCATGCAGCAAGATTACACGAGGCGTCCAAAGGGCTGCCCATAAATATGTAAACAATGAGAAATGAACAAAAAATAAACAAACCTTATCTACATTTTTTCCTCTTTTTACGCTTCAGTATCTATATGTACATGTGCGTGAGTTGGGAAGGAGGGCATGCTTTAAGGCAACAACAGTGGTTTGTTTAGTTGTAGAGACTAATTTGTAGGGCAGACTTGATTATCTGCTTGACATCCACTTCTGTTTAAGAGTCTACTGAATAAAGGCACAGACAGAGAGTACCACGAGTGTGATTTTTCCCTCTAGAATGTTCAGGGTGTTTGGGAAACAAATAGAAGAAGCTATATGCACTAAGGTTCTGTCAAACCAGATGCTTCCCCAAGCCTCCCCAGGGCTTGGTCTTTGGTTTTGTTTACAATTGTGCCAAGGCTGCAATAAATTGCTTGTTTATATATGAGCCTTAAATATGTATATGTGTAGAGAAGGAAAAGAGAGAATACATGTGTGTGTATGTATGTAAATATATATACATATATGGAGAGAGAGAGAGAGAGAGAGAGAGAGAGAGAGAGAGAGAGAGAGAGAGAGAGAGAGAGAGAAGCAGGTCACCCACCCACCTGGGTGCCTGGCCTGGCATAGAAGGAGTTGCTGTTTTTGTGACCCAATCCTGAAATCATTATGCAGGATTATAAAAATATTAGGGCTGCTGAAAGTTCAGCATCTCCAGTTTCCTGCTGCCTGGTGATTGCTCTGTTACATCAAACTGCCCGGGATGTGCCTTGCAGCACTGTCTGTGAAGAAAGGACAGAACATATGAAAGGTGTGGAGAAGGACTCACTTTCATCAGGGTATCAGTTTCCAGGACAGTTTGGGAGCCCAAAGCGTTATTGTATTACATGCCGCACTGAGATGTGCCTTGTTCATTTCCCCCCCCTCCTTTTAGTGTTTTAGAAATAAAAGACTTTTTTTTTCTTCCAAATTGCGCTGGGAGGCAAATTCTTGAACAGTGTAATAGAAAATGTTAGACAATATTCCTTACTGGAGCTATTGACATTTTGGGTAGCCATGACACTTTGATTTTCCTCAAAACATATGGATCAAGCCTGACTGTATTATTGGACAGGAAGACCTGATGAAAGGCCTTTCTTTATCTGTCTTTGTATTTCCCCCCCTCTGTTTGTTCATGGCTTTCTCTCTGAATATAATCGTGGCTTTCTTAAGCTGCCCAGGGAGTCGTTATTGCCTTACTAAATATTTCATGGAGCACAGCACACCGTACCTGCCAACCAATTCTTCATCCGTAGTCAAAAATAAAGGGCTTGTCCATGAGAAAATGCAGTTAAGGGTTTTCATTTTTTAATTTCCCGATCATCCTCTAACATTAAAAATTTCTCTCTCTCTCTCTCTCTCTCTCTCTCTCTCTCTCTCTCTCTCTCTCTCTCTCTCTCTCTCTCTTTGCCAGAGACAGGACTGTCCACTTTTTGGTTCCTTCCTTGGTTTGAGCATGCATTAATGCATTCATTTATTTATTTAGTCTGCCTTGTTGTCTATGTGCTTAATTCCTTGAGTTTCTCTTCCTATTTGTTGAAAATGGAAAAGTTCAAAGCCACTCTGTCAGCTGAGGGAAAAGCTAGCTGAATACTAACCCTCCCTCCAGTGCCTGTCTGCTTCTGACCTTGAGAAAGTAGCAGTAAACTGTTCCCTGGAAAACACTGCATGTGTGTTTTGTTAGACCAGGTCGGGAGGGGTCAGGACTCACCTGAGGCTGGCACCACAGACTTAGACTTTTCTTTTCAACGCTGTAATGCATTTTTAAAGGGGACATTCTCGCCTTTGTAGGGGCCTAAAATCGGCTCGATTTAAAAACCTGTCAAAACCCCAAGCACACACTCCATAAAATATAAATAAGTACTTACTGTTTGCAGATGTTGCTTGTTTTTCATAATGTTTGTATTTGAAGTCTCCAGTCTTCACTTCCTGTCAGCCCCAGTCATGCTGCTCTCATCCATTTATTTCTGAAGAAACGAGAGGAACTTCAGAATGCAATTTCTCAATGAAGACACTTTCTTTCAAATCTGTCAGGGTCCTTGGCACAATTATCATCCTCTTCTTCTTTCTCCCCATTCCACACTTTACTCCCCTGCCCCCCACCCCCACCCCTACCCCAATCTCATCCTACACACATACCAGGTCTGTCTATTGCTTTGACTGCCTTCCGAAGGGCCACAGTCTATGTTTAGCAGCCTTCGAAAGGGGCTTTCGACTCAGCGAAGTGAGATTTGGAAGGCTTGGAAAATTAGACTGTAATTTGATAGGTCTGTAATCTGCATGATGCAATTAATTGGAAGGAATTAGGAAGTGGACCATAGGGAATGGCAGTTAATGGGTCCCAGGGAAATGAATGGATGGGCACCTATCATGGTTTTGCCATCTCCAACAACTGAGAGTATAGTGGATGAATTCACGTACAAGTATTCTATTAGTATCATTGACCCCCAACTCGCTGCCTCCAAAGTTCACTGAGTCCTCTTTCCTCTCTCCCAACCCCATGGCATACATAGTACTGTTTTAGGTTCAATACCACTAGGCCAGACCAAGACCTGTCACCCTGCTTTAGAATGAGCTTTTCTTTTCTTCTTCTTCTTTCTTTTCTTTTTTTTACGTAGAATATCTTTTCTTTTCTTTTTACGCAGAGTTTAACCTTTCAGCTAACTGCACCATCTCCTTTGTGCATGTGTGTGACTGCCAGAGTGGCAGCCATGGGCAGAGGAAGAGCTGATATCCTTTGTATTGTGGAGTCAGGAGGTCATTCTTTTCCATAGCTCCCCATGGACAAATGCTTCACGGAAGCGGCTGTGGACCTTTGCATTTGGTTGGCTATTCTCATGTGATCTTCCTAAACATTCTAATAATTTGCTCTCTGGGGTCTAAGATGGCCCCATTTAGAAGGGAATCCAACCAGCCTTACTTGTGTAAGGACCTGGCTGCCTCCCATGGTGAAACCAGCCTATATGTGGGTTTTTATTTGTGCTTTGGCATCCCTTCCTGTTTAAAATATTGTTGCTGCCCTTGTTCATTTCTCCCACCTCTAATAGGCACAGCTGCTACACATACAGGCCTGTCTATGGAGTGAGTAATCCATCAGGTCTTTTCTTATTTGTTAGTTACCTGTCAGTTATCAATAGTCCAAGGAATATAAGATCTGGGGAGCTAGGCCAAGAAGGTGATGTTAGGAATCAAAGGAGCCCCAACCTCCCCCCTCACCCCCTTCTCTGGCCAGATAGATTTAGGATAAATGCAGCTCACTTGCAATTTGCTTTAATATCTATAATTATTTTCAAAAAATCTTTGCTAGCTCCTGCATTGTTTCTGGAGGATCTGATTATAAACATATGCCCAGGAGGAGAGCATGCCTCCATGCTTGAATCAGGCCACTGGAGTTTTGCTTCATCTTGAGAGTGCAGAAACTATAAATCAAGATGAAAATACTCCAGCCAAAATTTTTTTGAAAAAAAAGCTTTACCAATTGATACAATTTGAAAATGGGCAGCTGTGGAGGCTAGGGAGAAAGCTGACATGATGACTTTTATAATAGCAGAACGTTTAAGGTTATAGAAATAAAAGGAGGAGGATGAAATCAGGACCGTTGATCTTAGCCTGCAGGCTCTCTCAGCTAACTCAAAGCTCCAGCAATTATTTCTGCTCTGGCTCCCCCCCCCCCTTTTTTTCCCCAGCAGTCTGTTTGAAAGGAAGCAGAGCCAGGCATGGCAGGCTTATCAGTGTCGTGAGCTGACAGGACGCACATCACACCTGCTTTTACTTGCTGGTTTTTTTAGGCACTTTATGCCACAGAAGAATGTTGATTTGGGTTCTTATAATGTGTAAAGATTCATTTATTTCACCTTTTGAACTTGTCTGACCCATTCTGCTTGCATTAGGGGAACTTTTTTTTTATTCCTTTCTTTTTTTTTTTCTTTCCTGACACTTAGAAGAGACTGGAAATTAAGAATCTGATCCTGAGGTTGCTTGTGTGATAGCCTCAGCCAAGACTGGCCTGCATCTGAGAACTAACTAGGCTTCACTGATACCTGCCCAACCAAAGTTATTTGGGGGACACAGTCAGGGGGCTTACTAGGCTCCATCTATTGGGTGCTGGTGGATATGTGTGCAGGCTTGGGAGGCACCGACATGAAAGCTGTATACAAGCTGTCCTCTGATCTGTAGGGTTTTTTTTTTCACTTTTCTATACAGGTGAAGGGTTCTTAATTTGAGATCCACATATTTAAGGATAGATTTAAGATGGTGCATGAACTTGGGTGAGAAAAAACAACTACATCTTTATTTTCATTGACCTCTAACTAAAATTTAGCATTTCTTTCTATTATGAATGTAGGCAATAAATCATCCAGAGGCTTGGCCAGACCGCCAAAGGGCTCCATCACACACACACACACACACACACACACACCCTGCTCTGGGCCTTCTTATTGCTAAAACTTTGAGATGATTTCTAAGATGAGCAGGAACCTCTATTAGCCTGCTGCTTTTAGTAGGGGAAGGCTATGACTTAATAATAGCTCACATTTATGTATCAATTACTATGTGTCAGGCACTGTGCTAAGGGCCATACAATCTATTATTCATTTAATCTTCACAGCAACCCTGGAAGGCAAGTGCTATTATCCCCATTTTACAGATGGGGAAATTGAGGCAAACAGATTAAGTGATTTGCTCAGGGTCACACAGCTTGGAAATGTCTGAGGCTGGATTTGAATTTGGGTCTAGACCCCACTGCAGGTCCAGTGCTTTATCCACTGGTCTAGCTGCAAGTCCAGCACTTTAACCACTTGGCTGCCTCTAGTGATGTGGGCAGCATTTTGTAATGAATGGGGAGCTGACTTGGGAGTCAGGAAAGGAATCAGTCAATCAATCAATGAGTCAATCCACAAGCATTTTTTAAGTCCCTACTATATGCTATGCACCATGCTAGGCACTGGGGATAAAAAAAGGTTCTTACCCTCAAGGGGCTTATATTCTAGAAAGATCTAGGCTTAACTCCTGCTTCTGACACATACTTGCTTTGTGACCCTGGGCAAGTAGCAGAGCCTCTCAGCGCCCCCGGACAACTCTAAACTAAATTGTAGAGCAGGTAAAGACCTCCATCGATAAAGAGAATTTCCTCTGCGGGATTTCCCTACACCAATAAAATCACAGATGGGGCTCTAACGTTTAAAAACAAAAAAGCCTTTATTTACCCGGGGTGGAAAAAGAACTAAGGGCATTAAACTGTTTCCTCCAGCTTGCTGGGCTTCTCTCCTGTCCTCCGCAGAGGAAAGAGGTGAAATCCCCCACCCCGACCCCGCCTCACGGCTGAGAGAATTGTAGTTACAGCAAAGTACTGCCCATGTGTGTTGATGTGTTGATTCTGTGACTGTTGGCTTTTTTTAAAGTGACATTTACTGACGTGACTAAGGGGCACAGCCCACTGGGGAGATTGTTTCATTCACTGACGGATGGAAAAGATGGATTAAGATGCAGAACTGAGGAGGGGGAGAGAGCAGGAAGGAGGAGGAGGGCGGAAGAGGCAGACTGTGAAGCAGAGGCAGTGATAGGTGATGATAGAAACCTGAGGGTGCTGGGAACAAGGTTATCCAGGCTTCGTACTACATTCAGACGTAAATCCTCAGTCTAGAAGCTGAAGCTGGGAGAGTATAAGTCCAAAGAGCCCTGGATCTGAGTTCAAATGCTGACTCTGCTATTCACTCCCTACGTGACCTTGAGAAAATAATTTCCCTTTTGGCGGTCACAGTCTCCTCACCTATATAGGGAGGGATTTGGACTAGATGACCTCTAAGGTCCCTTCCAGCTCTTAACCTATAACCACATGACTGACAATCGCTCCCAATTGATAATGAAATGTCCCTTCCCCTCCCCCTCCCATGCCAAACATTCAGACTTCTGTCGACTATAGAGCACACAGCTTCCCTACTAGTCCTCCAATCTGAGACCACAATGAACTCCCTTTCCACTCCATGATCTCCTAGAACATTTCTTCGGGTCCCTGCACAAAAGACAATGAGGTACTTCAGCTTCCGAGACTCATTAGTCTAGTAAGCTTGGTTTAAAAACCAACCAACCAACGACCAGTGCTGCCTTAGCTCATCAGTTCCACCCCTAGCAGTCCTCCTCACCACCCCTCCAAGCCAGCTATAAGTTTGCCTCTATATTCCAAGTAAAAGTTTTATTCTCTGCTCACTTCTTTGTCCAAGTGGCCCTTGCCCCAGAAGCCTGGTAAATCACAGAATGGGGCAGCTAGGTGGCTCAATGGAGAGAGAGTGACTCAGAGGTTCATAGTTGGCAGCAACAGAAATCTAGAGAGGAAGGAAGGAAGGAAGGAAGGAAGGAAGGAAGGAAGGAAGGAAGGAAGGAAGGAAGGAAGGAAGGAAGGAAGGAAGGAAGGAAAGAAAGAAAGGAAGGAAGGAAGGAAGGAAGGAAGGAAGGAAGGAAGGAAGGAAGGAAGGAAAAGAAAGAAAGAAGGAAGGAAGGAAGGAAGGAAGGAAGGAAGGAAGGAAGGTAGGTTGCTTTTACTAAGTACCTAAGTATAGTAGAAAGAGCATTGTGTCTGGAGTCAGAAGACCTGGGTTCAGGTTCTGCTACTGATCCCCACTGCCTGTGTGATATTGTCAAAATTACTTAACCTCTCTAAACCTCGGTTTCTTCATCTGTAAAACAAGAGGGTTGGACCGGATGGTTTCTGAAGTCTCTTCCAACTTAAAATTTATGATCATATTATTTACAAGATTTATGAATCCTACAGTTTGAAGAAATGAATACATTTAAAAGCATTTATTAATCACATACTCTGCAAAGCATGGTAAAAAAAGCTGAGGGTACTAATATAAAAGCAAGGATAGTCCCTGTGCTAAAGATGCTTACATTCTAATGGGGAAGACAACACATAGAGGGTAGTAGTGGCCAGGGAGGGGCATTTTGGCCTACTCAATAAATTCAATAAACATTTATTAAGCTCCTATAATGTGTCAGGTACTGTACTAAGCATTAGGGAAACAAAAAGAGACAAAAGACAGTTCCTGCCCTCCAGGGGTTTACAATCCAAAGGTGGAGACAACATGTAAATAAATATATACAAAGCAAGCCATATACAGGATAAATAGGAAATAATTAAAAGAGAGAAGGCTTCTAGTAGAAGGTAAGATTTTAGGCTTAAAGGAAGTCAGGGAGGTTAGTAGTTGGTAGTGAAGAGGAAGAACATTCCAAGCATGTGGGACAGCCAGGAAAAATGCCCAGAGTCGAGAAATGGAGTGTCTTATTCAGGGAACATTCAGGAGGCCAGTGTCACTGAGCAAAGAATATTGGTCAGGGAGGAAAGTGTAAGAAGACAGGAAAGAGAAGGGGACTAAGTTATGAAGGCTTTGAATGCCAAAGAGAGCATTTTGTATTTGCTCCTGGAGGTGATAGGAAGCCACTGGAGTTTAGAATAGGGGGTATGACATGATCAGACCTTCGTTTTAGGAAAACTCCTTTAGTGACTGAATAGAGAATAGCTTGGAGTGAGGAGAACTTTGAGGCAGGCAGACCCCACCCCCACTGCCGCAGGCTATTGCAATAATCCAGATATGAGGTGACAAAAGCCTGCTCTAGAGTGGTGGCCTGTGTCAGTAGAGAGGAGGGGATGTATTTGAGAGATGTTGCAAAGGTGAAATGGACAAACCTTGGCAATAGAGTGGATATGGGGTGGGGAGGCATCCAGAATGATTCCTGGGTTGGGATCTTGAGGGACTAGGAGGACGGTCTTGCTCTCTACTGTAATACAGAAGGTGGGAGTGTGTATGGAAGGTTTAGGGGGAAAGATAATGACTTCTGTTCTAGATATATTGAGTTCAAGATGTCTGGAACCCAGTCTGAGATATTGGAAAGGCAGTTGGAGATGTGAGATTGGAGGTAAGCACAGAGATTGTGGCCAGAAATGTAGATTTGAAAATCATCGGCATACACATTATGCAATGACTAATATTGTTAAACTGAACCCTTCTCAGCATTACCAGGATCTAAGACATCTCCAGAGGCCTCAGGATGGAAAATGCTATCCACATCCAAAGAAAGAACTATGGAAGTCGAATACTATCACTTATTTTTACCTTCTGTTGAGTTTTGTTTCATCTTTCTGATGGTTCCTCCTATTGGTCTTAATTTTCACTTACAACTTCACTAATGTGAAAATATGCTTAATAGGAATGTAAATGTAAGGCCTATATCAGATTGTGTGCCGTCTTGGGGAGGAAGGGGGAGAAAAATTTTCAACTCAAAAGCATATGGAAGTGATTGTTGATAAATCAAAATAAATTAATTAAATTTAGAAAAAAAGAAAACTCATCAGCATAAAGATGCAATCAAATTTCTAGGAGACAATGAGATCTCCCAGTAGAGTACTACAAAGGGAGAGGGAAGAGGATTTAGGACAGAATGTAGAGAGGTTTTTTTTTTTCAGGATAAGGGAGACATGGGCATGTTTGTAGGTAGTAGGATATGAGCCAGTAGAAAGGGAGAAATTGAAAATAAGTGAAAGAGCGGTAATGACAGAGGGGGCAATCTGTTGGGAGAAACAGGATGGAATGGGATCACTTGAACAGATAGAAGGGTTAGCCTTGGTAAGGAGTTAGGCCACTTCATTGTGTGAGAAAAAGGTGAAAGAAGAGAAAGTGGCAGAAAGCACCTGAGTGATGGGAGATGAGGAGGAGGGGAGAAGAAGGAGTGAATAGCAAATGGCCTTATTTTTTTCTGTAAAATATATATGAGGCAAAGTTCTCAGCTGAGAGAGGGGAGGGGATGGGGAGCCATGAGAGGTTTGAAGACGGATGAAAAGGCTTGGAAGGGTGTGGTGGAGAGTTGTATAGTGAGTTAACAATGGAGGCATTGTAGAATTGCCTAGCAGCACTGGGTCCAGTTGAGGTTGTGCAACATCAATTTGTAGTGGACAGAGTCAGAATGGCTGTGCAATTTTCTCCACCTTCATTCAGCAACATGTAGGTAGATGCAAAGGCCATGAATGGTGGTAGCTATCAAAGCCTGAGGCTTGGCTGGGCATCATAGGTGATATGATAAGGGAGCAAGGGATTCAAGAGAGGAGGACTGTGTAGAGTTGAATTGGCTCACTTAAGGAATCAAGATTGGGGAAAAGGAGGGAGTGGCTAATGCAGGGGAGACAGCCTGGAAGAGAACTGAAGGGTCAAGGGATTAGAGGTCATAGTTCAGATGAAGAGGAGAGTTTTGTAGGAAGGCAGAGGGGGAGGTTAAAAGCCAATAGATTATAGTCTAGAAAATTGCAGGGCTGGAGGAGAGAAGGAAGCATATTCAAGAGATGTTGCAAAGGTGAAATCGACAAATAGGGCCATAGGGGAATAGATTAACATACTCCTTCCAGTAATAATGATGGGGCTGATATGATCATAGTTCATGATTCCAGAACTTGGGGTGGGGGGAGGGAGAGAGATGAAAGGTAGCAAAGTAGTTGGCAAAGCTGTGGGGGAGATGGCCAGAGAGCAGGGAATGAAATGAAGAAGCATGAGGGCTGGGGCTTTCTAACCCAGCTGGAATGGTCCAGGAGCCACCAATCAGGACAGCAGGCCCCAGGGTGAAAGTTTCTCTCCAGGGTAGTGGTTCTCAATATTTCTTTTTGTTCCATAAATCCCTTTCAACCACCACTGCAACAAAAGAATGTGTTGTGAGCCCCAGTGTAATTTAATGTACTGCTCATAATATTCTATTAGATTTATTCATTAAATGCTTACAATAACTATAATGATAAGTTTTAGCCCCCCAAAGCCTTAAATTAACATTTGTATTATATGATTATGATTATGATTATAAAATATAAAATTTTATTCTGCCTATAATTAGGAAAACTTTAAATATAAAATTATAAAACTAATTACAAAATAATGATGAATATTTTATGTGGAACATTCTATAAAATTAAAAGAAGTAAAATGTAAAGACCTCATATGCTTACTATTAACTGCATGACATCATCTTATATTTCTTTATTTTATAAATTTTATGGAATGTAAATAACATTTTAATGAAATAAGTTACAACTTGAAATATTTTTAACATAATATATAATCATATATAACCATAATTTTGATGTTGGACTTCTTCTTTGAACCTTTAAAGGTTTGTAATATTTGGCTCAACACCAAACAAACACAGTCTTGAGTCTGGTTCCAAATAGAATTCATTTCTATATTTTGATTTAAGACAAGACTAAAATGAAAATGCACTCTCCCATAAATATGTGGTAGGAAATGCAATGTAGGTGAATTTTGCAAGTTCTCTGGCTGAGAAATAGAAATTTTTAATTTTTAATTTTTAGCCACCTAGCTAGTTGTGATATAAAATGTATGTTTTTCTGCTAGCTAGTGATAAGTGCTATATTGAATGTGCTTAAAATTCAATTGCATATATTGATTTATTTTTAACTATAGTTGTATATAAATTAACCTTTGCAAGGGAAGAATCCCTTCAGATGTGACTTTCTTCTCTTATGCCACTGGTATACCAGCTGTGCTCTCTACATAATAACTGATCCAGTGTTGCTGACCAGTCCATTTAAAATCTACCAGACAAAAGAATATTAACATAAGCGGAAGATAAATTTGAATTGGAAAACAGCCCTAATGCTACAATAAGAAACAAGGTTTCTTTCTGGTTTGTTTCTGTTTCAGAATGGCTCTCCATGTGCTTGCCCACTGAGTGTGATTTTCAAACAGCCTGACACTTGTATTTCAAGAACACAAACATTTATAACATCTTGATCATGTGATTATTGAGTTGATGAGATATGATTACAGGGTAATAGAAGGCAATAAGGAGGCTAACTCTGGTGCAGTGTGCAGAGCAGAAGTGAAGGCATGCACATGCATTTGACCATACATTGAGAATCTGTTTTCCCTTGAATGTGGAGCCCTTGTGGCAGTTTGAAAACAATTTGATGACAGGTTGAAAAATTGCAAGGATACATTGTTGTCAGTCAGAAGTAGTCAGAGTTTGATGTAATCACTGAATGAACACCAAAATTGCTGCGCATGTGATCATAATGATTTCAAATTGTTGCTGAAACAAACCTATAATGCTTCAAACATGCATGGGCTTGTTGTCACAAAGGAAAAACATATTTGCAACATAATTGGGCAATTATTTACTGCTTAAGGAGCCATTAAAAATTTTTTTAGCTTGAGCCTTTGGACCATCAGCACAAACCCAACCACTAACTAGGAATTGCTGCTCTAGGGCATGTGTGGTGGTAAGGCACTTAGCAAGGCTCTTGAGGAGATGTCTGGAGAAGAAAGGAAAAGAGAGAAAGAAGCCTAGTATGTGCCAAACAGTGTTATTTTATTTGATCCTCATGACAACACCAGGGAGGTAGGAGCTAGTGTTATTCTTATTTTATAGTTGAAGAAACTGAAGCAAACAGAGGTTAAATGACCTGTTTGAGATCATTCAACTAGTGTCTGAGACTGGATTTGAACTCAGGTCTTCCTGCTCCAGGCCCGGTTCTACATTCACCATGCCACCTAGCTGCTGAAAGCAACTCTGTTGGATCTTCAATTCTAATACACTAAATTATTTGGCTTCTCATTCACAGAATTGTGAATTCTACCTGCTTAGAGACAGGCACAGTAACAATAATAAAAAAAAAACCTTGAAAAATGGCTGCCAATAATATGACAAAAAAGGAAAATGATAGATGTTGGAGAAGGTATGGGAAAATTGGAATACTAATGCACTGTTGGTGGAGTTGTGAACCGATCCAACCATTCTGAAGAACAATTTGGAACTATGCCCAAGGGCTATAAAACTATGCATACCCTTTGATTTAACAATACCTCTACTAGGTCTATATCCTAAAGAGATCATAAAAAAGGGAAAATGACCCACATGTACAAAAATATTTGTAGCAGCTTTTTGTGGTGGCAAAGCATTGGAAATTGAGGGGAAATTGTGCTATGAGAAATGATGAGCGGGCAGATTTCAGAAAAACCTGAAAAGACGTACATGCACTGATGCTGAGTGAAGTGAGCAGAACCAGGAGAACATTGTATGCAGTAACAGCAACATTGTGCAGTGACTGACTTTGATAGACTTAGCTCTTCTTAGCAATACAATAATCTAAGACAGTTCCAAAAGACTCATGATGGCAAGTGCTATCCACATCCAGAGAAAGAACTATGGAGTCTAAATGAAGATTGAAGCATACTGTTTTCTCTTTTTTCTTTTTGTTTTTTCTTTCTCATTGTTTTTCCCTTTTGTTGTTTCTTCTTTCACAACATTACTAATGTGGAAATATGTTCAATATGATTGTACATGTGTAGCCTATATCAGATTGCTTGCTGTCTTGGGGAGAAGAGAGAGGAAAGAGGAGGGAGGGAGGGAGAAAAAAATTGGAACTCAAAATCTTATAAAGTAAATGTTGAGGTGGCGCAGTGGCTAGAACACCGACCCTGGAGTCAGGAGGACCTGAGTTCAAATATGAATTCAGACACTTGACACTTAACTGGCTGTGTGGCCCTGGCCAAGTCACTTAACCCCATTGCCTAACCAAAACAAAAAAAGTAAATGTTGAAAACTATCTTTAAATGTAATTGGAAAAAATAAAATACTATTAAGTGTGGGCTGGGGGTGGGGAAGAAAAATAACTGCCAAAAGCCAGACAACAAAGCAGAGAAAATTAGAAAAAAGTAGATGACATACAAATACTTGTCTGGGACCATTCTCCTAACACAGGAGAAAACTACCCTATGTACCTCAGTTGCCTGTGAGAGCTTTAGTATACAACATCCCAGTGTAGCGCTGATGACCCTGTGTTAGGAAGAAGGATAAATGTTATTCAACATATTCTGTTTATTTAGACATTCAGCATAGATTTAAATAATTACTAGGTGTAAGGCACAGTGCTAGACACTGATAGTACAAAGAGCAAATAAAAGAAGAATTGAAAATGCACCATACATTTTAGAAAGAATTTCACTAAAAGTCCCCCCCCCCTTGGTACTTAAATGAGTAAGCAAGGGAAGGTTGTGATAGACTAGAGTTTCAGCCTTGAGACATAAGGTCCATTGGGTAGAGACCCTAGGATATTTCCTTTTGGGTGGGAGAAATTCTGGGAAGTCACTGAGGGAATAAACAGGGTAGGACTGTGCCAAGCCAGGAAGGAGTTCATCTGGGATGTAGCTTTTGGAGGAAGGAAGAACTGTCATCTTGTGGCATCCTATTTTAATTAATTGTTCTTTTTAAGCTTGGTTGCTTCTATCTGCTGGAGGAGTACAAGGTCTGCCAGTACCCTCTAAATTTCAGCACATGGGACAAAGGCCACCTGTCCTGCCTTAATTATGGCTCTGACCACTGTGTTGCCTTTCCATTCTGTCCTCTCAGCCACCACATTCCTGGGACAGAAGATGATGTTTTTAGGGAAGGCAGAATTTCCTAGCAATGCTCTCCAGAAGGGCTAACCTTCCCTGGTAAAATGCCCCAGACCTATTTGATCAGCCTATTACACTGACCTCTTCAGAGGCATCAAAAGAGATCATCTTTGAAGCTACACCTGGATTGATTTTATGAAAAACCTCATTGCAATATTTTCACATTTCATTTTGAGATCAGAAGAATGATTTCCCAGGCAGATTCAATGATGGGACAACTAGTAAATTGAATGTGTATGTCCAGGAAGGAAGAAACTTAAAAAAAACACCATTTGATTGCAGATCAAGCTATTATATATGCTGCACAAATGTGAATACATCCCCTAAGCAAGAACTGCTTAAGACTTCCCTCTTGCAAGAAGCCTTCCCCAACTGCTACCTTCCTACTTCCCCAGCCACCACTGTTCTTAAAAAAATTTTGATAGATGTCTTTGCTTTTTATATTGGAGTTATTTCTGGCTAAGTTCTCTCCTTTCCCCATCTTCCCCACCCCTACTATCCAATGAGACTTCCTTTGAAACAAAGAAAAACCAACTAAACTGACACAGCAACTATGCCCAATAGCCTATGAAACACTCCACTCCTATAGTGTCCCCCCCAATCCCCCACCTGACCAAGGAATGCAGGAAGTTTAGATTTTTTTCCATCTCTTCTCTGGGGCCACAATTATCCATTACAGTTACGATGTTCAATTTCATTTCATTGTTCTTTTCTTTTACATTATGGTAGTCATGGTACATGCCATTTTCCTGGTTGTGCTCACTGCTCTCTGTGTCAGTTTATACAAATCTTCCCATACTTCTCTGAATTCCTCATGTTGGCCAATTCCTCCGACAAAATACTCTTCCTCTACATTCATATACCACACTTTGTTCAATGATTTCCTAGTTTGTTTCCAGTTTTTTTTTGGTACCTCAAAAAATTCCACATATAATATGTTACCCCTGGCCTAACCTAAGATTTCTTTTTTTTGGCTAGGCAATGGGGTTAAGTGACTTGCCCAGGTCACACAGCTAGTAAGTGTTATGTGTCTGAGGCCGGATTTGAACTCAGGAACTTTTATCTACTGCACCACCTAGCTGCCCCCTAACCTAAGCTTTCTGAGCACAAGGCCTACATCTTATTTAACGTTTTATTTCTCTCAGATCCTAACATAGTGTTCTGCATGATAGACATTTGTTAAATGTTTGTCAAATGATAAAAGAATTGTTCTTTAGTTATTTCCTCAGCTAAGGGCATGAACTTTCTGAGGGCAAGAGCCACTCTTTCATAACCACTACAGTACCCAACATAATGATGGGGCTGTGGTAGAAACTCAATAAATGCTAAATGTAAAAAAGATTCAAAAGTTGGTGTGGTTAGCTGGTCAGTTGGAGTCCTCTGTGCCACCATTTCATTAATAACCCATTGATTGGAAGCTAAGTGACTTGCCAATTCCTCTGTACTCCTGCATTTCAGTGAGCTGCCTGGGAGGGCAGCACAGTCCTGAGAACCTGGTATCTCCATACTGGCTTCACTGATTGGAATGAGGGCAGCGGGCCAGCAGCGTTCACCCGAGGTACTTGCTGGAACGTAGGATTCCCTCTTCCAGCTCGTTTGGGTTGAGCTGAGAAGCTAGAGGTCACCCATTTCATCATTACACCAAGGGAACCAAATGGAACGTTTTGATGAAACCAAATGGCAGGGATTCTGACTTAACTTACAGTATAGCATTGAGATCAGAAAACCCAGGTGAACTGGAGTACATTGTAAGCATAATGAAGTTATTGATTTTAATTTTCTGGCCTTTCTGTGGGAGGATGAAACACCCATATCTACCTGGTGCAGGAAGGAAAAAAGTGTGGGGCAGATGGAACCCTGAAACCGGTCCAGAAGTGAAGATTTTTCCAGTAACTCTTATGATAAATAGTTTTCTTTCAAAATGGATGGTTGTTTGTCATTTATTTTCATTCAGACCTACAATTTAATTGGTATAGGGATATCTTAATGTAGAGATTCCCCACCTCATTGGTACAGATTGGCAATTTGCCTATAGCTCATAGTCTTGGACACTAAGAATGGCCTTGGGCACTGGGAGATTAAGTGATTTGCTTGGGATCAAACATCTAGTATGTGTCAGGGGCAGGACTTGAGAAGACAGCTTTTCTTGATTTCAAGACTGGCTTTCTAGCTTCTCTACCATTCTGCCTCCCTTTATATGGAAGATAACAGGTAGCAATACTTATTAAGGACCCTTATGTGATCTCCCTACTCCAATGAGTCCTTATATGCATGCTAAGCCCCTGGTCATTCTATCTGTCTATCCCTGATTTGTTTTCACTTCAGTAATACTTTTGTCATGTTTCCTGAAATGTGTGGGGACTCCTTTTGTCTTGAATAGCAAAGCATCCTTCTTTTCTAATAAAAAGGAGAAGCTGTGTGGAATTTTGTATAGAGGACCAACCTTGGAGTCAGTAAGACCTGGTTTTAAGTCCTTACTTTGATACATTCTAGCTGTGTGACCCTGGGCAAGTCACTTAACTTCCAATAACCTCCGAGATGATAAGTTATTGATCAGTTTCCAATTTGGACCCTTACAAGATGTTTCCATCTGGGGAGCTCACAAAATCATCAAGATCACAGGTCCAGACCATGGAAAAAGAAGGTCCAATCCCACCCCCTCCACCTGATCTTCATCTCTTAGCCCTATCCTGTCCTATCACAGCTAGAAGCAAGGTGACAAGCTAGCTGGGGCTCTCCTAGTAATGACAGTGGGACATTCTTCCCTTTGTGTTGCTTTTAATAGAAGAAACAAACCCATGTACCAAATCTTCCTCCTGGCCTTATAAAGTACAAGGGGGCAGGCAGCACATGAAGCTTTTCTTGGTGGAAAATGAGTCAGAGAGCCTCTCTTGGTTACAGGGTCATAAGTCACCATGCAGATCCATGGATAAGTAGGACTTTTTCTGAAGCACAGTTCATGTAAGTTATTAGCAGTCATCATCACCATTATCATTCTCACTAGTATTTCCTTAGCACTTTAAAGTTTGCAAAGTACTTTTCAAATATTATCTTGTGATTCTCTCCACAACCCAGGAAGGTAGGCACTATTATTATCCTCATTTTATAATGGAAGAAACTGAAGCAAGCAGAAGTTAAATGACTTGTTCAGGATCATTCAGCTAGTCTCTGAGAATGGATTTGAACTCGGGTCTTCCTGTCTCCAGGCCCAGTGCTTTATCCAATGTACCCCTGGCTGCCTTTAGCCACATGAGAAGTAGGTTGGAAGTGAAGTCCCATTCAGCCCTGCTGCCAGCATTCTGAAAAGATCAGAGTATTATTGCTTGACAGTCCATGAGAAGAGCCTGAGGTTCACATTCTTAGATAGGGGGACAGTAGTTTTAATCTGAGGCTAGCTCTAATTGGTGACTTCTAACAATCTGACTACCCCAAGGCACCTTCTTACTACATAATCATGGTAGTAAGATGCTTACTTTGAGTTCCCTACACTTGTAAGAAAACAAGGAATGGCCATGTCTTCTTAGGCTCAATTCTGAATGCACTGATTCAGAGCAATTAACAGAAACTCATATAACACGTCGATTTGAACTTATGGCGCCTTACACTTCTCTTAAGCATGTTATCATAGTCTAATTTGTATTATATTTTTTGTATACAAGTCTTAACTCTCCCCACTAGACTGTAAACTTGAGGGCAGGGACCTTGTCTTATTTATTTTTGTATCTCATCTAAGTGCATCGCACATAGTAGAAACTTAGTAAATGTTAGAATGAATGAATCTGAGATACTAAGGAGGGAAATTCCTAAGGTCATATGGTCTTGCAAGGTATCCTCAGTAGGAAATCTTATAGGGTTCCTGCTATGCGGTAACTTTGCAGTTTCAGAAAGACTGAAAATGACAGCTAATCAGATCGCCAACATAGCAGGATTCTCTAATACAGGTTCTTAAAGGTGTAGGCCAGGGGTGGGGAACCTGTGGTCTTCTAGGCCAAGTTTTACAGAACAAATCCTTTTATTAAGGGGATTTGTTCTGTGAAATTTGGATTCAGTCAAAGGGCGGCACTTGAGGACCTAGAGGGCCACATGTGGTCTTGAGGACAAAGGTTCCCCACCCCCTGTGTAGGCTGACTGCCTCCAATTGGTCACACAACAGTAGTGCCTGTGTAGTTATTCTGATGACTTAACTCTCTCTGTCTCTGTCTCTCACAGACCAGACACACACACACACACACACACACACACACACACACACACACACACACACACATACCCCTAGCTGTGTTGCCTATGATTGTGTGTTAGATATGGCTTCTGCCAAGTATATTTTAGTTCATTTGCTTTCTGCTGGGCATCTACATCCCCAAACCTCAGGGCATTTCCTTGTTGTCAATCACAATGAAACTGTGCTGCTGGTATGCAGGTTCATGAGTTGGGGAGGTTAATTCTACACTTTAGCTGAATGTCTTCTGTCTGAGGACAGGGTGCATCCCTGGTCTCACCCCTCTGGTTGCTGTAATCATCAGTCTGTAGGGAGAGGTCATTAGAAATGGGTTCCCTAGTTAGCTTACAAGTTCATTTATGTTAGTGTCAACTCAAAAATGGAGCTAGGACCAGAGGCTTTTCTGAGGCAGCATATCCATGAGGGTGAACTAGGACATATGAAGAGATGAATTTTCCCAGCCCCAAACTCACTGCCTGGTGTTGGTAGGTGTTAGAGAGGTATATAAGGTGCCCATGAATTCTTTCCTGATAAGACTACTTGCTGAAAAGTCAACGTAGGTAGACAAAAGTGAGTCATACTTGTGTCATGCTGACAGATACACCAACTCCTTTTACATGACAAAGCAGTAAAATTGGGCTTTAGCCTGGGTGTGGGTGGGTGTGTTTATGAGAGGGTGTTTGAGACATGGTGTCTGGACATTTCTGTCTAAATATATGCCCAACATAATGTGTAATTTACCAAGAATATAGTCAGCTTCCCGCTCCCCCCCACTCCCAAAAAATACACCCATCCACCCATAGCCACACCTACACATGCATATACACACAAAGACACACACAGAGCTTTAGTGCGAAGTGATGTCAAAGAAAAATTGGATTTTTAAGGACAACTATCAGTAATAAGGAATGTCTAAATGCACCCTGTACCATTAGGACATGGAAAAGAGGGAGGAGCTGGCCTTGGTTTGTGAATCTGCATTGTGCCCAGGTCTATAAAAACAGGCCAGAAACTTGAAGATAGGATTGATGCTTTGGGGAAGAAAATGGACATCATGGAATAAGCAAGTATTGGTTCATGGACTTTTTCTTCTTGAAAGTGCCCACAACGGCTAGAGCTAAGGAAGTATCTGTGGAGTTGTTCCCGTGGGGGCTGTAACATCACAAACAATCTGTCATTTATTATGTGCCTACGATGTGCCAAGCACTGTGCTAAGCAATTGGGATACAAGGAAAGGCCAAAGTCAGACTCTGCCTTCCAGGAGCTCATAATCTTAGGGTGGGGGGATCAACATATGAACAAAAATGTACAGACAAACCATATACAAGATAAAAAGTAAATAATAAAAGAAAGGCATCAGAATTAAGAGGGACTGGGAAAGGTTTCCAATAGAAGATGAGATTTTAGCTGAGACTTGAAGGGAACTAGGGAAGCTAGGAGGCAGAGATGAGGAGGGAGTGCATTCCAGACATCAGGGAAGTGAGACATCAGAGAAAATGCCCAGAGCCAAGATGGAATGTCTTGTTCAGGAAACAGGAAGGAGAATAGTGTTATTGTATGGCAGAGGACATGGGGTAGGGTAGAAAGGGGGTGTAAGGTATAAGAAGATTGGAAGGGTAGAAATATTGATTATGAAGGGTCTTGAATGACAAACAGGATTTTGCTTTTGATCCTGGAGGTTATAAGGAGCTGATGGAGTTTATTGAGTGGGGGTGGGGTGGGGTATGACATGATCAGACCTACGCTTTAAGAAAAATCACTTTGAGGGCTGAATGGATGATGGATCAGAGTGAGGAAAGAGTTGTGGCAGGCTGACCAACAACCAGGCTATTGTAATATTCTAGATGTGAAGAAATGAAGACCTGAACCAGGGTAGTGGCAGTGTCAGAGGAGAGAAGAGGGCATATTCTAGAGATGTTGCAAAGGTGATATTGACAGGCCTTTGAAGCAGATTGGATATGGGGATGAGAGAGAGTGAGGAGTTGAGGATGACCCGTAGGTTGCAAGCCTGGGGACTGGGGAGGTGATGGTGCCCTTGACAATAATATGAAACTTTGGAAGGGGGAGAATTTGGGGGAAGAATAATGAATTCAGTTTTGAACATGTTGAGTTTAAGGTGTCTACTCCAATTCAATATATCTAATAGACAGTTAGAGATGTTAGATTGGAGGTTAGCAGAGAGTTTGGGGCAGGATGGGTAGATCTGAGAGTCATCAGCATAGAGATGATGATTAAATCCATGGGAGGTGATGAGATCATCAAATGAAGCAGCATAGCAGGAGGAGAACCTTGTGGGACACACATGGTCAGTGGGCATGATCTAGAATGAAGATCCAACAAAAGAAACTGAGGAGCAGTGAGATAGATACGAGGGGAGCCAAGGGAGAGTGGTGCCCCGAAAATCTAGAGACAACAGAGTATCAAGGAGGAGAGGGTGATTGAAAGTATCCGAGGCTGCAGAGAGGTTAAAAAGGAAGTGGATGGAGAACAGGCCAATTAATTTTGCCAGATGATTGTGATGGGAGTGAGGAAAGGGTAGATGAAGTATCACTGCTTCTTCTGCCACCGATTAGCATGTGGAAGCTAAGGGCTATTTTAATAGCCCTTTTGGTAAGTTTATACTATATTGACTGGGTATAAAAAAAGAAATGATTTTTGTATCACACAGACACAATTCTGAGTCATTAAGTGTGTCATGAGTCCACCTTGGGAGACCTAACCCAATCCAATCTATAGTCATTTATTAAGCATCTACCTGGTACAAAGTACTGTGCTGGGTGCTAGGTATACTAATGGCCCAATAAAAACAAAAACTCACTCCCTGATGTGAATGGGCTTACAGGGGAAAGCCACATGTAAATAGATAAGTATTCATGTGAAAAATGAAGGAGGAAGGAGACTAGAAAGGTTTTTGATAAGCCCAGACTTGTAGAAAAAGAGTACATTCCAGGTGGCTTAGAATCAGAGAAAGGATACAGCTTGTGCAAATACACAGAGTTGGGAAATGAATACCAAGTTTAGGGAATAGCAGGGTAGGCTCCTTCGGTTGGATTGTAGAGCGTATGAAGGTGAGTAATTGTGCAGTAAACCTAGAAAGGTAGGTTGGAGTCAAATTGTGAAGGGTTTTAAATGCTAGGCTGAGGAATTTGTATTTTATCCTTGAGGCAATAGGGAGACATTGAAATTTCTTGAACAAGGTTGTAAAATAGTCAGACTTGTGCTTTAGGAAGACTCTTTTGACAGTTGTGTAAAGAATAGATTGTAGAGGGAAGGGACTAATGTCAGCAAGCCCACTTGGTGGCTATTACAAGGAAAGGAATAAAATGGAAGTAAAGCCAGAAAAAGCCTAAGGGGTGTTTTGGACTCAATTGCACACCCCAGGCTGTGCATGCAGATTCCCGGGGTTTCAGAGGCCTAGTCTCTGTGGGAAGAGTTTCTACATAATTAAATCTGGTCCAAGTTATGTAAATATGGCCAGTGATAATTAATTCTCATGACCCTCTTGTGAGACTCTGCTTCCTTGAGAAAATTATGCTCTGAGGTCCCTCATGAAATGATTTCTCCTTTCTGGGACAAAAGGCCCTAGGGAGCTCTGCATTTACTTAGCTCACTCAAAGCTGTACTTTGGACTGATCATGGGTCTGGCATCAAGGGGTCATCAGCAGAGAGCGCTGAGAGGAGGGGCAATGTCAGTGAGGGTAGAGGTGAAGCAGGTGTCTAGGAGTTAGCAGGAGATTTTTTTTTAAGTGAGTCATTTCTTAGCTAGTGTTGGTTTACATTGACAAATATGCTTTGGGGTACAAATAAGATGCATTTGCTACTATAACAAATGATTGGCCCTAAAAGCCTTTTTCCCTAGTGTGGTTTCAGCTCAACTCATTCCTGAAGAAAGCAAGCACGAAACTTGTAATAGCAGGAGAGTGCCTCCACTACTCACTGACCTGCTCAGTAGCAGTGATTATGAATGCTAATGACCTGATACACTTACCCAGGTTGTGTCCCCCTGGCTAACAGAGCTGCCTATATTCATAATGTCTTCTACAGAATGAAAGAATTTATAGGTCAATTGGCTGATGAACTTTTAGCTCAGGGAATATTCCATTTCAACAAGGAGGGGATAAAGCTTGTAGTTTAATTACTACACACACATAGACTTTTCTTAACACCGGGTGTTTTTCTTCCTGTAGGACTTCCTGCCAGATGCTGATTTATGGCTTCTCTATGCTTTGTGCTGGTGGGGCTCTGTCCCTTTTGTGGCCAGCTGGTGCCCTTTGGTGCTCATCACAGGTGATCTAAAATGCACCCTTTGGCACTCTTTTCATGATACCATGTGGGAAAGCAGGGAGTTACATGGAAAGAATGATAGATTTTTGAGTCAGGAAATCTGGATTCAAATCCTAGCTCTGACATTTACTAGCTGTGTGACCCTGGGCAAGTCACTTTCCCCCTATATTAAAAAAAAGGATAATAATACCTATATTATTTACTTCGCAGGGTTGTTGTAAGGTAGGCGTAGGGATGGCACCTGTGATTTTATTAGCATAGGTAGCTCCCCAGTGAAGAAATTCTCTCTACCAGTGAGAGTCAGCACTTTTATTTTCTGTGTAACTTGGGAGTGTAAGTTTCAGCAAGTCCCAGGAAGTTAAGTGACTTGCTGGAGTCTCTGAGCCAGTATGTAGCAGTGGCAGGACAAGATCTCAGGTCTTTCTGGCTTCACGATCGACTCTTAAGCTGCTGGGCCGCACTGACTCTGATGAGAGGAAAGCATTCTGTAAATCTTAAACTCTCTAGAAAAATGTAAGCTGCTGATATTATTCTTGCTTTGCTACAAACTCTGTGGTATACCTTGAGAGATAAAAGCTCCTTGTCATTGTGGTTCAGCCATTTCAGTTGTGTCCGACTCTCTGTGACCCCATTTGGGTTTTGTTGGTAGAGATACTGCAGTGGTTTGCCATTTCCTTCTCCAGCTCCTTTAACAGATGAGAAAACTAAGGCAAACAGGGTTAACTGACTTGCCCAGGGTCACACAGCTAGTACATGTCTGAGGCTGGATTTGAACTCAGGAAGATGAGTCTTCCCGACTTCAGGCCTGGCACTCTACCCACTGTGCCATGTAGCTGCCACTTTAAGGTTTGCAAAGCACTTTATATACATTATTTCTTGTGATGCCCATTAGAGATATGAGACTAAAGGGATCTGAGGACTCTTTCCCCCTGATGCCATCTAAGAACTAGAGAGGTATTTCTCTGTCTTTCCCTCCCCACACATCTGTTCTAAGGGAGAGGCAATCTTGGTTGGTGGCCAGGAGAGAGGGGAGTTGTTTGAGCTCTCTGAATTTCCTTAACATGAGAACTGAGAGATGTATGGCTATTGGATGAATGGATGGATGAATGGAGGGATAGATTAAGGTTACCACAGCGGGGCATGGAATCATTCTTTTCTGGAGAATTTGAAGAAAGGATCAACAACTCAGAGAGAGAGAGAGAGAGAGAGAGAGAGAGAGAGAGAGAGAGAGAGAGAGAGAGAGAGATACAATCATATCTAGAAGCAGAGGGATGGATTGAATGACCTCTTATGGTCCCTTTCTAACTCTCTGACCTCCCCCCTCACCATCTTGGAAGCAGATTAAATAAAGAAGGAATTATTTCTGATTGGAGAAATTAAGAAGCTATGTCTCAGACAAGGGAGACCCAATGCACAGTTTCACAGTCATGTAAGCTAAAAGCAACAACAAAAAGAGACAGTTCCCTGTCTCTTTTGCATGTCTGTCGATATTTATGTGCCTCTTTAAGTCTATGTGATGTCTTGTGTGTGTGCTGGAGGTGCTGGGGAACAGAAGCAGCATTTGCAAAATAGGCATTTTTCAAAGTCACAGCAAAACTGGTTTATTGATGCCTTTCCTCTCAATCTCTTCATGCAGTGCCCCTAAACTACCTCGCAGTGTCACTAGAGTTCACTCACTCCTAGACCCAAGCAGGGAGAGACTGACTGCAGAGAGACTGCAGACCTTAAGATCTGCCGGGGACCTCAGACACTATCCAGTCCAGCGCCCAGCTTTTTTAGATGAGGAAACTGAGGAGCAGGGAGGAGATGTAATTTGACCGAAGTCATGGGGGCAGCAAGTAGCAGATGGGATAGAGGAATGTAGGTTCCTTCTGGCTCCCAAACCACTGAACCAAACTGGCACCTCATGTGCTGCTGTTAGCTATGGTTGGGGATTCAAGGTAGATTTCCCTGTTATTTTAAAGAAAACTACAGACTGAATTCTGGGGTGGATGACGTGTCCCCCTACTGCAAAAAGACATTACAGGGGACCTGGCATTAACAGGTCTGTAAGTAAAGGTGTATGATGGAGATTTCAGCTCAGGAATGTATCTCCAGCCTGGGAGTCTCACTATAGTATAGTCTGAGAATTGAAATGAAAAAGAAAGACTCTGTGACTCTTTGCATTAACCAAGTGTTTGCTGGAGGTGGAAAAAGAAACTTTTAAAAAAAGTTGTCTTCCCAGTATGGTGGTGTTTTGAGAAGCTATTTGCTGTCAGTGGAATGTAATGAAAACAAATGTGGTAAGCTCAGCACACCAGCTAGGAAAATTAGAATCTAAAGCTGATTTTGCTAACAACTGCAGTGGTCAGATCTGATTTCTCTTGCCCATCCCAATCCTTTCTGGGTTCTGTCTCCCTTTTCGTACATGCTGCCTTCAACACAGAGAAGAGCTGTTCCTTTCACATTTCACTCTCCAGTCCTGGTGTGTAATTTTTTAATTTATTTTTTGGGAATGAGAAACAGACTTTGAGAACCTCCATGCTTGAGCATGAAACTATAATATGCCCAGCATGTCTCCATCGGGCTGCACATGGTCCATAAGGGTATGGTTAGGCTGGCAAGCCACACGTGAGGATCCATGGGATGCTGGGTAATTACGACTACTCTGGAACCAGTTATTAAGCCTGTGGCTATGAGAAGGATGTGAAACAGAGGGATAGTGTCTAGGACTTTTCTCCCTGTGATGCTCCTTTTTGCTAAAAAGATTCAAGTAAATCTTAGAGTGAGGCCTAGAGAAACTGAGAGGATGAGAGGAGAAAACCAAGGCAGGACATTTATCTGATTCTACTAACTTCCCCCATCAGCAGACATGGTCACATGCAGGGGTCATGTAACAGTAATGGAGCTTTGTTAAGGGGATTAGAATGGTGGACTTGGAATCAGAAGATCTGGGTTCAAATCCCACCTCTGTCATAATCTGTATGATTATGGGCAACTAATCAACAGAAATTTATTAACTATCTACCATGTCCTGGAAACTGAGGATATAACTATAAAAGTAAAACAGTTCCTGACTTCATGGAACATACTCTACTGGGAGAGACAATGTAGATAGATATAGATATAGATATACAAGTACACATAGATACATATCCGTAGGACACAAGGTATGTATGTGGATAGATATAGATATATACACATATACACATATATACATATGTTAGATACAAGGTAGGTAGGTAGATAGATGGATAGATAGATAGATAGATAGATAGATAGATAGATAGATGGATGGATAGATGGATGGATGGATGGATAGATAGATGGATAGGTAGATAGGTAGGTAGGTAGGTAGATAGATAGATAGATAGATAGATAGATAGATAGATAGATAGATAGATAGATGGATGGATGGATGGATGGATAGATGGATGGATGGATAGATAGATGGATAGGTAGATAGATAGATGGATAGGTAGATAGATAGATGGATAGGTAGATAGATAGATAGATAGATAGATAGATAGATAGATAGATAGATGGATAGGTAGATAGGTAGATAGGTAGATAGAAAGATATAAAGAAAGAAAGAAAGAAAGAAAGAAAGATAGATAGATAGATAGATAGATAGAGATCCGGGAGGAGGGTACTAGAAGTTGGGGGATCTAGAAATACTTCATGTCAAAAGTGACACTGAGATGAGTCTTCAAGGAAAATTGAGATTCCAGGAGACATAAATGAGAGGACACTGTGTACCAGGCATGAGGCATGGGCAGTGCAGAGGCATGAGATAGGAAATTGAATGTATGAGGAACTGTAAGAAGACCATATTGTCAGGCATATGAAATTGAGTGGAACAAGGGTGGAAAGGTAGGTTGGGGTCAGGTTGTGGACGACTTTAAATGCTGGAGGAATTAGTCTTTGCACCTCCGGAGCCACTAGAGTTTGTTGAGTAGAGGAAAGACATGGTTATACTTGCATTTTTGGAAAATCACTTTGGCTGCTGTGTGCAGTGAAGAGAAACTTGAGGCAAGTAGAATTCTATTGTAGTGAGTCCAGGTGAGAGGTGATGAGGGACTGGAGTAGAGGGGTGGCTATGTGGATTTAGCAAAGGGGCATATTTGAGAGACAATGTGGAACCAGAAGTGACAAGATTTGGCAACTGATTTGATATGTGGGCTGAGGAAGAGTGTGAAGTGGAGGAAGATGCAAGAGGAGGAGGACAGAACCCTTAACAGCAATCGAGAAATGAGAAAGAGAGTCTTGGGAGAAATTATATTCTTGAACGTGTTGAGTCTGAAGTACCTGTGGGACAGCCAGTGATAAGGGACTGGAGGCTCAGAAGAGAGACTGGGACTGGATGGTTGGTAAATAAACCCAAGGGAGTTGATGATGTCACCAGTGAGAAAGTATAGAGAGAAGACAAAAGGGGTGCAGGATGAAGCTTCACAAAAATTCACAGTTAGGGGGCAAATTTCTCAACTGTTCTGAGCCTCAGTTTCCTTATCTATAAAATGGGGGTAATAATACATATAGCACTTCTTTCATAGGGTTGTTATGAAGTTCAGATTAGACAACATACACAAAGTATTTTGCACAGTTTTAAACACTATATAGGGTGTCCCAAAAGTTTTAGCACAGTTTTAAGCTTTAATAAGTTTAAATTGAAAATATTAATATTAGTTATGATAATCATGATTTCTAAGGTCTATTTCAGATCTGAACCTTTTGACTTAGAAGTATAAGGGGCATGGAGGAGAATCTTCACATAAGATCATAGGATTCAGTACTGGAAGGGACCTTAAAAATAATCGATCTATTCCACAGACCCATTGTGGGGAATGAACTTGTAAAATTGAAAGCCCTATTGAAAAAATATCTAATCTATATCTATATAAATATATATGTATATATATAAATATATATGTGTATATATATATCTATATATATATATCTCATCATGTAGACCAGTCCCTCATTTTACAGATGAGGAAACTGAGGCTCAGAGAGCTTAAATGATATGTCCAAAGTGACCTGGAAGTAAGTGGCAGAAGCAGAATTCGAATTCAGGTCCTAGGATTCCAAGTACAGCATTCTTTCTTTACACTGCACAACCTAACCCTTTTAGTATTTGTCCAAACATATTAGCCCTGTCTCACTATGGTGGAGCTATCTCTTGCCCCTGGCATATATGGTATGTGAAAAGAAAAACAAATGATCAAATCTGGATCCACGGCAGCCGTGACATGAGTCCTGGTTCCATGCTCACAGGAACTTGGGGAGGGAGGTTGGGGAGCATGGGTGGCAGCCATGGGAATCAGGTAGAGCTATTGAAATAAGGAGGCAGATCTGAAACAGATGATTCCAAATATCATCATCTCTCCTATCTGTTACCTTTTGTTCCTTCTTGTGGCAATCTGGGAGGTACTCTGAGCATGTGAGTTGCAAGAAGGAGCTAGTATTCTCTGAGCAATCCAAGGGGACCAGGAGATGTAAAGACGTGGGGGAGGGAATATGGAGAGTATGAGAATGAGAGTCTTGGGGAGTGTGAGCTTGGCCAGTCCTACTACTGAATAGAAATTCTAGAATTTTTCTTCTCTGATTTTTTTCTTTTAAAATCTGTTTAGAACCAATATATTTTAAACAAGGGGCATCTTATTTTTTTGGGTCATATCCTACTCTTTTACATGACTTAGTATTTGTACAGAGAACACCATAAGAGCCTACAATTTAAAGCTAGAAGACACCTTATAGATCATCTCTAACCCTATTTTACAAATGAGGAAACTGACGCCCAGAGAGGTAAAGTGATATGACCAAAGTTATACAACTAATTTGTAGCAGAACTCAGATTTGAACCCGGGACTTCTGACTTCAAATACAGAGCTCTTTTCACTATACCAGGCTAGATCTATAAAAGGGCCAAAGGGCCCAAATAAACAATGGTACTGAATTAAAACAGTCTATGAAAGACATTGACAGCACACACACACACACACACACACACACACACACACAATTATTTGCAAGGCCAGGCTATGAGGTCTGGACTCTGGGAGGGATCTATTCTGTGAGCACCCTCTCTTTTAGCCTTTGGGTCAGCAGTAATAAAGAATAACTTTTGAGTCAGGCCAAGTCAGAGATGGCATCTGCTTTTGTTACTAGAGCAACCAAGTCACTAGTGATGCGGGCTGGGGAAGAGAACCTGGGTGAAAAGTCTCTGGCTGATGATCTAGGTGTCACATTGAAAATGGAAATCCAAAGAGAAGAACTGCTCTCCTGGCTCGAACTTTCATTTGCATATCATCAGAATTATTGTGATGACCTGAAAACTTGCAGCCTGACATAATGGAAAGGTGAAATAACTTCAGATGATCTTCAAACACAAATTTGTCTCTGTTTGTTTGCCCCTCACCCACTCAGCCACCCACCCACAGGGTCCTTGGGGAGGAGAATAATCTGGCTGCCAGTCTGAAAGGCCCTTTTGTGCTGTTCTCTTGGAAAGGTCTCTTGTGCTGCTCAGAGCACACACTGAGACAGGGATTTGTTCCTTTAATTGATAATGAATATCAGAAAGGTCATATTTACATTAGGAGCTGGGTGGGGATTGTGTGTATGCAATTCACAATGAGAAAAAGAAAAAAAAAAATCTTTGCCAGGGTAGCCGGAGAGGATTCAGGCGAATGATGAATACAGGGACCACAAGATGAGGCTCAGAAATGAGAAATGACAGGCAGATAGACAAAGGAGACAGACAGAGAGACAGAAAGACAGAGACAGAGACACAGAGAAAACAACAAAAACAGAGGAGATAGAGACAGAGAAAATAAACTGAGTCAGAGAGAGACACAGAGCGGAGACAAGAGATAGAGACAGAAATGGAGAGGAGATAGAGAGACATAAAGAGAAATCAGACAGAGACTGAAGAGATAGAGAGAAAGCGATAAAGAGAGAAGAGACAGAGACAAAGAAGAGATAGATGGGTAAAAGGGACAAAGGGAGAGATAGAGTGAGAGAAAAAAGAGGACACAGAAAAAAAGTTCTGAGGGGAAAAGAAGGATACACAGCTAGAGAAAGACAAGGATAAAGGCAATCTAGAAAAAATCACAAGAGCAAAATGGTGAAGAGTAGCATGAGTATCAAGCTGGGAGGCCAACCAATTCTTGTGCTGAAATTGAGTACCAGCCTTGGAAGAAAAGGGGCTCTTGAGGGGCCAGTAATGGAACTCGAGTCAGTTAACAATTCTCAAGCTCTTAAAGAGTGTATGCCTTGTTGTTTTGTACTTGGAAAAGGCTTTTAAATCTTTTCAGGAAGACTAACGCTGAAAGATTGTATCTTAGGGCCCTGAGCAGCCTGCCTGGTTACATTGGTCAGTCTTAGTGGCAATCAAAGGAGGTAATATTTGTAAAGTGCCTGGCACATAGTAGATGCAACATAAATGTTCGATATCATTATTATTATTATTATTAATTATTAGTGGTAGCAGATCAGTATCAGTAGTAATAGTAATAGTAGTAGTAGTGGTGGTGGTAGTAGTAGTAGTAGTAGTAGTAGCAGCAGCAGCAGCAATAACAGTAGTAGTAGTAGTAGTAGCAGTAGTAGTAGTACCAGTAGTAGTAGTAGTACTAGTAGTAATACTAACAACGTGTCTGAAGTTGAACTGCTATGGAAAACCTACCACAGCTAAGAATAAAGAACTAGCTGCCTCGGGAGGTACTCCTCTCTTCCTCTGCTCTTTGAAGGTCTTCGAAGGCTGCATTGATTTTGTTGGGTATGTTGTAAAAGGGTTATTTATTTTGGCATGCGTTGTACTATAAGACTATTGAGGTCTCTTCCAGCAATGAAATTCTGCAAAAAAGAACAAGGGGAGGGGGGAGAAAGGAGAAATCATTGAAGGGAGCCAGGTGTCAGAGTGGTACAGCACCAGGCCTGGAGTCAGGAAGACTTGAGTTCAAAGTCCAGCCTCAGACACTAGCTGTGTGACCTCAGGCAAGCTCATAAACAGCTACTTGCCTCAGTTTTCTACACTGTAAAATGGGAATAGTAATAGCCACCTACCTTACAAGGTTGTTATGATGATCAAATGAGAGATATGATTAAAAGTGCTCATAGCAGGCACTGTATTAATGCTAGTTATTACTATTATTTGACAGGCCTAAAGCCTTCTAGCCCAAACACTGATTTCTTGAGCTCTGTGACTCCCTAAGAGCTAACTGCAGCTTTATCACCCCTTTCTGCCCCAAACCCAGGACAGAACAATTCAGGCTCTATGCAAATTTAATTCATTTCTCAGGAAATATTGACAAGAGAAAGGCTTTGAACTATCGTAAGAATTTAATTCCTTAAAAATGTTTTCCCCTTCATTGGGTATTAAGTAAGAAAAGGTTGAGGGTAGAGTAGGGGGAGTCCTATCAATGAGTCTTACTGTCTGGAATATAAAAGAGGGCCTGCTTGTTTCTGCTAAAGTAGGGGTATTGGAAAGGAGTTTGTGATGAGTGTAGACTTCAGAATCTTAACCACAGCAGATAGATGAAGCATTTATAAAAACACTTACTGTATGCCAGGCACTGGGCTAAGATTAAGGGAATCTTAAGGCCAGGAAGAAAGAATATTATGTGAATTTTGCAGGTTTCACTTCCAGACAGCTCTTTGGAGTTTGGATATATCCTCAAAAGAGCAATGCTGTGCTATGCAGGCCAGGCTGGTATGTAATAGACAATGTGGGGTTTCTGCACTATTCGGGCCTTTGAATGTTTAACCTACAGATTGTTTGATGCTACATGGTGTCAGTGACAGCAGTAGGTGAGTGTTAGCAATTAGGGTCTGTGGCTGGCAGGCTCCCCAGCTGGATACTGGATTGTAGGAAGTTCGGCTCTCTGTTAGAGGTATGCCCTGGGAGATGCCACAATTGATGAATGGAAAGGAAAACAGACCTTCCGTCAACAAAAGAAGTGTGAAAATTATCAATGGAGGTGAAGACTATGTTGTGTTGTGTGTGTAGGATGTGTGTGTGAGGGAGAGCAGGACAGAAGAAAGGAGACGGAAATGGAGAGGGAGGCAGATCTTGAGGTACAACAGCTCTCAAAGTTCTCCAGAAGCCAGGAGATTATTTTTATATAACGAATCAGTTAGTTTATAAATAAAATCTGTAGGCATGGGGACTGTTCTCAAAATCTCCATCTGAGATTTGAGGCAGGGTAGTTGAACGGAAAAAGCACTCACTTCAGTCACTAACTCGCTTGGGTAACCTTGGCCTACTTATTTGTAAAATGGAATTAGTAATCTCTCCTACCTTCACTATCAGGATTACTTATCATAGAGTACAAACTGGGTCTTAGTTTTGAAAATGCTGTAAGAAAGGAGAAAGTGCTCTAAGATGTTATAGTATTACTGTTATGCTATTCCAGTTATTGTGAAGACTTGACATGTATGGCGCCTCTTGGGCAAAAGGGGTGAGTGTGTGTGTGTGTGTGTGTGTGTGTGTGTGTGTGTGTGTGTGAAGTTCGGACTAAGGGCAGCACTTCATTTGGATTTAACAATATATCTCACTCTTACTATGAATAATTTCTGAGAGAATTTACTGAGAAAGATAAATCTTATTTTTTCAGATGATCGTAATGAAATGAGCTTGTTGGGAAAATTCAGATTCTCCATTCCACTCTTCTCAGAAATGAAGAGCAATGGAGAGAAATAGAGAACTATGCTGTTGCAAGAAGAACTAGAATCTTCACTCCAGTGACATCATGGCTTTCAACTTTGCTAAAAAATATTGGCACATCCCAGAGGACTGTTAGGTCTCTCCTCTTGCCCTGGGATGTGCCTTTGGGCCTCAACCAGAATGACTCTTCCTAAAGACCACAAGTGAGGTCTAGTTCAAATAACTACATCACCACTGCTTTGTCCTTGTTGGAACTCCTACTCTGGGAAACTGCGGGGGTTGAGAACTGGAAGCAGACTGGGGACACAATAATGTCATCAGACAATATGGCAATTTGCTTTTACTTAGCTGTATTTTTTGTTTGTGAGGAAGGGGTCCATTGGGAGGGTGAAGGCAAACCATTGAAAAGTTGACAGCGGTGGGTTTTGTTTTTTTCAAAGCATCAATAAACTTTTTTTTTCCAGTGAGGCAATTGGGGTTAAGTGACTTGCCCAGGGTCACACAGCTAGTGGCAAGTGTCTGAGGCCACATTTGAACTCAGGTCCTCCTGACTCCAAGGCTGGAGCTCTACCTACTGTGCCATCTAGCTGCCCCTAAAGCTGAGTTTTGCATGGGCTGGGAATTGAACCGGTCCTTCCTTGTGCCAGGCGAGAATTCTACCACTGAACCACCCATGTGGGTTATCAATAAACTTTTTTTAAAGAGGGTATGAAAAGCTGCATTCAGTTCCACAAGAATCTTTTATGCAACTATTATATGGGGAGCATTGTGCTAGACACAGGGGGATACAATAACAGACGTCCCTGCCCTCTAATAGCTTACATTCTTACATCCTACTTCAAACACGGAAGCTTCTCTCCTAATAGGAGCAAGATAAAATTCCCGGGACATTCCCCTAGAACTCCCCATGACATTGAAAATGATTTAAGGCATAATAGGAAATACAGATCCCATGAGCCTCTGCAATTAGTTCAGTTGCTTTTTTTTTTTAATTTAATTCCTCCACTAATGTGTGTTTGTCATGTAACTAAGGAAAGATTGGTATTCAGGGAAGATGCATCAAAGACAGTAATTAAACTGTCTCATCAAACGGGTTTAGTCTGTAGGAACAGACCTGTTTGATTTTGCATAGAAAATCATTGGTATTTTAACAGAATGGAGGAAACTTTTGATCAGCGTGTAATAGATAAACAGATCTATATCTTGTCTGGAGATATTTTTAGTTTCTTTATTCTTACCTGAAAGGAGGTATTTGGGGGCTGGGAGGTGGAGAGGAGACAGATTATTTTCTTCTTAACTCAAAGACAACAAAAGGGAGTCAGATGGCAGCATCCCATCAACCTAAACAGCTTCTGGTGGTCAGGGTTTAGTCGGTTTGGGGACTTGGGGACATAGTCAGCCTTCGGTCGGTCTATTTTCATTCCTTTATAGTTTCATTCATGATTGTGGGGTCAGCAGTAGGAAGGCTCCAAAGCCAACATTTCTAATGGGTTCATGGGCACAACTGCTTAATCCTCCCCCAGCTCCTACTCTAAGACAGCGGGTGTAACGAGATTCTCCTTGAAATCTACTTTCTTCTTCATTGTCAGAATCTGTTTTTCCAATTGCTCTGGCTCACCCATTTTATTACCTTTATTTCAAGGTCAGGTGAAGTTAAGACAGGAGATTATACAATGTCAGTTGTGCCCTTTTGAAATATGACTGAGAGTAATCTCTTTCCACACCAGAGGAGAGATTCCAAAATCTTATTCCAGTCTTAAGATAGAAACTAGCTTATCAAGGTTTTAGTAGGGCCTTGGCCAGATAAGGCTTTTTACTCTTTGGACACACTAGAAACTTTGGTTAACTGAAGTCGTAGAATGCAGCAGCTGCAAATTTTCCAACACCAGCGGCTTTTCAGTAGCTGGAGGCAAGGCACCATCCAAGCCTGCTCTGATATCAAGAATTAGCACTGGAAAAAAAAAATGTTTGACATGCAGGTTCAAGGGGTGGTAGAAAGAACACTGGACTGGGAGTTAGGAGACTTTGATTCTAGTTTGGGTCAGCGCAGGGGATAGTTTGTTCCCCATAACTGAGGGTCTCTAAGTGGAACCTAGATGACCACTTGCTGGGATAAGGTAGAAAGGATTCCTGTTCTGGTTCAGGTTGCACTAAATGGCCTCTAAGATTTCTCCCAACTTTGAGATTCTGTGATTCTGTCTCATAAAAAATGGGCTAGATATGACAAGAAAGCTGGGGAAGCTTGGACAGCCTGTGTTTGGCCCAGATGTTGGCAGGTAGAGATGACACAAGGCAGAAAAATGCCTCCCCTCCAATAGGTTAGGGAAAAGACAAGTGGTCAATGATTTCATACATGCTGTCTCTCACTAACAAACACCCCCTTACCTAGCAATAGCACAATGAGATGACAAAAGGAAAGACAATAAAGCCCCTTCTTTTTCAAGCCCAAATAAAACCATCCAGAGAGATAGTAGAGCATCAGTGAGTGAGCAGCTGTGGCTTGACTGAGCCACTCCAGAGGTCTTTGCTGAGGGAAGCTTTGATCTCCCACTACTCACATTTTCATGGAGTGTGCTGAAATGGAATCATTCCGCCCTCCCTTCCATCTCCCCTGCCACTGCTGCTTTTTCTCTTCTTTCCCTCCCTTATTCTAGAAAAGGAGTTCTTAACCAGAGATCCATAGACCTTCCCCTCAAGTCCATAGATTTGGAGGGAGGGGTTTGAACTTGGATAAGAAAAAAAAAATTATGTCTTCATTTTCACTAACCTCTAATTGAAACTTAGTACTTCCTTCAATGATTTAAAAATATTATTCTGAAAAGGGGCTCACAGACTTCACCAGACTGCCAAAGGGGTCGTGACACAAAAAAAGATTAAGAACCCCTAGTCTAGAGAGAATTGTTTTCCTAGATCATGACAGTCTTGCTTAATTCAAAAAACAAACAAACCACAAAATCCTTTGACAAATGCTTTTAGGGGATGACCCTTACTTTTTAAATACTGGGCTGCTATCCTAGAAGGCATTTATGATAATAATAGGCTTATAATAATCACACTTATATGTCACTTAAGGTTTGCAAAGCACTTTACATATATATTATTTCATTTGATCCTTACAACAATTCTGGGAGGTGGGTACTGTTATGATCCTTATTTTGTATATGAGGAGACCAAAGCAGAAAGAGGTAATGATTTACCCAGGGCCACACAGCTAATCATAATAGTAATAGTAATAATAACAAATCTTTATATAGCACTTTAAGGTTTGCAAAGTGTTTTATATATATGTGTGTATATATACTCTATACAGTAGAGAATATACAAATATATATTTGTACTCACTGGATCCTCACAAGTATTGCATATATGTGTCTATCTATCTATCTATCCACACTAGATCCTCACAACAACCCTTTGAGCTTGGTACTATTATTATCCCTATTTTATAGATTAAGAAACTGAGCTGAGAGAGGTTAAGTGGCTTCCCCAGAATCACATAGCTAGTAAGACAAGATTTGAACCCAGGTCTTTCTGATTCCAGGTCTAATCCTCTAACCATACCATGATGTGGATAAAGAATATTATGAAATTTTAGAAAAATGCACCAACCCCATTGGGTCAACAAAAGAGACATCGAAAAGGAGGGGCTTTCAGTCTGTCTGGCTTCTTTCCTTTCCTCTTGGAGTCTGTGTCCTTTCCCTGTTAGAAGTGTCCAGGAAACCCTGCTAGATCATCACGGTGTTGGCACAGGTCTATGAAGAAGAGGCTGTTTACTCCAGTTCTGAGTTCCCAAGCGGCTGACTGTGGGGGCTGGGTCTTATGAGCATACTTGGGGGAGGCTGCCCCATTCATTTCTGTTCTGATTGCCTATTGACCCCCCAATTCATTAGCAGCCTGAAATCAAACATTTCTGACACTTGGGGCTGTGGCAGGAACATTGCGATGAGATCAGTCAGGGACCACCGTCTAGGAGGACTGATGAATCTGTGACCAGACTCCACCAAAATCAATGAAACATTTCTCTCAAATGGAGGCTCATAGGGAAGGCAGCATTGATTTCTGGGCAGGAGTTACGGACAGGCGATAAAGAATCCTATGCTTAAAATGCATGATGATGAAGTCTCCCTTCTCCTTCCTAGTCCAAGATCAGGGTAGAGCACACACATTCTACAGTATGGGGGAGCAGGAAGAATGTTGGGTTTGGACTCATCATCCTGGGATTCATAGGGTCATAGGCTTAAAGCTGGAAAGGACCTTACAGGCTACTTACCTGACCCCTTTTTACCAATGAGGAAACTGAGGTCCAGCGAAGGTCAAACTTACATGAGGCCAAATTCAAACCCAGGTCCTCTGACTCCAAATTCAACATCTTTTCTACTCTACCACACTCCATACTCTGAAACTAGCTAGCTGACCTCAGCCAAGTCACCTAACCACTTGAAGACTGTTTTCTCATGGAAAAGCACTGGAATTGGAGTTAAGACCTGAGTTTGAATACTTCCTCAGTCACTTAGTAGCTGTGTGACCTTGTACAAGTCATTTATTATTTCTCAGATTCAGTTTCCTCATCTGTCAAATAAGGATAATAATAATTATTCTTATTATAGATCCTCACTGGCTTGTGAGGATCAGTTGTGATAATGTATTGAAAACACTTTGCAGACCTTAAAGTTATTTTTTATTATGATCAAATTATTAGTGCTGTTATCATTAATAAAATTATCATGATAAAACAGGCAGCAAGGTGGTGTAGTGCATAGAGTGCCAGGCCTGGAATCAGGAAAACTCCTCTTCCAGATACTTACTAGCTCTGTGACCGTGGGCAAACCACTTAACCCTGTTTGCCTTAGTTCCTCATCTGTAAAATGAGCTGGAGAAGGAAATGGCAAACCACTCCAGTGTCTTTGCCAAGAAAACCCCAAATGGGGTCATGGAGAGTTGGATACAACTAAAATGACTGAACAACAACAACAATCTCATTCTTGGGGTCAGTTGTATTGTTTCAAGCAGTTATGAGCCAGTGATCAAATAGGAAGATATAATAATGATAATAATAATCATGGTTATTATTATGGTCATAAAAGCCATTACTTTGTGACCAGCCCTCATTTTCATAAAAGAGACTTTACCAAGGGGATTGAATGTTGAGGCATTTTGGAAGCTTCACATATAAAATTCTTTCATGTCTGAAGTTTTATAGTTATTAATGATTATGCATAAAATACTTGTTGAGTGAATGTATCAAAGGTGGCAGGCCATTAAAACCTCTCAGGTTAGTAATAATGCACATACTTTAGAACTGAATAAATAGCTGACTCTGGGACAATGTTGTGATCTATCATCTTTTTTTTTTTTTACCTGGCAAGGTTTAGTGGACAAAGCTTTCCAAGATTTGTGGACTCATGTAAGAAGCATAGGTTGTTTTAGACTTTTCTATGCTCAGTTCCGTAGATAGTAGGAATTAAATATTCCTTGCCCTCAAGGAACTTACATTCTATAGGGGAGGAGGGGGATAGATACATTAAAAATTAAATACAAAATATGTACCAAGTAATTAAAGGGGGTGGGCATGAGCAAGTTGGGGTGGGAAGTAGGTGGCTTTGGAGCTGATCTTTGGAGGAAGTCAGGTATTCTCTGAGGCACAGCTAAGGATTAGGTGCACTCCCAGCACGGGTACAGATTATGCAAAGCTATGGAGCTGGGTGATGCAATTTTCTGTTTAACAAATAGCCCTGTTTGGCTGGAATGAGTGAAGGAGAGTAATGTGCAATTAGCCTGGAAAAGTAAACTGTGGTCAGATTGTGAAGGGTTTTGAACAAAATAAAAGGTTTTATGTTCTGTATAAAATATTACCTTATATTTTCCTTTAGAGCCAAGAGGGAGTCGCCAGAGCTTTAATATCAAAAATTGTAATAATAATTAAAAAAAGACATAAAATTGCCACCATTTAGGGAACAAGTTTCTTTTTATCTTCCTTTCCCTTGATTTAGCCCATTAACGTGTGGTTGGCTTTGCCATTTCACTGGAGAAACTGGGTTAAAAGCCTTATCTGCTCTTGTTCTGATGTTCCGGTCCTTTATTGGCCCTAGACACATACTTGGGCCTGAATAAACAGAAGCCACTGGGCTTCTGTCTGATGCCCCTCCCCCTCCTACAGGCAAGTCCGATCGTGCTTGGGCCCTGGGCTTGGAATTCTCACCTCTTACATAATCGCTACGTGAGAGTTCCCCAGCCCTGGATTGTGTTAGCCTTTTTGATTGTCCTTGGAGGTCTCTAGAGGGGGCAGGTTCTGACAGAGGGCAGTTGTAATGTCACAGCCTATACTAATGCCAGCTCTTCTTTTATTTCATCTGTCCCTTCTTCTCTGCTCACATGGCCACCAGCCTGATCCAGGCAGTCACACATCAACTCTTGCCTGGGTTCCTGCAATAGCCTCCTTGTTGACCGCTTTGCAGTCTCTCTCCTCTACAATCCATGTTCCACACAGCCGCCAAAGTGATATCCCTAGAGTGGGCCTGATCATGCCATTCTCCTGCTCACGAAACTCAAGGAGCTCCTTATTTCTTCTAAGGTGGGGGTTCTTTGCCTTAGCTCTGTGGGTAGATTTCAGAGGGTCTGTGAACTTAGATGCAGGAAAAAAATGCATCTTTATTTTCACTGACTTCTAATTGAAATTTAGCATTATGAATGTAGGCAATAAATATTATTCTGAGAAGTGGTCTACAGGCTTCACCAGACTGCCAAAGGGGTCCGTGACACAAAGAAAGATTAAGGGCCCCTAATCTCAAAGGATCAAGAAAAAAATCCCTTCTGTATGGCTTTCCAGTCTGTCTCCAGCCTTATTTTCCAGACTTATTATGTATTATTACCCTTCATTCACTCTCCATTCCAGCAAAACTTGCCTCTCACACACAGAATGTCCCATTTCATAACTCTGTGCCTTTGTTTAGGAAGTCCCCCATATCTGGGATGTCTCCCTTCTCTCCTCTGCCTCTTGTAATCCTCCGTCTCCTTTGAAGCTCAGCCCCAATCCCGGGAGGCCTTCAAGCCTCGAGCCTACTTGGTTCTTCTCTCAATGTCACTCAATTAGATCTCTTTCTGGTTGGAGGCAGGATGAAGGGTCCTGGAAAGAGAATCAGTCAGGAAATGGGCCTGGGACTTTGAAGGGTGGGAGGTAGAAGTGGAGGAGGGGAAGGAGAGAAGAGGAGGAACCTATCTTTCCTGAACGGGTATGGAGCTAAATTTAGCTGGGCCTCTCATCCCTGCTTAACTCCCCACATTGACTGTTTGAATGTGCAAGAGCATTCTGATCTACCTGGTTTAAGGGTCCTGATAGGTCCTCACATTCTCCGTGGGGGTGGCAATCAGTCAGTCAAGAGATATTTACAAAATGCTGCTCTGTGTATGGAGGTCTGTTGCAAACACTCCAGTGCATGGAGGCTGGGGGCCTTAGCCTAGCTTGTTCTCCAGCTAATGGCCTATGACCTTACAAGGGGGGTCAGCCAACAAGCCACAAAGCCAGCCCTGGTTGTTATCAGCCAGCTGGGCAAACCACATTGCAGAGTTTCTATAGCAGGCTGGACCAGCACACCACTCTGGCTGCTTTCTCTTAGAGGCCACACACATGAAAGGCCCTTTGGGCTGGTGGGGGAGTCCCTTGTTTGCCTATCTTACCTATTACCAGGCAACAAAGGTGCTAGGAAGGTTGAGTAAGCAAATAGAAAATGAAAATGGAATCAGAAACAATCCAAAGACTTAGAAAAAATGTTTGTCTACATGTCTCTGTAAGTTTTAGGTGTCAGCAAGGGCCAGGAGAGGTGGGGAGCATGTTGGGCTGGGGAGTGGAGAACTTTATAAGAAACTCTACTGTTCAAAGTCATTTGGAGAACTAATGATGGGCTTGGCCCTATTCAGTAATTTCCTCAAGTTTTTTAATCCTGTCAACTGGAAAAATCTTCCACCCCCAGAGAGATGTTTCAAGTCATATGTCTCTATGGAGACTCTGTATGTGGCCGGGTTGCAAGCCCTGTGGTGGTGAGGTGACTATGCAGGCTGAAGGACATGGGAGGGATAGGAAGAGTTGGTGACCTGGGAAGGCCAGTTTAGCACTAGCCAGTGGGTCTCCCAAGCAAGGGGTTGAGATGAATGGCTCCTGCTCCTTTGGCAAATCCTTGGCTTTCAAGCTTCCTTAAGTTGTGGAAACACAAAGAGAGGGGCATTGGTGCATGGGCAACTGTGGAAATATGGCATCTTGGGTGAGCTGTTGAGAATGGGAGGGGAACCTAAAAACGGTATTAGATTTGTTCTGCCTGGCTGCAGAGGGCAGAACTTGGAGCCATGCAGCTGGAGATGAAAAAGGATTTTGGCTCAATGTAAGGAAAAAACTTCTCCACAATTAGAACAGAAGTTCTTTGTTGTCCTGGGCCCATTTGGCCATTTGTTGAAGTCTATGGACCCCTTCTCAGATTAATGTTTTTAAATGCATAAAAATAAAATACATCAGATTACTTAGGAAAACAATTATATTGAACTATAATTATTAAAATATTTTTTTTAAAAAAAATACAAGTACATATACCCCAGATTAAGAACCCTTGATTAGATCCTGAGCTCTTCAAGGTAGGGAATCACAGTGCTTGGCACATTAATAGGCACTTAATAAATATTTATCAACTGACTATCCCAAAATGGAATGAACTGCCTTGGGCGGTGGGGAGTTTCCCATTGCTAGAGATGTCCAGTTAGAGTCTGAATGACCACCTGGTTGTATAGGGATTTCTGGACAAGTACAAGACAGATTGGACAGTAGCATGGTAAAGGGAATAGCTCCCTGGACTTTGACTCAGCAGAACTGGTTTTGCTAACACTGTGCTGCAATTTACTACTTGTGTGACCTTAAGCACTCCCTTTGTCCTGTCCTCAGTTTCCTTCTTTTTAAAATGAGAAAATTGGACTAGATGACCTCTAAGATTCCTTCCACCTCTAGATCCTATGACCTCTGAGATTCCTTTTAACTGTGAGATTCTAGGTGGAATGTCATATGCCCACCATGCCAGAAAGTACTCACCTTCCTCTAACACTCAGGAAGTAATCTCCTAGAATGTCTTGGTAGAGGGGAGCAATGTTATGTGTGTGTAATCTAAAAATCATTCTTATTGAGCCCTGGATATAGGGAAGTGTTTTATTTCCACCTTTTTTTATCCCCACCTCCCCCACCTTAAGCATAATTATCCTTCCTGCTTCTAGTTTGCTCAGGCTAATCTTAGGACGAACATGTTCGCTCTGAGTACTTAACAGCTGATGACAGAGGCAGATGACCCAGAAGTGAGCAGAGAGGCAGGAAAAGCCAGCTTGAGATTGATTAAAATTTGCCACTGTTAATCCAGATACAAGTTCTATGAGAGTTAAATGTAAACTGAAAGAAATCTGATACATGCATTTTATCTTTTCTCCCCACGTTGATGATTACCATCAGAGCCATGGCTAACCAAAAGTATACCTGGGACAATTTTAGGTGTGTGATGGGGATGAGAGCATGGCAACAGAGGACAGTCTGACAAAGGGTGCAGTTATACTGAGAAGGAGAAACCTCTGCTCCAAAGAGTCCAGCAAGAATGTTGTGCTCTACACCTCTGGAACACATGAAATCAAGGTTCAAGGATGGCGGTTACCTTGGAAGAGAATATGGAAGCACTTCCTATTAAGGAGGAAACATGCTTTACTCCCAGCACATCAACTCCTTGGGGCATTAAGTTTCAGCTCTGGCTACTACTGAGCAAAGCATTCTTTGGAAGACAGAGGTGTATCCATCAACTCTCTCTTTCTCCTTCAGACCAGCTTCTTTCAACACCGCTGTTCAAATCTCCAGAGGAGTAGATGGCTATCTGCCTTCTCCCTCATCTCTGCTGGAGAAAAACAAAACAAAACAAACCACCTTTGAGATGATTAGTCACATGCTAGACATTTAATAAATGTTTGTTGATTGATTGATCTTCCTTGATTGGGTAGACTTTCCAAGTAAACTGTGTCCATTCCTCTTTGGTTCATTCCCCAAAGTTTTTATGGAATTAGTTCTGATGGAATAACCTCTCCTATACCCAGAAGTCCCAGGGCCCAGGAAACTTTGAAGGAATTCCTATTCAGATATGGGCTAAACTGTGATGTCCTTCTCAGCTCTGAGATTCTGTGATTTTGTGAGAAAATCTTTCATCTGCTTTCTGAGAGCAACCCCAGCTTTGCCTCATGACACATGCCACCAGTGTGGCATAGAGCTTAAGTCTTTCTCTGGTAGCCTCTTGTACCACAAGGCCCTGGAAACTGAAAAACTTTATTAGCATAAATGGATTCCCTTTCACCCGTCCACCCCTCCCATGACTCCTTCAAGGAAGACCGTGGACCAGGGCAGCAAAGGCTGGGATCCTAGGGTCATAGACCAAGAGCTGGAAGGGATCTCCAAGGCTGGCCCCCTCATTTTACAGATAGGGAAACTGAGGCCCAGCAAAGTCAAGTGACTTGCTCAAGTGACATAAGCATCAGTAGCAGTATTTGAACCTGGCTTCTTTGTTTGTTACATTTAAATAAGCCACCTCTGTTTGCTTCTGATTTCTGACTTTACTTCTTAGAAAGAGGTCATGTTTTCCCTTTGCTATTCCAACTGGAAAATTGATGTTGTTATTTGCAACCAGTTTGCTTTCATTGTATCCCAGAGTCCTCCGCTTCACCCCAATCACAGAAGGTTCAAGAAACTGCAGGAAGGGGTGCAGTGATGCCATCTCACATTTTGGCAGTCCTATTTGTCAGTGGATTGTGAGTTCAGAAATGGGAGATGCCAGATCCTCTCTATCCCTACACAGAAGCTGGCCTCTCTTTCAGGCTGAGACACTGTAAGAGAAAACTGTCGCTCAACAAAACTCCAGTAAGTTAAGTATTAATAGTCTTCCACTTCCTTTTTTGCTGTTCTTCTTCCACCTGAGGGTGATCCCAGACCAGGATGAACAAATGCTGGACAGCCTTCCCAAGACACTTGCATTTTAACAGAGGACTACCTATAGCCACAAAGGAATGATTTTTCTTACAGAACCTATGCCAGGCAATTCAGAAGAGTTTTCCTGATGTCCCTCAAATCACCTACTCATAATTCTGGCTGCCACAGTGTTGTGTGGGGAACTGATTACGCTTTGGAATGTGCTTTCACTTGGAAATATTTTAATATTGTCAGTCAGTCAACAAACACTTATAAAGTACTTCCTGTATGTCAGGCACTGTAAAAAGAATATATAAAGAATAACTAAAACAGTCCCTTCCCTGAAGTAGCCCACATTCTAATGAAGGATACAAAAATGAAAATAACTACATGTATGCAGGATACATACATATATACACATATACATACATGCATACATACATATATATGTAGAGGGGGGAGGGGATGGAAGATAATCACAGTGGAGAAGGCACTAGCTGTCAGGAAGAAAGATTTTACTTCTGATCAAGTTTTCTGTTACCTTGATCATTAAGTTCTGGCTTTTATACTCTTAGGATATCATAGGAGATGACTTAGGTATAGTAGAAAGAGATGGAATTGAAGTTAGAAGCCTTGTGGTCTAATCTTGATCCTGACATTTACTAGCTATAAAGTGACTGGTAAGTCACTTAGTTCTCTGGACCTCTGTTTCCTGAACTACAAGATAGAGATAATTATGCATGCACTACTAGTGGACAGAACACTAACTTGGAGTCAGGAAAACCTGAGTTCTCATCCTACCTCAGGCACTTACTATTGTGTGATCCTAGGCAAGTCAATTAACCCCTTCAGTTTCTCCAACTGTAAAATGGGGATAATAATTAGCATTTACCTCTTAGGGTTGTTGTGAAGATCAAATGAGTTAACACTTATAAATATAAGTTATTATTATTAATTGTTATTGTTATTACTACCCACTTCACAGGGCTGTTGTTAGAAAAGCACTTTAGAAATATGACATGTTTGAGAAGTTGCCAAGTATTTTTTCTTTTTAAGCTTCTCTCTGACACAAAAACTTCTCTTTTTAACACCAATGTTTTTCCTATCATGTATTCTGAACATTTTCTCTAGAGAATTGACAGGCAAGGTGGGCATGAGCAGGCTATAACACACTACAGATTTGGAATTCCATGAGAGAAAGAGGGTAAAGGGTATCATCAAAGAAATACATGACTGAAAGAGAAGATGGATGGATCTCTTGCAAAAGTCAGAGATTACAGACAATTCATGTGCTCCATTGATATCTTCAGATTGAAAGAACTCAAAAAAGTCCACCACTGGGTGGATATACCTCCCCTGGCAAACCTATGGGAGAATATGGCCAAAAGTCACACAGGATGGGCAGACATGGAGAGGCTGCCATTTACATTTCAGGGAGGAAAAACTCACATTACTGATATCATCAGTACATGGAGTCTACCACTTGCTGCTGCTGTCTCATAACCAGCCTCCTCAGGTGAGAAAACCTCAGACCTTGGGTGGTTTAGTGCCCTGAGCCTTCCATTTCCTGCTGGGCATGGCATTTCCCCAGAGGAAAGGCTACTAGGGGCCAGGCATCTTCCATCTGCCATAAAGCAACCACTTTCATCTTTTTCAGCACAAGACATCTTCCACCTCCTTCTGCCAGCCCAATGTCCCAATTGGGATTTGGACAATCCCCAGTGCAAAGAAGAGCTACCCTACCTTTGACTTCAAGCCTCCTATCTTCTGTTGCCACCTGTCCTTTGAAGGTAGAGGATGGTGCCCTCCATTCAATGATGGACATTCTCACACCTGGTCATACCTTTCATATCACAGTGACTCTAAACTCCTATAGGTCATTATCCAAATCCCATTCCCACCCCGCTGCTGATTCCTCATTCCCATCCCTTTCAACCCTCCCACCCCAAAGTCTCATCCTGACTCTACCCAGCCCTTCCCCTATGCCCTCTAGAATATCTGTTCCATAGGCAACAAGCTTCCCTTCATTTTAAATCTATTTCTCTCCCACTCCTTCCATTTACTGGCTCTTATTGAAACCTGGCTTCCTTTTGATGGCACAGCCTTCCTGGTCACCCTTTCCAGTACTGGCTGCACCTTCACTCACTCTCCTCAGCTCACTGGTTGAGGCAGGGGTGTTGGAATACTCCTTTTCCCCATTGCCATTTCCAGATTTCCTCCCTTCCTCCATCACTCAGCAATCTCTCTTCCTTTGAGATGCATAACATTCATGTATACTACACAATCAAAATCCTGGTAGCTGTTGTCTACAGACACCACCCCCACTTCCCCTTCATGTCACTCTCTTTCCTTTCTCAATGAATTTGATCCTTGGATTACAATTTTTCTCTCTTCCCCAGCTCCTGTCCTCATATTAGGGGACTTCAATTTACATACTGATCTCCCTCAAACACCCTAACCACTCTATTCCTCAACCTACTTAACTCCCATGAGCTACCCCATCTCAGCCACACACAAAGATGATCATACCTTTGATTTTGCCATCACCTACAAATGTACCACCTCCATGTTCAAGAATTCTAAAACCCCTTTATCTGACCACGATCTAATGGTTTTTTATCTTTCCCTCTGCCTTCCCTAACAAAACTCTACTTTCATCCACACTGTGATCTCCAATCTCTTGATGCCTAAATTCTCTCCCAAGCTATCTCCCCTGCATTAGCCACTTTTCCCTCTTCTCACCATCTTGACTCTTTGGTGAATCAATTCAATTCTGCATTATCCTCTTCTCTTGAATCCCTAGACCCCTTATCATATCACCTCTTATGCCCAGCCAAGCCTCAGCCTTGGATCACTCCCACCATTCATCACCTTCACACCTATGTATGTGTTGCTGATTGAAGATAGAAAAAAAAATCGTACAACTGTTCTGACTGGGTCCAATAGAAATTTATGTTTAACAGACTCAAGTAGGTCCTCAGTACTGCTAGGTAATCTTACTATACCTCCCTTATCAACTCACTATCCCAGTCTCCACAAAGGCTCTTCTAAACCTTTCCATCCCTCCTCCAACCTCCTAGATATGGCTCCCCCTCTTCACACCCTCTCTGCTGAGAACCTAGCCTTATATTTTACATAAAAAATTGAGGCAGGATAGAGCACTGGCCATGGAGTCAGGAGGACCTGAGTTCAAATCCAGATTCAAACATTTGACACTTACTAGCTGTGTGACCCTGGGCAAGTCACTTAACCCCATTGCCTAGCCCCCCCCAAAAAAATTGAAGCCATTCACCATGCACTCCTTTTCCTCTCTTCCTCATCTCATATCACTCAGATGTTTTCTGCCACTCTTATCTTTCATCCCTGTTTCACATGATAAAGTGGCTTTACTCTCTACCAAGGCTAACCTGTCTACTTGTACAAGTGATCCCATTCTATCCCGTCTCCTCCAACTGGCTGCTTCCTGTGTCATCACCACTCTTTCATTTATTTTCATTCTCTCCTTCTCTACTAGTTCTTATCCTACTACCCACAAATGCCCATGTCTCCCTTAGCCCGAAAAAACCCTCACTTGATCCTTCCATCCCTGTTAACTATTGTCCTGTATCTCTTCTGCCCTTTGTAGCCAAGCTCCTCAAAAAGGCAGTCTACAATCAGTGCCTCTACTTTCTCTCTTCTCCCTCTCTTCTTAACCCCTTACAGTCTGGCTGTTGGCCTTATCATTCCACCAAAGCTGCTCTCTCCAAAGTTACTAATGATCTCCTAATTGCCAAACCCAATGGCCTTTTCTCAGTCTTCATTCTCCTTGACCTCTCTGCCGTCCTTGACTCTCTCCTCCTTAATACTCTCTTCTCTCTACGTTTTTGGGACACCACCTCTCCTGGTTCTCCTCCTACCTATCTGACTGCTCCTTCTCTGTCTCCTTTGCTGGATCCTCTTCCAGATCACACCTTCTAACTGTAGGGCTCTGTCCTAGGTCCTCTTCTCTCTTCCCTCTATACTACTTCACTCAGTGATCTCATCACCTCCCATGGTTTTAATTACCATCTCTTTTCTGATGACTCTCAAATCTACCTTTCCTGCCCTAATCTCCAACTGACCTCCAACCTTGAATCTTCTGCTGCCTTTTGGGTATCTGGAACTGGATGTCCAGTAGACATCTTTAACACATTATGTACAAAATGGAACTCATTGTCTTTTCCCCAAAACCCTCCCTGATTCCTACCTTCCCTATTACTGTGGAGGGCAATCCCATTCTCCTAATTTGTCAGGCTCACAACCTAAGAGCCATCCTGGATTCCTCACTATCTCGATCCCCATATCCAACCTGTTGCCAAGGCCTGTTGATTTTACCTTTATAACATTTCTTGAACAGTCTGCCTTTAGACACTGCCACCACTCTAACACAGGCCCTCATCACTTCATGGCTGGACTACTGCAATAGCCTGCTGGTGGCTCTGCCTGCCTCAAGGCTCTCTCTACTCCTATCCATTCTCCATTCAGCCACTGAAGAGATTTTGCTAAAATGAAGGTCTGATCATATCATACCCCTTTCTCTAAACTCTAGTGGCTTCCTAGCGCCTCTAGGAGCAAATTCAAAATGCTGTGTTTGGTATTCTAAGCCCCTGATAACCTAGTTTCCTCCTCTTCCCAGTATTATCACACCTTACTTCCCAATATATATTCTTTGATCTAGTGACACTGTCCTCCTGGTGGTTTCAGGAATCAAGACTCTCCATTTCTCTGCCCTACTCCCCTGCATTCTCTCCGGCTGTCCCCCATGACTGAAATGTCTCCCTCTAATGCTCCACCTACTGACCTCACTGACTTCCTTTAAATCCTAACTAAAATCCCACCTTCAACAGGAAGCCTTCCCTTACCCCTCTTAATTCCAGTGCCTTCTCTCTGTTCATTATTTCCTATTTATTCTGTATATAGTTTGCTTTGTATATATTTGTTTGCATATTGTCTTCTCTATTATGTTGTAAGGTCCTTGCCTCTTTTTTTTATCCCCAGAATTTAGCACAGTGCTGACATACTGTAAGAGCTTCATAAATGTTTATTGATTGATAGGTCCACTGAAGAATCCTGGAGTATCGTTAGTGATTACTACAAAGAGCCGTAACTGTAATAGGCCAACTGGGGACATTTCTATTTGGAAATACCAAGACCACAACTGAAAGTCTCACCTCTTGGTTACCCTCACGGTGACAGAGCAGAGATAACTAAATAGCTTCCTGAGCTTTCAGGAGTAGCCAATGTTGCTCTAATGTTTCCTTAATTTGCTGTCTGGGTTCTTAATTTTGAATTGAATCAGCAAAGGGAAGGAGGACAATAAGGAATCTGGTGACCAGTGGTGACCTTGTGTCCTCAGTCTTCAGCTGAACTCTCCATCAACCACAAAGTGGTGATATAATGACCAATTAAAACTATCAGTGGCTGGTCTGATGTTGATTGGCAACTCAGCCAATCAGTGACATTAGTGGCAAGGAGAAGGATTGCTTTCTCACCTCTACATTTCTATATGCATTATAACTATTGCTGTTCAGTCAGTTCAGTAATGTCTGACTCCACATGACCCCATTTGGAGTTTTCTTGGCAAAGATACTGGAGTGGTTTGCCATTTCCTTCTCCAGCTCATTTTACAGATGAGGAAACTGAGGCAAACAGATTTGCCCAGGGTTACACAGCTAGTAAGTGTCTGAGACTGGATTTGAACTCAAGGAGATGAGTTTTTCTGACTCCGGGTCCTGCACTCTCTTTACTGTGTCCCTAAGCCTTCCCACCATAACTATTAGAATCCAATTATAACCCAATTTCTGTGCAAGGCCCTGTCCTGAGTATACTAAAACCTACCTGTCTTCTTAATTGCTTCTCTTTGCCTAGAATTTGCTGTCTCTGAAAAGATTTTTATTCTAGAGGGGAGAAGAACTATATTAGATTCCCAGCTTGCTGTTCCTGGGCTTCAGTTTCCTCAATTATAAAAGGAGGGAGTTGCTTTACATGACTACCAAGGTCCTTTTCAGCCCTAAACTTGGGATCATATGAGCCTAAAATTCGGGGGAAAGTGATTGTTGTCTTAAAGTATTTGAAAAGTTGTCCCTCAGAAGAAAGGTTAGATTTATTCTACTTGGCAAAAACTAGGACCAGTGAAACAAAATTGAAGAGGGGCCTATTTCAGACCAATTGAAGGAAAAACTTCCCAACGATCAGAGTTGTTCAGGTATCACTGGCTACCTTGGAAGATACTGAGTTCTCCAACACTGGAGGTCTTTAAGTAGAATCTGGAATGCTGTAGAGAAGATTTGTCTTTACGTATAAATTGAACCATGTAACCTCCGAGATCACTTACTCCAGTTGTCAAATTATAATCCTCTGGTCCTATATGTAGATTCAGTGAGTGGGTAATCTGGAGCCTCAACACTCAGCAGCAGCTAATGTGCTCAGGTAGACAATAAGGGTATTCTCAAGACTGCCATCTCTGTTCAAGTCCCTCTATAATGACATCTGGGTTTTTTAAAGCCCAGTTCTGGGCTTAGGGGAGAGGGTTTATGTCCTGAAGATGAGGCTGAGATTGTGACAAGGGCTATCTGGCTACTAGTCTTCTGTCTTGGAATCCCAGGGCCCCACCTGAGTAGACTTTCACAAATAGAAACATTTCCCAGAGGATCCCAAAATGTAAGTTGTTTTCTTCCTCCCCCACCCCCCACACCATCTGCCTGCACTCAGAGCTTACTGGAGGACGAGGGGGGACAGGTCAGAGGCTGGTTTTTTGTTCCCAGTCTGTTCCTGGTGTTTGTGATTAAATTGATCTGGACATGACGGATGTTGCTTTTCACTGACTAGCAGAGTTCATCCTTGTTGGTTCTGTTGTGACATTTTCCATAGTAAAACTGCTTTACAAAAAATGTCTAATTTATTCTGCCCCACGCTCCACCAGAAGAACATAAGAGGAAAAACTTCCTCCTTAAATTTTTCATGATAATCACAGAAGATTCCTGAAGGGCGTCACAGAGGGTTTCATGAAAATACATGTTTTGGGCAAGAGGTCCTAGCTATGAGTCTGCCTGGGCTTTTTCCTGTTCAAATTGCAAACAAGTAAATCACTGCTTCGAGTAGTCTCCGGTTAATAGCAAAGGAAATTATAAGCTCTTGCATATTTACTGTATTCAGGTTCTGTCAAATTGGAAATGGTTATGATAATCGGGATATAGAGGAATGTAGAGTGGTAGAGGGCGTGAATAACCAATTATTAGGTTTTTAAAGAGGTAGCTTGTTTTGGTCAGAGAGGCAGATTCTCCCCTGTGGAACTCACTTTTTGCTTTTGCATGATATGGATGTAATTTAAAGTAGCCCTGGGTGTTCTCCTCCTGCTCTTTATTTAAGGTATTTATACAAGAATAAAACCCATTGAGATGAAGCATCACCTATCGAGAGTGGCTCTGCGGCAGCCAGAGTGATATTGATTGCGATTGCAGAAGATTGTTTTGTCAGGTCACCTTCCCACCATTGATTGTTGATTATTCTATAACATCCATCCCAGGCCTCTACCCCGCCCTCCTGCCAATCACAGCCACATTAATTGTGTGGACAAATTTAATCATTCCTTACTTGAGGCATTATTGCAATTTTGAGCCATTTTTCACATGCTATAAAAATGTGGTTGGGGTATTGAAAGGGGGTCATGAGAGAATAGGCTGCTGGGGAGAGCCACGGTCAATTTAAAAACCTTAGTATTTAAATAGATTCAGCCAGTAAGTGTCTGAGGCAGTATTTGAACCCTGGTAGCTCTTCCTTGACTCCCAAGCCCATCACATGATCCAACTGACTACAACACACTGTCTCTTCAGAAAGCTAAATGATATCCTCTCTGACAGATCCTAATGTGGGCATGTTCCTAGTGCCCGAAGAGTTCAGAGAATCCACTTGTGCCTGCAACCCGCCTCATTCAGGGGTAGGCTAGCCTTCCAGGACTGACATTCTCTCCTATTCCTTTGGAGAATCTTGACTGGCCAACACTGCTAGGAAGAGGAGATTTTTAAAAAATAAATATAGCAAAATAAAGTTGTTAGGCCTAAAGGAGACATCATAAATAACATAATCATACCATCCTCATGAAACAGGCTATGTTATCACTGTAAAACCATAATTCTAGACCTGAAAGGGACCTCAGAGGCTGAGTCCTATCCCTTCATTTTACAGCTGAAGAAGAAGGGAATAAACATTTATTAAGTGCAAGGCACTGTACTAAGTCCTTTACAAATATCATATCCTTTGATCCTCACAATAACACTGGAAGATAGATGCTATTATTATTCCCATTTTATAGTCGAGGAAACTGAGGAAAACAAGTTGTGATTTGCTCAGGGTCACATAGCTAGCAAGCATCTGAGGTCAGATTTGAACTCAGGTCTTCCTGACTCCAGGCCCAGCGTTCTATCCATTGTACCACCTAGCTGCCTAGCTATGTTGAAGTAAAATGACTTGCCCAAAGTCACACAGAAAGGAAATGGCAGAGGCAAGGTTTAAACCAGGTTTCCCACCCGTTTGAACTCCAGATCCTCTGACTCCAGAACCAGTGTTCTTTTCACTGGCCCCGAGGTTCTTTAGATATTTCAAAAATCAGTCCGTCTCAGATGGCATCCCCATACTAAATTTCATTAGATAGGATTATACTATTATAAAATGACTCATTGAAACCACATAGTAGGTACTTAATAAATGTTTATTGAATTTAATTGAACCATAAGTAAGGTATCAGGTTGATTACTATATTTTTCTAGCCTGCATCTTGGGTAGCTGGCTAGGTACAGGATACACGTATACCTCCCTCACTTCATTCCTTTCCCCATTTGTATAAAGCCTCTCATTATCCAGTGGAGCTAAATAATACCCCACCCATGTACATGCTTAATAGGCGTGCTGGAGATGTGCACCAGAAGTAAAATTGGCACCCCAAAATAATTCCGCAGATGAACAACAGATTTGTTATTGAATGTAGACATGGGAATCCAAAGGGGGCTGTTCCTCAACCTCTATCCTCTGCACATAGCCACAAGTTTGCACCTGTGATGCCATGGTGAATGAAGAAGAAAGGTGTCACTTTAGGCCCTGTTTCTCACAGAGGTACTATAAAAGGGAGAGAGGAATGGAAATAAGAGTAATCCAGTGGCCTGGCAAAGTGTGGTGGGTTCTATCTGCAAGGGCATTGTTATCTTTTTTTTTTTCTTTGGAACAAGGGAGGGCTTGATTGGAGTTGAGGGTTGAGTAAGAGGTGGGATTCTATCCACAAATGACTGTGATGTGAAAACAAAAAGCATTTAAAAAAAGAACACCAAACCTGTGAAAATAGTGCTTTAGGGTCCCTAACCTTGCTGTGGCTACTTAATCCCCATGTGACACTTACTGGCTATAATTTTCTTTTGGCATGTAGGGATTACAGCATTTAGAACTGGAAGGGATCTCAGAGGCCATCCAGTCCAGACTTCTCATTTTTACAGATGCGGAAACTGAGGTCCAGGAAAGCTAAGGGACGTGTCTAGAGTCACATACGTAATAGGAGTCAGAGGTGAGATTCAAGCTCAGTCCTCTGATTCCAAAAGAGGCAGCTAGGTGGCACAGGGTGTAGAGCACTGAGGCTGAAGTCAGGAGTTCAAATCTGGCCTCAGACAGTTACTAGCTGTGTGACCCTGGGCAAGTCACCTAGACTTAGTCTTCCTCAGTTTTCTCAACTATAAAATGGGGATAATAACAGCACCTACCTTGCAGAGTTGTGAGTATCAAATGAAATAATATTTGTAAGGTTCTTAGTACAGTGCCTGGCATGTGGTAGGCACTTAATAAATGCTTGTTTCCTTCCTGACAAACCCATCCCTTTTTCTACGGCCTCACTTGGTATAAAGTAGCTTTCACTGTATTTTACTTGTCATCTAAGGTCATTTTTAGCTCTAAATCTATGATCCTAGAATCATTTCTCCAAGTTCATACTTTCACTGTGGCCTGATGGAAGAGGGAATGCCTGGAAGAGAATTCATCTCCCTTAATTAACTTTATTGGGGACTTTCAAAAGCTAAATTTACACCTGGCAACCATGCCAAGAGCAGGAATCCATGCAGGTCTGGTGGGCAGAAAGAGAGGGGAAGAAGGCGTGGTAAAAAAGATTTATTGCTTGTTGGTATCAGTTATGCCAGCTACTAATGAATTTCTCATAAAGTGATTATGAGTCTCTGAATGGAGAGCATTGAGCCGACATACCCAACTCTCCATTACATAGAGTTTTATCATTCAGTTTGAGGAGGATCCAGGAATTGCGTGTCAATTCACTCCAGGTACTGTGGTGAGTGCTGAAAATGAAAAGAAAGAGGGAAAAAAAAAAGGTCCCTGCCTTCAAGGAGTTTACATTCTGATGGTAGAACCAACGTGTAAACAACACATATATGGACTGTATTGGAGATAATCATCAGAGGGAAGTCATTGGAGCCTCCTCTTCCTTCCTCCATCTTTCTTGTGTCTTGGATGCTTTCTGGACTTTTTTTCCAAACTGTCTAGTGGGAGAGAGAGAGGTTCAAAGCTACCCATTGCACTGCTTTAGCTTGGAAGTTTTTGTATAGGTTTAGAGTGGACTGGTAAGGATTTTAGAGTTGTCTGTGGATTTCCTTTCATTTACCAGTTTATTGAGAATGTATTTCTGCTATTGTATTGGTTGCTAAGATCTGGTTGGAGGGGAGAAGACCCCTGAATGACTATCAGGCCTTCTGATCTCCTGTTGGTTGAGAGTGGGGGGTAAGAGGAGCATCTACTTTTCATCATCTGGTGAGCAGCTTCTTGAACAAGCAGACAGCCTGCCCATAAGACAGGAATGGACTGTTTTCTAGAGTTGCTAGTCTTCCTAGGTCATTTCCACTCTTGGAACCACATTGCCAACATGTGTAAGAAACATGCATGCTGTCTCCCAGCCACCCTGCTGTCCAGCCAACCGTTGGGAAGCTGCCTTGAAATGTTTATCCCCTTCTTACTGGAACCATCTGGTGTGGATCCCACAACCCTTGCCCAGAAGTCTTCCTCTGTCTCCCTCCCAGCCTTTACCCAGGCTTTATTCAAAGGTTGTATACCAATACTGTTTTCTGGTTGAAGGTTATTAAAGATAAATAAGAAGAGAATGTGGCCTTGCATAAAGCCTTCATCTGCAGAAGTTGGCACAGAATTACCAGCCAAGTTTTCTGCTCTGTGTCTCTCAGGCCTTGGGAACCCTGGCTTGGACCTGTTGCATCCTGCTGCTTCTCTCTATGCAATGGTGGGGCTTTGCTTTGGCAGAGAAAAGCATTGCTAAAGCTGCACATATTTTCTCTTTTTCATGCTGCCCTCAAAATGAAGTCTCAAACTCTTTGCTAAACTTCTAGAAATTGCTCACCTTTTCCTGTTTTCAAGGCCCTCAGTTCCAGTTTGTGCTTGCTGAATTTTTATGGCCAACAGTTTGGTACGTGAACCATGTACTAAACAAGCATGATTCTAGCTTTATGCATGGTGTTCTAGAGAGGCATAAATCCAGCATTAACCTCATCCTAAAGAAGGGCTGAAAGCACTTTAATAAAAGTCCCCAATGGCTTCAGTGTCTAGTAGCCAGACAACAAAAAAAAAAATGCGAACGCATTACGGGATGTTATGAATCTTTCTATCAAAAGTAATAATAAACAGATTTCTTGTTTGTCTCAGTTATTAGGTTACATCCTTAAGTAGCATATTGCCAGACAAATCAAACCAGCGCAAAGATGATTATATGATACCAGCAAATGTCATCAAATAATTGCCAGCTTACTATGATGAACTAGAGGTGGGTAAAGACTTCTACCGCTTGAAGTATCTGACTGTGATGTCCCTATTCCAAACGGGTACCAAGAAAACTTTGATGCACTCATGCACTTAAGTAGCAGGAGAAAGCCAGACACACATCATTTGTTAGCTGAATATAAATTCAGATGAAGTATTTCCTGGCATGGTGCCAGGCGCCATCAGAAAAGCATTTTATTTTCACATGTCTGTGGCTGCCTGTTGTTCGGGCCCAAACTTCATCAGCCTACAAGGTGTTACTTGAAGTCAGACATGGGGTGGCCTCCTCTCCCAGGCGGCACACACACAGCATGTCACAACTGTCATTAGGATGTTTCGCATCCCTCAGCAGGGTTCCCTAGATAGGATTTCCACCCAGAATGTTTCAGAAGGTAACTAGCTGTTTGGGTTATCATCCCAGAGTAGATAAAATATCATGCCGGTGGCCATTTTGGAGGTGCAGATGTTTTGGTTTGGGCACATCTGTAGGCAATCATTCCATTTTCTAGGCAGGAATGGTGTTTTATTATGGGATTATATGTGTAATCTTGGATAAATAGTAGAAATTGGAGTACTTCAGTTGGAAGACTTGTTTTCTCTCCCGAAGAGCAGTGTAAATAGCAAACCAGAAAGCATTTGCTCGTTATTGAAGCAATAAGCTAACTTGCCTGTTGTCTCCCTTCTGGCTGGTTCTCAGAGGGCAGCATGTAGCTCTCAGGGAGCAAGTTGCCTCGGGGCATGAGGGATGGCCTTGGAGGCAACTCAAAGCATCAGGCTTCTCAGCAGGTTGCCCTCAATGTAGCTGATTATCCATCTTCATCATGACAGAAGGGGTCAAGCTGGCATCTGGTACCTGGTCACTAAAAAGGCTAGACTATTTCTGCCTGTGTCCCTCCTTGTTTGGTGGAGGAGGTGGGGAGGCAGGTTCACTTTGGATTTGTTTTGGCTTTGTGCCTTTTTTTCTTTTTTTTTTGTACTGTCTCTGGCCAATAGGTTTTCCCACTATGGGTGAAGAATGTTGAAGCACAAAGGTAGCATGGAGTCGTCCCAGGCTGTTACTGATATTTTGCTCCAACTCTGGTAATACATCTAATGATGTTATTCAGTTTTGTTTTACATTTCCAAAACAGATGTCCCAAATCCCTGTAAACTGATCTATGGTAATGCATTTAATTTTAACCTTCAACATTAAAAGAAAAAACTGATCACTTAAAGTAGAAACATGTGTCACTTCACCATAAGTTAGCATTGCACCTCATGTACCCTCTCACCACTTAACTGTTTTGGCTCTGAAGCTTGGCTACTCTTCTTCTCTTCCTCTTTCTCCTTAGTGCAATCTCTACGACCTCCCTATCCTACAAGACTCTTCTGAATGAGCCTCCTGAGCTGCTAAGTATATGAGCAGAGGGGAAACATCACTGCTGGTTAAGGAATGGGGTCGGGGGCTTGCCCCCTGCTACAAGTGGCTTCCTTCTGAGATTATCTTCCATTACTCTGTATCTTTCTTGTATGTATGAAGTTGTTGGCATGTTGGCTCCATCATTAGACCACAAGCTTCTTGAAGGTGTGGATTGTGTTTTCACCTTTTTTTGTAACCCTATCTCTTAGTACAGTGTCTGATATGTAGTAAACCCTAAATGCATATTGATTGATTTGAGTGTGAGGGACATTTGTCGTCTGGTTTGCAAAGACTGAGAAAGATCTTGGGGTTGAGTTGAGCTATGCAAAACAAATCAATGTTTAATGAACTTCAGTAAATAACTGCCACATAGATCCTATCCATTCTAACAGACTTCAATTTGATTCAGTTCAACAACTAAAGACCTACTGTGTGCAAGGTGAGAGACAATATGCTTTGGAAGATTGAGAGATGGATTTAGAGTCGGGGAGATCTTGGTTCGAGGTCAGCCTTCAGCACAATTCTGGCTTTGTGACTCTGGCCTAATTTAACCTCTTAGAACCTTAGGTACTCTCAAGGACCCAACAGGATCTGCCTGTTTCAAATCTCTCCCCCCTCCAATCCCTTCTCCATTCAGTCACCAAAATGATTTTCCTAAAGTACAAGTCCAATCATGTCACCCTCCCTCACCCCAAACACACTCAATAGATTCCAGTGGCCTAGTGTCTCCAGAATCAAATACAAATTGTTATATTTGGCATTCAAAGCCCTTCATCCTACCTTTCCTGTCTCCTTCACCTTATACCCCACCTATACTCTTTGGGCCTATGACAATGGCTTCCTGGTTGTTCCACAGAAAAAACACTCCATCTCTCAGCTCCAGGCATTTTCTCTGTCTCTCATACCTAGAATGCACTCTTTCCTCAACTCTTCCTACTGAGTTCCTTTATATCTCAACTAAAATTCCATCTTTAACAGGAAGCTTTCCCTGGGTGCTCTTAATTCTAGTGCCTTCCCTCTATGAATTATGTCCCATTTATCCTTTATTTAGCTTTCTCATAAAGATTGGTTTGCATGTTGTCTCCCCCAATTAGAATGAGAGGTCCTAGAGAGCAGGGACTGTCTTTTGACTCCTTTTGTATCCCCAGTGCTTAGCATAATGCCTGGCACGTAGTAGAGGCTTAACAAATATTTATTGATTAATTGGTTGTAAGACTCCACATTGCAGAACAAATGCTATCTGTATTGGTTTAAGAGTTCTCCACAGTAGTGAAATAAAAAGTCAGGCCAAAAAAAAATTGTTCAAGGTGCTATTCCCTGAACTGGAGATACAAAGATAAAAATGAAACAGTTCCTGCCCTCAAGAAGCTTACATTCTATTGGGGGGATGGGGAAATACATGGAAACCGATAATGACATAAGTGATATGATGCAGAAAGAGGAGAAAGCTCTATGGAGCTCAGGAAAAGGCTTTTTGAAGGAGGCAGTATGTGGACTAAGTTTGGAAGAACTCAAAGGGTTCTAGAAAGAAGATCAGATGCTAAGTCTGGAGACCATTGTGTTGACTGGTCGGCCTGGAACATAGAATGAATAAAACAGGGTCATATGAAATAAGCCCAAAGAGTTGGGAAGGAGCTAGACTGTTAAGGGGTTTAAATGCCAAGCTGAAGAGTTTATATTTTGTCCTAGACTGAAGAGGAAAGCCACAGATGGTTCTTGGTGAATGGGCTTAGATGAGTGAATGTGACAATTACCAAGTCTCTTTATGTAAAAGTGTATTTTTTTTAAAAAATCTGATGTTTTATTTATAGAAAATTAACAATGACTTGCCATGAGAATCCAATGCTCAATAAGGACAGATATTTGGGAAATCAGCCTGTAAAAAGTGGGAAGTTTCATGTAAAATAAAAATTAATTCAGAGTCCAGATCATTTCTGGAAGTCAAGAGGAGCAAAGTTAATCATTTCTCCTCCTGTGGCACCATCAGGCCTGCTACAAAGTTGCTCCTGTGAGGTGATCGAACATACTTCATGGGATCAGTTACTTCAAGGCTGCAAAGATCTGCCATGTCACTAGTAAGACAACTCTGTCCACTGGTCTCATCCCCAGCCTCACAACCAATCTGTAGATAGTCTTCAAGAATTGTTCTGGCCAAGAAACTCATCAGCCTGTGGCCACCCTGGGGATATGGATCTCCTAACTTAGCTAGGCTGCTCCTCCCCTGTTGCATGTACATGGTCTTGCTTCCAAACTGGAATTGTGTCCATCTTGGTAAGATAGCTCAGATATTGTGCTTGCCCTCCAAAGATTTGAGAACTCAGGCTTACCGCTGAAGCATGCTGAGATAATACAGGAGAATAACTTTAGCAAAGACCACTTAATCCCTGAATGATTCCATGGAACAATCACCCACCATATGTAGCTAGAAGCCATGACCCAGGTTGATGACTGAGGTAGACATGGGGATGGCACTAAGAGAGACTAAGATTAGGATGAGTTAGGATCCTTTATTGATTTCTGAAACTGACTTCCCATGAGCAAGTGCTTCTGGTAGGTATGTCAACATGAATATTGTTATTTTGGGGTCTGGATTTCATTGATGTAAGGAAACTCTATTATTGTAGGCTGGCACTTCATTTTAACTTATAGTCTTAGAGAGTAGCCTGGAGCATTGAAAGATTAAGTGATTTGCTCAGAGTCAAACAATCAGCACATATTAGAAATAAGACTTGAAACCAGGTCTTCTTGACTTTGTCTCTCTATCTACAGCTCCATGCTGGCTTGCATGTAATAGGCCCTTAATAAACAAATGTATATTGGATTGAATTGAATTGGGGGTTTGTTAGTTTTCTGGGACCAGTGCCTATGCTCTTAAGCCCCTACTATAGGCGTCAAAATCAAACTGAAACATGATCAGCTGACTTCTATGAACCTGCCATACTAGATGTACTAAAAAAAAATGCTAGTTGACTGAGTGATTGGATAGTCTTCATCTAAAGGTAAGAACATGACCCTTTTCTCCAATGAAACCTTAGCTATCAACATGGATGAGTCTGTTTGTGTCTAAGAGACAGATAATTGTTTGCCTTTCTATAGCCTTAAGGTTTACAAAATGCTTCCTTAGAACAGGTGTTGAGGGAGCTGCCACAAGTAATAGCCTTCCTATCTCAATCCAGAATTCCTGACCTTTGCAAAAATCTGAGCACTTTCTTTCAAGTAAACTGAGGCCCAGACAAAGCAATGACTTGTGTTTAGTAAGACCAATTAGACTCCAGTTGTATTTTTCTTTTTAGTGCAATTAAGCCCACAACTGCTCCCTGTCCAAGGGCCAAGGCCATCTTGCCAATGGGATTTGGCTAGCTTGAGGTCTTGGACAGCAGAATTGGGGACATTTTCCTCAAATGAGTTTCAAGAACAAAATGAGGCCCCATTTGGTGTGACATGGAAAGCCTGCAAGCTGCTCTTTGGAGTGACTTATCTCTGCTAGAACTTTACATTCACGGTCCTGTTCTCGTTCCAAAAACAACACAGGGAATGAGAATCCAATTTGGCAGGAGTGTTTTGTATTTCAGAATACTTTCTCTTAATTTAATCACACTGCACGAGATCTTTTCAGACTCTTATATATATGTTTCTAGAAATCCATCCTTCTTTCCTCAGATATTTTCTCTCTCTTTTTTTTTTTAACTTTGTGGGCTAGAAATACAGTTGTGTGGATAGGTTTAACTTGAGATAGGAATGTTGATCTCTTGAAAGATTTTTTTTAACTTACAGATGTTCACATATATCTACCATTTCCTCTTCCACCCCCTCTCTCCCCACAACTATCTTCTTTCTGAAGCCAAGAGGAACCAAGATCTATATCTCCATCAAACAGAAACAGGCTGGTGGAGCTATTCTTCCATTCTGTTCCATTCATTTATTTAAGTCCAACCATGTGCCAAGCACTATGCTTCACACTAAGGATTCAAGGCCAAAAATGAAAACAGTCTCTGTCCTTGGGAAGCTTACACTCTATTGGGGGGCCATAGCCTGATTCTATGAGGCCTTCTATGGGAAGACTCCAGTCATATCACCAGATGTATTGCCCCAGAATCTGGTGGTCACTCCAAAACAGTGTCAGTCAAAGAGTCAAGGAAATAGAAGCAAAATAAGTTTATTTAAAGATGCTCTGTTAAAGTTCCAATCTATGGACAGGAAAATATAGACAGTGAACCATGTGGAGGTGAGGACTTCACTGTGTTTTTAGAGGGTATTCGTTACTATGTACTTTGAAAACAAAATTTACAGGAAAGTGTCACGGTAAGATTAGCTCTTTGGTCTTTTGTGAAGGGAGGGCAGGGGAAGGCAGTGACCTGGCTGTACTTCAGAGTAAAAATAGATAAAGAAAAGAACAGATTGGCATCAGTGAGCTCAAAAGGAGGGGGGTAAAAAGAGGCTCACCAGAAAGGAGTCTTCAGATACTTGGAAAGAGAACACCATGACAAAAGAAGGTAGAATGAAATAATAAGACTTTATGTTTGCATACTGGTGAGGAGGTTTTGTTTGTTTGGGTTTCAAAGTGATTCCACCTATATTAACTCATTTTATCCCCAAGACAACTCAGTGAGACGAGTGGGAGAGGTATGTATCATTTCCTTCTTTTATTATAGAGGGAATTTAGATGCATAGAGGTTAACAGGTTTGCTTGAGGTCACACAGTAGATGAAAGGCTTTAGTTTGGTCTTCTGGTCCCTAGTTCTACGATTTTTTTTTCCCATTAGAAGCTTGATGTCACTTAATCTTAGAACAGGAAGGAACCTTAGGTTTTCTCTAATCTATGTATCGGACCAAAAAGTATCTGGTTCTTTCTTAGCAAATACTTTCCAGAAAATACTCTCTACCATGCTTCATTAGATCACAGTCTAAAGCTGGAACGGTGTTCAGAAGTCATCTGGTTCAGTGGCCAACTCACTCATTTTACAGATGAGAAAACTGATTCCCAAGTGACTTGCCCAAGGTCTTACAGGTAGTAAGAGTCAGAGGCAGGATTTGAACCCAAGTCCTCTTAGTCTACTCTGAGTATTCTTTTCCATTATACTGTGCTCTTCCATCTTCTGAACAACTTGGACTGGATTCAATAATGTCCCCAGGAAAGCTCATCACCAAAAAACTCATCATCCTGTAGAAGTGCAACAGCTTTTATGATCACATCTCATTAGTATCCTCTGCCCCTCTGAATAGCAGACTGGAGGGCAAAGCAAAGAGCTCCTCCCAAAGCCTTCATTTAAAGAGGGCTCCCAGACTAGCCAGCTTCATTTCCCACCAACTGCATTCTTTGGACTGGACTCCATTAGCCCTGAGTACCTTCTTCCCCACCCTGCTCAGTTTCCTTTTATGTGTAGTTCTCCCCCATTAGATCGTAAGGTCCTTCAGGCAGGGATTGTCTTCCTCCCTCCCTCCCTTCCTTCCTTCCTTCCTTCCTTCCTTCCTTCCTTCCTTCCTTCCTTCCTTCCTTCCTTTTTTCCTTCCTTTCTTCCTTCCTTCCTTCCTTCCTTCCTTCTTCCTTCCTTCCTTCCTTCCTTCCTTCCTTCCTTCCTTCCTTCCTTCCTTCCTTCCTTTTTTCCTTCCTTCCTTCCTTCCTTCCTTCCTTCCTTCCTTCCTTCCTTCCTTCCTTCCTTCCTTCCTTCCTTCCTTCCTTTCTTTTCCTTAGACCTTAACTCAGTGCTTGGCACACAGTAGGCATTTAATATATGTTTATTGACTGACTGAACTGGAGGTCTTCATTCTTGATACATCTACCTGCAACACCCCTTACAGGTCTGTTTCTTTTGAACTTGGATGGCTATAGTCTGGCCATGAATCCTAACCTACCAAGTCTTGCTGATACCTATGAGATTGAAAAGGAAAACCAAAAGACACAAATATAAAGTTTGGAGTCAAGAATGTAACTGATGAGATAATCTAAAACCAACACAGGACTTCCAGTAGCCTTGTGAAACCCCATTCAAGAGACAGGACATTCAAATCCTTCTCGGTGGATTGCAGGGAAAATAAAAAGTAGAAATAGTCTCCATCTGAATCCCCAAGAAAAATGCATTAGCAAACAGATATTTTTCCATAGATCACTTCTGGGGCATCCCATTTTTCACATTTAGGTATGAACATGTCTTGGAAATGGGGACTTATTTTCAAGTTTTGCCTACAGGTAGCAATAGTATTTATATATCACTTTACAGTTTATAAAATACTTCCCTCAAAACTCTAAGAAGTAGGTAGTACAAATATTTTCCCCATTTTACTGATGGGAAAATTAAGGCTTAGAAATACAAATGACTCAGTCAGGATCATAGTTAATAGCTGCCTAAACCATGAATTGAACTCAGGTTTCTCCTGCTCCAGGTCCAAGTGTCATTCTACCATGCCATCCTGTTTCCCCAAAGTCAAAACAGTTAATCCAGGAAATCCACTGCATGCTTATGATTGATGCTGCTGCTCACTTATAAGAAGCTCAGTATAGGGGGTATATTGAAGGAGTTGCATGGTGGTTAGAACAGAACATTGGATTTGGAGTTGGCAAAACCTGAGTTCAAATCCTGCCTCAGATGCATTAGTTGTATGATCCTAGGAAAGTCATTTAACTGCCTTCTGCCTCAGTTTCCTCTTCTCTAAAAAGGGGAAAATAATAGCTCTCACCACATAGGGTTGTTATGAGGATAAAATGAGATCTGTCAAGTGCTTTGCAAACTCTGAATTGCTATATTTGTTTGTTTAGTCATTTTTCAGTCATGCCCAACTCTTCATAACTCCTTTTGGGGGTTTTCTTGGCAAAGATACTGGAGTGCTTTGCCATTTCCTTCTCCAGTTCATTTTACAGATGAGAAAACTGAGGCAAATAAGATTAAATGACTTGCCCAAGTGTCTGAGGCCATATTTGAACTCAGGTTTTCCTGACTGCAGGTCTGGTGCTCTATCCACTGTGCCACCTAGCTGCCCCCAAATTGCTATATAAATGTTAGCTATTATTATCATTATTATGAGAAGTGCAATAGCCTGAAGATTGCCTCAGCAGGGACCTTATGCAGTGAGTGCTCCTCCCCATCCCCATCCCCAGGGAGCTGAGCTTATGAGGAGATAGACTGTTTGGATAGCTCCAGGATAAAAGCTGGGCAAGAAGGAAGGAAGCCCCTGCTGGACCCCACCAAGTTAGACTGTGCCTTAGCCCTAAATCTAATCTCAGGTGCTGAGACTCCCAAACTCATTTCACTTGAACTGAGGAAGAGGAAAGACTCTCCCTACTGCACATGGGGCGGCCAAAGAGAAAGACAAATATTTTAAACTCAACCACCCAGCCTCCTGTTCTTGATATTTCCCTAACATATGCTAACATATGCTCTCCTCGAGAACTTCAAAAACATGCTTTTAGCAGCAATGAAAATAGGGCCATACATCCAATTCAACTCTAAACCTCATAGTTTACTTCTAATACCATTACCTCATGTACAGAAGAAAATGTAAATCTAAAATATGCTGGTGATTATAACCTTTCTTCCTGACAGACATTGTAATATAAATGCACATAAATTGAATTTCTTCTTTAAAGAAATTTGAATACCTTTGGAGCATTTTAGCCAATCATCTCCAGGCCTTATGGCACCACTTCAATGGACTATGGAAAAGTGATCTCCCTCTGGCATGACTTCTGCAATAGAAGGATATAGCAAGGCAGGGACATGCCAAGAAAAATAGAACGCACTTTATTGATATTCAAAATTTATTTTATTAAACTTGCACAAAAGATGGAGTAACTGGAAGCTGGTCCTATTAAAAAAGGCACTTCAGATATTAACTCCCTAAGTCCTGTTCATGTCATCTGTCTGCCAAAAAGGAGTGGGGGGGAAGGAGAAGAGAAGAAAAGATAATAATTGCAGATTTACAGTTTTGTTTCATTTTGAGTCTGCTCTCTAGGGCTGCCAGGGGAGGCCTTGTGTTAACCATTAAATCAGAAATGGTAATAATGGCAAGTGGTTAGTGGGAAGCCACGGTACATCAGATAAGAATTCTTCAGTGCAATTGCCCCTTGGGGGAGAGTGGAAGAATATTTGAGCAATCTTGTGCAAATCAGCCTCCACTCCAATGGGTAGATGGCAGCTGTCATCCTGGATTGCATTTCTTATGGAGACCCATGACCAGGATGGTTCCCTTGGGCTGTCTGGCTGCCATTGCTAAACTTAGAGGTGGGTACAGAAATTATAGGTTTAACACTCCTCAGACCTCTAGCTAGGTACATTGATCACCATTTCCCTTACCAAGCAAGAAGCCTGGGACCAAGATGCAACACTACATTTCACTTCTTGATGAATAGATTGACCATCAATGGAGGGATAGTCTTTCTTTGAATTGCATCATGGTACAGTGGTAAGAGAACTGGAATTGGGATCAGAGCATCTGAGTTCGAGCCCCAACTCTGTCCTTACTGCCTCTGTGACCTTGAACCTCTCTAGGCCTCAGTCAAATGAGTGTTCAAATAGGCTCCCCATTCTAAACCTATGATCCTCACTAGCTGTGTGACCTTGGGCAAGTCACTTAACCCTGATTGCCTCACCAAAAAGCAAAAACATAAAAATAAAAACAAACCTATGATCCTATGATTTAAGATGGATACCTTACCTATTGTTCAAAATCTTTGTTTCTGCTGTGAGCCCTGCCCCTATCCTCAGAACATAGCCTCTAGGGACAGATTTCACTAGGTACTTTAACCAGAATGGCTACCAAGGAGGTTCACAGGTTAGGAAATTTACCTTGGAGGGGGTGGCTAAGGAGAGGGGAAAGATTCACTGCCCTAGTTACTTGGACACTCATGTTCGGACAGGTCTATAGAGCCTGGCAACTTCTGTATCCTATCAGCAAATATGATCTATGTCTATTGTGGCTCAGCTGTCCCAAGCAGGCCATTACACTTAATGGTCTGTATGTGTTTCCATTTCCACCATCAACCCCCTGTTTTCAAAGGTTTATAACTCTGCAATAAACATTTCCTCATGCCTGACACTCAGTGTGCTCATCATTGGCCCAAGAGTGAGCAAGGCAAAGAAAGACATCTGGCTGGCCAAGAGAAGAAATGTCAAGGTACCTCCCTTTTTTGCTGCAAACCATGCTGATATGGTCAACCTCCAGGGTAGCTCTGCTAGTCCTCAGATTGAACTCTGGGGACCCTGTAACTTGTTCCTTGTCCCCTCAAACTTCCCCATGATGTTCACCGCATAATGGGAAGAGCAGTGAACTGGGAGTCAGAGTTGGAATTCTGGCTCTGCTACTTTATTACCTGGGTGAACTTAGACAAAAGGAAATGGGGAGGGAAGGGAATTAGCAACTATGTAGCACCTGCTATGTGCCAGTACTAGGCTAAGAGTTTTACAGATATGATTTCATGTGATCTTTACAGCAACTCTGCAATGTAAGTGCTACTGTTATTATTATCCCCATTTCACAGTTGAGGAAACCAAGGCAGAGGTTGAGTGACTGGCCCATGGTCACACAGTTGATAAGTGTTTGAGGCCATTTTGGAACAAAGGTCTTCCTGACTCCAGGACCAGTGCTCCATCCCCTGTGGCACCTAGCTGCCTCAGGTCATTTAAGTCACTTAACCTGTCTGGGCCTCAGTTTTCTCAACTGTAAAGTGAAGGGGGTTGATTTAGGTAACCTCTAAAGTCTCTTTTAGCTCTAAATTTATGATCCTATGATACAGAAAAGTAGGATTGCTTAGTGGATAGTGGTCTGACATTGGAGTCAGAAAGATCTAGCTGTGTTGACCATTGGGCAAGTTATTCAACCTGTCACTGGCCCCAGACAACTAAGACTATAGTGGTGGTAATTTCCACACCAGGAGACCCCCACATTCATAAAGGTATGGATTTATACTCTACTACCATGATCATCAAAAAAAGATAAAATTTAGTAGAATGCCAGAATATCAGTACATCTTCCATCTCTGATGCCCCTTCCAATAAGGATGCTCCCATTACCAGCATCTTTCCCATTCATTCAAGAAACTTTCACTAACAGCCTACTGTGTACTGGGCACTAGGGATGCAAGAAAGTTTCATTCTAACCTTGTTTTCAGGGAACCTGATGATGCCCTTTCTTGGGGAAGGGAGAATGGCTCTGTTTGGGAGGGGAATTTCGATACATCACTCTCCCTGCTGCTGCTGCTGCTGCCGCCTTTTCTTCTTCTGTTTCATCCGTACTGCCAGTTGTACTTTATGTTTTCATGGATTTATATGATTTATTTTTGTTTGAAAAAAAAGCACAAAATACAAACCATCTGATACTAAAGTTTAGTCCTATTATTTTGAGAGCCACAAAAGTCAGAGATGTTGCCGGCCCATTTTATAGTGCTTGTTTCAATCATATAATTACTTGTTAGAGTGAAACATACTGATTTATGGAGGATCAATCTTTCTGCTCTTCTCAATTCTGCAGTGTTCCATGCCAGAATGTTGTCAGAGAAGCTCATTTTAATAGAATATAGAAAACAAATTTGAAAGACACATTTACAGATGTGGAATAGAAGAGGCATTTTTCTTCCTTGTAACTCCTGTATCTTTTTATTAAGAGAAACACAGAAGTGAGGACAAGCCTAGCTTTACAGATAAGCCCAAAGTATTTAGCAGCTCAACAGATTTTTAAAGAAATGAATGAATGAATGAATGAACGAATGAACAGTCCTTCCTATCAGGGAGTATTCAAGGAAGTAAAATAAATGAGAACTATATATTTCCCTATTCACAGGGAAAATGGAAGAATAATCTGTGATGACCTGGAAGTGAAGACTAGGGCTAGGGAAGGGGTATCAGGATAAGAGAGAGAGAGTCTGAAGGTCAGAGCATTGGAGAGAAATAGAAGTTTCCTGACTTGCGTTTTTATTTCTCCTGCTTCCCCATACGTCAATAATAACAGTATTCATAGTTCATATTTCAATAGCAGTTTTAGGTCTACAAAGTATTGCTATTACAACAAGCCTATGAGGTAGGTAATGCAAGGATTATTATCCCTATCTTACAGATAAGAAAACTAAACCTCAGAAGCATTAGATGACTGAGCCAGAGTCATGTGCCAATATGAATTGGAGCTAGGACCCAAACCTAGGTCTTCTGACTCTAAGACCAGGGCTCTTTATGCTCTATCTAATCCTGCCTTTCAAGTAGAAGCTCCATGAAGCAGGAACTATGTCTTCTACCTCTTTTTTTTACCCCAATACCCATCATTTATAAGATCATTTATTCATCTTCTTTCATTCAACAAACCTTTATTAAACACCTACTATGTGCCAGAACTATGTTAGGTGCTGAGATCCAAGACAAAAACAAAAACAGTCCTTGACTTTGAAGATGCTTATATTCTACTGGGGGGAAACGATGTGTACCCAAGTAAGTCAATAAATAATATAGCAAAGTAATATCAGGAGGGAGATCTAACAATATTGGGAATCAGGAAAAGCCTTATGTAAGAGGTGGCTGAACTCTGAAGGAAGCTTGGAAGTCTAAGAGGTAGAGACAGAGCACACCCAGAATGAGGGCCATTCTGTGCAAAGGTATGGAGATGTGAGATGGAATAGCATATACCTCTCCAGACAAGAAGGAGATCATTTATAGCCAAAGACAGGGCCATTATCCATAGTGAGGTTCAGGCCTATTGGAGAATAAGGCAGACCTCCTAGAAGTTGGTCCAGGAGTTAGGCTGTGAATTCTCTCCCCTTCCCTCTCTGGGATAGTTTCTTGCCACTGTCCCATTTCAGTCATGACATCTTTGTGCTATGAATAGGAAGGACATGTGGTGCAGCTTCACTGAGCCTCAGTTTCTCAGTCTATTAAAAAGAATGGGTAAATATGATCCCTAAAAGGGGAGAGGTCTGAAGCTGGTGGGACTTTGCCACTATAGGAGGTCTTCAAACCTAGGCTTTGTGACTTGTCAAGAATGTTGTCTAGGGGAACCATCTTTTGATGAGGGGCTGACTAGATGGCCTCTACAATATTCCATGACTTAGGACTAGATTATGAGAGTCATTAGAAGGAAGGTGTGGTTGGATTTCAAGGCAGTAGGACAGCTTATGATCTTCTGTAAATTAGGTACCAAGTCTACACCATACTCTGAGTCTACTGCCTCATACAACATCATATACAGGTAGCCTATTATCAAATGCTTTGTTGATGATTGATGAAAAGTTGTTCCAAGTTAGTAATGTCTAAGAGGCTCCACTATCTTGGCTAAGGATACTATGGCTTTTTTTTTTGTATGTTCATTTGTTCAGTCATGCTCAACTCCATGGACCACGCACAGCAGGCCCTTCTGTCCTCTACTATCTCTCCAAACTTATATGCTATAGCTTCTGGCCCATAATGGCTGAGAGTTCTTGGGCAAATCACTAACCTTTCAGTACACCAGGAAACTCTCTAAGACAATAAAGTAGCAAAGGACATGCACATCAGCTTCCATAGAGGAAAATCCTCCTTAGAGTTTGTTATAGGGGATGAAATCATAGGTTGTGGCTTCAAAACATTTTTTAAAAATATTAATCAGGCACCCGTCTCCTATTTTAGGACACTATGAAGAATCACAACGGGCTTGATTTTCTTGTCCCTCCTACAGGAACTTGATTTCCACCTAATCTAATTAAAAAGAATTTTAAACTGAAACCCTCTGTGCATCACTAGGGGACATGGGAAAGCAAATGGGAAGAAAGTCTCTTTTATTTACTATAGATGAGACACGTGGTGGGTATTATGAACAGTTTTTAAAGAAATAGTTTATAGTAGAGGAAGGGGCAGCCAGCCCCCCTACCACCAGTAACAGTTCCAGGCTCATAGTGACCAGTTTGATAAAAGAAGTAAGTATGGGGGGTGGGATGGAAAGAAATCAAAAGGGGGAAGAGGCTCGGAATTATTTTCTGCATACACTGGTTTTAGACCCCGAATCTTTGCCGTAGCGAGACTGGTAGTGTTTATGCAATGGGGACAGGGACAGGAAAGGGGAGAGGTTCAGTGACAGCAGGACGGGGAGTAGAAGGGGAAATAGTGGGGGAGGAAGGGCTCGGGGAGGGACCAGCTGCAACTTCTTGTTGGGAAGACATATGTTGGTATTTTGCTCTAGAAAATCTAGGGCTAGGCTGGTTCGGTCAGGCTGGCACGCATTTTTTTGGCTCCTGTGCCGAGAGTAGAATCAAAAGGAAATAGCGTTTCCTTAACTACTAGGTATTAATATCCTGTTTAATTTAATTTCAGCTTTCTGCGACGGTGAGCCCTTTTCCCTCTAACATACAGTGTCAGCTTGGCGGGGAGTTTCTGACAGTATCAAAAGAGGATTTAGCTCTGAAGCCTTGCCATGAAAGTGTCTCTATCTCTCCACAATGTAGGCTTTCAGAGGAGAGCATTGTGTCCTGCGAAGACGATAATTGAGTGAATGAGAGCAGGCACCTGGGCAGGCCGGGGAGTCCTGATAACGACATAAAGACTAGAGCGCAGTGTGCGGCTTAAAGGGCCCGCTTCCAGAGGCAGAGAGAGGCGGTTTCTGACAGCTGCGGAAGGGGAGAGCTCCGACAGCCCCGCCGAGCCGGAGTCACAAGCCGGGGTTCAGGCCACACCGCGCCGTGCGGCTCAGGGACTGGCAGTCCCAGCTGCCTGGGGAAGAATACTGGGCAGAGAGGGGAGAGGCCAAGAGAAATCCCTAGGAAGACCGAACAGTTTTGGGAAAGTTGGAAGGGCTATTTGAGGATGAGGATGAGGGTGGGGGCGCGGAGCTTAAAGCAGGTGAAAGTGAGTTAGAAGATAATGCCTAGTTTCGTTTGGCTAATTTTCTTTTTTCCTTCCTTAAAACCTACATAGTTCAACGCATCCCAGGAGTTAGAGGAGAAGCTTTAGGGACTACGCACCAGGGTAAGATAAAGCCCCATCGTTATGGGCCACCTGTGATGTAGTCCCGTCTAGAAGAGGGGAGGTGGAAGGTGTTGAAATAGATTATTTAAAGAGAATATTAGCAGCTTTATGAATTTTTCCTTCTGTTACCGTAGATCCTCCCCCCCCCCAAAAAAAGAGACCTAGAGGAAGACCTAGAGTACTGGGTAGACTCCTCATGAAAGGTGAGAGCGTATGAATGAGTTGCAATCTACACCCCATGGAGGGTTGAAAACTTGCATTGACAAATTCACAGTTCCGCAAAAGTGCTGAAGGATTGCTTTAGCTTAAAGTCAGTCAGAGGGATAGTTTAGGAGACTCGAAGTGACATAGAGAGTTAGGAAAAAAAAATCTGCGGTGTTATAGGACGACCTCCCCTCCCCTCCCCCATACTCACACCTTAGCTCAGAGCTCTGGAACTGATCTCCAATGTTCTTGAACTCGAAGGGCTGACTAGGAAGCCTTGGATTAACCTCTCTTGCCTCAGTGTCCTCATCTGTAAAATGGGAGAGTTAGACTAGAACCCTGAAGGTCCCTAACAGCTCTAAATCTGTGATGCCCTTCTTACAACGGAAGCAGTCTCTTCTGGTGCCCCTCTGAACTGAGAGTCCAAGAAGAGTTTTTCAGTGATCGAGGAGGGCCACATATCTCTGCAGCTCCCTCCTTCCAGGGAAGTTTAGGCCTGCTAATTGACTTTATAAAGAGGCACTCTGGTGTAGGGAAAGAGCACTAGACTCAATTCAAAAGTCTAAGAAATTCAAGGGTCAGGAGACCTCGGCTTTAGTCTAGTCTCTTGCTAGCTGTGTGATTTTGGGCAACTCATTTAACATCTCAGTCTCAGTTTCCTTACCTGTAAAACAAGGATAACAAAACCTGCCCTGCCTAATTCACAGTACTGTCATGAGGATCAAATTAAATAACGTGTGTGAAAGTGGTTTGGAAAGTATAAAACACTTTGTAAACGTAAGGGATTATTACTCTGGGTATATTTGTTTCTGTTCCCATGACTTGTCTGCCCTCATCCTTGCAGATGTTAAAAATATTAAGTGAAATACTTCACAAAGCTGAAGGGTTATGATGGAATTGGTGTCCAAGTGGAGTTCTTTTGTTTGGTACAGCGTGAGGTGGGAAACCTATAGTCTTCAGCACATAACCTGGCAGCCTGCTCAATAAGGACATTTTCTAATGAAGAGAAATAAGACATCTTCACACTACAGGTGTTTCCAAGCCCTCAAAATTGTCATCCTCTGAAACAATCAAGTGTCAGTTCTTTTGATTATGGCCTCCAATGAAGTTATATTCATGTTCTTCTGCATTATCTAGGGAGGAACTCTGAAAATCTCAAACTTAGTGTAGATTAAAAAAAATAAAACCTGGAACTTTGATCTATTTTAGTATGTGGCAAGAGCTGGTGAAAATGGGGCAGTGGGCACCTCACCTCTTTAAAACTTTGCTGAAACCACATCTGCCCAGCCCATGGCGACTTCTGCACAAGGAGTGACAAGAAGACATTAGTTAATTCGACAGGATTTTAAAAAGCAAAACTTGAATAGTCCCTCTTGGAGTATTTTAGAAACAGAGTATATCTATGTTCTCTGGAAATCTTTAGAAGAAACAGCTGGATGTTGGTTACAAGAAAAATGTCTGATATACTTAGTCTCTTTATAAGGCTGGGTTCATATTTGGGGAAATGATTTATCAGAATTTATTTTCCCCAAACCTATTCTATCCTCCCTCTTTAAAGAGCTTTCCTTAAAGTCCCCCATTTTTATATGGCAGATTTTAAAAAGTGCAAGGTCGTAATGAGCAGCTGCTATTTTAGCATGAGTGTCCAGGGCACGAGGCTTAGATTATTGATATGCTTTGATTTGGTCCAAATGCCACTAGCAAAGTGTATAACATGATTGCCTTAAATTACTTTAACTGGACCCAAACTAGATTCACAAACATCCCTGAAGACATTTCTAGGATTAGATCACAATCTGGCAAATAGAGAAAAAGTCTGGAAAGTCCTGGGAGAATTTTAAATTTCTTTTAAAATTTCATTTCAATCTATCAGATCAAGCAGCTGATGCAAGTTTTGGACTGAATTTACCATTTCTGCAACTTATATTTTTAATAAAAATCAGCTGGAGGAATTCTGGTTTGAAACTAGCAAAGACAAACTCTCTTCAGGATATTTTTTGAAAGTATTGCCATGGCAGCATACTGTCATGACTTTTTGCCATTGTTCTAAATTTAAAAAAATTTTTTTCAAACCAGCCAAAATATCCCCTCAATTTAGGGAACCCAAAAGGCAGGATGGCCAGAAAATAAGGATCTGTTTAAAAGCTTAAATCTCCCAAATTCTCTAAAAATTGTAGCAGGAAGGAAAAAATGGATAAAAGTCACCTCTGCCTTATTATTAAATCCTGGCAAACACCATCACAATTGAAAGAATGGTCTGCCAATCACAGATACTGCCCCAAGCTGGTGAAACTTTGAATTGCTTGGAGCAAAATGTCTAAGAGCCCTCGAACCCTTCTTTCTTTTCAACTTTCATTTCAAGAGCAGTGGACTGTGTACTTCATTGCCAGATGTTTGAAATCAATTTGGTTGGAGGGAGGGTTGGGGGGGGGACGGGTAGGAATATTTTCACCAGCAGACTCTTCACACAAGCCAAGTTAATGCTAGATTCTTCTCTCAACTTGTATAGCTCAGCCTTTTACTTGGCCATATTTCTAAGCAAGAAGACAGGGATAAGACCAAGTCTCATACATTAAAAATATACTTACTGCTAATAGCAAGTAGGCCACTTGGCAGCAAACCAATTATTAATCAGATTAATGGCCTCTTATAAATTCTCTGAAGCCTCAGGACAACTGATTGGTTTATGGTACTTTCTTTAGAGATTGAAGGTCTTCAGTTGGAAGATAATATTCTGAATTTCTGCTACATCTTAAGAGAAGAAGCCACAAACAGCATCCCATACCTATGCAATTTCTAGTCATACAGCAAGGCTTTAAGAGCTAGATTTAGTGCTAGAAGCGACCTGAGACATCAGGGAAGTGCACTAGAATTGGAATTGAAGGATCAGAATTTGAATCCTGACTCTGCTGCTTCCCTTGTGACCTTAGGCAAATACCTTCCCCTTTCTGGGCCTCAGTTTCCTTATCTGTAAAGTGAAGAGGTTGAATTAGATGGCCTCTAAGGGCCCTTTCAACTGTAAATCTGTTATTCTATGCTCTGGTCTCTCCCCCTCAGCAAAGCTCCAGCAAACATTTCTATGATGTACCACAGAACCAAGGTATCAGGAGACCTGGATCCCTTGGATCTATTACTCCATAACTCTATGACTTTGATCAGTGGACTTTACCTCTATTTTCTCATTTGTAAAAAAAAAAAGGGGGGGGACATACACCCTCCCTCCTTCCCAAGGTTGTTATAAAAATCAAGTTGAAAATTCTTACTGTTGCCCCTGAAAAATATCATGGTCAAGATTTTCTGTAAGGCTAGCAGGTGCTACAGAAATCTGAGCTTTGTGAATATGTGAAATGTCCATTAATATGCTAGCAATCGGAATAAGCTAGAATCAGTTCCACTTGAAAATGAAATGGGAAATGCACCTGGATCATAAACTCTTTGAGAGAAAGAGTGTGTATTGTGTCTGTTTTCCAACCACCCACCCACACACAAACACACAGTACCATCTTGCACGTAGTATTTAATAAGTGTTTTTATTGACTTGCAAGATTCAAATTTGAACTGTAGATTTTCACCTATGTGTGATTAAGAAAACAATCAGCTTCATGGCTATTGCTGGCATTTAAATTTCATTCATTCTTTCAATTTTGTAGGGAATTTTTAGAAATTAAAGCTTAAAAATATATCTCCCTCCCTCCATTTACTTCAATGTGAGTCTTTCGAGAATGAAAAACTCTTCCTTGTTGAAAGAAACAACTTCAGGAGCCCAGCCTTTACTGGGATCTAGACAGAAGACTAGAGATCTAACTAAAGCTTAAAAGACAAAAACAAGCTGGTGTGGTTTGTTTTGTTTAAACAGTAGGTATTCATTTGAAACTGACAACCTGGAAAGAAAAAGAAACAGAAATCAAGGACTAGCACTCAATTGAATTACTTGGTCCTTAATCAGTTGCTTGGTGTCTTGACTTTGGGTTGCTACCTAAAGAGATTTGCCAAAATGAATCTGCTCTGTCCCCTGGCCTCCCACTCAGTTTACAGAATTGCAAGTTGGTCTACAGTGAATATGGGTGTAGTTCAGTGTTTGGAGGGTTTGGAGGGATGGAGGTGGTGGAGTACCTAGGGTATTGACTTCTGCACCCAAATAGTATTTGAACTTTCTGCCTTGGTAGAGAGCTCAAAGACATCATAATGGATTTAAGAGTTTTGTAGTCTCAGGATTGTTTGCTTATCACTAGAAAGGACATTCCCCCTCTCCTAATTAAGTCGAAGGATTCAATGGCCACTCCAGGCTAAATTGGCCATCAAGTTATGTCTTCTTTTAACGGAGAGTAAATCTAGTGTACTGTTTGCTGATTTGTTTACTACTGTCTAGAAACCTAATCCCCAAGAAAGTCAGAGGTCTAAATATGTCAAATCATCTTAAAACTGCATACTAGTTATAGGGGTGACATTATGGGTGTTCATGAGAAATTCATTTCAAGGGCTACAAATGAGTCCTTTAGTAATACCCAGGAGTCATAAAGTCTGTGACATAATGAACCCTCCTAAATTACAACCTACACTAATTAGATCAGTTATTGCTGCATTCCAGTCCCTGAAACAATTTGCTTAAAGTGGTAGTTACCTTTAATGAAAAGATACATAACTGAAAATGTCAGTAACCTTTTAAATTCCCCATGACTTATCATATAGACTTGTCTAGTGCAAAGTGCTTGTGGTGCAGCTACATCGTTGTCACCATTTTATCTTAAATTAGGCGAGTATTTTATGATCTGAAGGAAACATACAGAATTCCCCTGGGTGGTAAGAGGTTAGGTAAAGAGTTTATTCCATCCAAGCCCCTGCCCACCCCCTATCCCCAATTTCCTCCCTGGTCTGCCTCTCCATCATTAGCACGTATGTGTTTGAATCTCTTCCAGAATCTAGACTTTAAAGATATATGACTATCAAGTCCTTAGAAGCATAGAAATTTCAATCTAGAAAGCAGCTTAAGGATCTCTAGTCCAACCTCTTTATTTTTACAGATAGGAAAACTGAGTCTCAGAGGTCTTGCCCAAAGTCACATAGCTATTAAATGGTAGAATCGTGGCTCACATCTGAAACAGAGCTGATTCTCAGGCTTGTGTACTTTTCCCTGCATTCTATAAAAATGTTTGGTATTCGTATTAGAAATTCAGGGCTCCACTCCTTCATTTTGATAAAGAGACTCCTCATTTCACTCACTTTCTCTGTGATGGGAGTGGAGGGTAAATCTGTGGCTCTATTGGGCTTATGGGGAAATGGGATCAGAAGAAACATAGTCAGCTGGTGATGGCCATAATTTCACTTTGGATTCTCCTGCCTACACCTTGCTACTCATGCCCTAAACTAGCTACCCAGTCTGCAACCTCTTCCATTTTCTCATCTGTGCCCTGAAGTTTTTGAGCTCCCTCTTCTCTCAGCAATGTCATTAGAGCTGGTGAAGAAACTGATGACAGAATTAATGAACCACAGCAATACCACCAGTAAAATTAATGAAAAGGATTCCCGTTTGGAGGATAAAATCTTGATGCCACACTCCTGAGCTTTATAAAATCCTATGTCTCGGGATTACTTGTTTCTTGAATTTCCAAGCTTTCAGAAAAGGAATAAGTAGCTTTGCCCCAAAGACCATTTATGTAGCATTCTCCCTAAGTTTACTTGAGACTTGGTCATTAACTTCCCTTTATTATCAACCTTCACACCCATAATTAGCTTTAAAAGCTTTAGAGATAGAATTTTTTTTTTACCAACAATCAAGAGCCTAGTATGTGCTTAGATCCCCCCCCCCCCAAGACACTGTGAAGTACGCAGAGAATTATAAGGCACAGTCCTTCCCTCAAGAAACGTATAATCCAGTTGAAGGATAAAGGCTTGAACAAATGAGTAGCCCTGCTTTTGAGATCCCTGGGGTCAGGTACAGAGCCTGGCATAGCCAGATGTCTTTCTAGCTTCAGACACAATCCCCAGCACCTCTTATAGCAGTACCTTCTGAACTACAAATGACGACTCAAAGGATTTTGGAGGGTTATTTGGTTTATGGAAGAAATGAGACAGACTATATGAATTTGGCATCATCCCTCAAAAACTAGGATGTATGCTCTCCCTGCTAGGACTCATTTTCTACCTTTGAGAAATGCAGCTTTGATCCTGTGCGTCAGTGGCCTTTATCCAAATGAGGAGGTTTATAAATGAACAAACAAAAAAACCCTATAATCTTGATCATCCTTCTTTCCATCCATATGGACCTCATTCCCTCATTGCCCAACTTGAGTCCCTACCTACAACCTAATTTCATAATATTGCCTTTATTTCTAATGGTAAAGCATTTTCTCATTTGTGCTCTATTTCCCGACCCATATTCCTTTAAAGTAGCTGGAGGGAAGGGGTAGGTGTCATTATGCCCATTTGATAGATGGTTAAGCTGAGGTCCATAGAGGTAAAGTTATTTGCCCAAATTCCAGAACTAGGGCCAAGCCCCAAGTCTCCTGACCCTGCTGCTATTTGGTGCAATCTCCTTTAGACCTGAGCCCTGACAAATTGCTTGATAGCTCAATGTTCTCAGAGACTGTTTGCCAACAGAGGGGCTTTTAAAAAAGGATAATGCACTCCCCTTCCCCAGACTTGTAGCCCACCATGGATCAGGGCAGTAAGATCATTTCTCTTGCTAGAAGATACCAGTGAGGGAATCTTAGACATCAATTTCCACCCACCTTTGGACTACCTAGAGAACTTTAATATATGTACCATTCCATCATGGCTGCTGTTTACTACTTGGCCATCATCCCTTGCTGGAATAGAGATATGGAACATGACATTGGGAGGGTAGCGGTGGTAAGTAAATACATAATTTGCTTGTTTCCAGAGCTATGAGCATTAGCTCTAAGCCAAGTTGATCGGCCCCCAAGTTGATCAGGAGTTCTGATATTCCAACCCTATAATGAAGTCCGAACTTTTCCTTCAAAGTTCACATCCTTTTAAACACAAAATGCTACAGCTCATACTGAGCTTCTCCCAGGATGTACCTCCTGACTCTATAGTGGCTTTGCTTTGTGACCTTGGATAAGTCCTTTCACTTCCTTGTCTTTAGTTTTCTCATCTATAAAATGAGGAGACTGGATTAGATATTCCCTAAGGTCACTTCCAGCTCTATGTTCTGTGAGCTGCCATCCACTCCCTGACCCACCAACTCTACTTCATTCTATCCATCTATCATTCTGCAAACTGCAGGACATGAACTTGCAGCATCTAATACTGGAAGGAAAGTTACCAGTAGCAAATGAGAATGGGGAATCAGAGATCAGATAAGAATGGGCTGTTTCTCAGTTTGGGAAAGGGCCACTGGAAAAAAAAAATTTGGTTGGATTGGATCTAATAGGTAGGCCACCTGAGCATCCTACAGTTCTTGAAACCACCCCAAACCCTGGACAGCCTCATACATCCTGTGAAGTAAGAAAGAAGTCAGGATAAAACCAGAAGGCTCTCAAAGCATTTTTCTTCTGGGGTTCCTGATGGTTTGCAAGTGTTGGGTATTTTTTTTTTTCCTTTTTGGACCAGAGAGGTGCCTTTCTCTTTGTAGCCAACATGTCCAGGGCTGACAGGCTAAAACTACTTGCTTGCTTTTAAGTGTCAGGAGATGTAAATAGTTTTAGTTTGCAGTGGTTTCTGATTGAATATCCTTTTGAAGTAATGATAGCTATAATTTAAAGCAACGGTTACCATATTTTCCTTGCTGGTTGGCATTCTTTGAAGCACGAAGTATAAATCTGCTTAAAATCTTAAAATAGTTGCAGCTCTGCCTTAATATACTATCAGGAGCCAGGGAGATTCTACCTCTAATTGTCATCATATGTAACTAATATCACCAACATAGCAGGCTAATGACAAGGTGACTGGAAGAATTGGTTTGACGTGAGTGAGCAGGAAGATAGAAGCAAAGACGAACAGTTCAGTTTGGGACTCAATGTTGGCTCTCAATGAAACTCCTAAGATTCTGCCCTCTGTAATTAGCACTAAGGGGCCTCCTCTGGGATAATGCTCTTCTCCTGTGCTATCTCCCACCATCTCCCCTAATTAATCCCTGTTCTTTGGAACTATATCTTAACTGTTAGAGAGCTAGATCACCAGCTGGCAGGAGCAGTCACAGGTAGAATAAGTTTGGGGTTAGAAAGATGCATTGAATCATACCAACAAATTCCATGAGACCACAGTCTTAAGATCAGCGCAGAATTACAGTTGTCTCCCACCTTATTAATAAAGGGAAGCAATGATGGGAACAATCCAAAATTGTAAAAGGCTCAAAAATGATTCCTGGATTGTACTTTAGCAATCATTTATACAAATAGCTTCACCTTCCTAATTGTGTCAGCTGTTCATCTAGTTAAAATGAGCTCACATCCCCAAGCTCACTTGGAGTGAGAACAGGGAGTTGGCACAGGAGCAAATTAAATGCCAAAGGGAAATCATTCTGGGATTTCAAATATGCCACCAATAATACACAAAGCAGACAATCTGTACACAAACAATTGAAAACTGTGTTCCTAAAACTCTGCAACACTAATAGTTGACATTTATATAGAGATTTAAAGTTTGCAAAAATGCTTTACATACATTAGAGCCTCACAAAAACCACATTAGGTAAATGCTATTTATGTTCTTATTTTTGCAGATGAGGAAACTGAAGCTCATTTGCATAGTTAATAAGTTTTAGAGGCAAGACTTGAATAAGTAGGGTCTTCTGGACTCAAAGCCTCTTATTTTTGAAAAATGAATTTAATTTTTCATTGTGATCTTAATAATTATCAATAACCATTTCAATATACAAAGCAGAACAACAAAGAGGACCATGTAAAAACCTGTAAAGTTTTCTGTGTGTCTAGTTTTATATATGCAAATTAAGAACTGCAACCCCCATATGCATCCCCTTCTGAACTTATTTTCTTTTGTGTATTTTTAAAAATATTTTATCAATTTTGGGCAGTATTTCTATGGAGATAGGGATAGACATAGAGACTGGACCTGTGATTTCATTCATAGAGGGAATTCTTAGGTGAGGAAATACCCTTTATCGATGCATTTTGGTACCCTCTTAGCAACTTGTAGTTGACTTAAAGAATTCCTTCTAGGACCAAGATAGTAAATGATTTGGCTAAGGTCATACAGTCAACATGTATCAGAGGGGGGACTAATTTAAAAAGTTTTTAAATGAGAAGAAGGGAAAAAAGGGAACTTTTTGAAATGATCATTAGCTATTCACAGCCCCCTAACTCTTTTTTAAGTGGGATCCAGAATATTTTGTGGCTAATTATATTTTCTGAGATTATCCCCCATGACCCACCCCTGGTAGACTTAACAACAGCTAATGGAACTGTGGGAGAGTAGGCATTTCTGGGAAATGTTTTATTGCAGAATCAAGGCAAAGTACCATAACGGGAGATGCAACCAGACTATTTCTGTAGGAGGAGGTAGTTGTGCTCTGATTAGGGAGTAGCACTTGGGACTCAGGAAGTCATGGGTTCAAATCTCGCTTCTGATATTTACTAGCTATGCGATCAAGAGCAATTTACTTAACTTTTCTGAGATTATTTCCTCTGTGTAAAATGGGAGGGGGGGGTGTCATAATAATACCTGCATTACCTGCCAGCCAGGTTGTTGCAATGGTCAAGTGAAACAATGCATGCAAAGGGCTTTGCAAACATTAAAGTTATTACTAACATGGTCCATTCTAGCTATATGTATCAGTTATTATTATTGGGAATTGCTTTCCCAGAGAGGAGAGGGAGAGAGTGCTTGTGTCAAAGTTGACCTCCAGGCTTTCTCCCTGTCTCTTCCTTAAAATCTTCATGCCCTGGAACCTTTCACAAATTTGGAAGGATCATTGAATTCCCATCATTTTTCCCCTAGCTATGTAGGTATGGTCCTCTATAGGTCATCAATAACCTGTAACCTCATCACTTTGCAGCACAAATGAGAACATCTGCTGCTGACCATGAAGGACAGTTTCTGATAAATAAGTCACAATCCATAAGAATTAGCATCATGACTTAGTATCACAGGATTTTTGGACCTAGAAGGGATCTTGGAGATCATCTAGTCCGAGGAAACTGGGGCCCATAAAGGTGCCCAAGGTCACATAGCCAAGAAGTAGCAGAGCTGGGGCAAAAACCCAGGACTTTTTGACTTCAGGTCGAGTGTTCTTTCCACTCTCCCTGACTTCATTGCTACTGTCAAAAGATGAGCTTTTAAAATCATCAAATGGTCAAAGTGTGGGCCCATTAAGGCTAAGAGACACAGAATGGTTTTCATTCTGATATTGGAATAGAATTAAAATAGCTTCAATTAGAAAGAAAACCTAGGAAATAACTCTGTTCATAGAATCCTGTTCCAATTTAATAACCTTTAGACTCAGTATCCTCATAAAAATGTAACTCATCAGTGAAAAATCAACATGATTTCTCCATCTAGAGACAATGCCCATTTATCCTTACTCTTTGTCTCCTGCCTCTAAGTCATCTTCCTGTCCAAGAACTAAGAGTCTTAAACTAAAGGTTGGTAAATTGAAGCAGGTTTCCCTTACCAGGGTCTGGAATTCCTACATGTTCCTCAACTTCCTAGTAGTTTCTTCAGAATTCTTAGGCAGCCAGTATTTTGGGTTTAGCGTCTACAATGTATATATCATTATTTTACTTCCTACCGTTAACATGTCTACTTCTAAAGAAAGTGAAAGAATGGAGCGCTCTGATCTCTCCCTTTCTCCCATCAGTAAAGACTGAAGCAAAGAACCCAACCAATCTTTCTGCTATTGCCTTGTGATACCTAGGTGTTCCTTTTAGCACCCTGAGCTTCAAGTGGTTCCACTGATTCTTGGTCTGGCCCCATCACTTTGTACCTTATATCTTTTATGGCTGTATTAGTAGGATTTAGTGAGGTTCGGATTCGCTCCTATAAATGACACTTTCCAATGCACCAGAAAATAATAGGAAATAGATAATTTATTTAGAAGAAGCAAAGCACAGATAGTTTGAATTTGCATAGAAAGCATAAATAATAAGAACAATCAATAATATAGCACCGATCAAGAGAGTCGGTAATGGAAGAGAATACATCACCAATTCAAGGGAACCTCCAAAGTCAATCAACGGCTGGGAGCCCCGTTGCAGCCAGTACAAACTTGAATTGTGTAAAGATTTTCCCGGGCGAAGCGTCCTTCCCGCGGGTGAGGCTCAGCGGGCTTACAGGACGCAGTGTTTTTATATTGTTCTAAACAAAGAAGGCTTGGGGCCAAGAAGCCCTTTTTGATGCTTGCGCTATTCATGGTTTGTCCAATACACATCTGACCTTAGCCACGGTCCCATCCGCCTGAGGCTTGGTATTTTGTTTTTTAATAACATCACGTCTCACAAGGAGAGGAGCCAACCCTCCATGTCAACGTGACCTAGGAATGGCTAGTTCCTGGAATGCTAGGCCAAGAACACTCAGGAGATATGGAACGGTCATGACCGAGATTTGAACTGAACCTATTTATTTGAGTGATCTTATTAATTTAAAGGGGAATTTCCAATTTCCATTTCACTTGGCCTTAAGATCATGAGAATAATAGGTGAGGGGCAAAGGTGTGACATGAGTGTATATAGTGCGTATTTTGGTATACATACAACAATTGCATATACAAAGACATAAAAAGAACAAAGCAAGTAGTAGTATGGGGGTAGCTAAGGAATTAAAATACATAGTAGCAGTAGGAGATTTAAAAAGAAAATCATACCAATGATGATTAGTATCTGAGATCACTAAATGAGAAGCTTCGACTAGTCTTCCTGCGGCTATAAGAGTCTGTATTCGATGTTCATTTAACGCGCGTTGGTTGGACTCTAATAACTTTTTGATTTCAGTCGACTGATTCAAGATGTTCATAAGGGGATATAGAGATAGAGACACATGAGGTAGAGGCAAAGATTGGGGTACCCAAGCAAAATTTTTAACTAGGTTAGTGTCTGGTGGAAAGTAAAAATCATTTCCTTGCCAGCGTAGGAAAGATACATTGGATAAGCAACCAGAAAATGGACAGTAGTAATATCTACAGATAGAAGGTCAGAGTGATTATTAGAGCTATACAAACATATTGAGTAGATACTTCATATATCATAGAAAAGTTACTCACTGGGTATAAAGTTAGATCACACAAATTGGATGAATGTGAGAGAAGGCAGGGTTCCATCTGCCGAGTCATCATCCCACAAACAATCCCTCCATTAGTTACAACACAATCAGACAGAGTATGAGTTACATTATACCAATCTATATAGTTTCCATAGATATGAGGTAAAGCAAAGTATTTATGTAAGACAAAAGGTATTACATGAAATTGACACATAACAGTCCAAGTTTAACTTGGTAGAGTATAATAGTTCCAGCGCACCAAAGTGGAGTGCATCTAGCATTCTCAGGTTTTTGCTTTTTCCATACATCTGACAAGTCAAGTATATCGTTCCATATGTGAGAGTTACCTTCCTGTAGTAATCTTTGGGCATTTTCCTTCTGTATGAGGGTATATAAGTTTTGCAAGGAACATTTAGTCCAATTAAATAAAACACCAATGTTTTTCATAAGGTGTAAATTAACGAGGATGCTATTATTAAAGACTTGTAAAAATTGGCCTTGATATTGTAATGTATTTTGGTGTGGCAGGATCGTTGTGGGTAACCATTGGGCATTCACAGTCAAAGCTTGAGAAACATCTTGTCCAGCACTGCGCAGTCTGCTGGCCAAGGTCTCAAGGTCTATAGAATTAACTATACCCAAACCAGTTCCTGCACCACCAAGTAATGTATCATACCAAGCTCTTTTTTTCCTGACACAACTTTCTAAAGAGGGAAAAGTTACATTATAATGAAACACTATTTTGTGTTGCAAGATAGAGGTGTTAGTACATGAGCGGGGACACGAATTATTCCAGGAGGTTTCGAGTCACAGGTACAACCCATACTAATTGGTTTAGATATTCTTCATACAGCCCATTGGAGGTGTTACGACAATAAAAATATTGTTATTGTAGTGTTTACTTGTGTCCAATTATATGTTACAGATCTTAACCTTTTAGGAAAATATGGACTAGGTGGCCAACTTGTAAGGGTACAGGATATATTGGTACCGTTTGCTGCAGTACAGTTAGATTAAAACTAGTTAAATTGATTCTCATTAGGGGAAATAAAGGGGCGTCCCAAACTTCTACGTTGAATGGGTATGACCAATTCATGATGTGGGTGTTGTTTTCACCACGTAGATGGAATCAGTACGCGGTCCTTGCTGAGGATTCCCACTGGAATACCTGGAGTTCATGCCATAGTTAGCGTATAGCAGGCAAACACTGTAAAACACTTAATATCGTAAAAACATTTGGGTTAGTGGGACATGATACCATTTATCATCACCAGGGTATACTACTATGGCAGTATTAGTGTTTCCTTGTGCTATGAGCTCAGCTGGCCTTGGTCTATCAGATTGATGCTTCTTTATCCAAACTTTAGTACCATTATCACTCTGTATTTGTAGGGGGGTCCCATAATAAAGAGAAATAATATCTAGGGTTTTACAAGTGTTTTTCTGGGTAGCCGTTTATAGGGGCAGGCAACTAATACCCCAGAGTAGGTGTCCACACAAGTGCAGGCATATTGACACCCCTGACTAACAGGTAATGGTCCAATATAGTCTATTTGCCAAATTTGAGCAGGTAAAGACCCTCTAGCCAATTCTCCAGTGATTTTCTTCGGCACAGGCCGATGAGCAAATAATTGACATTGTATGCAGTTTTGTACTATTTGCTTAAATAGATCCAGAGGTATGTTAATCCCTCTGTCTAATGCCCACCTGTAAGATGCAAGAGCGCCAAGATGTCCTGCGGTGATATGGACCCATTTTCCTAATTGTGTTTCATTTTCCTCTCTGGGGGTGACCTTTAAAGCTTTTCCTTGAAGTTTGGATAATTCATCAGCACGGGCATTATACTCACGTTCCACAGAATCTTGATTCACATGGGCATCTACATGAAATACAGATACATTAGTACATTGACACCATTCCCATATTTGTTCCCATAATTCTTTTCCCCACACATCTTTGTCTCTAATTTTCCATTCGTGTTTCTTCCAAATTGGCATCCAAACTGCTAGGCCATTGGCTACGGCCCAGGAATCAGTATATATATATATATGACATTGGCCACCTTGTTCCTTTTGAATTACTTGATAGACAGCCACTAATTCGGCCCATTGGCTACTCTGGCCTTCACCAGAGCTTTCCAAAATAGTATTGCATGAAGGGTTATAGGCTACAGCTTTCCAACATCGCTTAGATCCTATATATTTAGCCGAGCCATCAGTAAACCAAGCATGCTTCTTCTGCTCGGGGGTTAGAGAATCATATCCATTATTCCAAGAAACAGGTGATTGATCATAAGACTTTGGTGGTATATCAATATCATTTGAATGTTTTGGTAATTCTAATACCTTTTCATGCAAGGTGGAAATACCCGATCTGCCTGTCTTGACTCTATTTTGCAAATACCATTTCCATTTAATAATTGATGATTCTTGGGCATGTCCTATTTTATGTGAGGCGGGGGTCCCCATAATCCAACTCATAATGGGTATGGCTGGCCTCAATACAACTTCATGGTTTAAAGTTAAATGTTCTGTCTCTACCAGGGCCCAATATGCAGCCAATAATTGTTGTTCAAAAGGAGTATAATTTTGGCCAGCAGGTGGCAGTTTCCGCGACCAAAATCCTAAAGGAACATTCCTGCCCTGTTGTTTTTGCCATAAACTCCAATCAGCATATCCATGCAAAACTGTAACTTGCAATTCCATCGGCCCTGGCTGTACAGGCCAAAGATCCAGGGCAGTTTGAATAGCTATTTTGGCTTCCTCAAAGGCTTTCGATTCTGTTTCCCCCCATTCAAATGCATACTTTTTCCGGGTAACTTTATACAATGGCTTCAAAATCTGACCTAAATGAGGAATGTGATTCTCCAGAAACCAAACAACCCAACGAACTTTTAAGCTTCTCTTTTGTCCCTAGGAGGTGAAAAATCTAATATTTTTTGCTTGGCCTTGGGGAGGATTTCTCTATGACCCTTATTCCAAATTATTCCTAAAAACTTCACACTTTGAGCTGGACCTTGAATTTTATCAGGATTAATCTCCCATCCCTTCTCCTTCATATGTTCTATTAGTTGAGTTAATCTTTTCTCTACCACCTCTTTATTCTCTGCCTGTATTAAAATATAGAGGTCAAACTCAAAAATTTTAGACAATCCTTGGGGTCTAGCCACACTCCTCCAGCTCCCCCATCACTTAATCTTACAAGCCAGGAGATTGCAGGCTCTCCTGATCGCTGTGAAAACCTACTAAGCAAATCAGTAATTTCTCTTTGGGAGTAATCTTCCGTGATTTCAGTCACCCGGGGTGGGTTAGTTCCCTCCTTTTCGGCTTTTCTCCTATCTATCGGCCGAGCTTCCCCATCCTTAACGTCCGGAACATCTTCCTCTATTACTTCCCCCCACCTATCATCATCTTCATCCCAAATATCACCTTCCCAAGTATCAGGGTCCCAATTCATATTTGCTGCGGCTATTACAGCATGCACTTTCCTTTTACTCACCCTTCAAATTTTCTACACACACTCCTCTCTCCTACATGCTTAAACTTCCTTGCCTTTCTTTCTAATGATTTAAAATCCCCTTAAAACCTGTACATATCTCATTCCTTTCTAATTCTGACCTAACACTTCAACAATCCTTCCCAACTTGCCCTCTACCAACCATATAACCTAAGTAATAAAGTATTCTTCTCTCTTTCCCTCTCCCATCCACGCACTGCTTTGAAGCTGCTGTTACCTGGGGAGGGAGAGGGGGAGAATGAAGGCAACTTTTCAGAGTCCTGCTGCAGCCTTTGGCTGTCTGGCTGCAAACAACCCAAAAGGGAGGGAAATGATGTACTGGTCGTATCCCCCCATTATCCCTGCTGGCAACCGGCCCATCCGTCGCACCCCAAACGAGAACCCCCAACACCCCCAATCCTCACTAGGTCCTGTACACTGTGACCAGGTTTTTGCGAGCGAGGAAAACGGAGGGTCCTCCCAACCGGGGACCTCTACCGGAGCCCGGGGCTCAACATTTCTCTTAAAGAAAGGCATTTATACAGCGAATCCTGTTCGTGACGCCAATTTTGTATTAATAGGATTTAGTGAGGTTCGGATTCGCTCCTATAAATGACACTCTCCAATGCACCAAATAATAGGAAATAGATAATTTATTTAGAAGAAGCAAAGCACAGATAGTTTGAATTTGCATAGAAAGCATAAATAATAAGAACAATCAATAATATAGCACCGATCAAGAGAGTCGGTAATGGAAGAGAATACATCACCAATTCAAGGGAACCTCCAAAGTCAATCAACGGCTGGGAGCCCCGTTGCAGCCAGTACAAACTTGAATTGTGTAAAGATTTTCCCGGGCGAAGCGTCCTTCCCGCGGGTGAGGCTCAGCGGGCTTACAGGACGCAGTGTTTTTATATTGTTCTAAACAAAGAAGGCTTGGGGCCAAGAAGCCCTTTTTGATGCTTGCGCTATTCATGGTTTGTCCAATACACATCTGACCTTAGCCACGGTCCCATCCGCCTGAGGCTTGGTATTTTGTTTTTTAATAACATCACGTCTCACAAGGAGAGGAGCCAACCCTCCATGTCAACGTGACCTAGGAATGGCTAGTTCCTGGAATGCTAGGCCAAGAACACTCAGGAGATATGGAACGGTCATGACCGAGATTTGAACTGAACCTATTTATTTGAGTGATCTTATTAATTTAAAGGGGAATTTCCAATTTCCATTTCAATGGCCTAAGACAATACAAAGGTCCCTTGCAAAGAGCTCTTCCAACTCCAATTTCTAGCTCACACCTGCCCTGTCACACCTTGCGGCCTTCATTGTTCTCTTTGCTTGGACAATGTTTCCATTTTTTAAAGATGCCCTTTTCTCAGCGATAACCTCCTTTGACTCTCTCACTTAGCCATTCAAGGTCTTTTCCTTTGTCAAGTATCTGACATTTTTTGATCCTTACATTCATTCTGAGCTTCCTTCCAATAAAGGTTTTAAATAGTCTCTGGGACTCTTCTAGCTTATTGACTTTTACAAAAGGCTCTTTTTTTCCACACCAGCCATTTAGAAATGTAAAACAATTTTTAAAAAATGTATGCCATAAACTATTTCCTAAAGAAATGACAAGTTTCCATGCTCTTCTACATCATCTTCTTACCACCATGACAGGATGTGGTAACTGAGGGTTTTGTTTTTCTTTTTTCAGTTTCTTCTATCCTTTGACAAAAGGCTGAAGTTACTTTTCTGAGGAAAGTTGCAATTATGGAGTTTCCTTGGCTTGCCTAATTGAGGGAATTTTTTTCAGAGAAGTGAATTTTAAGATGTATATAGATCATTATTGGATTAATATAGATTATACAAACAACATATATTATATTTATTGGATTCTTTCTAATTTGTGGTGGATGGAAGGGTTAGTGAAATTCAGTGACCTCATCCCAGTTTTGTGCACTGGTTTCCCTTCCTGATCTCCTCTTTGTTCAGAGGAGCAGAATCCAACTGCTCTCTGCTTTATGAATAGCTGGAGGAAGGAGGTGAAGACCAGAGTTAAAGTGGAAGAGTATTAAGATGACTCTTCGCTACAACCACCCCTGGTTGTCCACACTTGTGATCTTGATTGCGTACTGGAGGCACAAGATCACAGATTCATGTTCAGGTATGCTTCTAGGATCTCCTGAGGAGTTCTTAGAAAGAGACTGATCCTCTCCTGCTATTCTTTAGGTTGGACTTAGCAATCACATGTCTTCTTTCCTTCCTTTCAACAAGACATTATGGCCAGCTCTCAGTTATCTGTGCTCATGAAAAGACTGAGATAAAGGAGATTCATTAGGAACCACAAACTCTGTTTTAGGCCTTCTTTTGAATCTCCTTCTTACCCTCTTCCCCAAACCTTTAATTAGAGTTTTCTGAAGTTACATCTGCCTTTCTCTCCTAGGAAGGAAGGATCTCATGAATGGGGAAAAGCCCAAAAGGTTGGCAGCAGGAGAGAGCAGGAGAACCCAGGACCCAGGATAATCTGAAAGCTGAATAAGCAATCCTCAAATATTCCTGAATTGACTGTCTCATTAGCCTAGCTAGAAGGTAAATTGATGAATATGGATGCTGAGTTGTATTGACCCTGATTTGTGGTGAGTTGGGAGCTGAGTTCATGGCTTGACTAGTTATTGTAGGATTGCCTGGGGGAGACAGTCCAGAGAATTTTAAAAAAAATTCTTTCAAAGCTGCAAAATCAGCCTAATTAGATTTAACGGTCCTCCAATCCCTTATTTAGAGTGGAATGTGGGGCCTGGGCCCTGCCTTCCCTTTAGCATGGAGGGAAAAAATGAAAACAAACTTTGGTCTTCCTAAGGCCAAGAGACAAAGCAATAATGTTTGGAAGTATAAACAGTAAATTTCATTGGCCACTGACAATCACAGGACATTTTCCCTATCTCCTTTAAAATGGCACATATTTTAAAGGCTTATTCCAATTTTCTATGGTACTGCTAAGTTTTTTTAAAGCACTTTTCTTACAACAATCCTATGAGGAAAGTGGTATGAGTATTTTAAACTTCACTTTTACAGATAAGGAAATTGAGTCCCAGAGAAGTTAAGTGACCTAAGTTCACACAGTTAAGCGACAGCTATGATACAGTAGAAAGAACATTGGACCTGAAATCCTAGGACATGTATTCGAATCCAAGCTCTGCTACCCACAGATGATCTTGTAACATGTAATCTTGAGTAAGCTACCTTCTCACTCCAGCCTTAGCTTCTCTATATATAATGAGGGGTGTTGGTAGTGAGGAGGATTGGATTAAATGACTTCTAATGTCCCTTCTAGATCTAACATTTCATGATCCTATGGCAGTTCTGACATTTAAATGTAAGTCCTCTAGATCCAAAGCCGACCTTCTCTCTACTACCTGGTATTTCTCTCATGCATGCATTGTATGTTCACTCTTCAAAGCCTTTCCAACTATTCTTGAGGCTATGATCCTCATACATAACTCATTCTGCATTGGGCTGGGCAGGTTTGCTCATTCCTATTCTACAGGTGGAAAAACATGCTTAGCCTGGTGGAAAAACATAGCCTGACACATAGGAGGGGCTTAAGAGATATTGATTGATTGATTGACGTTCAGAATATACGCCCTACTAAAGGTCATATAATGGATTAGAGATAAATTTAGAACCACATTCCAGTGTAGAAAGGAAGCTGCCTTGTACATAGTTTTATATTTTTTAAAAATATCCATAAATCATCTGAAATAGAACTGCCTTTTTTCCCTCTTTATCTGCACGACAATAGTAAATACCTATGTCTCCAGTACATTTCCACCTCTAAAATTCCATAGTTCTATCATTTTGTTTGATTCTCACTCAAAGTGAAAGTAAAACAAGGCCAACGGTAGGCCAAACTGTGATGCTTTGAAATTTGTCTAATGTAACCAGCTTCCTTTCATTCTCACCCCCACACACACACCTCACACTCCTTCTCCCCCACCCCCAACACACACCCTCTAAGATAACCAAAATTCTTTGCTTCTCTCCCCCCACCCCATGGGCCAAACAGGAAACAGATCTGATAAATAGTCATTTGCACTTGTTGATTGATGGACTGGGTCCATTGCACTGAAGTGTTAGTTACATCAGCCCTGCATTTGCATCTTAAGCCTTTTATCTCTAGTTGTGGAATGAAAAGGCTTTTTTTTTCTTTGTTAAAGGAATTTGGGAGCTCAGAAGCAAGAGGTGCCCCTGAAATCAGGCTAGACTTGCTCAAGTGGCCCTGAAGATAATTTCATTTTAATTATGGGAGGGGGGTTGGTGGTATAAAGCACTGGTCCAGGGTCCTCCAGTCTTCAAGAGTGGTTGTCTGAGGAAGCTGAATTCTACATCTCCTGTTTCTTTCTCATCACCTCTGGGATCAGGGAGTTCTCTCTGCCTTGGCAAGATTCTGGTGCTTGTGAGCAGGTGTTCTCTCTCCTGAACTCCTCTCCATTCCCTTTATAGTCCTGAGTTCATCAGGTTTTTTGTTTTTCATATCCCCTAATTTTGACTTAACCTTTCCTCTTCTTCTAAGACTTTCAGATACATATTTTGTTTTCTGCCACCAGAAAAGCAGGTACCTATTAGGAAATTGGTTTTGTACAATTCCACTCCCTCCAATAATGCACTGTGCAACTATCCCAATATAATTTTATTTAGTATTCGACTATTTGCATACTTTAACTTCACCTGTCAAATGGCCTGTAAGGCATCACTATACCCTTTACCTTACATACCTTTACCTTCTACTGAGGCTAATGAAGGTGCTGATGGAAAATTCTGTCATTGGAAGGCTTTGTCTTCATTAATAAGGGCATTGCTGTATAGAGCTATTTCTGTTGGACCGTGTTGTCTTCTTTGATGATTTTGTTATAAAGTATACTGTTGGGATAACTGCACAGTGCATTGCTAGGAAGAAGGGGATTTATGTAAAGCAATTTACAAATAAGTCCCTGAACTATACTGGGAATAACACCGGAGTTCTAGAATGAGCTTAACTATCTCAGCCTTTGCCCAAAGTACTGAAAGGTGATGATAAGATGTTTCACACATAAGCAGAAGATCTACTGGTCATGTAGACATCAAAACCAATGGATAATTTCAGGAGCTGAAAAGTATATTTGTCCAGGGAAGATATAGATGAAAAACTTCAGGTTGGAGCTATTATTGAGTCAAATGGCCCTCCTATCCCATCATCCCTAAATTTATAGAAGTGGAAGTTAGTATGGAAAGGGGGAGGGCAGGAGGAAGGGCATTCTGCCCTTCTAGAGCATCCCTAAGACAGTTATATCCATTTGCCTGTAACTACTCCAGAATGCCTGTGGATTCATTTAGTCTCTAGTAGATGCCCCCTCCTAGTTTCCCTGTCACTGTCCTGGACTGGGCCTGGCTGTCACCCTAATCTCTCTCTTCTCGCCTCTCATCTTGCTGACATTCTCACTTCTGAAGTACTCCTCCCCACCCCCTTCCCACCCTTAACATATGGAAGGAGTATTTTGTGATGTCTTTTTTTGATCTTTTCTCTCTGTACCTTGCTTGGTGATCTTCCTCTCACATGCCTGTCATTTGCAAGACAATTTTCTTCTCATTAATTTCATCAGTAGCTCAATACAGTAGTAAAGGGGGAAAAAAGTCTTTATCCTCTTGCCCCTTTCTCTCAACTAATAATTTTATGTAGGTATTCATATTCTTGATTTTGCAGCAGCAAGTGCTAATTAGGGAAGGTTAATCAATTCAAGAAGGCTGCAGTGCTTAGGTGTACCTATAAAATCCCTGTCTCTTGCCGAGCAACCTTTTCCTTGAAATCTGTTTATCCGATGGCTAGAAGCCGTAGAGCTCTTAATAATGTCCTGAGGTTAATCTGAAACAAAGATTCTGTTCTCTACTTCAGCAGTCAGTTAACAAGCAATTAATAAACACCTGCTTTGTACCAGGCACTGTGCTAAGTGGTAGAGATACAAAGAAACACAAAAGACAATCCCTGCTTTCAAAGAACTCACAGTCTAACTGGAAAGATAGCACGCAAACACCTCTGTACAAATAACATACACACAGCATAAATTTGAGGTAATCAACTGAGGGATGGCACTAAGGAGGACTGGAAAGGCTTATAGTAGAAGGTGGGTTTTCAGCTGAGATTTGAAGGAAGCCAGAGATGCCAGGAGGCGAAGATGAGGAGAGACAAAATTCCAGCCATAGAGGACGGATAGTGAAAACACCTAGAATTAGGAGTTGGAGAATCATGGGGAGGACCAGCAAAGAGACGCTAGTGTCACTAGATTTCAAAATATGTGAGGATGAGGTGTAAGAAGGCTGGAAAGGTAGGAAAGGGCTATGTATGAAAAGTATATATGAAGGGCTTTGAATGCCAAACAGGAATTTATTTTTGATCCTGGAGGTAATAGGGAGCCATTAGAGTTTTTTGAATGGGGGAGGGGGTGATATGGTCAGACCTGAGCATTAAGATTTAAGTGGGGAAAGACTTGAGACATGGACACTAACCAGCAGGCTATTGCAATAGGTCAGGTATGAGGTAATAAGGGTCTGCACCAAGATGGTGGCAGTCTCAGGAAAAAAAAAAGGTCTATATACAAGTGATATTACAAAGGTAAAATTATCAGAACTTGGCAAAAAGTTGGATGGCAATAGTCAACAAGCATTAATTAAGTACCCATTATGTGCCAGGCACCGTGCTAAGTGCTAGGGATACAAAGGCAAAAGATAATCCCTATCCTCAAGGAGTTTACAGTCTAACAGAGGAGACAACATGTAAATAACTACGTACAAACTACAGACAGACAGACAGACAGACAGAGATGTATGTGCATATATCACAAATCCACAGAGAGAAGGTACTAACATTAGAGTGAGGAGTTGAAGATAGAACATAGGTTTCAAGCCTGGGTGACTGGGAAGATGAGTGGTAACCTGGAGAATGGTAGGAAAATTTGGAGGAGGGAAGGGCTTTGGAGACAAGATGATGAGTTCAGTTTTAGACATGTTGAGTTAAAGATGTCTATGGAATATTTAATTCAAGATATTCAACAGACAACTAGAAATAGAAGTTACACAGTGCTATTCAGTATTCACTTCTCCTGTGGCACTAGACATCAGTTACTGTGCCTTCCCTGCCTTTTCCAATTGCCTTCCATCACATCTCAGTCATGCTAAGTTTTGTTTAGATAAAGTTTTCTGAAAATCTCTCTATGCTTTTCCATCATGTTTCAATGGCACTCCTCTTCCTGGACCCACACCTGCTTGTCTATGGTGATTTTCTGTTTTGTGATGCACATAGTAGGTGCTCAAGATCTATTTGTTGAATTGAATTTGAGTTGAAATAATTGGGTACCTTTATTGTTTCCCTGCCATTCCCTTTCAAATATTTCCATTTGGAAGTCTTTACTATAATAACTAGGATATGAGCATAGCAGCTGGAAATTTCCCAAATAAGAAAGCTTCAGACCATAATTTTTCCTTACAAAAACTTCTTTTTGTCAAATTATATATAAGTATTTTCAGCAGGACCTCCTATGTAGCAAGAATCCATTTTTCCATCATCAGCCTCAAGAAAAAAAATTTATAGCCATTTGTATAGACTTTTTGTCTGTCATCCTTACTTTTTGTATGCTTTTGTGTCTCTCTATCTGTGTTGTGTGCCCATGGGCCAGTGGGATTTTGACAGTTTTTTCACTGTTCTCTGTGTGTGTGTGTGTGTGTGTGTGTGTGTGTGTGTGTGTAGATAGCCATCTAAGCTTGTGGATATTTGCTGAATTGCACATTTCCCAGAATTTGGTCTTCATGATATTTGCCCTGAGATAGACTGTAAACTCACTGAGGGTATACACAGTTTCGTTTTTTCCTTCTCTTCCCGGCACCCAGAACAGTTTGTAGCATGTAGCAAATATTTAATAAATGCTTGCTGATTGAAGGATTGATTGAAGACGTGATGTACTTTATCAGGGCATCGAGGAATGCTGACAGCTCCCAGGTTATCATGAACAAAAGCAATGTAGGCTTTGTGCTTGAATTAGTTACCTTACAAATTGAACTCAGGTAGAATTGACCACCATAAAGTAGAATCAGAAGTTTCAGAGCTGGAAAGGTTCTTTGAGATTACCTAGCCCAACATTCTCATTTCACAGATGATGAAACTGATGCCCAGAGAGGGTAAGGGACTTGTCTACTGCCTCACAGGAAATAAATAAAAGAGCTGAAACCCAGGGCTTTTCACTCTATGGCTTTTTTTTACCACTTTATAATGTATTTCATTTCAAAGGGCTGGGGACAGGGGTGGGAGGTAGATAAATATTCCTCTTCTACCAATTACAACACCAAGGAACTGTATGGCTCACCCAATAGCAAGATTCTTGTCCCACCTTTTACTCTTACCAAGAGTCCTCCTGTAAGAATGAGGAAGATTTTCTTTAAAATACAACTAGCAATAGACTTTGGTGGTTTCCCAATTTGGTTTTTCACAATGCAATCAATTACATAAAGGTTACTCTGAGTGAAATAATGTGTGTTTTCCCTTTCCAAAAGCAGGGTGTCTGAGACAGAAGGAGTTTGAGCTGAGTATACTTTGTAATAATAACAGCTGGCTCTCCTAGGATGCCCCAGGGATCTGTCCTTGGCTGAGTGCTGGTTAATATTTTTGTCAATGACTTGGATGAAGAGATAGAATACAGCATATCATTTTGTAAACATAAAACTGGCTGGGATAGTTTACATGTGGCACGCCAGGCCAGGACTGAGTGGGATTGAGACCACCTACCCAAATAAAAATTCAGAGGTTTCTCTCAGTAAAAACAGAAGTTTTATTCCAGCAAGTCTCACGAGAGAATTGGGCATCACCTACCCAGGGTGGACTATACAGGCAGCAAACAAGCAGTTATATACCCTTAGACAAACAACTCTAAGACTGCCCTCCCATTTGTTTACCTCAATCTCTTTATCCTCATTGGTTGAAGTAAGAGACCTTACATTCTACCCAGAAACTAAGAGATACATTTCACCCAAAACGAGCTTGGGAGCTAGAAGAGTGCCTTATTTGGCAAAGACAAGGCTGGGGTGGTGGTTACAAAACAAGAGAGGGGATGGGCAACAGGTGTATGACCTGATCACATGATTTACAGGAAAAACAAAACTTGGGCCCTACTGATACTAAAGCTCCTAACTAAATTTTTGGGAGTATAGCTTCCATTTCACATGGGAAACTTTCACTTGTCCCACACAGTATCTACAAAGAGCCTGACAAAGATGGGCTAAATTTAATAAATGAATTAGTGACAAGTGTAAAGTTCCATACTTGGGGAAAAACAATAAACTTTACAACTATAGGGGAGGTGTGACCAGACCACAGTTCTTATGAAAAATGTTGTCCAGTCATTTTTCAGTTGTGTCTGACTCTTCGAAACCCTATTTGGGGTTTTCTTGGCAAAGATACTGGAGTGATTTGCCATTTTCTTCTCCAGCTCATTTGACAGATGAGGAAACTGAGGCAAACATGGTTAAATGACTTGCCCAGAGTCATACAAATATTAAGTGTCTGAGGCCAGATTTGAACTCATGGAGATAAGTCTTCCTGACTCCCAATCCAGTGCTCTATCCACTATGCCATCTAGCTGCCCTCTTATAAAAATACCTGAGGGATTTAGTGGATTAAAGGCTCAATATGAATCAACAATATGATGTTGCAACCCAAAATGCTAAGCCCATCTTAGGCTATATTAATAGTAAGCATTATACGAAGAGCAAAGGCAGGTAATAGTCCCACTGTCCTCTGCCTTGTTCAGACCAGATCTGTTCAATGGTGGGAGCCACATTTTAGGAAAGATGTTGATCAACTGAGGCAGAATCAGAAGAAGGCAACCAGAAAGGTGAGAAGATAGAAACCCACACTATAAGAAGCTTGACTGAAGGAACTAGGAATATTTAGCCTGGAGAAGAAAAGACTCAGGACTGGGAAAAGCAGGTATGATATTTATTTTTAAATACTTGGAAGGGCTATCTTATCATCATCTTATCTTACTATACTTCTTTTATTTAAACTCATTCTGTTTGGCCCCAGAGAGCAGAACTAGGAGCAATGGATAGGAATTGTAGAGAAGCAAATTTTGGTTTTATATAAGGAATAATTAGAAGCATTCAAAGGTATAATGGGCTAATTTGGGATAGAATACGCCTCTTATCACTGGAGATCTTCAAACACAGGCTGGAGTCTGTTCAAGTATAATTAGGTCTAGATGACTCCTGAGGTCCTAGGAGAGAGCCTGAGGACTTTTTCTGTAACACCCCTGGGAGACAGGGAGTGTGTGTATTATTATTCCCATTTTATGGAGGAAGAATTTGTCCAAGGTTATGGAGCGAACAAGTGTCAAAGAGGGGATTAGAACCCAGATCCTTCCACTCTTTCAATTACTGACACAGGAGAAGGGAAAGGCATTTCTTTTGGAGGAGAAAGCCAAATAGATGAGATGATTTTTCTTAGAGGTGCTTGAGACTCACTATGTCATAGAGCTGGACTATTTCTCTCCCATCTCCCTTCATTCCCTTTCTCCTCAGTGCCTCAGTTCCCTGTTATTGGACAGTGATATCTTTTGCAGCTGTTTGTGTGCTGTGGACTATTGTGTAAATGGTAGAAGTAAATAATAGAAGCCTTTTGCTGAGAAATTACTGTTTTCAATTGGATCACAATACTACATTTTGGTCATGGAATAATAACAATAATAACAACAATGATAATGGTAATATCTAACATTTATATGCTAGGCACTATGCTAAATGCTTACAATTATCTCATTTGATTTTCTCAACAACCCTGGCAGGTAGTTACTATTATTATCCCCATTTTACAGACAAGAAAATGGAGGCAAATGGAGGTTAAATCATTTACCAAGAGTCACACAGCTAATAGGTGTCTGAGGTGAATTTGAATTCGGGTCTTCCTTGCTCTATCCACTGTATCACTTTGTTGCTCCTAGACCAAAGGGCCCATAGGAGTTAGGAGAAAAGGCCTGGGGACCAATGTTTTGGCATTTGCAGACTCTACCAGTATGGAAACCACAAAAGAATGACTTGGCGGGAATGGTCAGAATATATAAAAGGATTGGCTATTTCCATCCCCACTGATTAATCTCATAGGAGCTCTAAACTTCCTTATTAATGGGTATGGTGTAGGTGGGACTGGAGTATTCAACCTTGTGCAGTATGTGCAAAGGAAATACCCTACCACAATTGAGTTCCACTTAGTAAAGGCTAAGTAATTACTGTATTTAAATTCTTGAGACCTACTATGACAGAATGGACAGTGAATAGACTGGTTTTGGAGTCAGGAAGACCTGACTTTAAGCCCTGCTGGCAACTTTCTAAGCCAGGGATTCTTAAGCTGTTGTCCACGGACTTGCAAGGGGTCCATGGATAGATTTCAGGGAGGTGTGAGAATTTGCAAATTTTACTATTTTGATAACTGAATTGTGGTAGAATTTGTTTCCTTTATAATCTTACATATTTTATTTTATGCATTTAAAAACATTAGTCTGAGAAAGAGTCCCAATTCTTCATGAGACTGGGGGGAGGGTGGTGGTCTATGATGCCAGAACTTCAGCTCCAGTCTCCAAGTTACAGACCTTTCCTCTGTATCAGTGGAGAGAACTTCTACACCTGTAGTTCTCTAAACTGATTAAAACACAGATCCAGACCAAAATAAACAAACAAATAAATAAAGTCCACATTCTCAGTGAGGTGATCACAGAATGTGAGCACCAGGAGAGAACTTCAAACAGAATTGTTAAAGCTTAAAGGCACCTTTGGGATACAATGTCAGAACAGGAAAGGACCTTGGAATAGACTGTCAGAGCTAGAATGGGCATTAGAAAGAATTTCAGTCTAACTACCTCACTTTACAGAAAAGGAAACTGAGGTTCTACAAGATGAGGTTATTTTCCCAGGGCCACACAGCCAATCTGGGCAGAGCCCAGGTCTTCCAACTGCAACGCCGTTGCATTTTTCAATACAATATGCTTTACCCCCTTTCCAGCTTGTAATAAGATATAAAAATCACCCCCCCCATTAAAATTCAAAGATTTTAAAAGGTAAAAAAAATTATCTTAAAAAAAATGTTATGGGCTGAGTTCCAAAGCAGCAGCTGAAATGCACCTGGGCTCTCCTTAAGAAAACAGGCCTCCTGGTTCAGCTGTCAGGTGGGGCTGGGGACGGGGAGGAGGGTAGAGAGAAGGAAAATCCCTAAATTCCAATGAGAGTGTTATGCAGATCTCTTAATAAAACTTTGGCCTTCTTAAAAGATATATGAACAAAAGGAAACTGCAACCATGAAGTGGGTCATATTTGCAACATGGCTACTCCATAACCAGTATAAAAAAGTTCATTCCAGAACATATTTAATTAAGACAGTACCCACCCTAGCCCCACAATCCTATTTGTCATCCCACCAAACCAAGCCTTTGCTGTCTACTTGTTTCTCATAAGCCAATGAAAGAAACCATTCTCTAACCCCATACTTATGGTATTCTATAATACTATAGAATACTACACAAGGAATACACTTATAATAATAATATAATATGTAAGTAATATACTTGTGGTATATTATGACTGTTCTACAAAATGGCTAAATACAAATAGTGGTAATAATAATAGCTAGCATTTACATAGCATCTCTTATGTTTCAGGCACTATGTTAAGCAATTTTCAAGTATAACCTCATTTGATCCTCACAACAATGCTGGGAGATAAGAAAGTGAGGCAAATAGAGGTTAAATGAGTTCTTGTTTTTCTTTTTGTTTTGCTAGGCAAGGGGGTTAAATGACTTGCCCAGGGTCACACAGCTAGTAAGTGTCAAGTGTCTGACACTGGATTTGAACTCAGGTCCTCAAGACTCCAGGGCTGGTGCAGTACCCACTGCACCACCTAGCTGCCCCAAAATAGATGTTAAATGACTTGTCCAAGATCACATAGCTAGTCAGTGTCTAAGGCTACATTTGAATTTAGGACTTCTTGACTCCAGAGCCATTGTTCTATCTGTTATGCCTAGGTAGGCAATTAACTCTGAACGGGAATCCAGTAGGGTAAGGGAAGTGCAGAGATTACTGGATCTTTCAGATGTTGGTACTAACTTTGGACAAAATAATGACTGTGTTTACCATTATCTTGGGCATCCTTCACTTACACTTTAGTTAATGTGAGGCAGCATGAAAAAAGCACTGGAGTTAGGAGGCCTCGATTCAAATCCTGGCTCCCTTATCTACTAGCTGTTTGCCCATGAGCAAATTGATGAATTCATCAGAGCCTCCGTTTCCTCATTTGTAAAATGGGGATAATATTCGTACCACTTATTTCACAAGCTCGTTGTGAGGAAAGTACTTTATGAACATTAAAGCATTACAAAAATCATCCCTCCCACTAGGTACCCACTAGTGGGTTCTCATGTTTCCCTGGATCCTCCTGAGAGACAACATGGTAAGGTGGAAAGAGTGCTCAACTTGGGAGTCACAGTACCAGAATTTAAATCTTTGTTCTGCTTCTTAGTATCTGTGTGAGTCTGGACAAATAACTTAATATCTCCCAGACTTAGTTTCTTCATCTGTTAAAAAACAAGGTAATTGGACTAGATGACTCACAGGGTCTCTTTCGGTTCTAGCACTCAGAAGCCACCTGGAGAAGGGATACTTATCACAATTGAATGATCTGTACTGATAGAATGTCAAATAGCAGAACACTTGGAATGAGAAGAGTGTTCCTCAAAATGTTTCCCATGGAAAGCTGCCTGCTTCATCTCAGCATACGGTTGCTCTATAATACTTTTTGAGAGATTGGCCTCTCTCATGATCCAGGTGGCCGTAGGCATGAGGCAGGGATGCCTTTTCCCCCATCCATAAGATGGTCATATCTTTCTCATTACCTACTGAAGAAAGTCCCAGGAATAAAAACTTTGTTTGTTGTTTTCAGCTATTTTGGTCTCGTCCAACTTTTCTTCACCCCATTTGGGGTTTTCCTGGCAAAGATGCTGGAGTGGTTTGACATTTCCTAGCTCATCTTAGAGATGAGGCAACTGAAGAAAACAGGGTTAAGTGACTTGCCTAGAGTCATACAGCTAGTAAATGTCTGAGGATGGATTTGAACTCAGGTCTTCTTGACTCCAAGCCTGGTGCTCTATTTATTCACTGAACTACCTAGCTGCCAAAAATAACCTAGAAGAGGGCAAATGTTTATCAGCTTTGTTCTCTCAACATGGAATTATCAGCTCATGGGAGCTGACAACTGTAGGATACAGTTCAAAGATTGATCGAAAGGTTAGAGATAGAAGGGACCATAGAGATTATTTAATCCAGGAATTCTTAACTTGTTTTGTATCTTGAACTCCTTTAGCAATCTAGTGGAGCAATCTGGTGGTACGGATGAACCCATTCTTATATATTTTAAATGCCTGAAATAAAGACATTCACAAAAAACAATCTAATTAAATTAAAACACAGTTGTTATTGTTTTTTAAGTTTGTAGCCTCTGGTTAAGAACCTCTAACATAGTCAAACCCCATTTGGCAGATGAGAAAACCAAAGCCCAGAGAAGAAGTGAGGTAATAGAACCAAAGTCTTCTGATTTCCCAGACAGGGCACCTTCTACACTCTGCTACTGATCATCTTTCTGTTTTGCTATCCTCTGAGCTTGCAAGCCCAAAGGGTGGGGTATAAGAGGTGGCAGCTAGGTGGTACAGGAGGTAGAGTTCTGGACTTGGAATCAGGAAGACCTGAGTTTGAATCCTCCCTTAAACACTTAACTAACTGTGTAACCCTGTGAAAAGTCATTTAAATCGTTTAACCTCACCTGCCTGTAAAATAAGGATAATAATAGCACCTACCTCACGGGGTTGTTGTAAGGATCACATGATTTGACACATATAAAGCACTTTGTAAACCTTAAAGTACCATATACATGCTGGTTATTATTATTATTGAACAAAGAAGGAGACAAGAGTGGCTTTGTGACTTAGCCTTCGTGGTCTTTCCTAGGCAAAAATGAATAACTTTGGATGTGGACATTAAAAAGAGCATGTCCCATGCCCTTTGCAACACCAAGAATTTCAGCTAATTCAGGCCTCCAAATGGGTAGGAAAGTAAGAAGTGTAACACCCTTCCCTAAGGCCTCACTAAACTAGCTCTAGTTCAGCTAACAGGCCTTCCTTCAACCATAAGTCTCTCTGAATCTCATTGTGCGTGGGCAGCCCTCACCATCTTTTTATACAGATCAGTTGCTAACTCTATTCCTTTTCTCTATCTCATTTATTCTCTTAGGCACATTGTGAGGAACTCAGGTTAGAATCTGCCTGGACCTAAAGAAAGCTGTCCATACTGAAAGGAGGGAAAGGGAGTAGAAACTTTAAAAGAATCATCTAACCAGAAGGGGACCCTGAACTCCTCAGGGGGGAAAAAAACTTCCTGTCCTGTTTGTTCAAGGGTTCAGGCTCTGAGTAATTCACCCCAGATCCTTGAAGGAAGGAAGAAGAAAAAGAGAAACATGGAAACAGACAGGGTGGGCACTCTCCAGAGAAACAGAAACTTGAGCAACTGTGCAAAAAGACAATCAGGTTTGTCAACTTTCCACCCCCAGAGCTTAATTCTCCAACATCTGGCTTCAGACACACTTCCTCAACATCAGGGTATGAATTCAAGTGGGGTAAGAGGTAAGAAATCCATGGGCTTGGTTCACACACAGCCTCTAGATTCTGTAGCACAATGATAAATAATGTACAAAGCTGAGAAAGTACAGCTCTGTTTATTCTGGGCCTCTTGCTTCTGAGATGTGAGGTAAAGAGAGCAAAACACTTATCCTGCTAAATTTGTGGAGCTGACAACTCCCCTGGCATGGCAGGAACCAGAGACAGCTGGGCCAATCAGTTAGCCAAACATTCTCCTGCCTGCCAGTTATCGGCAGCTTCGCCTGCCCAGGCTGGTCCTGAGGGCCCTGGCACAGGGGAGACGTCATATACCCACACACCGAGTGCGCGCACACACACAACCACACACACACACACACACACACACACACACACACTTGTGGGCGTGTCTTTCTCTTGTTTTCTCCCCCCTCTCTTGGCCTTCAAAGTCTCGTTTTAAAACCTATGTTGATATATGCATCTAAATATATATCAACATTTTTTTTCAATTTAAAAGAATGCTGAAATCACCCCTGGAAACTTCTCCCTCCTCTCCTTTCCTTCCCCGCCCCCAGTGATTGCTGGAGAAATAGAGGAACGAAAGGAAAAGGAGTGGGGGTAGGGGAAAAACACAGTAGGCAAGGGAAGCTTTGCTTTGTCAAGGAGAAAAAATAAAGAGAAATCAGTCTGGCTTCAAAGGGCGCATTTCCATAATTGCCCTGTAACTTTGGCAAAATAAATCTGAAGGGCCGAGAAAAGCGCAATCTCTCAGATGAGTGCACTACAAAGGCCCTAGAGGGCTCCAGTCCCACTTGTTAGTGGCCTAATGCAGTGAGAGAATTCAGTCCCCTCCGCTGCTGGACAAAAGCCATGAAATCATCCGGCTTCCCATTCTGACTGGCTGGGGCTAGAGAATAAGACCTTACCCAGGCTTTGTCTTCCTCCTCCACCCTGACAAGTGTGACTCCTCCCTCCTCTCTTCTCCTCCACCCCACCCCCACCCAGTTGGGTAAACAAACAAATAAACAAATCAAGAAAAGTTCCCTTGGGTAGGAAACCAAACCACCCAAGAATTCTTCTTTCAGCAAATCTTGGGAGCTTGTTTTCAACATTACAAAAACACCAGGGGAAGAAATAGGCCACTACAAACTCCTGGCTTTGTTCTTCTCATCCAGGTACCACCATCTTGGACCTCTCATTATTACGGCATTCACATTGAGTCTGGCCCTGCTTCCAGACACTGACTACGGAAGGGTCTGAACAGTTTCTGTTCTTGCTATCGAATTCATGGCAAGGTGAGTTTAAATTTGCCTTTCTGTCCTAGTAGGACATCATTCTGTTCCATCTCACTCGATCCTACAGGGCCAAGAGACTTAAAAGCACAAAACACAACCATACCAATACCTCTTCAATAAAGCTTCTGCGCCAACTTGGTGTGTTTGTTTGCTTGTTTGTTTGTTTTGTTTTTCCTGGGATAGAATGCTAGATCTTGGATCAGCACCTGTCTCAGATTGTCTTCACTTGGCTTTCCCTTCTTATACTTCATCCTCTGTTCCTCTCTGTTTCCTCCTTCCCACTCACTCCTGCCTTCCTCCCTCCCCTCTTCACCCCTCCCCAATAAGAGTAGCTTTTGTTCAGTTCCTCAGTTGGGACAATTGGAATAGTCTTATAAAGGCCAGAGCCTTTCTCACAGAGTAAAGCGGCAGCATCAAAGCTAGGCCTGCCGTACAATAGAGATGACTTTTTTTTTTCAAAACCAGACCAGGCTGATGCAGCTCCAGCCGGTGCATTCTGTCCACTAAAATGACAACCGCTAAAGGGTTGTGTTTATAGCATACTACATTTTATGAAGTTCATCTCTCCCCTTTTTCACTTTCAATCCTACATTTGAAAATCTTCTATAACTCCTTTGATAGTTTCTCCTGGCCGACTGCTGACGGCTCCATTTCCCATCTGGAAGCAAAGGATTTGGGGGTACAAGAGTAGAGAGGGAGTAGTCCAACTGGGCTGCATTTATTTAGTCTCCAAGCCCCACTGAGACTGCTTCTGTACTACAAAAATGTCCTATTTTGTTCACTGTTTGATTTCTTGTTTTCCCAAAGTACTCAGGTTAACTGAAGCATCCAGGGTATAATTTGGTTTCATTTCTGTGCTAATCAAAGGAACAGAAAGTCAGAGTTGGAAGGGACCTTACGGATCATCTAATTCAATCCTCTTATTTTACAGGGGAGAAAACATCGACCTAGAGTTACTTGTGTAAGGTCATGTTGGAGTTTGGATATGGGCCATGTCTACACATTTCCAAGGATACAGATTTTTAAACATATGTGTTTTTACTAGGCAGTATGGTAGAGCAGAAAGGATGCCAGATTCATTCATTATGGCCTGTTTTTGAATCCTAGGTCCAGCATTTACTAGTTGTATGATCTGGGGTCAGTCGAAACCACTCTGTGCTTCTGTTTTCCTCACCTGTGAAATGGAGATAATAAAAGAAGCACTACTTACCTCGCAGGGTTTGTGTGAGGAAAACACCTTGCAAACCTGAAGGCATGATAAAGGATTATAATGTAAATAATAACTCATTATCTCTATGTAAATCTACTTTGTTTTACAATTTTCATTAGGATGTTTGGCATTTTATAGCTAGAGTTCTCTCTCTGGGCTAGGGAGTGAATTTCCAGATAAATGAAGTTCCAAACTGAATTCCTGATAGAACCTCCAAACATTTAAAATACCAGTTGTAGGTTAGAGCAGGGGAACAGTACTCACTCAATGGGTCCCTCTGATTTTTCCAGAATACTAACCAGTCTAAGATGAATGGTTCCTTATGATCCTCCTGGGGTAGCTGTTCTGATGAAAGCTGACTGGATGGATCATGATGGAGAAAGAACTCAAGAAGGGGACACTCTATCCTATTATTCCCTCTCCCTTCCTCCCCTTTTATTGGGCCATGGGGCTAAGGGGCCATAATGATTGTAACCTTTTCACTTCTCCCTGGAGCTTTCTCTGGACTAAAAACTGTCTGACCCCTTTGGGTTTTCTCTCTGGCATGGGCAGGGGATTAGATCCTGCTTCCTTCCCAGTTCTCCTTGAAAATAAATTCAATTTTAACATGTTAATGTTCTTGTCCCAGAGGTGGCCAATCACTTAGGGAGATAATTTTATTCTCTTCTGCCTCCCCAGCCCTAGTGACATGCATCCCCTACTCCATCTACTCCATGGAGATAATGAGGGAGGCATGTGACACATACTCCTTCCCCTGACCTAATTGATTATCCCTATATACCTTAGTGTGCTTTGCATAACCAGCCCAGACAGCAGGGACCCCTTCCAGACAGAGTGATTGACATATTTTATTTCTAATTTAAGCTTAATCAGGACCAAGAATTATACCTCCCTTTTGTTGTTTTTCTTTCAAATTTTGGGGATCAACACCCAGGAATAACTTGAGCTGCTGAAGCCCCCCAAGACCAGAGCAGGTTAACAAAAATCAGTTTGGAAAAAAAATAAGAGAGGTGAAGTGAGAAAGGCAAATGAACTGAAAAACCCAGTGAAATAGGTATGATAAAATAAATGTACAACTAAATTGTGCTTAAAAAAAAAAGAAGAAAAGAAATTATCTCATCAGAGCAGGCTCTATTCTTCCTAGTTTATAAACCTCCTAGTCTGGAAACATACCAGCCATTGTTTACATTCATTAACTAACCTAAAACACCCCAACTCCCGACCAAATGGGGAAGGAACCTATCTTATTAGAGGTCTGTATTTTTCATTGAATAATATGCTCCAGGATAACATAAAGAGGCAAAGGAGATTGGATCCTAAGTCCTGGATCCAAGTTATTCTTGGCTTTTCAACTCCTTTAAATGTCCCAGGTGGTTAAAACAAACAAACAAACAAACAAACCAACAAACAAACAAACCAACAAACAAACAAACCAACCTCTTTTCTCTGACAATTCTAAACTTGATCCCAAACCTAGTTCTTTGGCTGCTGGGCCTTGGAAATTTCCTTTCCATATTTGGGATCCTATTCTCACTTCAGCTTCTCACCTCTCTATCCTCTGAAACTGGAAAGCTGGTTTTTACATATCTGATATGGAGGAGTGGGCCCATATTTCCATGGACCTAAATCTGAGACATGCGGTCTGAAAGAAGGTCCAGGAATTTAAATTTAAATTATAACTATCTTTTTGGGGGCCTCTGGAATCAACCTGGACAACCGAGTCCCTTTCCCTCTTCCATAATAATTTTATTTCTTTCTCCCTCATCTACTATCCCTTGAGAGACTGCTTTCCCACTTTAGCATCCTTTTAGGTATGACTGATTCCTCCCACCTCCCCAGACTGGAAAAGGGCAGGCTGAAGAAATGACCCTTTAGCAAAAGCTCCCTTTACAGCTCAGAGGTCCTTTCCTCATTCTGGTTCCTTCCCTCTAGCCTAGGACTCAAGATTAGGTAGATGGTGTGTGGAATATACCTTCTCGAATCCATCATACTTCAAGCCCTAGTTTATCATCTAGAATTCTGACACCCATCGGAAAATGCGAAGGGAACAGCAAGGCCAGGGTTGGACCCGAGATTTTTCGGGGTGTAGCCCTAGTAGAGAAGCCTATCGGGGGACGCACAACTCAGGGTCTATAAAGAAACACGAAGCATCTTAGAGAAAACCCCAAAACACACACAGTAGACAAAAGGAAAAAGACAGCGAGAGGGGTCCAGGCAGAAACAGGCGGCTAGGCCCGATTTATTTTCCGTCTGGCGTGGTGATATGGCTCTCTGAAAAAGAAAATAAGAAAAAGCCCAGGCTCGTTCTTTTCCCAAATGAGAACAGTTCGCTACCCACCCCGCAGTACCCATTCCCCTCGTCGAGTCCCAGACATCTGGCTGCCCAACAGATGAGAGGTTTGCTTTATTCAACACTAGCAGAAGAAAATGATCGGATGGCGCAGAGCCCGGGACTAAAGAGACAGACTCGCTCCCTGCACTCTCCCAAGTGGTTTCCCTGCCCTTCGCCCCAGCTTCGCCTCTCCTCCCCACGAAGGGTTCCTCCTTCTCCCACAGTTTAGCACCTTGTTAGGTATGGCCACGGAACCCAGCTTTTTCCGTCCCTGTTGCACGTCTCTCCCTTACCCGCACCCCTTAAGCACACCCGCGTCGCTCGCTCGCTGGGTCAAGGCTCTGCCCGGAGCGTCTCCAGTCTAGTGCCCTCTGCGCCGGGCTACAGAGTCGTGAAAATGAGGCGGTTCGGCCTCTCGGGTTTGGAAACAACTTCCAAAACAGCCCCAGTGACCCGGATAATTCGCACACACCCCGGTTTGGGGGTGAATTCCTCAGGTCAGTATAAACCGAATTTCTGGCTGCCCAAAGTTTTCTGTACCGAAAATTATGGTGCCAAAAGAACACAGTTGCCCCCTCCTGATGCCCGCCCCCACAGGCAGGGGTAGTTGGACCATCTCGGCTTCTGCTCTCAAGTGAAAGAAGGGGAAGACTAAGAGGAGGAAGTCAAAGCAAGACGGGGCGAGGCTCTCAGGCCGGCATGAGAAGGGCAAGAAGACACGGCAAGAGGGCATTTTTCTCCTGTAGGGGGAGCTCCTGCCCCAAAATTCCCCAGCTTCCTCCCCCAGCCCCCCCCCATCCCAGCTCTAGACACTGTTTCCCGGTTCAATCACCCCTCAAGTCCCTCTGAAGTCGCCACCTTCCAGTGGTTTCTGGGATTTAGCTCCGGGAACCTTAGCTTCAGAGGTTTGTAAAGAAATACCCCCACCCCTCTTTCCTTCACTTTCATAGAGACACTGCACACACCCCCCCCCTTCCCTTTCATTCTTCCTCCCTCCATCATTGTCACCTTGAGACCCTACTCAGACGGGTGCCCTAGAAACACAACTACGTTTTGAACGAGCCTCTCACCCAAGTTTTTTAGATCTCCTAGGTTCCTTGTTCTAGGGTCCCCTGTCTCTATCTCCATAGTTTTCTTGCATTTCTGTTTCTCTGTATCTTTCTTGTCTTTTTTCAGTTGTTCTTTTCTCATCCTTTGACCCATCTCTTCCTTTTCCCGAATCTGAGTTTGTTGGTTTAAATCTCATCTCTCTTTTCTCTCACACGGTTTCAGGACTCGAAAACACCCAGAAAAATAAATTCGTCCTAGGACCGGACAGGCACGGATATAGTCAAAGTGGCACCAGCTCATTTATTTAGCCAAAAATAGATAACTTTGTTGTACAATTTGGTTCACACATATGTACATTTTTTTTACTGTATATACAAAAAAAAATTCGACACCTAATTCTCACTGGACTCCCCGTCCCCCCTCCCCCAATAACCTTACAAATTTAGCTAATCTCAAGGAGAGCACAGAAGCGGTCTGGGTTGGGGGGGCAAAGAGGAGGGGGTGGGATGGTTTTTTCCTCTTTTTTTTTTGTTTAGTTTTGTGTTTAGTTTTTCATACACGGACATGCTTACAAGTCATAACTATACAGAGCGATTTTTTTTTTACAATCATTACAACAAAATTTAAAAAACGGGAGGGGGAACTAAGATGATGAGAGCGCCGATAAAACCAGGGCTGCGTCCAGATGGTTCTGGGGCCTGGAAGAAAGAGAGAGACAGCACAAGGAGGCATGATTAAGTGGGCCTGGAATGGGGAGCCCCGGCCCGCTCTCAAGGGAGGGGAAGGACTCAAATTTAAAATGCTCTCTGTTGTAATTTATTTATATATGTACACGTCCCACATACATCGACCCGGAACCATAATGGGAAAAAAAAATGTTCCTTAGGTCATGGACTAAGGCCAAACCCGGGTTCCAGTGACCAAGCCCTAGGCCCAGTGGCCTTTCATCCTCCCTCATGGTCCTCCAGTCTGGGAACCGGAAGAAAAGGGAGGCGTTGCTCAGTTCGGGAACCAGCTCTCCCGAACTGGGCAAGAAAGAAGTCCCGGCCCGGTGCCCGCAGCGGTTTTGGCTCCCCAGGCTGCTTAAACCAGGTCTCAAAAATCTAGTGACTTTTAGGCGGGTATAAGAGAGACCCAGGGCTGAGGGAGAGGAAAAGGGTTAGATCTGATTCTTTGGAAGCCAAACGCACGTTTCCCGATGGAAGTGGCTCGAAGCGGCATGCTCCTCCTCCAAAAAAAGCTTCCCGTGGTCCCTTTTCTCTTTCCCTTGGGTGTATGTGTCACAGTACTCCTACTGCCCTCCCCCTTCTCCCAGCAGGGTTTCTTACCGCCTAGGTACGGGCTGGAAAGCTGTCTTTAGTAACTTTTTCTCTACTTCCAAGGCACTAGAGCGATCTAGGAGGGAAGGAAAAAACGGCCTTTTAGAGGTGTGTGCTAGGGAGGTGAGGAGCCCAGGCTACGGTGCTAATCGGGGCCTGGGTCTGACTCCCCCGCCCAGCCCAGGGATCTGCTCCAGGGTTCAAGACTCTCATTCCAGGGCGGTTTCCCTACAAGACCCCACAGTTTCCTCCCTTAGCCTACCCCCTGCCACTCTTCTCCGGCGCTCAATAGTCACCTGTTCCACCTTCGGGCTCCGCAGGCCGGGCGAAGGCGGCGGCAGCAGAGGGACCTGGAGGGCCCTGGTAGCCCCAGCAGATGCGGGGGACCCGAACCGAGCAGGGAGAGAGGGTGCGGGCGGGGGGCGGGAGGTGGGCCTGGGAATGGCCTGTTGGTCCACGGGGGAAACTTGCCCAGAGGCCCGGTGACTAGTCTGTGAGCCGCGGCCGCGGCGGCTGCGGCGGCAGCGGGGGCTAACTGCAGGGCTGGTGGTGGTGCGGCTGCTGCTCCCGGGGGGAGAGCCCCCAGCGCCAGACGGAGAGCGGCGCGGGTTGTCCGGACTAGTGGCAGTCTCCGCCAGAGACCAGATTTTGGGTTTCTGCAGTGTGGAAGGCGGAGCTGGGGCCGGAACGCAAGGATCCAAGCCAGTTGGAGGAGAGGGAGTAGACTGGGGTACTGGACCCGCAGGCGGTGGAGCTTGGGCTAAGGGTAGGACCGGAGGCGATCTCTCCTCGAAGCCCTCAGAGCCGTCCTCCGAGTCGCTAGTCTTAGCGTCCGAAATTGTCCCCAGGCTGAGGTCTGCATCTCGCCGGGCTGCGGTGACTAGCGACAACTCGGATCCCGAGACTGCTCCGTCTAAATTCTCCAGGTCTATCTCCTCGTCCTCCTCCTCCTCGCCCAGGCCCTCGCCCCCCCGCGTCCTCCTCCTCCCCACCTAAGTCTTCCTCTTCCAGTTCCAGGTCTCGTTTGCTATCTTCTTCGTCCTCTTCCTCGTCTTCTTCTCTTTCACTGCCGTATGCGTTGCCCTCCTCGTCCGTGCGACTTCGGGGTGCCCAGGTCATTTTGTTCTCCTTCTTGAGACGCCTCCGAGCATTGGCGAACCAAGTGGAGACCTGGGTGAGAGTCATCTTGGTAATGATTGCCAACATGATCTTCTCGCCTTTAGTGGGGTACGGGTTCTTGCGGTGCTCATTGAGCCAGGCCTTTAGTGTACTAGTGCTCTCCCGAGTAGCGTTTTTGGGACGGGACGGATCGCCGAATTGGTACTGGCCGTAGGGGTAGAAGGCTGCGTGGGGATGCGGGAAGGCGGCAGCTGCGGCAGGATGCTGCACTCCAGGACTCTCCTTTAACTCATACTGCGCACCCTGTGCAAACACGAGGGAGGGGACACGCGCGGAGGGTGAAGGGGTGAGACACCTTCTCTTCTGCGCTCCCGGTCTGTATACCCTTTCCCATTCCCACGTGCCCTGGTGTACCCATGCACTTCTGGATCCTCAGCCCTCGTACCCATAGTACCCAGCAATCTGCTAAATCCACCCCTCTCATTCCCGACCCCAATCTCTGGGTCCCGTCGGCTCCCCTGGCTGCGCTTACCAGCTGCGGAAAGATGGGCAGTTCAGCTGTGTAGGGCAGAAAAGCGCCATAGCCCTGGGCTGCAGCTGCAGCTGCAGCGGCGGCTGCGTAGGGCGCCCCGACTCCGTACATAGAGGAGAGCACATTGGACAGAGTCCCAGAGGCTGCCAGCTCTGTGGCCCCGCCGCCCGGGCCGCTCCGGGCCCCTCCACTGGCTCCTCCGCTCGCCCCGCCAGTGCCGCCACCGCTACCAGCGCCGCCGCCGCCGCCTCCGGCCCCAGGACGCTCTGGCGGGTAGAGCGGGCGGATGTACTGGTATCCAAGCTGAGGGAAGGACATGGTGCAGCCGGGGCCTGGGGTGGGGGTGGAGGGGGAAGGGCGGACAGAGCGGGGGGCCGGCCCCCGGGGCCGCCCTGCTCAGCGCGGCCCGCGGGCTCCCGCAGGCATCGGGGTCTGGGGGCTTCGGGCACGGGAACTGACTCCCGCCCTGCGCTGCCCTGCGCTGCGCTCTGCTCCGCGCTCCCCTATTGATCTGCTCCGCGGCGGTGGCGGCGGCAGCAGCGGCTCAGAGCCAGGTCAGGTCCTAACAGATTGGCGGAGATTACCGGGGCTCCCGGCGCTGATTGACATTTCTACTTTGCCGCAAGCCCCTCCTCTCCAGCTCTCCTTTCCCCCCTCAATTCTCTACTCTGTCTCCTCTCCTTTCTCAATATCTCCGATTTCTCTTTTCCCAGGCTCTTCTCTCCCCTCTCTTCTTCTTCCCCCTCCTCTTCCTTACTTCCTCTGCACCCTCTTTTTCTTTTTTCTGTGTATTCTCTCTCTCTCTCTCTCTCTCTCTCTCTCTCTCTCTCTCTCTCTCTCTCTCTCTCTCTCTCTCTCTCTCGCTCGCTCGCTCGCTTTGCTACTGCTCTTTGGCTGATACTCCCCACCTCTGCTCGGGGTTTGTGGTCACTAAGGGTGTTGTGTATATGCGGTGTGTATGTGTGTGTCCCTCACTCTTCCCCCTCCCTCTCCCTTCCCCAAATCTCTGGCCTGACGTCTCGCTCGCTTATTCGACTTTCTCTCCTGTCTCCTTTCGGAGATCTCCAATCCCGGGTGCGCGTTACAGTAGGGTGAGCCCTGCCCCGCGCGGATGTACCGTGGGGGGCAAGAGTCCTTCTCCCGCCCCTTCTCTGAAGAGCTGAGAGATGTGATTGGGAGGGGGTGGGGACCAGGGCAAGGGAACGTTTATGCTGGGGAGTTTAATAAATAAGTGTTCAATGAACTCCCCTTTCCTCCCGCATTCTCACCTACCCCAGGGTTAGAGCAAGGGTTACTGTATAAATGGGGAGATATCCCATTCTGGTGGATTTTTAGTAGAGTGGTTGTTTGGGCTCTGTGAGGATGAAACTGGTGTCACGGAGGGTTATTTCTCCCTGTCCCTTTTCCAGTCAAGGCCTCCTCTCAGCACCTTCACCTCCACCCCCATCCCAGTGCAGTATTTCGGGCCAGGCATGAATTCGAAAGGGGATAAGAAGGAGGGTAGTAATTTCGTCCTAATCTGGGCTTCAAAGAGCCGCAATTCGCCTAGTCACTTCAAAAGGAGAGGCCGAGCCAAATTAAACTGCTGATTTGGGGCGGGAGCACTATCCCGCCTCCACCTCCCCCGCCGGGGCGGGGCAAACCCGCTGGAGAGCTGCCCCTAAATTACCCTCATTAACGCCTTTGTAACCGAGTGCGAATCTCTAATTAGAAAATTAACGCTGGTTCTCGCCCCCCACCCCCACCCCCCAGGACCGCGGGGCCTAGGCTCTTGGGGTTGGAGGCGATTGGCGCTTGGGAGGAGAGAGGCCTTCAGGCTGTGGTGTCCTGGGAAACCCTTCTGAATACCTGGTCCTAGAGGCTGGGGCAAAGGAGTGGGGTGTGAATGCCGGACCCCTTTGTGGGCGGACGAAGAGTTTTAGAATAACATCTGTGGAAGTTCTAAAGTTAGTATTTTCCATTTGGTTTGTTCTCTCCCTTTCGATCCCAGCGCTCCCGCGGTTCCCTCCCTTAGCATTTTTCTCTCCTGTTTCTCCATGACCCGCACTAACCCATCTCGTACTATCTCGCATTCAGAAAGGCCGAGATTTCGATTGTATTTCTTGGAATTGTCGTATTTCTTCAGAAATGAAATCTGAAATCTCTGTGCCCCCTCCCCCTGGTTCTTGATTCCCGCAGATTAGAGTACAACCAATTCCCGGGATTAAAATTCCCCGAATCGGGCTAGGGAAATCCGAAGGAATGTAGCTAATCTCATTAAACTCCTCTCTATAGCGCCGCTAGCAATTCTGGGACTTGATACTTTTTAATTCCGGGCAGGGCGAGTGAGCATCTAATTTTTATTCCCTCACCTTCACTCCCTATCCCCTTTGGTAAATGAGGAGGCGGAAACTTGGCCGCCACTTTCCTAATTGGGTTATTGATTTCTAATTCCACCAGAGCTCTGGTTCCTTCGTGGTGTCCGTCTGTTTGACCGATCCTGGTTCCCGTTTGCCCGCGGCCCCAGACCCTAGTGACAAAGACCTCTGCTCCAGAATAAGGAATTTCGCAAAGGGCAGAGAGGGTGGTACCCAATATACAGAGAGTGTGACACTTTCTGTTTGTCCCGCTGACTGTCTCTCTCTGTCTCTCAACCCATGGCTGTTCTGGTCCCTGTACATTTTCAATGGTGTCTGATTGTTAAGAAAAACAGCAATTCTGGGGAATCTTCAGAACAAAAAGCAATGACCAGGAAGAAAAAAGAGGGTTAGGTAGAGGCGGAGGAGTGAGGAGGGTCTGGACCCTCGGGTTTTGGTTCTCGGGTCAGGCTATTTCCGGCCCCTGAGCCACCTCGAATGTAGAGTTGTCTCCTTGATGATCGAGCACACTCTGCTTACAGCACCCCGGCGCCCGATTTCGTTTCCGGCTAAACTTCCAACAGTAGGACAGGAAGCACGGCCTGGAAGAGAAAGAAGCACTGGACGAAGAAGACGGAGCACTGTGAAACCTGTCCCCAATATCACCTTCTCGAGATCAAATACTTCCCTCAATAACTCTGCCACATCAAAACAGGAGCCTCAATTGTGTTAAATTACCGTATTTCAACAAAAACAAGAGCCTCGCTCCCTTGGTCACCTCAGGGTGAGATTCGGGGACTAAGAGTTTGAACCGTGCACTAGAAGCCTGAATTACGCACCTTGACATTCAATTCCATATTGATAGGAGGGGAAAAAAAGAATACAACTCTGATAGATTCTCCTGCATCGATCCTTCATTGATCTGTCCGCGCAGCAAATGAGAGAGAGGAAGGTGGGGGACGGGGTGGGGGCAGGGAGGGTAGAAAGACTAGATCCTGAAGCATCCACTCCTTCCCCCAACACATTCTTCCCAACCCGCTACTCGACGCCTGCCCGGAGCTCTGAGAACTAAGAACTATCCTTCTCTCTCACCTCCCTTCCTCCTCACTACCGTCCTCCTCCCTTACCCCCAGCCGTGATTGATCAGACTCCAATCCACACCTCAGTGGGAGTAGGCTTCTTGCAAACTGGAATGGAGAGCTATGGGAAGACCCAGGAAGTAACTTCTCCCTGAGGCCTGACAAGATCTCCCCACCCCCACCCCTTTCCTTTCCCTCCCCTCGGACAGCTACTGGCATACGTTCTCGAGGTAGAGTCATTATGTGCCTAGCTCCTGTACGAACTAGATGTTCAGTTGACAGTAGAAGGGAAGAAGAGCATCCCCGACGTGCAACTGCAGATAGCATGGATACCTATGGTGGATACCAGTGGTCCATTTAGCGTCTGTGGTTTGCACTCAGAAGTTCGAGTTTATGGCTAGATTAGTTTTGCGCACAGATTGACTCCAAAAGTAACCTCTGTATTTTGGGCAGGTACAGAAAGAGAAGAACACACATAATGGAGTGGGGGGGGCGGAGTTAGCGGATGAAAGAATGTCATATCTAAGTATGCAGACACATACATTAGGCACACACATTTATGTGAAAGAGAGTGTAAATGTATATTTGGAGACAGAAAGGAAAAAACCAGACCATACGGGCATACCACCCTCGGCCAGTGGGGTTTGCTCAGTCACCTCTTCCTTCCCTCTTCCGCTGACTATCGGCTTTCAGGCCCAGGGACTAAGCCTTCCCGGCCCTGGGAGTTTTTAAGGCCCACGGTCCCTCACCTACCCCCCCTCCCCCGCCCCGGCCCCGCCCCAGCCACTCTGCCTTTTCAGGAACCCAAAGTGCCTATCCCTGCAGCTGATTTCTATTTCCTAGTTTAACGAGCCCTCCTCACTGTGCGTGCATGTCTCCAGAGAGCAAAGACCCTAAGCAGAATGTGACTCGGGATCAGCAGCGGGCTGGAGCAGGCTGGCCTACCGAGGCCGCCTACTCTGCCAGCTGTCCAGCGGGCACCGCGCGGCCTGGCTGGAGCTACTGGTGCTCCCCAAAGCCGACAGGAGCGCTACATTGCTTCCCCCGTGGTCGGGTTACAGGTTAATGAAATGCTCATTCTGCTCAGTCATTTGTTTTGTTTTCCTGCAAAGTTCTGATAAGTAGCTAACCAACGAAGCTTGTAATTACAATCTTACAGAAACCGGGCCGATCTGTATATAAATCTCGCCATCCAATTACAAGATGTAATAATTTTGCACTCAAGCTGGTAATGAGGTCTAATACTTGTGCATGCGATAATCCCCTCTGGATGCCGGCTTGATCAGATGTTGGCTTTGTAATTAGACGGGCAGAAAATCATTATTTCATGTTCAAATAGAAAATGAGGTTGGTGGGAAGTTAATTTCTCTCCGCTCTGTGAAGCGTAGACAAGAATTTAATGATTTAATTACAGTTGTAAGCTCTTTCCTTGAGACTTAAATTGAGCTGAGAATATTTTTTCCTCTCCTCTCCTCTCCTCTCCTCTCCTCTCCTCTCCTCTCCTCTCCTCTCCTCTCCTTGGGCAGAATGGGATATTTTGAGCCTGCACCTAGCCAGAACTCGAAAATATGCCCGATTCTCAACCCTGAGTGGTTTTCTTAGCAGCTTTTTGAATTTCCAATAGAGTGACTGAGAGAGGTGACGGGAAACCTCCTGGCTATAGAGGGACTGGGGCATGGAGCCCTTTGTAACTTCTGTGCCTCAGTGGAGAGTCCACCAAAAGAATTATTCTAACTAATTAGGAGAGAAACAATCCTGACTTGGGAAGATAACATTGGGGTTTGGATGGGTTGTTTGGAAATACAGTACGATTGTACTAACCAACACAACTTTGTCTTTCTCACTCCAAGTCTGAGGATCCTGCCGAGGCCGGCTGAATTACCAACAGTGACTTTGGAGTCGGAGAGCACTCATTGCCTTCTTTACCGCCCATCCTCAGACTCTCGCAGAATCCCGCACACAATTCTGCCCCCTCACACCAGCCAGGCGGCCCCCTCCTGTCACATTCCCTGACAGTCAGATAATATCGCGTCCCAGAGAAGATGCCTAGATTTTAAAAATGTCACTCAACATGACTGATTTTTTTTTCGTTAGCATTTCAGAATCCCCTTATTTTCCACCTGACTTTAGGCTTTAGGACTCTCTCTCTCTTTCTCTCTCTCGTGTTCCCAACATTCTTCGTCCAATCATTATCTCTGTTGCGCTCTCTCTCTCTCTCTCTCTCTCTCTCTCTCTCTCTCTCTCTCTCTCTCTCTCTCTGTTTCTCTGTGTCTCTTCGTCTCTCTACCTCTATCTCTTTTTCATTTTCCCTCTCACCACCTCTATTTTTCCCCATCTTGCCCCCTTCCCCTTTGCCTTCTCTCCCTCTATCTCTGGGAGATGAATACGTTGGCTTATTGGACAGTAAGAGGCCAGTGTGTGGGTGACATGGGGTCGCCATTATTCAGCATTTTATTCATGCATTTTTAGGAGATGGTAATGAGGGGTTTTGCATTGTTGCATGAAAATGGTCAATTCCCGGCAGTTTTGATGGAAAGGAAGTGAAACATACAAGATAGCTAGGTGTCCAGCCGCAGCTGGGATGGCAGATGATTTGCCTTCACTTAGCAGCACTCTCCCAGCCAGCTCCGGGGGTGATAAGGTGAACTCATCCCGCAGTCTTTAAAGATAGTGGATTTTGTATTTTTTTCCCCCCCTGGCTCTTTGTGTCCGCAGATCTCCGGTTTCTCAACACTAGCTCAGAATGGGCTTGTTTCTTTTTTCTCATTAATGTCTCGTTAAAGGAACACCCGCCAAGTTCTCAAATGGTTACATTTAGATACTCCCTACATCCCCTCTCCCTCCCCTTTCTTCTCCCAAAATGTTTAGAGCCCTATGATTGAGCGGTACCAGGAAATTAGCGCCTGACAACGCCGCCTAATAGCAATAAATTGTTTGCTATTTCAAGTGACAAGCCAGTGGATCAAACACAGCCGCATTGTGTACGAACAACCCTCTCTCCTCGTTAATCTTGGGAGACGGGTTTTTATTTTTCAGAGCCGTGGCTTGTCTGGGTGACTGTTCAGCTGTTAGCCCAGCAGCGCAGCTTCAGTGCCTCGACGTCTCCCTCTTCGAGTTTAATTAGGGAATAATGCTGACAGCCTAGCCAGTCCTCATAGGAAAGATACAGTCCAAGTTTGGGTGTCCGAAGTTGAGAAGTAGGCTGTCTCATAAGAAATACCACCTAAGCTCCTTAAACAGGTATGAGTTGAGCTTTCTAAGGAGGCAAAGGTTAAAAAATTAAAAAGAAGAAAAAGTAAGACTATCTAGCTTGCTGCTCAGATTGGAAGAATTTTCCTATGAGGAGGACTGCCTTGATTAAAAAAAAAAAGCTATCTGCACAATTAAATACAGGCACCTGGAGACACTTAGCTTGTTCAGAATTGTAGGGGGAGTTTGCTTAATCTGTGGGTCCCCAGAGAACTGCTTGGAAGTTAAACATTTTAACCCAGCCCCCTAATTCCTTTTTCTTCACTTTAGGAGTAGTCATGGGCACAGGGCTATACAGGAAAAATGCCAAAAAAAACCCAAACCCAAACCTGGACTTTGCTGTAATTTTCCAGGCTTCAGAGGTGCCATGCTTAGCATAAAGGACTTGTGTGTATGAAACATCACCTTTTAAAACCTGCTGTCATCGGATTGATAGAGTGACATTAGTGACAGTTCAGGAGTGGGGAGAAAGATGTGTGCCTGGCCTCCTAGCTGCTGTGAGAGCTACTGACAGAAGCAAAATGGGGAATGAGTTGATAGGATTTTTCTCCACTTGATCCTGAAACTTAATGCAAATTATCTAGAATGGAGCCAGGAAAAGTGGCTGTGTAGATATAGATCAGGAACAGGTTATTATCAGCAAGAAGTGGAGGAGAAGGGTTGGGAAAAGATATTTGTTTACATTTAAACATAATTTTCTTTGACTACCCATTGAATTGTTATAGCTTTTAAAATATTCCCCAGGTTTTAAAGTCTGAATTGGGAGAAGGGTAGAGGGAGATTTTGATATGTGCCCACATAACTCTGTAAGATTGGAGTTTCTGAAACTTTTAGCTCTCTACAAAGAGAACAGAAAGCTACTTTGCACTATCATCTGTGGAAATGGGACATTTGTGCTGGTAGATTGATGTTTCTTCTACTTTGCAGATTCAGAGAAAATGGTAGACGAGAGTCATCTAGGTAGAAATTGCAAACATCTCTATCCATGACTCTTGTTTTCCTACGTAGCTCCTTTCTCAGGGTGGTATTCTTGCACTCTCAAGGTTTTTCAGAAGCCCTAAGAATAGCTGAATTGCTTTGTCCTTGCCCTTTTGGGAGACTGGATAAGATATGTATTTGGGGTCCTCATCAAGACCTTTAGGAAGAGCATGGCAAAACTGATCCCATAGAAGGAGTCAATGAGTAATTCCATATAGGATATCTTCCTTCCCCATCCAATTTCCAGACAACCAATGTGATGATCACTGGGATATCAACCAAGTCAGCTTCCAGACTATTTCATCATCAGACTAGAAATAAAGGCTTAGACTAGATGATCCTTAAGCTTCCAACCTGTTCTAAATCACATGATCCTATGCTATTACTATGTGATCTGACTGAATCTGTTAAACCACATTTCTTTAGCTGTTAGCACATAGATCCATGGGGTTGGGTTGTGAACCCAGCTGGCTCTTCTTGCTCATTAAATCTTAGGTTATAGCTCCTTTACTCCTACAAGTGGAGAGCAGGGCTTGAAGATTAGTAATTGGCATCCAAACTAGGATTGATGCAGTATATAATAACAATGTCAAAGATTTTAGAAATGGAAGGGACTTTAGAGGTCATCTAGTTCAACTCCACCTTATTTTACAGTGAAGAAACTGAGGCCATAGAAGTTGTGACTGTGGTAGACAATGGAAGAGTTTGTATTTAAACCCAAGTCCTCTGGCTCCAAATATAATGTTTTTCCTCATAGGATCATAGAATCATAGATCCAGAGTTGAAAGAGACATCAGATGTTGTGTAGTCTGACCTCTTCCATTTACAAATGAGGACTAAGGTGGGAATAAGGGTTAGGTGACTTGCCCAAGATCACCCAGATAATTACTGTCTGAGGCAGTATTTGAACCCAGGTCCTTTGACTTCAGAGTCAGTGCTAATTCATTTTTTGATTACAAACAAAACTTTATTTTCTTTCCTTAATACTTCTGCCTCCCCACTGGGGGCAAAAAATACCTTGTAACAAATATATATAATCAAGCAAAACAAATTCCCATATTGGTTATTGTGTATGTATATATATATATATATATATATGTGTGTATATATAATATATATATGTATATGCATATGTGTCTATACATATATCTATCCTTCTGCATCCTGAATCCATCACCTTTCTGTCAGGAAGAGAAGACAGCATATCATTAGAATGCTCTGGCATTATGGTTGGTCATTTCTTTTAAATTTTTAAAATTTATTTCATTAAATATTTTCTAATTACATTAAAATTTTTAACATTCATTTTAAAAATATTAAGTTCCAAATTCTTTCCCTTCTACCCCTCCCTCACCCTTTGAGAAAGCAACCGGGTGGTCATTTCTTAAGTTTTTAAAGTTACTTGGTTTTATGATGATATTGTTACTACATAAATTGTTCTGATTTGCTCTGCTTCAGGTCACAGAAGTCTTTCCAGATTTTTTTTGGAAGTCACCCCTTTCACCATTTTTTATGGTACAATGATGTCAGTGGTCTTTCTTCTCAAGCATGAGGCTACTGTGTACGTAGTACTATAGTTAACATCCTTATAGCACTTTAAGCTTTGCAAAGTGCCTTACACATATAATTTCAGTGGATCTTTGCAAAAAAAAAAAGATATTACCCCCAATTTATAAATGTGAAACCAAGTTCAGAAAAGTTTTGTGACTTGCCCATGGCTACATACCTAGCAAATATTCTCTGTTCTTTCTGACTCCACGTCCAGAATATTTTCTACTAAATGAAACTGCCTCAGGTAAAGATAGAGGTAAAAAAACCCACCCCATCATCTGCCACCTTTTTTCCTCATATTCATTTTAATTGTCACCCTCATAATATCGGTCCTGGGAAGAATGACAACATACTGTCCATCTCACAGATAAAACCTTCCAAATTTTCCAATATATACTCCATGGAGCTAAAGGACATTTATGAAGGAAGCAGTCCTCATTGTTGGCCTTGGGGTCATGACCCTAAGTTGCCTATAAGACTACGTGTCTTAGTAGCCTGAAATACCAAATTCTTATGAAAATATATAGATCACCTCTTACAGTAAAATCCAAAGTACTGTCCAGGTTATCTTGTTGTATTGAAACTTTCTTACATGGGGTATTGTTTGACCCAGGCTATCTTCAACTCCTCAGAAATCCTTTTGTTATACAGGGATTTTCTTTGTATCAGATTATGTTTCAACGTGATATCACTGTCTGAACCCCATCTAATAGCTTCTGTTATTATTGTTGTTGTTATCAGAAATGAGAAACTTCTGCCTCTCAAGCCAGTCCTAAAAAAAAAGTCCTAACCTAACTGGAAATTTGAAATAAGCTGCAGTTTATATGTCACAGAAGTAAGAATTTTTTCAAACAATATGAAACATGTAACATTAAAAAACAAAATAAAACATTGCTGGGATGGTCTACAAGGGATGGGGTCATTTATCCATATATTCTTTTGCAGAACTGGGGCCCCTGTGCTCTGGCCTTATGCACATGATTCCACTGGGGTCAGCTGTGGGGAATCTGGACTCTGATGAGAAGGGGATAGGCTTCCTTTTCTCATGCTATTTGGTTCTTTAACACTCCAATCTGGCACCCATGGGACAATTATTTAAAGCTTAGGTTTGGGGATCATACCTAGGACTCTCCAAAGTGGGGAGTGAGGGGCAGCTAGGTTGCACAGTGGATAGAGCACTGGCCCTGAAGTCAGGAGGACCTGAGTTCAAATGTGGCCTCAGACCAAACACTTGATACTTACTAGCTGTGTGACCTTGGGCAAGTCACTTAACCCTGATTGCCTCACTTAAAAAAAAAGAAATGACAAAGTAGGGAGTGAAAAAAAGGTACTTAACTTACATTGTGAATCAGTTAGGGGACAAGTATTTTGTTCCTATACACAAAAGAAATGATAAACATAAAAGACTTATAGCACACATTGACCGATCAACTTAAAAGGGTATTCAGTAACAACTTATAACCACCGTTACAATATAATGAGAGGTTGATATGTCAGCCTCATTAGGACATTAAGCAAGTTGCAGGATTACCAGTTTGGCATTTTACATTTTATTTTGGCTCCTCACTATATCCCTCAAAGTCCATGCCAATGGACTTCCTCTTTTTTTTGGTCATCTTGTCAAATAAAGAAACTTCCATTGCTGACAGTGTCATTCGTTATATTCACAGGACCTCCAGACTTCTCAGACTCATAAACTTGCCTCCAAACTTGGACACATCCACCTCAAGGTTGATGCTAGATCACCTATCCAGGAAAGGAAACACATAGAAGCAAAAAGGAAGCCAGGGACTCAGGTACAAATATTCAAGGAATGGAGCTCATTCTTATAGATGTGATGTGAAAATCATTATGCTTGGATGGAAAGGGCCAGTCTATCCCCCACCCCTCACTGGATGCCTTGAGTTATAAGATGTCACTAGAGGATTGGACAGAGAGAGAGAGAGAGAGAGAGAGAGAGAGAGAGAGAGAGAGAGAGAGAGAGAGAGAGAGAGAGAGAGAGTTGGTAGTTGTTGCTTTTTATTATTTTTAAACAAATATTTTATTTTTGATTCACAGAACAAAACAACCATTTCCATAACACAGTACAATAAAAAAGATGATTGCACATGAAATAGCAAACCTGCCATGTACAACTTGCTATTTCCTCCAAATGGTTGTGGTATATAATCGTTATGGTGCCTCTTCTTTTTAAAGGCCCAATGAGTCATTGATTCTTTGGCTTAGCAGCCAGTACTTCAGCACAGAGTAACCACATGCCTGGAAACAACCAGAGAATTCTTCATTCCTGAAGTCAGTACTAGGAAGGGCTACTCTGAGCATGCTACACAGGATGCCCTCCATTACAGGTGGTAGCTGTTCCCGAAGTCCTACTTGAAGGCAACCCTGGACTCTCAAAACTTACGCCAGTGGAACATAAACTCTGGTGGCTACTGCTGGTCATCCAAACCTACAACCTTAATGTCATCCTGGACTCCTCACCTGCCCTTACCTCACAATTAGTCTATTGTAAAGTCTGGTTATTTCTATCTTCACAACATCTCTGTTATATATTCCCTTCTCTCTCCTCACACACCCACCACTCTGGTTTAGCTCTCATCACGGCTTACCTGGACCATTGCAATGGCTTTCTGGTTGGTATCCCTACCTTAAATCTCTTCCCATTCCAATCCAGCCTCCACTCAGCTGCCCAAGTAGTTTTTTTTTTTTAAAGCACAAGTCTGCCTATGTTTTGCCTCTCCTCAATAAACTCCAGGGGCTCCCTGTTACCTCTAGGATCAAATATAAAATATTCTGGCATTTAAAACTTGTCACAACCCTCCATCTCCCTACTTTTCCAGTCTTGTTATACTTTATACCCCTCCATGACTCCTGCTACAATCATCTACTTAATGTTCCCTTACAATAAACACTGTATCCTCCATCTCTGTGCCTTTTTATTCTATTCTCCATGCCTGGAATGCTTTCCTTCTTCACTTCTACTTCCTGGCTTCTCTGACCTTTAAGACTCAGTTCAATCTCACCTTCTGCAAGAGACTTTTCCTGATCTCCCCTCCTCTCCCTCCCTCTCCTTCAGTACCATCTCTTGGAGACTGCCTGTGAGATTTACGATGTGAATATCTTGTATGTACACTTATTGGCACATTTTCTCCCCATTTGGTTTTGAGTTCCTTGAAGTCAAGGTACTATGTTTTTGCTTTTCTTAGTATCTGCAGTGCTTAGCAAAGTGGCTCATAGTAATTGTTTAATAAATGCTGGTTGACTGACAGGATCTACCAAGGTAGATAGCCATCTAGGGCAGTGATAGACTGTATATCAGTCATCCAAGCACCAAGCTAACTAAGTTTGAAGAAGCTCATTACCAGAAGATGGAGTACTGGGATTTTTGTTCTAGACCAGAGCAGTTCACAAAGACTCTGCTAAGCCATAGAGAAGTTGTAATCTGCATTTGTAGGAGGAATGGAGAAAATACTGCTTCCCTAAAGAATTAAAATACAAATACAAATAAAGTATAAATATAAAGTGGAGAATCATAAAATCATACAATACTAGAGATGGAAGAGGCCATAGAAAGCATCTGTTCCTACCCCTTCATTTTATAAATGATGGAGCAGAGGCCCAGAGAAAGGAAATAATTTATTTAAGGTCACACAGCTAGAAAGTATCAGAAATAAGATTTTAACCCAGGTCTTGTAACTCCAAGTCCCGTGCTGGCACCATGATGTGGGCCCAGTTAGAACTGAAACGTTTCCCAGAAGGACTTCCTTCCCACCACCCTCTATGATCACACTTTAAAACACTGGCCTTCCTCGTTGGTTGTCTTGAATGTCTTGTCTGATGATTAGGCTCACAATAAAACAATTTTCTGAAAAATTAAATGAAATTACAAATATGAAAGCTCTTAGAGAAAAAAAAGAAACATTGCTTAGTGGAAAGATATTGGACTTGGAGTCAGGAGACCCAAGTAGGCAGGAGGCAGATTCCAGACCTAGGACCAGAGCCCTCTGCAGTTCCACATAGAAATTGTGAGCTTCAACTATTTATAAATCACCTACTATTACCTCTGTGACTTTTCCTCTTTCTCTTCATATCCCTGTAACAATCTATCGCTGTCCATTAGGAGAAAATGATCAACACCTCCCATCTCCCGTTTTCTGATCTCCATCATCCTTACTACCCCATCCATGTCCCACTTCAACCTGGTGTATCCCCTCCATTGTGTTCTCAAATTCCTATTCCGTAGTAAACAAACTCCTCTTCATCCTGGACCTCTTTTTCTCCCCCTCTTCTTTACTAGCCTTCACTGAGACCTCCCTCCCCACGCCCCCCCCCCCCCAAACAGGAACCTCTTATCTAGTACTGGTCATACCTTCTCTCACATCCAGGGGATACTGGTCTACTTGACTTTGAGACTGGTTCTCTACCCAATATGTCACATTGCCTCTACCTGACGTGTGTACTCACACACATCACTTTACAATTTTTAAAGCACTTTGGTATTATGACATTTTTAACTTCACAATAGTCTCATGAATAAAACCAGCAAGTATTATTATCCCCCATTGTAAACATGAGGAAACTGAGAACCAGAAACATTGTGGCTTGTCCAAGATCACACAGCTAAGAAAGGGCAAAACCAGAATTCAGTTTAGATCTTCTGATCTACTCTTTTGCTTGATTTCAGTACCTGCAGGCACACACACAGACGCAGACATAGAGACAGACACAGACACACACACACACACACATACACACACACACACACACACACACACACACACACACAAACACACCCCAGATCTCTACTGGTCTTATGTCTACCACTTGGCAACATCTATCCTTGAAGCCCTGAGGTTGGCCTGTTTGCCTCTTATTTCTCATCTGCCTTTCTTCTGGATCTGATTTACTTCCTGTCAATATTCTAAGTTCTGAGCAATTCTTCTCTTGCCCTAAACTGACCCACTATTCAGGGCCCTTGCACTGACTTTTTTCCCCTGGCTCCCATGGAGAGAGGCACCTTTCTGGAGAAGGTTACTCCTTACCTGGAAAGAGTTGGAATATTCCTTGCTCCCCACTGTATTTTAACTTTCATCACTTAGTAAACTTTCTTCCTTTGAGATCCACTCAATTAAAAATTTTCATCCAATTCAAGTGGTGGTGGTTGTGGTATACCAACCTTCAGGTGATTTTCTGTCCTTTCTCAAGGAGGTCAGCACTTGGCTTTCCAAATTCCTCTCATCCCCCAATCCTATACTTATTCCAGGGGACTTTAATTTTCATATACATACTCCCTCAAACTCACTAACCTCCCAATTCCTCAGTTGCCTTAAATCCCATGACCTATTTCTTCACTCCTCCCTCCCTGATCTCCACTCTCTCATCTGTGGACCTTGCCTTTTATTTTACTGAGAAAAGTGAGGCTATTTAATGAAATTGCCCTCTTCTTCCATTCTCTTTATCTCAAAAATCTTTGACATTATTTCTTATTCTCTTCTCCTTTTCCTGGTCTTGACAAAGAGGTGGCCTTTCTCCTTGGCAAGACCAATTCCTCTACATTGATCCCATCCCCTCCCATCATCATTCTCTCTCTGTCTCTGTCTCTTTCCATGTATTGATGCTTTCCCTATTTCCTTTAAATACGTCCATGCCTCCTTGTCCCTTCATACATAATGAAATCTTCACTAGACCCTTCTATCTGCTCAAGCTATGGAATTATATTTTTCCTCCCACATCATTCTTCCTTTTCTCATTCAAATTCCTTGAATAAGCTTTCTATACTAATTGCTTCTACTTTCTTTTCCATTTACTTGTTTTTCAGCCCTTTGAAATCTGGCTTTTGGCCTCCTCATTTGATAGAAACTGTTCCCTTTAAAGTTCCCAATGATTTTTTGATTGCCAGATCTGCTGTTCTTTATTTAATCTTCATCCTCAATTTATCTATTGCATTTGACACTGTTGACTATCTTCTCTTCTTGTTTTACAGCTCTAGATTTAAAACCCCAAGAAGAATAAAAAGTGAGTGTGTGAGTGTGTGTGTGCGTGTATGTGTGTGCTTGCATGAGCACATAGGTCCTCTCCAATACTGAAAGTCTATGTTTCTGTGATTCTATCATATGAAAGCCTAGGAAATGGCAAGGATGTTCATTCATTATAGTCACCTAAAAGTAGAATACTGGGGAGGGCAAAACACGTGGAAAGACTAGCATACAGAACTAGAAAGGCTCTTAGAGACCATTGAGTTCAACCTTGTCACTCTACAGATTATGAAACTGAAGCACAGAGAGGTTACAGTATTTATCAAACAAAATGACTCACTGTTAAATTAAATGACTCATTAAACAGAGAACAGAACTGAGATTTGAACCCAAATACGATGCTCTTTCAATTATCCTATACTGCCTCCTCTGAATACTCAAAATATCCAATGCTTGACCCTGAAGCTTTTCACAAATGAGTTATAAGTCACGGCCCTTGCTTTTAAAGACCTGATATCAAGGTGCTTAGATACGGCAAAACTTCACCAGCCCATCCTGAAGAGCTAGTGAAGGAGAAGGAGACCATGATTGTCATTGTCCTGACAAGAGGAATGGAATACTCCCAAACATATTGCTTGGACAAAAGCATCCAAAACGAACCTTCAGATCAGAAGGGGAAAAGATGAAGAGCTTCTTAGGGATGGCCATTCTCTGACAGTAGTTGCTAGAGTCTCTTCTTTCCACAATCAGTGCCCTAAAAGAAATAATCCAAGGTGAGAGGGTGGGGGTAGGGTGCAAATTGGAACCCTCCCACACTAGCTTCACCAAGGGAAAAGCTTTCTTTTCTGGGAGAAGAATAAGGTCTAGAATTATGAAATATTTTTGAAACCTTTGGAAAATCCCACTTTAATCACTGATGACAGTTTGACATTTTTCCAGCTGTTTAGAAGCAGTAGACAAGTCAAGTTATTCACTAGGGCAGGGGCTGGCATGCTGGGGTATGTGAGAGCTCTAACTTACCTCCCTGTCATTGGTTCATTGTGCCTTTGAGCAACAAGAAGGAAAAGAAAAACAAGACTAAAAGCTTTTGTACCACCTTGTGCCATCTGTGTTCTGGGGTCTCGAAAGCTGAAACTGAAATCTTTGTTAGGGTAGTTGGTGTAATTCTTGGCTGTCCCCCACCCCCAAGTTCCAGCTCCTTCCCTTTACAAGAATAAATAACCTTTACATAATGCTTTAATATTTGTCAGTTGTTTCATATACACTATCTCATTTGATCCTCGCAACCACCTGTGAGACATTACAGTTATTATCATCCCCATTTTATATATGAGGAAACTGAAGTTGTAAGAAGTGAAGTGACTTGCTTAGGGTCACACTTCTTCTAAGTGTTAGAGGCAGGATTTTAACTCCACTGACACCTAGGAATGAGTGCATTGGCTTATTGTAATCCATCATTTCATTTAAAGGATTGTTTTATTAGCTCATTGAGAAGAGGGGGAAATGTGAGGAAGTTTTTTTTTTTCCCCCTGGATCCCTTCTCTGGCTAGAGTTATTGCCTAGGTGAGAATTATAACTCAGGCCCAGTTATTGCCCAGTCTATTATTTTTTGTTTATCATTTTTCTTAGATCATTGTGTTTTGTTGGGAAATGAAGGTGAGGAGAGAGGGTTTTTTTTTCTTCCTTTTTGGCAAGATATTGGAAGAAAAACATGACATGTGGATCATGTTGAAGGAGCTCACAAGGCACGTAAATGACTTATTTACAGGAGTTTGGTTGGATACCCTGCCTTTCTTTAATATTTTTTCAGGATATCCTTTTCCTGGAAAAGAATTGGGGGTAGTGAAATGACTAGACATGCAGGTTTTATTATATCATGTGTTAGAAGGCTGACAAGACAAATGAGTTAAATAAAATCTTTGGTACCCATGTGGTATCCGCTTTTGGAGGTAGCAAGTGTGCATGGAAATGTACCAATATCGTCCACCTCCTCTTACAAGAGAAGCTTCCTGCCTATCTCTGTTGACTCCTGAATAGCTGGCTCAGAAATCTCAGCTGAGTGTGGCAGATTATCCAGGTTTTATGAAAAGGAGAGGTAGGATGGTCCAAATGCCTTCTCTGGAACCAAATGAGGAGAAGCTGTTCTAAATGCCACCCTCCCTGGATGAGAGGCCTCCTTTAATCTGATTATTGGGAAAGACTTTGTTCTTATTTGAAATATATTCCCATTATTTAAAATTTACTCCTTCTCCCTCCATGCCAGCCAGAGTCAGTTCTGGGGAAGCAAGTGAGACAAAAGTCTGATCAAAATGGAGTGGTTGCTTTTGGAGTGAGGCTGTAACAGCTTAGAAATCCCAGAGCCCTTCCCGAAGGTTCTCTTTATGATTAATGATAACAGAGCCGTCTCCATTGTGTGGGTAGAGAGGAAGGAAGGAAGAACTTTCTAAAAGGAGAGGACATTCAAGTGCTGACTCCTTGAGCTCCTGGAGGACTGAAATTTAACCCTTGACAAATGAGGTAACTAAGGCCCACAGATGTGAAATGACTGGCTCAAGGTCACATAGCTGTTAGGTGGAAGAGCTTGTGTGTGTGTGTGTGTGTGTGTGTGAATGAGAGAGTATGTGTATGAGAATGAGAGTGTATATAAGAATGAGAGGACAGCTAGGTGGTGCAATGGATAGAGCGTCAGTTCTGGAGTCAGGAGGACCTGAGTTGAAATCCAGCCTCAGATACTTACTAGCTGTGTGACTCTGTGCAAATCACTTAATCCTGATAGCCTCCAAAAAAAAAAAAAAGAATATGAGTGTGTGTACATGTGTGTCTGAGAATGAGTGTGTGTGTACATGTGTGTCTGAGAATGAGTGTGTGTGTGTGTGTGTGTGTAGACCTCAGGTTTCATGATGCCTTGGTAGTATGACTCTCTACTATATCATATCTGGAAATGAAAGACGTTGTGTCTAGCCCCATAGGTTAGTGTGGGTACTTCAACAGAGAGTGACGGAAAAAACATTCAGCTAAGAAAAATAAAACTTTGTAGGTAAATGCCTATGAGGCATTCAGCATTTAACCTCTTTGGGCCTCAGTTTCTTTATCTGTAAAGAGCAACAACGCTTATTTTGACTAATAAATTAATAAAAAAATCATAATTATAATAACATATTTATATAGTGCTTTAAGATTTATACAGTGCTTGTCTCACAACAACCCTGCAAAGTAGTTAAATTGATTTATGTGATTTTTTTTTAGTTGAATTCAATTCAACAATTATTAAATTCCTTTTCCATGAAAGGAAAAGATGAAGGAAGGATGTAAAAACCAAAAAAGGCTCTTCTTTCAAAGAGCTTACCATTTTCATAGAAATACAATGGTTATTATTAATAATAGTAAAAGAATAAAAAAAAATAGAAATAAAAAATAGAAATAAAATTATAAAAATAAAAGAATAAAAGGCACTCGTTTGAAAAGGTAGGCCACTACGGTGCAGTAGTAGAAGATGTACATGGATATAGAGGATATAGAGGACTTAGGTGGGCAAGGAAATGTCTAATGAATGAAGTACACTGCAGTGGGATGAACCTGGAGCTGGGGGGTCAGAAAAACTGAGTTCTAGTTCTGGCTTTATAACTCATTAGCTCTTTGACCTTGGGCAATTTGCTTTGCTGTGTTGGGACTCAGTTTCCTCATTCATAAAATGAGGATAATGATAGCCATCATGCTTACTTTTATAGCTGTATTTTGAGCATCAGAAGAGATAATGGATATGAAAATATTTTGAAAATTGAAAGCACCTCAGGACTACTTTTTTATTTTTAAAAAATTTTAATTAACTTTTAGTTTTCAACATTCATAAGATTTTGAGTTCTAAATGTTTTCCCCTCCCTCTCCTCTCTCCTTCCCAAGATGGCATGCAATCTGATGTAGGCTATAAATGTACAATCACATTAAACGTATTTCCACATTAGTCATGTTGTGAAAGAAGAATCAGAACAAAAGAGAAAAACCACGAGAAAAAAACCCTTCCCCCCCCAAAAAAAAGAGACAGAGAAAATAGTATGCTTTGATCTGCATTTAGACTCCATAGGTCTTTTTCTGGATATGGATAGCATTTTCCATCATGAGTCTTTTGGAATTGTCTTAGATCATTGCATTGCTGAGAAGAGCAAAGTCTATCATAGTTGATCATCACACAAAGTTGCTGTTATTGTGTGCAATGTTCTCCTGGTTTTGCTCACTTCATCCAGCATCAGTTCATGTAAATCTTTCCAGTTTTTTTCTGAAATACACCTGCTCATAATTTCTTATGGAACAATAGTATTCCATTTTATTCACATACAGCAACTTGTTCAGCCATTCTCCAATTGGTGGGCATCACCTCAGTTTCCAATATTTTGCCACCATGGAAAGGGCTGCTATAAATATATTTGCACATGTAGGTCCTTTTCCCTTTTTTATGATCTCTTTGGACATACATCCAGTAGGAGTATTGCTGGATCAAAGAGTATGCACGGTTTTATAGCCCTTTGGGCATAGAGGAACTACTTTAAAAAGCATTTTATGAGTGCTTTTGAAAGCACAATTAAAAATGAGCCTTAGTATCTCTCCTGCCATTACTCTATCCTGACACTGCCACCTGATCTGTGGATGTGTCCTAAGCACCTGTGGCCTTGCCATTGGCCTACAGATGAACCCTTCCATATGTGTGGTTTCTCCCAATTAGAATATGAGCTCCTTGAGAACAGGAATTGTATCTTGATTTTCTATTTGTATTTCCATTGCTTAGCACGGTTTTGGGAAAGTATTAAGTGCTTAGTAAGTACTTTTTCCCAATTATTCATTCAAAAGAAAGATATTTTGCTTTGACGCTTATCCATCTTTTACCCTATCAACACACAAGTTTAGCACTGGAAATCAATATGAAAATCTTCAAAATTGTTACGTGGGAAATTATTTCAACAATTTCATTACCACAAAGGGTATGTCTTCACAGCTAAAGTGGTTTAATCATCTGAAAGAGATTGGGAGTATCGCCAGCATCAATCTGGATAATTGAAACCTATGAGTTATCTGGATTGTTCATGTAGATGGATCCCTCCTCATGCGGCTAAGGTGTCTAGATGAATCTGCCTTCCAAGATATCAGAAGAGTCTCTGTGCCACCTTAGGTCAGAAACAAAGATAAGTTTTGCATCTTGACGACCAACCAAACAGGGAAAATCCAAGGTGCACAGGAAGCCTAAATGACAAGCCAGTGGTTAGCTGACGGGATTCAGGATGGAACAAGGTTGCCCACCCCTGTCGTGAACTCTATTAGAAAGCCTTAATAAAGAGCTTCAATTAGAAGTATAGCTACGCTAGGGTAATTGAGACTTTGCCCCAAGGCTCTGAATTTAGAGGGTACTGAAAATGCTTGCAGCACTTCAACAGGTGTGAACATCTCATCTTAGCATCTAATAAGCAAGAATAATTAAAGTAGGAAGTCATCAGAAACGGCTCACCTAGCCTGCCCTTCCTTCCCATTTCCCCCACCCCTACACAGTGGCCTTTCACTGGTGTCCTGGGGGCTTTGTCTCCTCTTCCATTTGGCCCCTCAGCTGAAGGGGCGCTTCATGCCATTTGCCCCAGGCTGCAGTTTGTGACGTTTGTCTAGTGATTGCTGTCCCGGGAAAATCCTAAATGGGATCTCCCCAGGTGGACAGACTCCTTCCTCACTTTCTTTTGGATTATTTGGATATGACGTATAATTGCCAAGGGAAGCAAACTCAGCAAGGTAACTGACACCTGGAGCTTCTCCGTTTATAGCATTTCCCCCAATCTGCTCTGCACTTATCTCCCTGGCTTTGGAGTGCTGTTATGGCCAAGTCAAGTTAATAAGCATCTATTAAGCCCCTACTGTGTGCCATACACTGCGCTAAGATCAAGAGATGCGAAGAAAGGCAAAAACACTGCTTTTGCCCTCAAGACGCTCGCAGTCTAATGGTGGAGACGATATACACATGATAATGTACAAACAAGATTAACGGGAAAAAAAATCGGAGATAATCTTGGAGAGAAGGCTCTAGCGTTACAAGGAGCTAGGAAAGCCTTCTTGCAGAAGGTAGGGTTTTAGCTGAGATTTGAAGACCTGAAGGTAAACCAGGAGGCAGAAGTGAGGAGGATATCAGGTGTGGGGGACATGCATGAAGGGAAAATGCATGAGGTTGGAAAATGAAATATCCATGAGAGGAACAGTAAAGATGTCAATCACCGGATAACAGAGTATGTGGGGGAGAGTAAGATGTAAAAAGACTGGAAAGGTAAGAGGAGGCCAGATTATGACAGGCTTCAAAAGCCCAAGAGGACTTTATATTTGATCATGGAGGTAGTAGGGAGCCACTGGAATTTATTGTGTGTGTGTGTGTGTGTGTTAGAGAGAGAGAGAGAGAGAGAGAGAGAGAGAGAGAGAGAGAGAGAGAGAGAGAGAGAGAGAGAGAGAGAGAGAGATTGTCAGTTCTGTGCTTTAGGCAGATCACTTTAACAGCTAAATGGAAGACGAACTAGAGCAAAGAGAGACTTGGAAGGTAGACCAACCACAATGTTATTGCAATAGTCCAGGAATAGGGTGGTGTGGTCCTGCACAAGGGTGGTGGCAGTGTCAGAGGAGAGAAGGTGGTACATATGAGAGCTGTACATGTATAAATGAAAAGACTTGGTAACTTACTGGCTGTGGGTGGTGAGAGAGGCAGGAGTTGAGGATGACACCTGGATTTTTGAGCCTGGGTGACATGAGGATGGTGAATACGTTTGAAGTCTAACAGCCAGATCTAATAAACATATCTCAGATCAGATCTAGAACTATGCCTTTTTTCCTTGGGCTCTATTAATTGTCCTCCAAATCCCCAGTGGCTAAGCCTTATTCCATATCCATACAACCCCAATCCAGTGGAGATAATTGGGCAATCCGACAAATAACCCACTTTTGCTGTATAGACAGCAACTTAAAACAAGGCATGGAGAAGCCTACATGGCCACTCACTTCTAGGTGTGTGCTGCTTCTGAATATTGAGCTACAGCTATACTTTTTCATTACTCCTAATCATCTTCAAGTCTTGGGAAAAGATTGAATTATAAAGCGGTACAGGGCCCTGGCCAAACCTCAGGAAAGATGGCAGTGCCAGCCACAGTGGTGTGGCTTGAATGTGTCTGGCCAGCTTTCCTCACCACTGATAGGTTGGGTAGGAGCTGTCTCAAAAGTGAGGCAGAAGAAGAGCATTTGCTTGTGAGTAGGGGGTGAGTGGGTCTGTCTCACACCTCTCTCATGACTGACTAGACCCCCAGACTGGGGCGTTCATAGGCAGATGGCACCTGCTTGGTTGTTGTCCTCGTTTCTCCCATTCCCCCACCCCAGTGACAGTGGCAGCTGCTGACAGATTTCCTCCACAGATGGAGACTCCCAGCATTCTGAGCTTGAGCTGGCCCCTTGAGCCCAATGTGAAGCAGACCCCACTATACTCGAGTGAGGGCTTGCAGAACTCCTCTGTGCCTCTGGCAAAGCTATGGAGTCACAGCCCATCCTGAGAGATCCTAGGGAACTAGAGTTGCTCAGTTCCCATCCTTGTCGAACCTAATAACTGATAACTAGGAATTAGCAAAATGTATTTGCAAGATGCAGCAGCTGAGGTGTCCTAGAAAATTTTAGAAAATAGTCATTATTTTGCCAGCTTTTAAATTGGCAGGGAATTTAGACAACCAACCAACCACAGAGATTTATTAAGCATTTACTCTATACCAGGGGTTGTGCTAGGCTTTAGAGGAACAAAGACAAAAATGAAAATAGTCCCCACCTTCAAGGAGCTTACATTCTATCAGGGATAACAATGGGTACACATATAACTAAATAGAACATATGTTCAAAGTAAATACAATTTAATGGAGCAGGGGGGAAGGTCCTGGCAGCTGGAGAGGGGGGGACAGAAATCGTAGTAGGTCCTATGTAGGAGGTGGTATTTTAGCAGAGTTTTGAAGCAAGCTGGGGGATCCTAAGAGTCAGAGTTGAGAAGGGTGTGTATGCCAGGCCTAGGAAAGTTCATAGTTCATATGGAGGCAGGGAACTGGGAGATGGAATGTCAGGTATGAGCAATAGTCTGGCTAGAAAGCAAAGTGTGTGAGCAGGAGCAGTGTGTATTCTACAAAGAAGTTTGGAGGCAGATTGTGATGTTCTTTAAAATCCAAACAGAAGTTTGTATTTGATCCTGGAAGCCAGAGAGAGACACTGGAGCTTTCTGAGCAGGGGAGTGACATAGACCTGTGTTTTAGGGATATCCCTTTGGCACCTGTTTGGAGGAGGGATTGGAGATGGTAGGGACTGAGCCCAGGGAGACCAATTAAGAGGCTGTTGCAGGCATTCAGGCAAGAAGTGATGAGGGCTGGAACTAATGTAATGATTGTATAAGGGGAAAGAAGGGGGCAGATGTTATAGAAGCAGAATTGACAAGACTTGGCAAAGATTGGATGTCTAGGGTGAGAGTCAGGAGTCAGGGTGATTCCAGGGTGGTGACCCTGGGTAAACTGGGAGGATGGTGGTGCTCTAGATAGAATTAGGGAAGTTGGGAGGGTGGATTTGGGTGAAAAAATTTTCATTTTGGAAATGTTGATGCCTCCAGATATCTCAAAGTAAGTGCCACCTTGTTTGTTTGGAGCAAGAGGAAGGAGGATAAAAATCATGCCATGAATTGAGAAAAGCATTTGACTATGATAAAAAGAGTAGTGGATTTGGAGTTGGAGGATCTGAGTTCAAATTCTACCTTTGTTGCTCATCACCTGTGTAACTTTGGGACACAACTTCCCTGGACCTGTTTCCTCAGCTGTAAGTTGAGGGGGTAGGGCTAATTGGCTTCTAAAGTCCTTTCCAGCTTTAAATCTATTGTCCTGTGGTCCCCTCCCTAGGTCTTAGTTTCTTCATGCATAATATAGTACTTTGAACTTGATTATTTTGAAGTATGCTTCAACTCTGAGTCTTATAATGGCCCAAGAAGCAGGGGAATTATCCCAAATAAGGATTAGGGTAAAGAATATGGAGAATATTGTTCACCCTGAAGCCATGTGAGACTGTACTGGATTAAGACTCTATCTGATAGAGATGTCTTCTTATTTCTCTGTCACCTTTTTTTTTTTTGTGAGGCAATCAGGATTAAGTGACTTGCCCAGGGTCACACAGCTAGTATGTATCTGAGGTTGGATTTGAACTCAAGTCCTTCTGACTCCAAGGCCAGAGCTCTATCCACTGTGCCACCTAGCTGCCCTGTCTCTGTCACTTCTTAAACTCCTGCCCCATATCCATGTGTATATGTTTCTTGATAGCACCTACTGCTTCCCCATTTTAGTAGTCCAGAAAAACCTCTGGCTTTTCAAGTCTAGACTTTCTCTGTCCAATGAGCTGTCTATGCCCTAACCATAACTTCTCCTTCTGCCTTCTCCCATGCCATTTTCTGGAGCTCATCATACTGTAATTCTATGCTTGGAACCTTTCAAGCAAGAAACAACTATTTCTTAGCTGATTGATACTGCCCTGCCTTTGTGCTAAGAAAAAGGAATGGGACCCTACCCCTCCATAGAATGAATGAGTGACTGAAAAGTAGTAAGTGCTTACTATGTGTCAGTTACTGGGCTGTCCTAATATATGGATTGAAGATGAACTCAACAAGAGCTTGACATAATAATGATAAGGACAAGATGATATCCCACAGCATGGTCACTGTGTTCCTTTCCAACAACCTTACGATAACTCCTGGCCTCTTGCCAGCAGGAAGCAGTTTCGGAAGCCAAGACCCCCCTTACCCCAAAAGAATTTGGGTCCCATTTGTTTGAGGGGGGAATAATGGGGATGGGATCTGAACTCCTAAAATAAAAGACTATATCTTTGAGATCTGTACCCCAAAAAAGAAAATCCCTGGACTTTTCCCAAATCTCTGGTGTTTGCCTAAGGTTGTAATCCACTCAAATGGCCTTTCATTGTGGCTCTGCCCAATCTCCCAATTCTGTTCTGTTGCCTCCCAATTACCCCCAAGCCACTTTGCACCCTTCCATTCTCTCTTGGCCACATGATCCAGGTCCCTGGCATTCTGTTCACCCCAGCTTACTGTCCATTCCCATCCAGATCCTCCTTAGACCGTTCCTCCATCACCTGAGACTAGTTGGCCACTTTTGGATCTCTCCCACAGTCTTTCTACATGTAAGATTTATCTTGTCTCCATTAAGGTGCTCAGATTCTTAAGATTTGGCCCGCTTGCATTAGTGATACATATGCTTAGATTCCTTAAGCGTCTGGCCAATATGGCTGATCTTTAATAAACCTTGTCTTTGGCTGAAAAAAACCCAAACTCCATGTGGCCCTCATTTCACATACTTGTCTTCCACTTCCACTTCCTTCATCTATAAAAATACAAAGCAGCTAGCTTTATGGCTAGGTGGTTTCCATGAGGCTTAAACAAGAATGATAGTAGGCTTTGAAGCTGAAAGGGACCTTAGAAATCATCTAGTTCCACCCCATGTCTTGCAGGTGGGGAAATTGTGGCCCAAAAGGATTAAGTAACATGGGGGCGAAACTGAGGAACTCAAACAGGCTCCTCTTAGACTTAAGAGGACAAGGTTATTTTCCCCCTGCTCAGGTCATACTGGGAAGGAACCAAGTAGAAACTGTCTCTGGAACTTCAGGAGTAACTGTGGGCTACCAATCTATTTGCCTGTTCTCTGAGCATTGAGGGGAGCTTTTGTTTGTCATAAAGACAGAACTGAAGCAATTGGAGACATGGTGTTCTTTGTGCAGAGCCCCAGATCAGGTCAGTGATTTGCCAAGAGATGCATTAATTTTTAAAAAGACACATTTGGACACTCACCATTGGTAGGAGCTCTCTTTCTTTTGATTGGATCTCAACATAAGACATCTTCCAAGGCACTGGCAAACACTTTGGGCAGGCATATACTTTCCCTTTAACACCTCACTCAGTGACTTGGTGAACAAAGTTGTAATTGTTCATGTCATGAAATCTTACATAATTCTTATGTGCATGTGAGAGAAATCTGGTCTGAAGAACAGCCTTTAAGGCTTTGTTTCACTCTACTAAGTAAAATTCTTTCTTAAAATCAACAATCAACAAAAAGGGATTTTATATGCTCTATATATTTTAGTCAATTATGCATAATTGAAGGGTTGTCACCTGGAAGAAGGATTAGGCTTGTTCTGCTTGGCCCCAGAGGGCAGAACTAGGTGGAAGGTGAAAAGAGGCAGGTTTAACAAGAGGCCTAATATACAACAAAACTCCTTAACAGTCAGAAGTGCCCAAAGTGCAATGGACTCCTTTTGAGAGGTAGAAAAATTCCCTCTCCCTGGTAGTCATCAAACAGAGCCTTCGTACTTGGGCACTTTGTAGATGGGAGTCTCCCTTGTGTATGGGTTGGGCTGGAAGGCCTCTGAGGTCCTTGACAATGCTGAGGTTTGGGATTCTGAGATGGGTATTTTTTTTTGATATTCAAGGCATGACTGTCTCCCAAGCCTTTTTTTTTTTTTAAATGAAAGCACCAACAATAATAATGGCTGACGTTTGGATAGTTAGGCTATTGGATAGCTAGTTCACTCAATAGTGGCACCAATCCAGTGCCTGTGAGTTTTTTGAATGAATCTTTCTTGATTGTACCCCCTTCCTCTTTCTCTTCCTCCCTCCCTTGGCCAGTTGGAACACTAGGCAATATGGTACACTCAAGGAAACCCTGGCTCTGAAGTCAGCCCTGGATTCAAATCCCATCACTGCCACTTACTACCTGTGTGTGGCTTTGGGCAAGTCACTTAACCCCTCTGGGTTTCCTTACTCATAAAATGAGGGGATAGAATTAGATGATTTCTAAGGTTCCTTTTAGCTCTAAATCCTATTGTCTAAATCCTAAGCCTCATGGATACCATTTAACAACAGAGCTCTAACTGTTTGTTATTTATTGTTGTTCAGATATCTCAGTTGTGTCTGACTCTTTGCCACCCCCTTTGAGGTTTTCTTGGCAAAGATACTGGAGTGGTTTGCCATTTCCTTCTCCAGCTCATTTGACAGATGAGGAAACTAAGGCAAACAGGGTTAAGTGACTTACCCAGGCTCACACAGCAAGTAAGTGTCTGAGGCCAGATTTGAACTCAGGAAGAGGAGTCTTCCAGACTCCAGGCCTGGCACTCTATCCACTTTGTGACCTAGCTGCCCCCATATAGCACCCTGTATTCCTAGGTGGTCTCCCATCCAAGTTACTAACCAGACACAATCTTACTTAGCTTCTGAGATCAGAGAAGATCTGGGGTGTTCATCGTGGTATGGCTGTAGAGTGAGCTATAATAGTCCCTTCCTAAACATTGTCCTCCCACCCTGCCCACATACCATCATCTCTTTATCTCTTCAGCTGAGAAAGTGGGAGAGGTGAATTGAAATGGTAGGGGGTGTAGGTGTGGGTTGGGGAGGAGGAGTGGAGAGGAGAGAAAAGCTAGGGAGCTTCAGAAGTGGGAGAATGTCCCTAAAGCCTTCAGAAGAACTCCGTGTGGACCTCTTCTCACTTGCTTCTCTTTTGCTTCCCCTTCTTTCTCCCTAAAAACATAAAGGCTATGCATTACCGGCCAGGACCACTAGGCACCAACTTTGAGTGGTGTCTCAAGTATAAGAGAACAAATGCCACACATTCATTCAAAAAGCATTTATTAAACATCTGCTGTACACAAAGACTATGTCAGGTGCTAAAGATACAAAGTCAAAACAAAAAGTAGTCAGGGACATCAGGGTGTTTATTAGGATCTACCAGAGGGATACAGTGTTTAAGTACATAAATACAAAGTCGTTTGAGGAGGTGAAGGGCTGTGACAGCTAAGGGAATAAGAAAAAGCTTCCCATGGGAGGTGGCTCCTGAGATAGAGTGAAGGTGAGGAGGAGACACATTCCAGTTATTCAGGAAAGCATTTGCAAAGGCAGAATCGGGAGATTCAATGAAGAATTCAGGAAAGAGACAGAAGGCTGGTTTGCCTGGAATGGAAGATGCAAAATAATTGTGGAAGGTAGACTGGAGCCAGACTGTGAAGGCCTTTAAAGGCCCAGTTGAGAAGTTTATATTTTATCTTGGAGATTGGAGGGAACCCCTGAAGCTTTGGGAGCAGGGGAACAACCCTATACTCTAGGAATATCATTTTGGAGGTTTATGAAGGATGGTTTGGAGAGGGTAAGGACTGGGAAGATGGAGATCAATGAGGAGGCTATTGAAATAGTCTATTTGAGAGGTAGTGAGGACCTGAATTAGGGTGGTGGCTGTGCGAAGGAAGTGAAGAATATGCGTAAGAATAGTGCTGCAGAGGTAAAAATCTCTAAAACTTGGCAGTTAATTGGATGTGACCAATCTTTCATTAAGCACTTAATGTGTATTGGGCACTGTATGTGGTGCTGGCCTGGCAATGAAAGATTAGACAGCATCCTTGCTTCCAAGGAGTTTCAGTGTAGCCAGGTAGGATTAAACACCAACACTGGTGACTAAAGGAACATAATTTTTACATCATAAATACATTGAAGAGTTTCAAGGTAAAATACTGAGGACGTGTGTGTGTGTGTGTGTGTGTGTGTGTGTGTGTGTGTGTGTGTGTGTGTGTGTGTGTGTGCTTACCACTGGAACAGAGGGAGTCAGAGAAGGCTTTATGGAGGAGGGTGCATCTTAGTCAGTCTTTAAGAAATGAGTAGGAATTCGACAGTTCAAGATGGCGTCCCAGGCAGAGGGAATGGCCTGAGCAAAAGCATTAAAGCATATGGTGGAGATGGTCTGTACTGAGCTAAGGCTACTCTCTCATTGATTCATGTACCTGAGGGCATTGTACTTGCCAGCCAGCTGAGGCTTAGGGGTACTCAATGGCATGATCTGTGCCTTAGTCAAGTTGGACCAGAGGATGGGAGCTTTATTTATCTGAGAGAGTGAGGGTGGGGTGGGTGAGGCCCTTTGTGTTTTTGTTACTATTTCATTGATCTCTGTTTATGTTGCTGGAGAGTCTCCCATTCTTCTCTTCCAGGCTGCTGCTGCTTTGTCGTAAAGCTCCCAGCAAATCCCATGGGCCACATTCTCATTAAGGTCACAATGGTGAAAGAAATCTTTATGGCGGGTTGAGCAGGCTTTTGTAATGATTTGTGGATTATTTTTTCAGCTGATTTGCCAATGTCTACTGGGGTTATTTAAGCTAAAAGTTTTGTAAGCTTTTGTTGGCCTGAGGAGAGAGAGAGAGAGAGTGTGTGTGTGTGTGTGTGTGTGTGTGTGTGTGTGTGTAGGGCAAGAAGATACTGAGGAGGGGAGGAATGGGAAAGATGAGAAAAATTGGTTCTTCTAGAGATTTTAGTGGAATGCTATGAGACCCAAAGCAATTAAGAGCCCAGGAAAGGTTGGGGAGTGGTGGACTCCTGGTGAATTGTTCTCCACTGGCTCTTTGTGCATTTTGTTTAATTTTCTTCCTGTCATTCCCAGGTCCCTGTCCCCATTCCTCTCTGCCAATCTGTCTCTTCCTTTCTTGAAATCCTAGCTCAAAATGCACATCCTTTAGGAAGCCTTTCACAGAGTTCCTGCAGCTTCTAACCACTCCTGTACTCAGCTGACCCTCTCTTGATGAGTCAGTCAATAAGCATTTATTAAGTTCCTACTATGTGCCAAGCATTGGGCTAAGCACCAGGGATAATAAGAAAAACAAAATACTGTACCTGCTGTCAAAGAGCTCATAATCCAATGGGGGAGACGACAGGCAAACAATTGTTTAGTTGGGGATAGTCACAGAGTCACCACTGTGTTATGGCTGAAAGAAAGATCTGGAGTCTGAGAGCCTGGCTTTGCCCCTTGACAGCTCCTTCTTCTGGGCTGCAGAGCCCTCCTCTGTATAATGAAGCAGTTAAACTATGTAACTTCTCAGGGATCCTTTCAGCTCTGGATTGAAGATGCCATGATTTCCAGCTTTAAATTTTATGATCCCTTGTCTGCATTACTGCATTACCCACAGGTGTCTTTGAGGGGTTTTTACATTAGTTACCCAACCAACAGTTTCCCAACCAACACCACGCCCAGACCGATGCCAAGAAATGGGACAGGGAAGGACACAAAGTGCTACTGCCAATGTGACCTTGGGTAAGTGACTGAGCTTCTCTAGAACTCAGACCTTAGTCTGTAAAATGAGGGAGTCTGGCTTAGACAGCCTCAAGGGGCCTTTCTGGCTCTGGGTCTATGATCTTATTATGAAAGTATATGACATAGTCTGTGATTTCAAATACTTTATAGCCAGCAGGGGCAGCTGGGGGTGTGCTGGATAGAGTGCTGGGCCTAGAATCAGGGAGGTGAGTTCAAATCTGGCCTCACTTACTAACTAGCTGTGTGGCAAGTCACATAACCTTTTTCAGTTTCTTCAATTTTCTAATGAGGATAATAATAGCACCTACCTCTAGGGTTTTGTGGCGATCGAATGGGATAATATTAGTAAAAAAAAATCCATTAGCATAGTGCCTAGCCACATAGTAGGTGCTGTATAATGCTTATTCCTTTCCCTTGGGCAAGTCATTTAACTTCTGTCTGCCTCAGTTTCCTCATCTGTAAAATGAGGATAACAGTAGCACCTACCTCCTAGGGTTGTAGTGAGGATAAAATGGGACAATATTTGTAAAGCCTTATGGAGGTAGTGTGTATATGAGTATGAATTCATATTAAATCCTGCCCCTCTTCTCCCTCCTCCACCAAGATTTGAGCCCATTTGTAGCAGATATTGAATATTTATTTGAAAGAATTGAGTTTCTATAGCTTGATCATCAGCTCTTCCAGAGCAAGCTAGGGCTGTGTCTCCCTCTTCCTAACTATTCTCCCATCCCTATCTCAAGGCCCAAGACAGAAATGACACCCTGGTATTGTTGAGTTGGACTTTCATATCCCAGAGTCTATGCCTCCGAACTCCACATTCCATTGCTGTGACTCTTTATGGGGAAAAACCCCAAAGTCCACAAGATATCTGATGGCTTTAGAGATTGCCCATTCAGGAATGCATTCATACCATTCCCCTGCCCCACCCCTTCCATGACACCACAGGATAGGCATAGATCAAGGGAATGTTTGAGGCAGGGCCACAGAGGGGTATGAGTCACAGGTGAATGAAACCAAAACCTTCATTGTCAGTGCACCATAGAGCACCCCCTTCTCTTTCTACTTTCCTACTCAAGCAGCAGCAGGGAGAGTTGAGGAAAGGAGAAGGAAAGGAAATCTACTGTCCATGGACCGAATCAGGAATTTTCATTTTCCTCTTATCATCAGTGAGGTCCGAGGGGAAAATATGCCTCAGTTCATCAACAATATGACCTGGAAACCAAAGGAAAGCTAAACTGTCCTTAAACCCTACTGGGAAGGACAGTTTTCAGAACAAGAAAGGTGATGGTCTTTTTTCTCCCACTTAACAATATTTTATTTTTTTTTTCAAATTACATGTAAAGATAGTGTTTAACATTCACTTTTACAAGATTTTGAGTTCCGAATCTTTTCTCCTTCCTTCCCTCCCCCCTCCTCAAGACAGCAAGCAATCTGATATAGGTTATACATGTACAATCATACTAAACATATTTCTACATTAGGCATGTTGTGAAAGAAGTATCAGAATAAAAGGGGAAAACCGTGAGAAAGGAAAAAAAGTAAAAATAATATGCTTCAATCTAGATTCAGACTCCATAGTTCTTTCTCTGCATGTGGACAGCATTTTCCATCATGAGTCTTTTGGAATTGTCTTAGATCATTGTATTATTGAGAAGAGCCAAGTCTATCATAGTTGTTCATTGCACAATGTTGCTGTTACTCTGTACAATGTTCTCCTGGTTCCACTCATTTCACTCAGCATCAGTTCATGTTAGTCTTTCCAAGTTTTTTTTCTTCTGAAATCCACCTGCTCATCATTTCTTATAGCTCAGTAGTATTCCATCACATTCATATACTATAACTTGTTCAGCCATTCTCCAATTGATGGGCATCCCTTCAATTTTCAATTCTTTGCCACCACAAAAACAGCTGCTAAAAATATTTTTGTGCATGCGAGTCTTTTCCCCTTTTTTACAATCTCTTTGGGATATACACCTAGTAGTGACATTGCTGGATCAAACGGTTTGGTTGCCCTTTGGGCATAGTTCCAAATTGCTCCCCAGAATGGTTGGATCAGTTCATAACACCACTAACAATGCATTAGTGTTCCAATTTTCCCACAATCTTCTCCAATATTGATCATTTTCCTTTTCTGTCATATCAGCCAATCTGATAGGTGTGAGATGGTACTTCAGAGTTGTTTTGATTTGCATTTCTCTAATCAATAGTGATTTAGAGCATTTTTTCATATGACTACAGATAGCTTTAATTTCTTCATCTGAAAACGGCCTGTTCATATCCTTTGACCATTTATCAATTGGGGAATGACTTGTAGTCTTAAATTTGACTCAGTCCTTTGAGAAATGAAGCCCTTATAAGAAACACTGGCTGTAAAAACTATTTCCCAGATTTCTGCTTTCCTTCTAATCTTGGTTTCCTTGGCTTTGTTTGTGAAAAACTTTTTTAATTTAGCGTAATCAAGATTATCCATTTTGCATTTCATAATGTTCCCTATCTCTTGTTTGATCATAAATTCTTCCTTCCTCCATAGATCTGACAGATAAACTATTCCTTGCTCTCCTAATTTGCTTATGGTATCACCCTTTATGCCTAAATCATGTACCCATTTTGACCTTATCTTGGCATAGGGTGTGAAATATTGGTCTATCCCTAGTTTCTGCCATACTATTTTCCAGTTTTCCCAGTAATTTTTGTCAAACAGTGAGTTCTTATCCTAGAAGCTGGAGTCTTTGGGTTTATCAAACAGTAGATTACTATAGTAATTTACTACTGTGTCTTGTGTACCTAGACTATTCCACTGATCTGCCACTCTATTTCTTTGCCAGTACCAAATAGTTTTGATGATTGCCTCTTTATAATATAGTTTCAGATCTGGTATGGCTAGTTACTCTGAAAGGTGATAGTGTAATTGTACTCTGCCCTGTTCAGACCAAGCCTGTCTTCATTTATGGCCATTTTACTTTAGGGATGATGTTGACAAGCCAGAGTATTTACAGAGGAGAGTGACTGGAATGGAGAAGGGGCTGAAGGCCACACAGGGAGATTGGATGAAAATTATGGAGAGTTTAGCTTGGCCGAGAAGAGACCTCAGGGATTCATGACAGAGGACTTCAAGTATCTGAAAGACTATTATGAGAAAAAGGGATTTGAATTTTTTCTGTGTGAAGCCAAAAGGCACAATTAGAAGCAACAGGTAGAAGTAGCTCAAGCAGATTTCAGCTTACAGTATGAGGAACTTAGAACTGTCCAAAAGTTGAATAGGCTACCTCAAGAAATAGTGAGTTTCCCATCATTAGAAGTCATCAAATGGAGGTTGGACAACTACTGGTTAGTGAGGATGTAGAGAGGAATCTTATTCAGTTTTATACTGGATTGGATACTTTCTGAGGTAGTTTATGATTCCAGGTATCTTAGAAAGTATGAAAAACTCAAGAACTGTCAGGTATCTGCATTATGGGACAAATTATACTCCAGATGAGTCACTATTATGTCATCTATGAGTTCTGATCTTATGTATGAGATATAACTTCAAGGGAAATATCCATATGCTGGAGATCTCAAGTAAGGACAAAAACTGCTTGCACCAAATAGCATATATACATCCATAAGGTGTACATTTGTAAATGTCTGTGAATACACACACACACACACACACACACACACACACACACACACACACACACCTTGCTCACTTGTTATGTTTCTGAATTTTGCTAGCAGGCCTCACTATACAAGGTCCCCTCTTTAAGCAATTGTCAGGCTTTTTGGTCTCAGAGCCCCTTCACATTCTAAAAGATTATTGAGAATTCTAAAGACCCCAACTGTTTGTGTGGGTTATATCTATTAATATTTACCATATTAGAAATTAAAATTGATAAAATTTAAATTTATTTATTCACTATAAAATAATAGTATATTTGTTGTATATTAATATAACTATTTTTATGAAAAATATTTTTCTGAAATAAAAAAATCATTGAGAAGAATAAGATTGTTATATATATATTTTTTCAAATCTTTAATGTCTGGCTTAATAGAAGACAGCTGGATTCTCATATCTGCTTCTGTATTTAATCTGTTGTAATGTGTTCTTTAGGTTGAAGCATGTAAAGAAATTCTGATCTCATGTAGATATGTAGTTGGAAAAGGGAAGAATATTTTAATAGGCAAATAACATCTTAGTAATATTGTGAAAATAGTTTTGATAACACAGACCTCCTAAGGGGATCTCAGGAACTCTCCAGGCATCTTTGGACCCCCTTTGAGAGTTGCTGCTTTAGGGTTTTCTATGTATATAAAATAGTGGATTTTTAAGGCCATGTTAGCATGGCCCTCTCTCCATATATGTTTTGTATAAGATAATCATCTAGGCCATCCATGGATTGGGCTTGGCCCCTTTTTACCCCCTCAGCTAAATTATCAAGTTTGATGTGGAGGAATGAGCTATAATAACTAGAATATCTGTTCTGTCTGTCCATGGGCACTTTGTTTATAGCATTAGGGTTGGATACATAGTGCTGAGAGATGTGCCCTGGGTCATGAAAACAAGTATGAATGGAGGAGTAGGAAGGAGAAGCAGTCATATTTTGTATCTCATCTTAAATTAGTCCAACCCAACTGTGGGCATGTATCCTTGAGGGAATCGTCAAATGAAAGTGGATTCAAGTACATCTTAGTGTGTGTTGCTATTTCTACACTGAAGAACACACTTTTTTCTACCATACAGAACTTTGGATGTAGGAAAGGCAATAGGTTACCTTGGCAGAAAGATAACCCTGGTGCCTGCTTCCTCTAATACCAATAGATGCAGCACAATAGTTTTTCACTGACCCAAAACAGTACTGTAGAGATCTTTTAGTGATCAGGGGTTCCTAGCTTTTTCTTGTGTCATGTACTCCTTTGACATTGTTATAAAACCTATAGTCCTCTTCTCAGAATTATGTATTTTAATACATAAGAATATGTAGGATTATAATGGAAACCAATTAAATTGAAATAGTTCTATAAATAAACCTTTATTAAGCACCTACCATGTACTAGGTATGGTGCTAAATGCAGGGGTTACAAAAAAAGGCAAAAGATAGTCCCTACCCTCAAGAAACTCACAATCTAATGGAGGAGAGACAACAAGCAAACATACCTGCTCAAATTAGCTATGTATAGGATAAATAGGAAATAATTAACAAGGGGAATTCATAAGAATTAAGAGGTATTGGGAAAGCCTTCCTTTAGACAATGGGATTTTGGCTGGAATTTGAAGGAAGCAAAGGAAGCCAGTATGTACACATAAGGAGGGAGAGCATTCCAGGCATTGCATCTTCGGTAATGTTTAACACAGTATAGAGCCTGGTGCTATGGAATTGGATTGAATTGGTGGGCTAATAGACTTGGAAGTTCCCCTTTAAGAGGAGTTTTAGAAAGAAGAGAGTCTTCTCTGCCTAGACTGGTTTAGGTGTGATTCACTATAGAGATAGGGAGGCAGATGAAATGACCTCGTAGGGTCCTGTTAATCTTCAGATTCTCAGAGTCATAGCAGAAGATTAGGCTGGTGATGGAAGGAAGGATGACAGGTGCATACCTCTAATGGCCAATTGCGATGTAGGCAGAGCTGCTGTGTGATCACACATTAGAGTGCATCCCTCACTGGCTGACTTAATATATTCCTCTGCATATCCACATCCTCTCCCAGCTCCTGATTATTCCACTCTGGGCTCCTCTCCCTGGTGCTGAAAGCCAGCACATATTGCCTTCCAGTATTGATGTGAAACCAGGCAAATGCTTTCATCCTCTTGATGTGGCCACTAGCTAGGCATTGTCTACAGGGTAGGGGGTGGGGAGGTCATTTGATAATGTCTGCCCTGCTAGGACAGAGGCTTCTGATGGGCTTTCGTTGGGTACTCCTACCAATATACCTTCTCATCCCTTTCAATCTTCATGTTCTAGTGTGCATCTTGCCAGGCAGTGTGGTGGAAAGGATTCCGGACTTGGTGTTGGAAGATATAGATTTGAGTCTTGCTCGAGCATTAGTCCTTTGACCTTGAGCAAGTCATGTTTTACTTCTTTGAACCTCAGTTTCCTCACCTATAAAATGGGAATAATTATACCTACTTCATGGATTTGTTATGAGGAAAGCACTTCATAAACCTAAAAGCACTATGGAAGCATGAGTTAACATTTTTATTTTTCACAGATCACTTCAAAATTTCCCTTCTTCAACTAATTTCATTAAGTCATTATTTTGACTCTTTTCTATAAATGTATATAGCTTGCACAGAATAGTGTCTTAATTTACAGTTCCTGATTAAGAGATTTTTTTTATGAAAGTTTTCTTATTAGCACAAAGATTGCAAGCTTTATAAAAGCGGGCGCCAAGTCCCGAATATCTCTCACATTCCTCCCATAGTGCCTACCACAGTGCTTAGCACCCAGTAGGTTCTCAGTATATGTTTCCTGGGTGATTGGCACCCCCCAGTGCTTAGTATAGGGTTTTCCATACACTGAGGATTCCTACTCAGTTATATTGACTGATTCCACAGTTAGAAGCTTTTTATTCTTAAAAATATATGAGATCTTGTCATTAGAATTCTAATTATGGCAGATCTCATGGTTCCCAGGACCATAGAGCTGAGAGGGACCTCAACAATCAGATAGTCCACTCCCCCCACTCCAACCCACATTTTATAAATAAGAAAAATAAGGCCTATAAAAGTAAAGTGACTTTCCCAGGGCCACACCACTCTCATAATGTCAATTTTGGCATTGGATTCAAGGGTGTCAGACTTTTGGTGCTCTTTCCACTATATTACATTGCTAAGTTCTTATACCCATACATGCCATTCTCTAAATGGAGAATAGCTGCCTTCACACACAAAATGACTTTTTCTCACTCTTCAAATTCTCATTCAGCAGGCCTTCCTCAGCACTATACTCTCCCCTGCTCCTACTCCCCAGGAAAGCCATCTGTCCTAAGTGGAGATTCCTAGGAGGCTCACACCTATTACTAACCAGGTCATTGTGTGTGCCCATCTGCCTTTTCTGATCAGGCACGAGGAATATCTTCCCCATGTTTTTTTGTCCTCTTACTCCAAAAAGTCACGCAGTGTAATTGCCAGGAAAACTCACTGAGCTTTTTTTTTTTTAAACTGAATTGTACATTTGTTGTGAGTCCCTTTTGAGAGTCATTCTAAAATACTCAGATAAAATAAATACATTTCTTACAATAAATTGAGATTCTCCAAAATTAGAGTGGCTGTGGGCTTCAGAGATGGGGGTTTTATGGGTATCAGTCATACCAGAGAAAAGGGACTAGTAGAAGCAGCAGCCACTAAAGAAAGAGTAAAGCAACGCACCCTTCCCCCCATCCTCTGATCTTTGGGGTCCTGCTTCCACCCTCATCTCCATTGTCCAGGCCCTTGGACTCAATTTCTAAGGCTGAGGAGAATAATCTGTTCTAGTGGATATTTTGGAGGTCAGAGTTGGAAGGAATCCCAGGAACTATCTAGTCCAAATTGTACCCAACTGCAACATTTCCAATAAGTGGTCATTGGGCCTTTGCTTGAAGATCCCTAGTATGTGGGGAATCCACTAATTCCTGACAGGTCATTCCAATTTTAGACAGTTTCATTTGTTAGGAAGTCTTTCTTTTGTATGTATTTTTTATTTCATTTTACTTTTTTAATTTATTGAGCATTTGTTTTTTTATCTCTCTTATCTCTTTTACCCCTTCACACCTGCCAAACCCCTTGTAACAAATATGGATTGTTAAGTATTGGACATTGGTCATGTTAAAAAATGTATGTCTGTTCTATCATCTCTCTGGTAGGTGGGGGGTAGCACACCCCATTATCAGTCTTTAGTAATCATAACTGGTTATTGCATTGATCAGAGTCTTTGAGTCTTTCAAAGTTATTTATATTTACAACATTGGTATTATATAAATTGTTTTGATTCTACTCACTTCATGCTGCATCAATTCAAACAAGTCTTCCTAGGTCTCTCCGAAACCATGTCTTCCATCATAGCTGACACACACAATACTTTCTTTTAGCACAGTAATATCCCATTCCATTCTTATACCATAATTTATGCAGTGATTCCCTAACTGATAGAGACCTCTTTAGTTTCTAGTTCTTTACCACTACAAAAAATAATTGACTGAATGACAATAAGCTGGGCCCAGGACTGGCAAGGAGGGGATAGGATTTGATAATATTTGAGAAACTATTCAGAGTCTTCATATACATACAGGTAATATAATATATACTGTATATATACTATATGTAATACATATTGTATATATACTCTGTGTGTGTGTGTGTGTGTGTGTGTGTGTGTGTGTGTGTGTGTGTGTGTAGTCATGGCCTCAGGAAAATCTGGGTTCAAATCCAGCCTTGGACACATTGGCTGTGTGACCCTAGGTTAGTCACCTTCATTGCCCTGGGCAAATGTCTAAGACTGTAGGCTATAGAAGAGTTGCCAGTCTAAACTGGTAGAGTGAGTTTCCTTTTGAGGAGCTCCATATACCAATGAAATCATAGGTGCAGACCAGGAAAAAGACCTCAAACAAACCAAGCACTATATATGTATATCATTACATGTATACAAATAATACTCATACACGTTTATAGACTAACTCCATGGGTTACGTGTCCTAACCTGGATAATATTCTTATTTTTGACTTACTTTGTTAGTATAACTGACATCAGAACACCTAGGAAGAAGCATCTGAGTGGTCCAGTAGAAAGAGTACTGAATTTGATGTCAGAAGACCTAGGTTTTAACCCTATGTCTGACATTGGCTGTGTGACCTTGGACAAGTCACTTCCCCTGGTTGATTCCTTCATCTGTAAAATGAGAGAGCTGGGCTAGATAATCAATAAGTCCTGTTTCAGTTTCTATGATCCTAAAAAGGAGCCCACATACCCCAGAGAAATTGAGTGATCCTGCTCCCCCCAAAACTCCCCCCACATGCTGGGTGGGGAGGCCACCATTTTAAGAGTTCCATAAATGCTGATAATTGCTGCATTAAACTTCAGTTTATTATTTTTTTCCCCAGTGCAGGTATGAGGACCGATATGAGACCCCCGCTGCATTTACATACAAATTGAAGATTTTTATTAATCAGCCCAGTAACAGGAATCAAACGGCAACACTCCATCAGGTCTTTAAATACATTGGGTGACATTTTTACCATGCATTAGCATGATAGGGCAAGCAGAATATAATGTAGCAATGATTGCTTTTCCATTGAAAGCACAAACGGTTTCATTTTTCCTGTCATCTCAAATAAGTGTTAAAGAGGGTTTGGAGGCTACTGTGTACTTTCCTTATGCTCGGGACTTACAAACACTGATGGCCACATTAAATAACCATTAGCAGCTCGGCTTAGATCAGGGCAGCATCCCTCCTCTTCAGAATTTATTCTTTGATTTAAAGTGAAGGCAATCTGTGCCTGCTTTCATAAAGTCCTTCGGCCCCCTCCATTTTTCCTCAAACAAAATGCATTACAACAGTAATTTTATGACTGTTAAGATAACTGTCGTTAACAAGCACTTAATTAAAATGTACAATAAATAGCAGGCTGCAGTCTTATCTCCTCTCCTGAGCTGCCGCAGCCAGAGCCTCCAATGCTCAGCCCTGCTGTTCCTCAGCTTGTTTGCAGATTAATTGCTTTTCTGTCTGGCAGAAGCCGCCTCTTCTGCAGCCAGATCGTAAATGACCAGATAGGGACTTTATCAATCAAGCTAGCGCTCCTGTGATCGCTTCTATTCAGCACCTTCTGCAGTTCGCGTGGAGGGGAACAGAAGTTAGCGAGATAGGCCGGGACATCTTAGTTTCGTGTGGTTGCCGCTTTGACGATAGCGCTGTCACCATTTGACACGGTGACGCTTTACGTATACAATGCCCTGGGAGCCAGATGGGCTTCCTTTCTTTCTTTTGATTGTTCTTGAGTGGAGCGAGCTAACCCTGAGCAGCTCCTGGGGAATACACAGGCCTGCACCAAAAAGCTGCCAGGGCCCTGGTTCGGCTGCTTTGCTAATCTCCCTCCCACTGCTGCTATCTCTATGCATCTGTCTACCTGTGGAGAGAGAGAAACAGCTTTTTACATCTTCCCTGTATTAATTGATATTTCCTTTGTAGTGTGCTTAGCGCAGAGATTCCCTCTCCATCCGCCCCTTCCCCCAACACACGCACTCTACCGCTGTCTCTTCAGAGAACAGAAAGAGCTCAGGCTCACATAGTGTTTGGGTTGCTCCTTAGACTGGGTGGGACATGAAGTCCTCTGGCATTGGGGACAATAGGAAGGCACATGGAAAGGTATTTTTTTCCTTTTGCTGAGAGCTAGCCAGCTCTGTCTGAGTGCTAAACCCCCTTCTCCATACTCCCCCCCCCCCATCATAAGGGGATTGGGAAGGGGAATGGAGGAGTGGGAGAAAGGCTACACATCACAGAGCACCAGAACAAGTCATCCCAAGAGCCCAGCTGCAAGGTTGCCAAGTGTGTTGTATCCATGGTGTGAGGCAGTATCATTTTTTGTTTGAGAGAGATTGTCCTTTACCCAGGGGCATACAACCCCAAGGGAATGGTCACTTTGTCTCTTCTCAGCTATTTCCTGAATACAGATGAAGTCCTGGTTTTGAGCATGAAGAGGGCACCTACCCTGCGGTCATCATTTCTCTAAAGCATACAGTAGTTTCAGACCTGAGTCTACCTCAGAAATCCTTAAAGACAGGAACTCAGATAAATCATCTGAAGATTCATTTAAAGACAGGGATTCTTAACCTGGGGTCCATGAAATTATTTTTTAAAATATTTTGATAACTGTATTTCAATATAGCTGATTTCCTGTGTTTTATGTATTTTATTCTATGCATTTAAGAACTTTAGACTGCCGAAGGGGGCCATGACACAAAAAAGATTGAAGATTCCTGATTCAAAAAAAAATTTCCCCACTGCTCCAGGATCTTCTGAGAGTTTGGCTAAATGTTTGCCCTCTCTGAACACTGGAAAATTAGCTCAGTTTAGGAGAAACAAGGGAATTAGTCCTATTTAGAAACACAAAGCAGGCAATTGATCAACAGTCTCATTATAGGGGGAAAAGTACCAAAGAAAAATATAGTGATTTTTTCTTTTGGAGAGCAATGTTTCAATTCCATTTCTCTGGTAAGAGCTGTTGAATATGTCTTGTCTCTGTTAGACTGTTCAAAGACTCTCTCTTTCTTTTAGTGGAAGACAAGGTCTATTTCCACAACACACAACAGGTGCTTAATAAATATTTATTGAAAGAATGTTTCACACTGGACTCTGAATGAGAATTGATTACTTACTGCTTTGCTAACATTAAAACCTCTTTGAGGCTGCTGAAGGCTTAATCCACATGCTTCACTGTTACCCATAATCAAGAATGCCCTCTTGATGTATGTATCACCCTTGGGGGCTAGGGACTGGGAGAACATGGCAGGAAAGAAGAAAGAAAAAAAAGACCCTTCCCCTCAAAGAAATGGAGCAATTGGTTCAGGATCTGAAGCTTCTCCAAAGAGCTTCTGCCACAGGGGAAAAATTGTTCCCAAACTTGGCATCTTCTAAGATATTTAGCCAGTGGTCTGTACCTGGCTGTTATTTAAACAAACACAGAAGATAAAGGTAAGCTGTCAAAAGAGGAAGCATGAAGCCCATCAGCAAAAAGGGGATCTTGGTTTGGAAGCAAGCACTCCAGGCTGTGCGTGTATGTCAAATCTATTTGCATCCTAATCTCACTCTCACTGAAATGCCCAAGTGTAGCCAGCAGTGTATATGCACAGCCTTTTGCCAGCATGAAAAGCCTGAGACAGAGCAGTGCTATCATCCAGGAATGTACAGGGAGAGAGACCTCTGTACATTCAGCCACCATTCATCCATGTATGCTTTAAAGTAACAGCCCACAGCCTGCTTACCCCCAAACTGCAAAAGCTTAGGCTCACTTAAAAATTGAGGAATAATGCTACACAGTCATATTCCTTTTCTATTGATTTTAGGATTATAAGAGCCTAGGATCTGGAGCTGAAATGTACCTTAGAGATTCATTGTTTATAAAGACTATGAAGAAGGTCAAAGTATGCCCCCAAAGTTACTCAAATGTGCATACCTTTTGACCCACTATTAAGCCTTATATGCCTATACCCCAAAGAAATCACAGAAAGAGGAAAAGGACTCATATATACAAAAATATCTTTAGCAGTTCTTCTCATGATAGACAAAAATTGGAAACTAAGGGGGTGTCCTCCTATTGGGAAAAGATTAAACAAATTGTGGCATAAGAAATGATGAAAGAGACAATCTCAGAGAAAACTGGTAAGATCTCAGTGACCTAATACAGAGAGAGAAGTGAGCAGAACTAGGAGAACTGTTTGTACAATGATGACATTATTATAGAGAAAAATAATTGTGAAAGACTTCAGAATTCTGATCAATGTAATGATAAACAATGAGTCCAAAAGAATGCAGATGAAATATGATACCATCTTCCAGAAAGGTGATGAACTTAAAATGCATAAAGAGATACGTTTTGGGACATGGCCAATGTGGGAATTTATTTTGCTGTACTATGTAACTATGTGTTGAGGGCTTTCTTTTTATTTTTCTTTTTAATTGCTCAATATGGGGAAAGGGGATGGATACAATAATAAAACAAAGAATATTTTTGCTGTGTTGTGTCAGATTTATTTCAATACAATTTATTACTGTATAGCAATGTTACTCTGAATTAAAACAAGGGCATTGAACCACAATGCTAAAGAGAAATAAGAAAAAATACTATATCATCTTGTTTCTAAAGAAAAATTATTTCAATGTGCTGTCTTAATGGGGTAGGACTACTATTGATATTACTGTTATTGAGAATGAATGGAGAATATTGATCAAAAAAAAAAGTAATGTGTTAGGAGCCCAGGATTTAAAGTGGTTGCCATTCGTATTCTCAAATCATTATATTGCTAAGACACATATGGTGTGTAATAAAAGAAACAAAGTGTGGCAGCAGGCCATAATGAACAGAGAGTCAGCCATGCACAGAGTCAGAGAAACCTGGGTTCAAGTCCTCTCTCAGACACATACTTACCGGCTGTGTGATCCTGAGTAAGTTACTAAATGTTTCAGTGCTCAAGACACTAAGACTCTTACGTCACAAATAAGGACCTGACCTGCATTGGTAGAAGTTCCCCACCCCAGTCCAGGAGTTTCCCGTGCCAATTATATCATGAGTCCAATCCTTATCCCTATCTTTATGAAGGGAGGAGAGTAAAAGAGAGAGATGGGCAGAGAAGCTTCCCAGTGACTAAGTTAACCTTGTCCTGATCTATAAACAGAATTTTAACAAGTTGATGTAACATAAAAAATGCTGGATTCGGAGTCAGAAGACATGGATTCCAATCCCAACACTGATACCTATTACCTGTGTGACCTACATGAAGCACAACCCCTCTGGGTCTTGTTTTCCTCATCTATCAAAAGAGACAGTTGAACTAGCTGATCTCCAGAGTTCCTTCTAGCTTTCAGCCAAATACATTAAGCCAATGTTGAAATCCTGCTAAGTTCAGAAGCTGAGGAAGCAACTAAGGTACACAGTAACAGAAGAATGATCGTAGCATAATGGGAGTCTGATGCATGTTTAGAGCACCTTAGATGGCAGCTCTGTGTGGAGGACACTAAGGAACCTGGGAAGCTTGCTTTTGGGGAGAATCATGATAACATGTGCCTTCGAGAAACATTTCATAACTGGTTCTAGCTCACCAACCATGTATTGAAGAAGAGGCATTTTCATTGGCTGTGGAGGAATTTAGAAAGGCCTGTGGGCTTCAGCTGCAATCCTTTTGTCTTGTTCATTTCTTGAGGATCTCAGTTACTTCTTTACTTTTGGTGCCTAGTGCAAGGATTTGGCATCCCAAACCTTGGGAATTTGGAAGGCTGGGGGAGTGAGCCATGGTAATCCAGGTGTTGGAATCCACGCTCTGAGAATCAAAAATCAAGGAGCAAAGAGAAAGGAGTGATATTTTGGAGTGACTTTCAAGATCCCAGCCCAGTAGAAGAACTTTTTTGACAGCAATACAGCCTTTGGCCATATATTTCGTGGGACCAATGCTTTTTTAGGAACTGAGCTAAATTCTGAGCTTAATCTCTTCCCAGTGACAGAGATGGTATGAGGTGCGGAGTAATTATGCTTCTATGATATTGAAGGAAATGTTTGTACATTCGTTATTGCTGTATCTGTAAAGTAAATATCCCTTTGTAAAAGCCAATTTGTGGTAAGTGGTCAAATGGTGCAGTCATTGGGCTCCTAACAATGGAGAAATAGAATGTTGGGGCTATGGTAGTAAAGAAGAATACCACCCACAAACCCCTCAGGGTACCCTGGAATTCTGATGGATGTAATGTGTGATGGATATAATGTGCCTGGTTCTGAGGCGTGGGGCCTGAAAATACTAGCTACAATAGAAGCATAGATTTAAAGCTACAAGTGTCCTTAGAGGTTATCTTGTCCGATTCTGAATGCAGTGCTTACTCCACTGTTTGGGCAGAATCATACCTGATTTCTCAACACTATAATTTTGGGGGTCTACATCCCATCAGGCTGAATTGTGAAATGTTAAAACTACTTGTTCATTCAATGCCACCGGACTATTTTCAGAAAAATAGAAAAGGAGTCCAAAAGACACTCTTCCTTAGAAACACAGACGTGTCTTTTGACCTAAATCAAGCCAGGTGAACCCGTGGGGCAGCCACAGAAATATTCATAGGGATAGGGGCTCCAGAGCTTTCCAGCACCACGTAATCTGACTCCTATGTGTAATCCACACTTTCCCTGAGCTTCAAGAAACCTCCTAACTTTGACTTTGTGCCTTTTTTTTTTCTTTTTGGTGGTGGTGGTGGCTGTTATCTTAGTTTTTCACAGTATTGCCCTTCCTAATTGGGTTGGTACCAGATGCAAAAACATCTGGAAGCAAGAGAGAAGTCTGTGATCCTACTGCTAGTCTGCCAACATCAGGAAGTCCTGGAAACCCTGGGCAGATGGAGGATGGGAGAGATTTATCGCCTCCCTGCTCAGGCCAGGAAAGGGAGAGAGAGATAAGCATCAAGACATAATTTCTGTTTGGTGTTGCTGATCCCTGGAGATTTCATTCATTTCTGTGGATATAGCCTAAAGTTCTCAGGTGGTTCATGGACTGAGTAAGCTATTGGTTAAAAGGAAGCTATGCAGAGGCTGGAGCTGGAGACAGGCCACTGCATATTAGCTTGGCCCCAGTTAAAACAGCCTTGCAGGAAATGCTACCATCATGATTAAATGCTGTTATCCTCAGGTCTTCTTCTCAGCCATATTCTGGACCAGTTTAAAGGCCATGCTTTGGCATTCCCACATGCAACCAAGTTTCATATCCAGTTTGACATTTAGAAAGTTCTCAGGCCTGATTAGAAAGATCTGTTTGTTCATAAGCAAAGGGACATTTCATTCCCCTTTAAGTTCAAGGCAGAGAAAACCAACTATGACACTCTCTCACCTCTCCCCCCCTCATCTCTTCCTCGCTTTGAAACCTCAAAGGTTGAAACATCTTTCTTTTTTGGCCTTCTTCTAGTCACTGGTCTCTGTTTTTGGTCGGATCTGTCTCAAGTGAGACTCTCTAACCCTAGGTGCTTGTCACCCCCATGAATTCTTCCCTGCCTCCCTAAGAGTCCCTCTGCTGCAGTGGCAGGGGATTTTGCAACTCCACTTCCTTTCAGAGGTTTTTTGCTGGACTCAAAATTTACAAGGAGAATTTTGCCATTTTTGCCAGCTATTGTTCATGCTTTTAAATTTATTTGCCAACTTCGAAGTGTTTTATGGAATGAAGATCTATAATCCCAGCATGGGACTCTCTCTCTCTCTCTCTCTCTCTCTCTCTCTCTCTCTCTCTCTCTCTCTCTCTCTCTGCCCCCCTCCCCTCACCCACCCCAGCCTTCCTTTGAAATGGCCCCAGGATGAAAGAGTCATAACTTTGGAGCTGGAAGGTACCTTAGAGGCCATCTTGTCTAACATGCTCATTTCTACAAGTGACGAAATTAAGGTCAAGGGAGGTTAAGATACTTGCCTACAAGGACGCTGAAGAAGTAAGCAGCAGAAATGAGATTTGAATCCATGTCTTCTGACGCCAAATCCAATCACTTTTTCAGCGAGGTGGCAGATAGAGGGCTGAGCCTGGAGAAAGGAAGACCTGAGTTCAGATCTGGCCTCAGACACTTACTAGCTAAGGGATCCTGGACCCTGGGCAAGTCATTTAACTTCTGTCTGCTTCAGTTTTCTCACCTACAAAATGGGGATCACAGTTGTACCTCCCTTCCAGGGGTGTTGTGAGGATCAACTGAAATAGTATTTGTAAAGCCTCAGCACAGTGCTTGGCACTTAATAGATGCTTAATCAATTCCTATTCCCTTCCCTTGCTCTATCGCCATGACACATGCACACTCCATGAAGCACTATGCAAAAGGGGAAACAGTGGTGGCTCTGGGGTCAGATGACCTGGCCTTGAATCCCGGCTCTGATTTTACTACTTGGATAACCTTGGGCAAGTCACTTTGCTTCCAAATGGGTAAGACAAAATGGTGTCTGAAGTTCCTTCCAGCTCTGGATCTAAGATCCTATGATCTCTCCTTCAGGCTTTACCCTCCAGCATCTTTGTATATTACTTCAATGATATGAAGTAGATCCCTCTAACATTCTAGGCCTGGGGGACAGCTAATGCAAAGGCACGGAGATGGGAGATTATCTGTCAAGTGTGAGGAAAAGCAGATAGGTCAGCATAGCTGAAGGGTGGAATGTGTATAAGAAGACTGAAAAAATGTAGAAAGGAGCTAGGTTGTAAAGGGCTTTAAGTCCTAATAGAGCTTTTGATATTTGATCCTGGAGGCAATAGGGAGCCGTCAGAGTTTATTGAGTAGGGATGGGGAGGTGACATTGCTCTATGAAAATCACTTTATCAGCTTCGTGGAAGTTGGATTGGAGTGGGAAGAGACTTGAAGCAAGGAGACCTATATTATAGCCTCCTAATTAGGAGACTGATGCAATGGTTCAGGCAAGAGGTGGTAAGGGCTTGAATTAAGCTGTGTAACTGGGGAAAAGGGCATGTAGACGAGAGATGTTGTAAAGCTAGAAGTGACAGATTTTGACAACAGATTAGATCTAGGGGGTGAGTGTGAGGAGTTAAGGGTGATGCAAAGACAACGAACCTGAGTGACTGAGAGGATGGGGGTGCCCTCCACAGTAATAAGATCCTAGGCTAACATAGAGGCAAAGTATGCTAGAATTGGAGTCAGAGGATCTGGGCTGGAATTCCCATTCTGAAACTTCTTAGCTGTGTGACCTTGGACAAGTTACCTTGTCAGCTTCCTTTTTCTCATCTGTAAAATAATGGGGTTGGGCTTGATGGTCTTTAAAGTCCTTTCCAGCATGAAATTTATGATCCCATGTTTCTTCTCTGTTGCCAGCTGACCAAGTAGAATGAGACACATTTGCTGTAGGTGTAAATATTTATCATTAGTGTTGAGCACAGTGGAGATAAGTGAGGGTCAATGTAGATGATCATGGTGGGGACACAAATAATAAGGTTAACCTTGTTGTTGGTTTAATTTTTTTTTTTATTTTTAGAATTCTACTTTTCCTGTGGTTCCATACTTGGAGGTTTGAGTTCACTTTCATATTTGAAGAGCTGTTTTCCAGATCGATATGTCCCCAGGGTGCTTCTTTCCTCACTCTAGGAGTAATATAGCCAATGTTTTTCCCCTGGGGGATAATAGGACAATTTTCCTCCAGGTGCCTCACCCCCTGGGCTTGTATCAAGGTCACTTCCTTCCCCAGCAGCTCATGACTGAATGTGTTCTACAGATTCCCTGTGGCCTGGGGGCTGCAGCCCCCCATCATGTCTCTGTGTGACCCCTCTCCTCCCTAGCAATAGAAAGACTCTTGGGAACATGTGCGGGGTGAGAGGTGTGTTTAAAGCAGAGACCACTAATGACTCTGGCTTTTCTCAAATTGCCAGCACCCTCTCTCCTCGGGTCCTATTCCTGACACATTGACTCCTTCCAATCCATGTTATTAATGACCCTCCAATTAGGGGGAAATCCTTCTGCTCTGAAGCAGAGCCTAGCCCACCTGCAGAACTCATTTCCACAAGTTATCTAAATTCACAGACCCCATAGGCTTTATTCCTCCTTGAATTCACACTCCCTGTTTCCGGTTCCTTTTAATGTTGTACTATATAGCCTTTTGCTGGGAATGGGGAAAGGGGTAATGCCTACAGCCTCATCATTGACTTCTAGGAAAAGCCTTTTGCACCTCTGAGTTCAAGGGAAAGAAAGGGAAGGGAAAGAAAAGGAAAAAGTGTCAGGCACTATGCTAAGCACTTCACGAATATTATCCCATTTGATTCTCATAACAACCCTGGGAGGTAGGTGCTATTGTTATCCCCATTTTACACTTGAGGAAACTGAGGCAAACAGAGGTTAAGTGACTTAACCAGGGGTTAAGCATCTGAGGCTAGATTTGAACTCAGATTTGAACTTCCTGATTCTAGGTACAGTGCTGTATCAGTGACCTGGAAAATTCTTGGTGGAGCATGGAGCTAAATCCATCCTCTTCATTGTTCTTTGTATTCAGAGGATTTTTTAAAAGCTTGGATCATGCCTTTTTGCATGGACATATTGTTGTTGCTTCTGTGTTGCGTTGGTTCAGTCATGTTACTCCATTTGAGATTTTCTTGGCAAAGATACTGGGGTGGTTTCCCCTAATATAAATGGAAACTTCCTAAGGGACAATTTTCTACTTTTTCAACATCTTTATTACTTCTGGTTCTATCACTAAAACCTAAATTTTTCAAAGCATCATAAGAAGTGTGATTGTTGGTATCACCACCCTCAGCATCACTATCATTACTATATCATTATCGCCATCATTACTACAACCACTGTTCTGGACATGGTGGACACAGTCGATGAGGCTGGTGTTCATGATTTATATAATAAAGAAGTGCATTTCTTTACAAGGACATCTTTATATCTCACTCTTGTGGGCTATGGGAAGGATGGGCTGAAGAAAAGAGGAGGCCTAATGAGAAGATAAGACCCAGATGATTAGAATATGAAATGGAGAATTTAAATAACCCAATCTCAGGGGGGAAATGAATAAGACATAAATGAACTTTCAAAGAAAAAAGAAAAACAGAACCAATAGAATTTACAAGTGAATTCTATCAAACATTCAGAGAATATTTAACTCTAATTTTATATAAATTGTTTGCAAAAATGAGGAAAGATTAAATTCTACCAAGTGCCTTCTGTGATAAATATGATCCTGATATGTAAACCAGGGAGAGATGGGTAAGAGAAATAAAACTGCAGAACACAATCTCTAATGAATATCATTGCTAAAATATTGAATAAAATACTGGAAAAGGAGCCATAATAACATGTTTAAAAAGATTATATAACTTAAACATGGTAGGCATATGCCAAGAATACAAGGTTGGTTTAATGTTAGGAAAATAATAAACATAATAGACTATACAAATAATAAAGACATGTAATTATATTAATAAATGTAGATAAGTTTTTGACAAAATCCAATACCTGTTTATGCTAAAAGCTAAAAGCAACATAGAAATAAATAGAACCTTATTTTAATCTTTCATTGGCACATCCATGCATTTTCTTTTCTTTTCTTTTTCAGCCAAAGACAAGGGTTATTAGAACATTGATTGGGGGTGGGTGAGATTTAAAGAATCTACCATATTGGCCAGACTCTTAAAGAATCTAAGCATTTGTATCACTAATGCAAGTGGGCCAGATCTTAAGAATCTGAGCCAGAACTTTTCTTAACATGGTAAATAGTATCTGTCTAAAACCAAGAACTGGTATCATCTGTAATGGGGAAACACTAAAATTCAATTAAGAGCAATGGTAAAGAAAGATGTCTATTGTCATGACTATTATTTAGCAAATAGTAAACATAGACAAAGACAATAAAAAGAAACTGCAGATATATTAAAAAGTTGATCGATGGAACAGATTAGATATACAAGATCCAGAAGCAATTGAATACAGAAATATAGCATTTAACAAAGGCAAGGACACAAATTACTAGAATAAGGACTCAGTATTCAACAAAAAATTACTGGAAATTGGGAGAAATTTGGCTTAGATCAGAGTCTCACAAAAACTTCAATGATCTCCAAACAAATACTTGAACTAGATATGAAAGGTAAACAAATTAGAAGAAAATGGAAGGAGAAACCTTTTACAACTATGGATAGGGGAAAGAGTTCTCAACCAAACAAGGAATAGAGAGAATCACTGTAATTAAATTGGATGATTTTGATTACACAAAATGGAAAAATTTTTGTACAAACAAAGCAATGTGGTTATAATGAGTAGGTAAACAGTAAACTAGGAAAAATTCTTTGCAACAAATTTCTCTGACAAAGGTCTGATATCCAAGATATAGAGGGAATTGATACAAATGTGTAAGAAGAAGAGCCATTCTCTAATAGACAGATAGTCAAAGAGTAGGAATAGGTAGTTCTCATTGGAAGAAATATTAGCTATCAACAGGCATAAAAATACTCAAAATCAATACCAGTAAGAGAAATACAGATGACAGCAACATGGAGATTCTACCTCTCACCCATCAGACAGCTAAAAGAATAAAAAGGAAAATGCCAATTATTGGAGGAGTTTGGGGAGGACAGGCCCATGAATGCCCTGTTGGTGGACTAGTGAAGTGGCCTAACCATTCTGGAAAGCAATTTGAAACTACACACCAAAAGACACTCAGTTGGGAATACCCTTTGATCCAATGATATAACTACTAAGAGGCAAAAAACAGAGGAAAAGGACATGTACATCCAACATATTTGTAGCAGCTCTTTTTGTTGCAACAAAAAATTAGAAACAAAGTGGGTGCCCATAAATTGGCGAATGGTTGAAAAACTTGAGGCATATGCATGTAATGGAATATTGATCTATAAGAAATTTTAAAAGGGACAGATTCAGAGACATCTGATGAGATTCTTATGAACTGATGCAGAGTGATGTGAGCAGATCCAGGAGAACTATTTATACAATAACCATAACTATAAATGAAAACAACTTTGAAAGAAGTAAGAATTATGATCAATAGAGTGACTAATTATAACTCTAGAAGATGCATAATAAACCATGCCTCTTACATCTTGGTAGAGGAGGTAATGAACTGTAGCTGCAGGATGAGACATAAATTTTCCAACATGACCAATACAACACAAATTTGTTTTGCTTTCCCACACTTATTATTATTTACAAGGGAGGGCTTTTCTTGGGGGTGGGAAGGTGAGAGCTGGAGAAAAGAGTGGAGTGGTAGTGATAGTGATCCAATACATATGAGGTTTACGCGCGTGCACACACACACACACACACACACACACACACACACATACATCTATACATGAGCAGCTAGGTGGTGCAGGCCTAGAGTCAGGAAGACAAGTTCAAATTCAGCCTCAAACACTTACTGGCTATACGACCCTGGGCAAGTCACTTAACCCTGTTTACCTCAGTTTCCTCATCTGTAAAATGAGCTGGAGAAGAAAATGGCAAAACACTCCACTATCTTTGCCAAGAAAACCCCAAATGAAGTCATGAAGAGTTGGACATGATTAAAATGACTAAATAACCACAACATAAATAAATAAAAACATGGTAGCACCAGCATTGTCTACATTTTCTGCTTGTCTACATTTTCTTCTGAACTTCTGCTCTCTTCTATGTATTTTTCAAAAATGTTTCATTGACTCTATTTTCTTTCTTTTCTTTTTTTTGGGGGGGTGGGTGGTCACTGTTATTACTACTGCACTCTTTCCCCCAGCTTCCATCTTTACACGCCATACACACATGCACACACACATGTATGCATGTATGCATATATGTGCTTGTGTTTGTGTTTATGTATACATAGTGTATATTCTTATATAAGTGGTATGTAATAGACTTATGGTTTTAAATATAACCTTTTCTTCTGCTTTCTTTGTATATGTTTAATTTTTGTTGATTTTCTAATTCATAATAAAAAACATTCAAAAAAAAAAGAAAAAAAGCTCATTTAGGACAGAATGGTAACTAGAAATGTTTGTACCTGGAATGATTGGCAAAGGTGGAGAGAGGCTCATGTAGGGATACAGTCTAGGGAAGAAAGCACCTTGAAGTTTCCATGTTGCTAAAGGTTTAGGAATGGGGATCTTGGGGTTGGATTTATGTTGCATGATAGGATCTTGCCCTGAAACACTAAAGTTTCTAGGCACTTGAAGAGAGAAGGAAGTATGCTCCAGGAAGAGACCTCTAAACCCTGGGGGCAGGTAAGTAGCTATTGATACTCTGAGATAGAGCTTTGAGTGACCTTTACATTTCCTAAGGCAGTGCTAAGATCTAGTGATCCCAGTCTAGGCACAGGTTATGGCTTTCTCTGCCACAGTCTTCAAGGGGAGAGGCTGGGTATCTTTTCTAGGAGAGGGTGTGAAACTGTCAATGAGATAGATACTACTAGGCATTGAGGTTCTACTTCAGGCTCCCAATGGATAAACGGCCTCTCCCACCATCCTAGAGTCCCCTTTTTATTTTAGGTTCAGCCTTGAGAAGTGGTTCAGAGGAGGAAAGGGGAGTGTGCCTTTTAGGAAGTTGAAGGATCTGGTCTGACATCATCAGTGGCCTGGGGTGAACATCAGTTGGGGTTCTAGCCTTCTATGGCCGAGATGATTTATAGGCTGGTTCTGAGACAAATGTTATTTTAAGTGGACAAATCAGGCAGAAGAGAGATAACTTTCTGTTGGGGTGTAACATGAGCACGGTTTCTGTGAGAGGAAGAATAACAAGCATGGAGCGGGCACCTTGTGTAACGGGATCGTCCACTGGCACAGTCCCCTTTCTCCACCATAAATGAAGAAGAGGAGCCAGATCTTTTCCCTCCCATGCTCCTATCCTGCTTTCCAAGTTCCTTCTCCACCCCTTCTTCTGAAGGTGTGTGTGTTTTGCGGGGGAGGGGGGTTTCATTGTGTTGGGCAGCTCTTACCCTCCCCATTCACCCTTTGTTGTTTTCAAAAATCTTGGAAATTGATTTCCATCTTATGGCATTTCCTATTTAAATGAGGTCCCAGAGGATTTCCATTTTGGGGATGAGGGGAAGGAGGGGAGCATGATGAAAAGCCAGAAATCAAACACGGAGCCACCACTCCTTTGCTGACAGTTCATTATCAAATAGACAGAAATAGTGAGAATTGGCCTACTGAGGAGTGAAATTGTTAAGATATTTCCTCTCTTTCTATCACTTTTTGTCCTCTTTTTGCCTCTCTTTTCTCTTCTTCATCTCCTCACCTTCCCTTCTAGCTCCCTCTCAAGCTCCTCACTCACCAGCTTGGCCTAATGTATGTGCCTCTAGGCCCCCCTCCAATCCTGGCTTACGGAAGCTTTGTTTCCCACCATTCCAAACAGAATAGTGATTTTTTTTTTAAAAGTACACACAAAAATACTGAGTGACTTTCAGCAGCCTAGTACAGAAATGTCTTATGGTGAGGTCTGGAATTGTACAATATAATGCAGACGAGCATCTAAACCAACAGAAAGCTCAAAAACCAGACTGTTTTCTAAACCTCAAAAAGGTGAAATTATGTTTAATTTCCTTTTTATTACCTGCTACCATACCTTCATTCACTGAAAACAGGTGATCCATCAAACTATTGTTGAAAGAACTTGTTGGATTTGGGGGCAGAGGACTTGAGTTGAAACCTTGGCTCTGCCTGAGAGACCCACAGCCTTCCCTCACTTAGGCCTCTGTTTACTCATCTATAAAATGAATAAGTTTGATGAAATGATCTTTAAGATCTTTTCAAGCTAGAAATCTATGATCCTATGGTCTTATGGAAGCTATATGGGGTAGCATTCAGTTAGCAAGGATGCTTGTTGGGTCAAAACCATTCCATTTATTTACTCACTGAGCAATGGTGAGTCAAAGGACATGTGTTCAAATCCTACCTCTACTCTTTACTAGAGGTTTGACTTTGAGCAAATCAGTTGATTTTTCTGGGTCTTGGTTTCTTCATTTATAAAATGAAAGCAATAGATAGAGTACCAGCCCTGGAGTCAGGAGGATCTGAGTTCAAATCTGGCCTCAGACACATGATGCTAACTGTGTGACCCTAAGCAAGTCACTTAACCTCAATTGCCTCACCAAAAAAATAAAATAAAATGAAATGAAAGCATTGGATAAGATGGCCTCTATGTTCCCTTCTGATTCAAAATCTATTTGAATGTGAAAATATACTACGGCATAAACACAACCTGGAGATGCCAGGAAATGTTTTTTGATAGTAATTATATCCTCCTTTTTTAAACACGTAAGACTGATGAATCAATCAACAACATTTTATTAAGCACCTGTTAGGTACGCTGGTAATAAAAAAAGAAAACTGAGTCTAACCTTGAGCAGCTTATGATTTAGGAGAAGCAGAAATATCCTGTAAAGTATAGTTACATAAAAAATAGACACAAGTTATGTAGAAGATAATTTGGGGGGTGGAGGGAGGAAAACAATACCCTCTGAGGGGATCTAGAATGGTCTGATGTAAAAGGTGGCACTTGAGCTAAGCTTTGAAGGAGACTAGAGATCCTGAGACATGGAGGTAAGGAGAAAGTGTATCCCAGGCATAGGGGTAGTGAGTATAAAAGCATAGAGACAGGAGGTGGAGTAAAGTTTATTTATATTTTTTAAAATAATTTATTATTTTTCTTTTTCAAGTAACAAATTTTTCTCAATCTGTCCCTTCAAGTACCCACCCCCATTGAACAAGTAAAAAAATTCTTCAAACCAGATCTCTCAATACATAGTTACATAGTCCAGCAAAACAAATTCCCACATTGGACATACCTGAAAATGTCCATCTCTTTATGCTTTTTAAATTTGTCACCTATTTGTTATGAGGTGAGCAGCGTGTTTCATCTTCATTCTTTTGGACTTATGATTTATCACCACGTTGTCCAGAGAGCTGAAGTCTTTTAAAATTGTATTTCTCTATCATGCTGTTATCTTTGTATTAATTGTTCTCCTAGGTCTGCTCACTTTTCTCTTCATCAGTTCATAGAAGTCTTCCCAACTTCCTTTGAAATTAACCATTTCATCACTTGTCATGGCACAATAAAATCCATTCTGAACAATGTTCATAATATTCAAATATCACAATTTGGCCATTCCCCAATTAGAGGACACCCTCTTAGTTGTGAATTTTTGGCTACCCTGAAAAGAGCTATTATAAATATTTTGTACATATGGCAGCCTTTCTTCTTTCTTTTATTTCTTTGAAGTATAGGCCTAGAAGTGGTATAGCTGGGTCAAATGGTTTGCATCGCTTGGTAACTCTTTGGGCATAGTTTCAAATTGCTTTCCAGATGGTGGAGTGAAATTTTTGAGGATGAGATATATAGGTTGCTAGATTTGAATGCTCTGGGAAAGCTACAGAGCTTAGTCATATTGAAGGGTAGAGGAAAGGGATGGGAGAACTCCACAGAATAGAGTGTCGATCAGCACTTAGGCTCTTTGATTTTCCAGTATTTTCACCCATCATCACATGACTTCTTGTCTCTTGTGAACCATTTTAGGATTGAGTTACTCCTGCAATGAAAACTTTTCAAGAGCAGAGACAGGCACCGATAAAATCCTTCTTGGTTATGGTCCATTCACTCAGAGCCAAATGGTTTGCTCATTAATACCTTTTCTCCCTCCATTTGCCTTATTACCAATTACTAGCTATTAAGCAGAAAATCACCCTGGGTTAGTGCTATAAAGCTTGATCTGGCTCAGGCCAGGGAATATAACTGAGGATTGCTTTGCTGACATTGGCAGGGTCTCTGGTTCTGGGGATCTGGAGGTTATCATGTAGAGTTGGTGTTTCTGCCACTGCATTTCTGAGCTCCCCAAACTTCCCCCTTCACATTACTCCTCCATTCGCTGCAGCCTCTCTGCCCACCAGGATGGGGGCCCAACTAAATGTGAACAAGAGTTAAGAGACAGAGTCCAGCAGCTGATCACCCCTTCCCTCTCCCCACCCCCCGTAGGTCTCCGCCTGCCTCCATGAATGTTGGGTTCAGAGTGCTCCAGTCCAAGAGAGGGAGAATCAAGGTGATACCTGATTGAGCCTTTACACCCAACCCCAGTGTTTCTAGAGACTGAGACATACATGCAATAATCTATACATGGAAAAAGCCCTAGATCTGAAGTCAGAAGACTTGGCCTTGAATGCCAGCTCTGAAACTTACAATCTCTGTAACACAGGTCATCTGATCTTCACAGGCTGATGTTCTTATATGTGAAATTAATTCTGGGCTAAGAGCCGCTGTCTCGGGGCAGCTAGGTGGCGTAGTGGATAGAGCACCAGCCCTGGAGTTAAGAGGACCTGAGTTCAAATGTGGTCTCAGACCAGACACTTGACACTTATTAGCTGTCTGACCCTGGACAAGTCATTTAACTCCAGTTGCCTCGCAAAAAAAGAGAGAGAGAGAGAGAGAGAGAGAGAGAGAGAGAGAGAGAGAGAGAGAGAGAGAGAGAGAGAGAGAGAGAGAGAGAGAGAGACCCTGCCTTAAAAGAGAGAGTAAGGAGAGAGAGAAGTGGATGTGAGCCCAGCTCTGGGAGAGCTCTTTGGCCCTGTGGTTCCCAAACCCAAAATCCCTTCCAAAGAAGCTGTTTAAGCAAGAGCTGAGCAAATCACAAGTCTTCCCTCCTACCTTCATGAAATGGGCAGATTTGAACTCCTTTCTTTCCTAAGGTTTAATCTGTCCTCCTATTGAGCAGAGCATTACTTTCTTCACTGTGCCTGCTTGAGTTGAAGGGTGGAGATAATTCTTAACTGATCATTTGCTTTTAGCTCTGTTGTGGCCTTCCCTCTCAAAAATAAACTCAGGAATACCAGTCATGGTAATGGGTAAAGTTTGTTCTCTTATCTGTAAAATGGGGAGGTTGGGTCAAGGCCATTTCTAGATCTATCATTTTATATTCAAGAATCCCTTCCAGTTCTGACATTTAATATTCTAATATTCTGTTTCTAGATTATTTAACCTCTCTGTGCCTCAGCTTCCTCATCTGTAAAATGCACGTAACATGTGTTGTAACAGGGTTATTTAAAGGCTAAAATGAGATCATGCAAGTTAAAGACTTTGAAAACTTTAAAGTTAATATTCATAAGTCCTTTTCAACTCTGACACTCTTTGCTCATGGATTTAGAATTGGAGGAGAGTCATCTGATCCAACCACTTCATTTTACAGATGAGGAAAGTGAAGCCTAGAGAGATGAAATGAATTCCTCCAGGCCTCACAATATGTGAGCCCATGTCCTCTGACTCCCAAATCTAGCACTCTTTTCACAATGCAAGGCTATTGGCTAAGATGAATTTCCTTGAAAAGACAGGTACACAAATAGACTGTTGTTAGATCTATGAATTGGTCCAATCGTTTTATTCTATAGTTCTCCATCCCCCTCAGCTCTGACATTCTCTATCTGTCCCAGCCAAATTCTAAGCACAAATCTGTCCTGGATTTCAGTGTATCTCCAACTCTAGGACCTTTTCCCACGTGCAATCATCATTGCCCTTTAGCAAGTTGGCCACTGGTCCACATTGTTTCCCTGCCCTCATGGGCTGGGTTTAATTAAGAAACTGAATTTGGTGTCCCTGTAGTGTACTTTGTGTACTTTGCATAATGCTTGTCTGTGTGAGCCAGTTTGGATAGCACTGATAATCCCATGGAGCTTGAGGGAAATTTGCCTGGAGTCATTAACTTATGGTTACAGTATTTTGGGGAGAGAGGCGTCCCACATTACTGCACAGCAGGATGCAAACTGGAGGAGGAAGAAAATGTCCTTTGGCTCAAATGAAAAGAATTAATCCAAATCTGGGTTAATTTTAAATCAGTTGAACTCTGATGCTCAGATAATTTTTTCTTTCATGGTCTTATCCACTTTTAAAAATTATATGTAAATGTTCAAGTGGATCTATGATCTTATCAATTTGGGAGTTCCCTCCATGAATGCTGATTGCAATTTATCTATGTCTATCCATCATCCTGCTTGATTCTTGTCCATGTCTTCCCAAGAGTTTGTCACAGGGGCCCACCCAACATTTTGGGAGCATTCCTTGGCTTACTCTCTTACAGATATGCTAACTTTACTGTTCTTACATGTACCTATTTGTTTGACTTATATTTATTGGATTTTTATTGTTTTATTATCTTAAATAGACAATTGATTTTTCAGGATGATAGTTGTTATTTTATCTTAAAATTCTATTTTATGCAGAGATGCTAATATATATATCTATGGTTGAATCTGTTGTCATATTTTATATATTTAATTTTGTATAAATCATTCGTTGTGGTAAAATTTAAATATCTGCTACTATCAGTTTAATAACTGGTAAGACAGTTTGTCAGGCAGCTAGGTGATGCAGTGAATAGAGTGCAGGCCTTGGAATCAGAAAGACCTGAATTCAAATCCTTCCTCAAACACTTATTAGCTGTATGACCCTGGGCAAGTCTTTTAACCTTATGTAGCCTCATTTTCCTCAGCTGTAAAATGGGAATAATAGCATCTGCCTCCCAGGGTTATTGTGAGGATCGAATGAAATACAAGTCCTTTGGCAAGACTTGAAGAGCTATAAAAATGCTATCTAATTGTTATTAATAATAACTGGCATTTCTATGGCACTTTGAAGTTTGCAAAGCAATTTGCAAATGTGATCTCATTTGATTTTTCCCATAACATTGTAAGTATAGGTTATTATCCTTCTTTTGTAATTGAAGAAACTGAGTCTCAGAGAAGTAAAATGGCTTGCACCATTTGAACGCAAGTCTTCCTAAATCCAAGACCTGTGCTCTATCCATTATTCCATGTTTTGGCCCTTTTCTGCCTAGCCCAGGGGTGGGGAACCGGGCCACATGTGACCCTCTAAGTCCTCAAGTGCGACCCTTAATTAGTCAAAGGGCTGCACTTGAAGACCTAGAGGGCCATGTATGGCCTCAAGTCCCTAGGTTCCCCACCCCTGGCCTAGCCTCTGCATCTGGCTCATTTTAGTTACTACTTATTAAACTAGCCTCTGAAGATGGCAAGTGACATATGAGCTATCTGCACTCTGAATTTTAGAAACACAGATCAAAAGTCAGATTGGCTATTTGAGACAGGGTCTCCTAGTGTGCATCTGGAAGGATAGCAAGTGGAACTGGGAGGAGACAAAGCATTTTGTTTTTCAAATATCTGCAGTGTTGTGTAATGCATTTGGATCAATTACATATAATTTGTGCATACAAGTTATACCATTAAGCAGAAGGATGCCTGCCACCTTTATCAGCCCTGCGTCTGGAGATCCTTGCCATAACCCATAGTTACGCGAGTTGTAAACAAATCTCCTAATAGCCATAGATCAGCCTTGGCTATTGTCAGGCTTTTTAGAGGGTATAATTTATTAAACATTAAAAAAATATTCAAGTAGATGAGGAGGCTGGGGAGGGATCCTGGACGGTTGGAGATTCCCTGGATGGGGAGCCTCTGGCAGCTGGATTCCCATCTGTCTTAGAGCAGGGGGCATCTGGTGGGCAGCTGTGCTGGAACACTTACAGCACCCAAGGTTCCTTTTCTGCTTCTCACTCTATTCTCTATTCTTGGCTGGTGCAAAGATGAGGTCTGAAGGCCCAGTGGTTCTCGGGGAGGAGGAAATGGTGCAGAAGAGATGGAAACTTTGACAGTAGGAGGGGGCGGCTGGTTGTGTTGTGTCTGAACAAGGCAGTGAGTGCCATTTCAACATGGCTATTGTCTCCCTTCTGCTGCCAAGAAACACCAGCTGTGAATGGTGAAATGCCTGAGAAACATTTCCTCAGGGAAATTATCTAACAACCTCATATTCTTTGAGTCTGGAGGCATGTTTCTGGTGCAGGCTGGGTCCCCATCTCCCCCTGCCACCTAACACATACCAAGAAGACCCGCCTCTTTTCAGGGTTGCCAGCTCTGCTTGGTAAAAGCAACTTTTTTAAAAAAATGGTTAAAAATATGGTAAAAACAGGTGGTACAGTGGATAGAGCACTGGGTTTGAAGACAGGAAGACCTGAATTCAACTCTGGCTTAGACACTTTCTGCCTTCATGACCCTGAATAAGTTACTTAACCTCTGTTTGCCACAGTTTCCTTATCTGTAAAAGGGGGATAATAATAGCCTCTACCTCCCAGGGTTGTGGTGAGGATCAAATGAGATAATAATTGTGAAGCCCTTAACATAATGCCCAGCACATAGTAGGTGCTATATAAATGTTACCTGCTATTACTATTATTACTATTATTATTGTTGAAAGCACATGTAGTTTGGACTTGATACCTCATCCACTCCAACTTACCTGAGGCAGGGCCAATGTGGCCCTTGTCACCTGCCTCTGAAGTTTTTCGTGGGCTGTCTCTCATAGGAATGCTCCCTCCTTATCTCTTCTGCCCTTTGAAATCCCTGGCTCCCTTCAGCTATCAGCTGATTTGTGCCATCTCCTGTATGAGGGCTCATTCATACCCCCTGCCCTAATTGCTAGCATTTCCACATTCTCTGAAATGGCTTTTCTATTTCCTTTGTGTATAGTTTCAATTTACTTGTCTTTACCTTTTTTTAAAAAAAACTTATTTTACTTATCATTTTATTTATCTTTGATCATTTTGTTTTCCCCAAGTAGAATGTCAGCTCCCTGAGGGCAGGGATGATTTTCATTTTTGTCTTTTTATCCCCAGCTGTCAGTACAGTGTCTAATACATAGCAAGTGCTTAATTAATACTTGATGTTAAACTGAATTAAGTTCCTCTTTCTTACCCAGCAAAGCGTTCTTGGATAAACAAGAGACAATAGAGTAGACATGGTCCCTGCCCTTAGGAACTTATATTCTAGTTGTGACAATGTACTTGTAAAATAGAGAGTGATTTCAAGGCCCAAATCAAGTTAATAGATGAGTATATAGTACAGATAGTTTATGGGGGCACCAAAAAAGGCCTGTGGGGGAAGAACTCCCATGTGGTGGGGCTAGTCTGACGAGGCAGCATGGAGAAGATGAGGCTTGAGTCTTAGCCAAATTTCTAGTTAATCAGGAGACCTTATCTTTTGAACCCTTGGTTTAGACATCTGAAAAAATTTACATACTTTAGTTTTTTATTTTAAAAAATTATTGAAATAATTTTTATTTTACCTTAATTTTCAAATATATCTTTAACTCTCCCTTCCCCTGAGAGCTATCCCTTGTACCAAAGATTTAAAAAAGAAAAGGGTGGTGGGGAAAGCAGTTCAGCAAAACTACCTGACACATGGCCTCAGTCTGACAGTAGATGTGGTATTCCACACCCATATCCCCCCACCTCTGTAAAGAAGGGAGGGAGGTGCAGAAAATGCATTCCCATTAAATCAAGATCAGAGCTATAGAAGGAGAGTTAGTTCGCTTCAAATAGAATTTTAATTTCACATTATTATAAGATTATTCTGATGGATACATGTTACATTTGAAAAATAAAAATTTATCTCATTTATATCTTCATTTATTTATTCCATTTATATCTTCATACCCATTCTATGACATAAGTAGGTAAGATATAATTATCATATTGCAATTTATAGATGAAGAAACTGAGGCCTAGAGAGATTATAGCTGTCCTGACAAAGAATGATAAGATCATAGCTTTAGAGCTGGAAGGGACCTTGGAGGTCATCTAGCTCAACTCTCATTTCATAGATGAGGAAATTGAGACCCAAAGAATTTAGGGGGCTAACCCAAATAACACAGCTGTATTTGGGAGATACAGAATTGGAACCCAAATCCTCTGACTCCCAAACCAGCTCTTTTTTCAGTCATCCAATGTCACCCAGTAAGTTAGAGGGGGAGCCAGGACTGATGTCAGGTTTTCTGACTTTCATCTAAGGCTCAGGTCACACATACTCCATCCACATAGCCAGATAGAGATACCTGCAAGTAACTGATGCACTGAACAATGTTACATTAGATAGTCTGCAATGTCTAACGGTAGTATGAATCTGTCAGCTCTGCAGTGAGAATCGCCTTTCCCTGTAGGTTGGCCTGTTAATCCTTTGTTTCCCATTGGAGTGAGAATTTGGCCCAGGAAATGGCTAAGCCTAAAAGCTACCAGCCTGGAGGTGGGCGTGGGGTCCTCCTCTCTATCCTGTGCCACCTTCTTTCTCTTCCTTCTGTTAAACCCTGTCTGGAGGCATGCTTTGCTGCTGCCCTAGCTAGAGGAGGACTTGGAGGTTATGTAGCCCGCCACTAATTGACATTAACACTCCAAGCAGGAAATGCTGACATGGTCCAAAATTAACACCCTGTCAGTATGCTGCTGACCTGTGTTAAACCTGTGCTTTGTCAAACTCATTGGAATTAGATTTTAATACAGGAAAGGAGAGACCTGGGGGACATGTGAAATTGCTTGAGGACAAACCCCACTCCCTCCCAGGCCTGTAGTCTTTGAAGTAGGAAGACTCCCACTTGAGAGGCCACCCTCTTTCCTCTGGAGCTTAATTATCAAAGGGAGACTGGCTGTTGGGGAGTGAAGGCAAGAGTCATCTGCAAAAGCGCTGGTTGCCAGATAATAGGAGTAACTTTGGTTGGTGACCTTAATTGGCCAGGGACGGGGCTGAAGAGTAAAGAGATATTTTAGAGTACTTTATGCATTTCAAAGTGTTTCATATTTATGAGACAATAATTAAGATGCATGTTTCAAATTCATATATAGACATGTGTATAATATGTATAGACATGCATATAATGTGTATATCTATATGCAGATATGCATACATATGCATATCTCTAGTACTTCATCAGAATGTATTTATATAATATTAATGACACTTTTGCCAATGTTTCAAATACTTCATTTCAAAAGCATGCTTAGATTCACCTAAATTATCGACTCTCGTCCTGTGTCATAGGATCTTTGTGACAATGCAGTGAGGTAGGGTGAGTTGGGATTATTATCCCCACTAACAGATGAGACTTAGAGAAATGATATCACCTTGACCCAATGTAACATAGCAAATCATATCAGAGGCAGGACTGGAATCCAGAACTCCTGACTCCTAGTCTAATATTTTTACCATTATGCCTACATTGAGGAAGCTGAATGAGCCAACCTCCTGTGGCCATTCTGGTTGATGGGGCCCAGAGGATTCTTGAAAGTTGACATCTGGTTTGACAAGATCTAGGTTCTAGAACTCTTGAAATCCTGCTCTCTGCTCTAACAGAGGAAGAGATAAGAGGCATCACCTGAAGAAATAGCTGATGCCAGGAATTCTGAATGGCAAGGTTAGTCAAGGTTTCTCAGTGATAAGAGCCTGACTTGGTCCCCGCATGGAAAAGGGGCAAAGGTAAATGGTGACTGTCCCCTATAGTGTGTGGCAGAGCTGTATTTTATGTGGATGTGTAGTAAATTACTGATTTTTTTGTTTTTACAAAACAGTTTTTTATGTAATATGCCCCTCTCTACCCAGTGAATACGCCTTGTAAGAAAGAAAAGGGTTAATTATTAATCTTTTTAATCAGTTTAATGTGGTTGGCTAATCAAAGCCAACCACAGAGTCAGACAGCATAGGCATCATTCTGCACCCTCTGTCTCCTTCTCCAACAAAAGTAGGAGGTACATTTCCTAATCTCCTCTCCAGGGCCAATGTTGGTCATTGCATTTAGACTATCTTTGACTTCAGATTATTGTTCTTTTAAATTTGTTTTGTTGTAGTTACTCTGTGTATTGTTTCCCAGGTTCTGCTTACTTCGCTCTGTTATCATATTGTATTACATTCATATGTATAGGAGGCAGCTAATGAGCTCTAACCTTATGAGCATGTTCCGTGTGCTAGGCTGATGAAATCCCTGTGAACTTTGGAGCATAAGTAGAAATTCTATGACTGGTTCTGGCCTTCTATCCATGTGGTCATAAGTACCTTTTTCATTGACTGTGTAGTCAGAACTGGGGTTTATTCAAAAGGCACCAGTCAGTCAGGGTCACTCTCTTGGTTTGTTTTTTTCCTGCCTACCTACCACTCAGGTGGATGAGATTGGAGATGGCTATGACATTGTGATCTTTGAAAGGTCAATAGAAGAAACCACCATAGTCTGGGAGCTGGAGCCCATGTCAGGATTTATTACAAGCTGGACAGTGAGGATTGAGGTCCCAAGCATGCTTGATTCAGCCTAGCAGTGGCAGATATGTTCTCTTCCATCCATTGGCCAGGCCATATTTGGAAGTCAACTTGACAGGGCAAATGGTGGGTAGAATCTGTGTTAAATTTGAGCCTACTCTCTCAAGGGACAGAGGTAGCATAGGAAAAAGTGTGCCCCAGGTATTGGGGGGAAATGTTTATCCTTCTGTTCTTGCTATATCTTTGAAGTAAATGTCCCTTTATAAAAGCAAATTGATGGGGACTGGTTAAATGGAACTGGGATTCTAATTACTGGGCAGCTAATAATGGGAGAAGAACACATGAGAATAAGAATTCAAGCCAATACCATTGGAAAAGGACCATCTCATCCTTTCAGAGGTACCTCAGAATCCTCAGGAGGAGATATATAGCCTACCTGACACTGGAAGAGTGAGGTCAGCATGTCAAATGAAATAACACATAAAGAACTTTGCAAAACTTAAAGTGTTCTATAAATGCTACTTGTTATAATTATTACTATTATTATTATATCAGTTTGTTTGGACATTCTCTAATTACTGGGCATTCACTTTGTTTCCCTGTTTTGCTCACAGAGAAAGTGCTTCTATGAATATTTTGATATATATGGGATCTTCTTTTCCATCTCTGACCTTGGGGCACATAAGATGAGATTCTTTAGTTCTTTATTCTTAACTCCCATCCGTCCCTGGCAAAATCCATACTAGCCATCCCTTAGTCATAGCTCAAAGTGGGTAGCGTTTGCCCTTTCCTTTTAGGTTTCAGGGCTCCATTGTAAGCTTGATCTTCAGGGATACTGTGGCTGGCTCCTTGGTCACTTACAGTGTGAAGTAGGGTGAGAGGAAGATGGATAAAGGAGAAAGGGGTTTGGGAGGAGGACCAAGTTCACAACCCCTAGAAAAGAAAAAAATATTTTGACAACAGGTGGCTAATACTAACTCTCTAAGTTTATAACAACTAATAACTCATAAAAACTAAAAGTTGTAGATAAGACATTGACTTACATTGGTAGAGGGAGCTTCCTCACAGGCCTAACAAAAGCTGTAGTTTCCTATACCAATGGTACAAAGGCTAGTCTCTATCCCTAATAGATAATCATAACAATAACAATAATAAAATCTAGGCTGAGAGTATTTCTGTCCCCATTTCTTTTTTAGAAACAAACCCACGGACTTCCTTTAAACAATGTGTAGCTCAGAGGCAATACTGCTTGCTGAGTCTCTCTCGTAGATGTATTGGGTTTGGGAGTAGGGTGGGATTTGAGGGTCATGAAGAAAGAGAACCTTTCGGTTCAGAAGGTTTGCATTGGCTGCTTTGCCCCACCCTGTTCTTCTGGGATCCTAGACCTAAGAATTGAATTGGGAAAAGACAAGAGGCAGGGGTGCATGTGTGTGCATGTGTATGTGTGTGTGTGTGTGTGCGTGTGTGCGCGTGTGTGCGTGTGTGTGTGTGTGTGTGTGTGTGTGTGTGTGTATGTGTGTGACCTTCCCAAGGACAGTCCCAGTCATCCACAGTGTGGTTCCCCTGTCAAGCAGATGAGCTCCAGAGCCAAACAAGCTGTCTCAGGAAAAGGGCTGGTTTCCCAGCAGCAATTTCTTAGTATGCAATCCCCCCTGTCAGAGACAGCATGGAGAGGTGTTAATAGTCTGAGTCGATTCTAGTGAAGAGAGCAGGCCAACAGGGTCAGTTACCGTTTCCTGAGCTAGATGTTCATTTTCTTATGGTGGTCAGGGCTGGGGGGCAGTTTTTAGCATGCAGTGAGGAGGGCATGTGTGATTAGAATAGAACTCACACTGACAGAGGAGAAGGGATAGTGGATGGTGGATGTCGGCCCTCGGCACAACATCTGTACAATACTCAGGAACACAGTTTCCCAGCAGAGGTTAGAAAGGCCTGGAGAATTAAAGTGACTGGGTTCTTGGCAGGCAGGCTCTGGTCCTCCTGGGGGTGGGCAACTTACAGGAGGGAAGCTTACTGGCTTTCCATTCCCATGCTTCTCCACAGGAAGCTTGAAGCTATCTATGTCCCTAGCCTGGAAGGAGGAAAAATGGAGTAAGGAGTTAGGTTTGCAGAGGCAGGAGGGCTATGGGGAGTGATTAATAAGGGGATGTGGGGGGGTATATTATAAAAAAAGCAGGCAATGGAACAGGACTTAAAAATGTCCCCAGAGCTGGCAATTCTACATAGGCTTAGCTGCCCTATGTGCTTTCCTCTGTTGTGTTTGGCTTTCAATCATCATGGCATAGTGGAAATAATGGTGGATTTGGAGTCCAAAAAGCTGTGGTTCAAATCCTAGTTTGGCTGTTTACCAGCTGTGAGAGCTAGGGGCAAGTTAATTTCTGTGCCTCAGTTTCCTAAAGTGAGTTGGATTAGATCTCAAAAGTCTCACTCAGAAAAAAAAAAGTCTCACTCAGCTTTAAGTCTGGCAAGCCTATGTTCTGATGCTTTCTTCTAAAACTTTTTAGCTTCAAAAAATTGAGCATTTTCTTGTCAGCGCTTCTATGAAGTTTTATTATGATTACTAAGAATTGAAATGGGGGGAAAACCCAGTAGTTCAGCCCTAAACATTTCCCCAGTTCTACCAGAAAGCTTTGGCAGCAGGAAATGAGTTACTTTTTCCTTCTCTGATAACAAGTACAAAGCACTTTGCAAAACTTATAGTGCTATATAAATGCCAGTTACTATTAACATTACTCTCTCCCAGTGTTGCTCCTAACTCTCTGAACTTTTCCACCTCCTTCGTAGCAGACTTCTCACCCTGGAGATGCCTTTGCCCCTGAGGCCCCCTTTTTGACTAGTAAGTACAGGCCCAGAAGCAACCAACATTCCAGGAAGTTCCCAGGCTATCCATGTTCACCTGTCTCCCCTCTACTCCAGACTCTCTGGACTTTTCTACCTTGCTATCATGCAAGTATCATTCCCCTTGTCCCCCTCCCAAGTCTTTTTTATGTTTTGTCCTCTTCCAATAGAATATAAGCTTTTTAAAATAGGAAATGTCTTTTGGAGGCTTCTATTCATATTCTGAACACTTAGCATGGAGCCTGGCATAAAATATGCTTGTAATTAGTGGGGGTTTTCTATGTTCAATAGAATTGAATAAGAAAAGAGGCCAGGGGCTGACCTAAAAACCAGCAAGCCTTCTTGAGGAGTTCTAAGTTGGAAGAGATATGGTTCTGGATTGGAACTATACAGAGACAGAGGCATTGAGATTCTCCAAAAGTATTTTTTTTTTAACATATCAGTGGTGTAGGGAGGATAATGCAAAAGAATCAAGGGTCTTAATAAATATGGTTATGGACAAGCAAAGATTAGTCTAAGTGAAAAACATGCTTTTTGCCACCCTAAAGAACCACAAGTCCATTCTCAGAACTTGTCAGACTTGGCATCTGTATTCATGATACTGCTTTAGACACAAACACACAGACACACACATACACACACACACACATCCCATCTCTTCCCAACCTAAAATGGTATGTGTGATTCATCAGAGTTATATGAAAATGACAGTATAAAGCACTTGGTGACGTCCTTCATCGATTTTGAGCAGGAAGGGACCTTAGAGCCCAACCTCTGATTTTACACATGAGGAAACCGAGGCCCAGAGAGCAAAGTCACACAGGCCGTGAAGTGGCCTCTGGCTCTTTCAACTACATTTCCAATGCTCTTTCCCCTAAACCCTAATACCTTAGTTGAATATCTGCTCTTGGAACAAAATTGGTTTGGGCTGAGGGCTTTTCTCCCTCCTCATGTCACCGCTGTAATTCTGGCTCTGGGAAAAGCTGGTAGTCAAGCTGGTGGGCTGGGGTCTTCCCCTGATGGGAGGATGGACCAAGGCACCAAGTACCTGTGCTCAGTGTCTCAGCAGTGGAATGTGGTCTTCTCTCCTTTCCTTTCAGTCCACCCCTTCCTTTTGCCCCTGTGTTGGTGGGTACACTCAGGTGGAACATGCCCAGCTCCATTATGCAGCACCTATCTGTTCCCCTGGCCTTTGTCACTTCCCCCAATGTGACAATTACAGCACTGCCAAGATGAGACTTTTTAATCCTATTATTCATTCATCAACCTGGGGATGATAGCTGGAGCTGGATCGAACAGGGCGAAGGAGCAGTGAGAAGCCTTCTTCACTGCTGTGAAACTAGGCTTAGCTGGGGCACAATAGGTGTGTAATTTAAGGTTTTGTTGAGCTGAAATCCAATCACATACTTGACTGGTAGATCACAGAGAGACACAGGCAAAAAGAATGAGATAATTCTACCTCACACAAACACTCGGATTCGGCTTTGACTTAATGACAAATGTGTGACCAACCTTACACTGTTTCATTCCTTCTTCTTTCTTTTTAAAATGTATTTATTAACCTCCCTCCACACACACAAACACACACATACACTCTCTGTGCCTACAGATAGGGATGGGAAAAGTCCTTATGCTTTTGGGTTCTTGGAAAGCCACCAAACAAAGTTAGATAAGTAAAGAAACTCCTTTTGCCTGGTGTGTCAAGTGAGAGACCTCCAAAGGAGATTGAGTGGGTGGGTAGGGGGGGCTCTGGGGGATATTGGGAGGCTCTTGGCAACATTGGGCTAACTTCACACTCCTGATGGCATTCAGTTAGTAATTCTGGTAGTAAGAAGAAACGGGAAAGTAGGGAGCCACTTGTATAAGATAAGGTAATTATGCTAGGCAGGGCATTATAGAGTTAAGAGCTGGAAGGGATCTTAGAGTAATTTTGTCATTTCTCTCCTTTTACAGATGAGAAAACTGAAACCCAAAGAAACTAAGTGACTTGCTCAAGGTCAAAAAACTTAGCCATCAACATAAGACAATAACTCAAGTCTTCTATAGGAGACATGGTATATTCTCTCCCACAAGCCATTCACTTTCCCATCTTCTTTTAAGTGTTTACTGAGCATCTGCTCTGTGTATGGGCCCATTGCTTTCTCCTAATAACAGAAGTACCTAACCTTTTTTTGTGTTTGGTAAAACCTCTGGACCCCTTCTCAGGGTAATGTTTTTAAATGCATAAAATGACATATATAAGATTACAAAAGAAACCAATGTATTGAAATATAGGTTTTAGAGGAAAAGGAAAAGAACCTATATGTTCTAAAATGTAGCAGCTTTATGGTGGCAAAGAACTGGAAATTGCGGGGATGCCCAGAAATTGGGGAATCGCTGAACAAGTTGTGGTGTATAATTGTGATGTAATACTAACAGCAATATTGTTTTATGAATGACTTTGAGAGAATAAGTCATTCTGACTATTATAAATACCCCAAATAACCATAAAAGACATAAGAAGAAAGATGCTTCCTGCATCCAGAGAAAGAACTGATAAATAGAAGTATGTACAGAATAATTTTACACATATATCTATTTGTGTCTAATGGTGGCCACCTCTAGGGCAGGGAGGAGGTACAGAAGAAAAAAAAAGAAAAAAAAAGAAATTTACATGATAATTTTATTGTGTATTTAAAAGGAATGGCAAATTGTACATAGTAGACTTGCAGTCTTATGTGCAATCATTTTTTTTACTATACTATGTTATGGAAATGTTTGTTTTACCCCATAAATTAAAAATAAAATAAATTTTATGAAAGAAATAGTTAAAATTATTTTCAAAAGTTCACAGACTTGCATAAACTAAGTCTGAACTTCCTAAAATTTCTAATCTCTCTCAATTAGATTCTTATTTCAGTTAAGGGAAACATTGGATCCTAGAATTTCTTTTCCACTTCATGAACAGTTTTATACTTCCTTTATGCTCTTTGGCTGCTAGGTGGTACAGTGGTTAGAGCACTGGACCTGGAGTCAGGAAGATCTGAGTTCAAATGTGATCAGCTAGCTGTGTGAGGGGAAGGAATAAGTATTTACATAGCATTTACTTTGTGCCAAGTACTCTGCTAAGCTACTTTTATAATATTATCTCATTGGATCCTCACAACAATCCTGAGAGTAGGTGCTATTATTGTCACCATTTTATACTTCAGGAGGGAGAGCAGGTAATGCAATGGATAGAGTGCTGGACCTGGAATCAGGAAGACCCATCTTCTTGAGTTCAAATCTGGCCTCAGACACTTACTACCCTAGTTGCCTCAGTTTCCTCATCTATAAAGGAAGGTCTAGAAGGAAATGGCAAGCCACTTCAGTGTCTTTGCCAAGACAACCCCAAACTAGATCACAAGGAGTCAGATAATTCTGAACAATAACAATAGTTGAGGAAACTGAGGTTAAAAGTTACACAGAAACTGTCTGAGGCTGGTTTTGAACTCTGGGCTTCCTGACTCCAGGCCCAGTGCTATATCCACTGTGCTACTGGCTGTGGTGATGCTAGTCAAGTCATTTAAGCTCCATTTGCCTCAGTTTCCTCAACTGTAAAATGGGGATAATAATAACACCTACCTGCAAGGGTTGTTGTGAAGATAAATGAGATATTTGTGAAAGCTTTACAAATGTAAACATTATATAAATGTATAAATTAAATATATAGATAAGGGTGGTGATGTTGATGATGATGATGATGATGATGATGATGAATCCTTCTTTGTGACTCCCCCAGTCCCCTGCCTTGTTTCTGGGGATGCAACCCTATGACTAGAAGGCATTACCCACTGATTACCCATTGAGCATCCTTCCCTCTCACTTAGCTACTACTCTGGGAGCACAGAGCATAGGTTTGGAGGGGAAGCTACTGTGATGATGAACTGGTGTTCCTGGAACCTTGATCACTCTCCAATTCACCCCCTGATAAGTCCTCCAGTCTTCAGCTACAGATAGGAGGGAGAAAGAAAATTTGACTGGTAAAGAGCTTCAAGCCATTTTAACCTTACAGAGAGAGACGATTTCTTTGAGCACAGCCCCTCAACTGGGCTTCCTGACTCACTAGGGCAATCCTTTCCTAGCCTAACAAGCCTGTGGCTCTCTTCATTTCCTGCAGTTCAGCAAATGTTGATTAAATAGTTAATGCGTCTCAGACATCTTGCTAGAAGACACAAAGGCAAAAATGAAATAGTCTCTGTCCTCAGGGAGCGTATGTTCTACTAGGGGAAGGGGTGAGGGGAGAGATGGAATATGGGCATGAATAAATAAATAACAGGCAATTTGAAAAGGGAGCAAGCACTGACACCTGAGTGGGGAGGGTGGAGGTTTCATTGGGGAGGTGGTACCTGAGCTGAACCTTGAGGGAAAATAAAGATTCTGAGAAGTGGACATGAGAAATGCATTCCAGGCAAGGGTTAGCGTCCTGGTGGGAGGTGGAGAAAGGCTTATATGAAGGCATTGCTCTCATACACACATACCTAGAGTATTACCATTTCTAAGAATCTTTAAGTGATGCAATTACCACAATGTGGAGGCTTAAAGAGCCTAAAAACTACCTGGGACAGGAAATTCTTGATCTCCTTGCCAAGCAGATAGATATGGCAGCCAAGAGTAACACTGGTCTAGAATAAAAACTCATTTGTACAATCTTATGTAAAGAAGCAGACCACAAACATGGCATAGTGGATAGGACTATAGAATTCTCATAAATTCTTTGGGAATGTAAAGGCAATCTAGTTTAAATTCATTATTTTATAGATGAGGAAAATAAGGTCCAGAGATATTCATTGATTTGTTTACATTCAGACTGGTAGTAAGAGACAAAACTGGTTTCCAATCCCACTTCTGTCTGTTGCTTTCAGGCCTTGAGCAAATTACTTATGTGCCTCAGCTAAGTCTCTAGGATTTACTTATTGAGTCACAGATAGGTTGACATCTGCATTGGTGGAGGGAGTTATCATAGCGAGAGATCCTTATGTTGATAAAATCATAGATCCTTCTCATGTTTATATTTAATCTTACAAAGGAAGATGATGCTAGAAGTGCATAAATGGTGTCACTTCATAAAATAGTGAGAAACAGTGAAGAAAAAACAAGTTTATAGAAAGCTTGGCAAGACATAAAATAAACCAGATCGCCCTGAGAGCATTTAAGGATAAAACTAGAAAGAGGATGACAAACAGGTAAAAAGTGGAAAAGATGTGCCAAGATTTTTATAGCAATTTTCTCCATCAGCAACGGTCACCCCATTTTGGACACTAACATCACAGTTCTGGATATGCTATATGAGGAGGCAGAAATAGCAGTAAAGAAAACAAAGAGGCTGAGTACCTGATCCAGACTAAATATGTAGACGAAGTTTGTGCTGGAGGCACAAAACTTGGACCAAGTGAAGGATCATCTCTCGAGACAGAGAAAGAGAAGGAAAAAAATCACAGATAATTCATAAGAATGAATTACTAAAAAAAGCAACTTACAAAATATCAGTAACTACCAACCCATGTGCCTACTTTCCCATAAAGATGGGAAAATTTTTTGAGAATAATCTAAAATATGTACTAAGAGCATCCTTGGTGAAAGTATAAGAAAAGAACAGTCAGGATTCCACAAATAACATTCTAATGCATACCATATCTTTGCAGTCACACAATTGACTGAAAATTACAGAGAAAATAATATGCTACTATTCTTATTATTTGTTGATTATTAAAAAAAAAGTCATTTGATTCAGTAGAGTAAATGTTGCCTTAAAGGCTCTTCTTCAACAAAGTGCCTCTAATAAATGAGAGATTCGATGAAAGATGAAACACAAGATAATTTTGTTTATATTTTGATATTTGATGTCAGGTGAGGAATAAAGAAAAACAAAGAGACATATGCTTGATAAAGATGTTTTCCCCTGCCGTGGAAGATGCCAAGCAAACTGGTGAAATCCTTCGAATTTTCTTGTTTGTAGCTGCCATTGTGTTAATTATATCAATCTTTAGAATATTGCAGATTATCTTAAATATGATCTATTATCACGCAAAAGAGTTTAGATTAGCAATCCACAAAGGAAGAACCTCATGGATAAAAAATGCCTCTTGTCTAGACTATGATGGATGGACAGCCAATAAAGCAGTTGGATAGATAGCCCATAGATTTAGTCCATCAGTATAATATCTTGGCCATACACTGATGATGAACAATGAATGGTGCCCATAATTGTCTAGGAGGAAGAAAGGGAGTCATATTTTTCTTTATGAGAAACTCTACAATTCTTTTAAAGATCCCCCATGATTCTTCCTGAAGATCCTTCTTTTTAACACCAGTATTTTTCTAATGACACTGTATGGATGAAAAGCTGGACGATGTCATGTCAACATAGCTAGAGGAAGGCTCCCAACACACTGACTGACTTCCTACTTATAGAGGACTTATAAAAGTATATAGATAATAAGAGTTGCACAAGATGCAAAAGGTAGGGGTGGGTTGCCATCTGCACCATCAGAGGGAGTTCCCACATTGATAAGATCTGTGATCTATTAAAATATCAAAGAACAGCATTAGTTCAGAGAAGAGCAATAGATATGAAGAAATGGTAAGAGACTAATTAATGTGGTTGCTTTGTGAGTTGAGAGGTTTTTATCTTGTGATTATTAGGATCTACTGGTATTTCCAAAATAGAATTTTTGGGGATTTGACCACAGAATGGCTGAGGGGGTGTAGCTGAAGGAGAGAGAAGAGTCTTAGATAACCCTGAGACATTGAACTTGCATAAGAGGGGGAATGGTTGTGCCCTAGGGTAGTTTAGAGAACTGGGTTTAGTAGAGAAGATAAAGAGCTCTGTTTCGGACTTTGAGTTTAAGTTATCAACAAGATATCTGGGTAGAGATGTTCTGCAGGCAGTTGGTGATGTGAACCTGTAATTTGGGAGAAAAATTGGAGCTGGATATATTGATTTTTCAAGTGACCTATGTAAAGATGATCTTCAAACTTATAGAACACAGATAAAATCACTAAGAGAGAGAGTTGGCTAAGCATAGAGTCTTGGAGACCACATTGCTTAGGAGGAAAGAGATGGGTGATGAATCAGAGAAAGAGACTGAGAAATTATCAGATAGTTGGTAGGAGAATCAGAACAAAACAATATCATGAAAGCTAAGGAAGGAGCAGGGAGGAAGTGGTCGTCAACAATATCAAAAGCTGTAGAGAAGACAATGAGGATGAGGCCTGAGAAAAGACCATTAGACATTCGATCATAGATCTAGTGCTGGAAGAAACTCTAGAAATCATCAACTCCAACCTTCGCATTTTACAGAACAAGAGACTGAGGCATAAAGAAGCTAAGTAACATGTCCAGTATCACAGTCAGTCAATAAGATCTTTTTAAGACCTTACAATATGTCAGGCACTGTTAATCACTAGCGATTCAAAGTAAGGCAAAAGACAGTCCTTCCTCTCTAAGAGCTCATGCCTATGGAAGAGACAACATGAAAACAACTATGTACAAATTATATATCTATATCTATATATGTATATGCATACATATGTATATGCATACATATATATATATGTATAATAAATTGGAGATGATCAACATAGGAAAGGCACTAGCATTAAGGTAGGATTGGGAAAGGCTTCTTGTAGAAGATGGGATTTTAGCTGTAATAGAGGCCAGAGAAGCCAGGAGGCAGAGGAAGAGAATTCCAAACATAAGGAACATTCAGTGAACATGTCTAGATTAGGGAGATGAAGGGAGGATTTTTCATCATCATCATCAATCATCATATCTAGCATTTATATGGTGTCTAAGAGATGGGAAGACCTATTAGGATGCTACTCAACCAATCAACAAACATGTATTACGTACTTACTTAATAAAGATGTTAGGCTGTTCCAGGAACTGAGGATACAAAGACAAAGAAAGAAAGAAAGAAAGAAATAGCTCCATTTTCTTAAGAAGCTTATATTTAATCAGCAGAAATAACATGCACACTTTTATCCAGGATATATACAAAGTAAATATAAGGTGATTTTGTGGAGGAATATCCTGGGGGATTGCCTGAGGGTATCAGGAAAGACCTCATTGAGGAAGCACCTTGAAGGAATCCAGGGATTCTAATAGAAGGAGATGAGGAGGGAATGTATTTTAGTCATGGGAGACAATCGGTTCAAAGGCACAGAGATGGGACATGTCAATGTCATACTATGTGTGAGGGATAAGAAGATGAGTTTGGCAGGAAAGTCAACTGTATGAAGTGAATATATAATAATTCTGGAAAGATGGGCTGGAACCAAATCATGGAAGATTTTGAAATGCCAAAAAAAGTTTGTATTTGATCCTAGAGGAAACAGGGAGCCATTGGGCTTTACCAAGGAGAGGAGTGAGATGGTCAGGGCTCTGCTTTAGGAATATCCCTTTGGCAGCTATGTGGGGATGATTTGGAGATGGGAGAGACTGGGAAATCAATTAGGAGACTATTGCAATCGTTCAGCTAAAAGAAGTAATGAGGGCATGAGGTAGGTAGTGTGATGAAGAGTGGAGGGAAGAGAATAGATATGAAAGATATTGTTGAGGTAGCATTGATAAGACCTGAGAAATGATTGTATATGTCAGGGGGAAGAGAGTGATGAATCAAGGATGATTCCATGGTTATGAATTGGGATGACCAAGAAGATGGTGGTGCCTTCAAGAGGTGAAGTTTGCAGGAGGGATAGGTTTGAGTAAGAAAGATCATTAATTCTTGTTTTGGACATGTTAAATTTAGCTGGTGATGTGGCACTGGAAGTTAGGAGAGAGACCAGAGTTGGATATATAGATCTGAGAGTTCTCTGTATTGAGATGATAGTTTAATCCACAGAGTTGATGAGGTCACCAAGAGAAAGAATGTAGAGAGAGAAGAGGAGAGGGCTCATTCCAGAATCTTGGGGAACACACACTGTCAAAGAGTGAGATGTAGATGATCCAGCAAAGGGAACTTCGGAGAACCAAGAGAGAACAGCATCATGAAAACCCAGAAGGGAAAGAATATCCAGAAAAAGAACATAGCCAGCAATGTCAAATGTTTCAGAGAAGTCAAGAAGGTTGAGGATTGAGAAAAGACCATTGGATTTGTCCATCAAGGTATCATGGTAACCATGGAGAGAGAAATTTCAATTGAGTGATAAGATCAGAAGTCACATTGCAAGGAGTTGAGAAGTGAATGAAAGCAGAAGAAATGGAAGCAATGTGTATAGATAGCTTTTTCTAGGAGTTCAACTATGAAAAGGAAAAACAAAGGACAATAGCTTAGGGAAATGGTTTAGTCAAATATGGGGGATATCGGAGACCTGGATGTGTTTAAGGTCAGTAGAGAAGGAGCCATTGGATAACAAGACATTGAAACTGAGAGAAGGGAAAGGGGTAGTTATGGGATCCCTCTACTAGAATAGATAGGAGGGGATGGGATCAAGAGTATAAATAAAGAGACTGGCCTTGGTGAGGAGAGGGTCCATATTTTCATTCAGGGCTGGAGTAAAGGAGAAGAGAATGGGAGATAATACCAAAGAGTTTAGAGATGGATGGTAGAGTAGGGGAGAAGTCTCACAGAAACTGGCCCCTATATTTTTATTAAAGTCTAAGGTATGATTCTCTGCTAAGGTGGAGGATAGGGGGCTTAAGGAGAGAAGGCTGTACATAATAGGCACTTTTAAAATGTTTACTTATTGATTATTGCAATACATCATGTGTGGCTTAGACTAGAGTGATGATACTTGATTAAAAGTAGGGATGGATATAAGAGACGGTGGAGAGGTGGAATAGGTAGGATTTGGAAACTGGTTGACATAAGAGGCACAATGTGGTGTAATCAATACTGTATTTAGAGCTGGAAGATCTGGATTTGAAGCCCTGATCTGATATTTTATGACTTTTTGACTTTGGACAACTCGCCAAACCTCGTTGGGCTTCAATTTTATCGTCTGTGAAATGGTGGGGCCGTCTCTAATAATCTTTCTAGCTGCAGATCTTGGATGAGGGAAAGGAAGAGTCAAAGACACTCCCAACATCCATGGCACATGCTAAAAGTAATATGGAACATAGAAGACTGGAATGAGTCATGGTACCACAGAGAAAGTTTATAAAGTCAGAAGGACAAAGAAGTTAAGACAACAAAAGAGGAAAAAGACTATGAGCTCAATTTTGGACATGCTGAGTTAGAGGTGCTGATGGAACATCTAGGCTGAGAAATCCAATAGGCATTTAAGAACATGGGTCTGGAAAAAAGAGAGGTCAGGGTTGGAGATTCAGACGTGGGAGTCTGTTGTCTGGGAGCTGAAGCTGAGTTGTGTGAAGAGAAGGATTTTCACAGTCTCTGTTCCTTTTTCTGTCCTGGTTTTGACCTCTGGGTTTCCTTGCATTGGCCTGAGAAAAAACTGCTGGCTGGACCTAACATGTATTGTGTTCTCTGGTCTGCTTCTCTTCCACTGTGGTGAGCAATCTGTCCTCTGTTCAAAGGAGGATCCCATATTCTCCTCTTCACCCTCTCTGTTTCCTTGATCATGATTTTTTTTTCTTTTCTGAATACAGTATCTATGCCTCTAATCAGGAGAAAACTTGCAGCTGTGAACTAGAATCTGACAAATACTCTACCTGTGGCTTTAGGATGCTGGCTGGCAGAAATCAGGAGCAATGCTCACAGGTAAATTTATGTCTTTTTTATTAAAAAATGTTGCTTTATAGACTGGGTGGTTCATCTTATTATTATATAATTCTTTATGGGGGTCAGATCCTGGAGTCTTCTGATTTCTCTTTAGAAACTGGGAATGTGTACCTTTGGCAGACAGATATGGGATGAATCACCTCCACATAATAGCAAGTGAACTCCATCAACACCCCTCACTGGTACTGGTGTTTTGGCCAGAGAGCTCTTTCCCTTGTCATTCACTCTACAATAATAAGAAAAGCGAGCATTTATGTGGTACTTTAATGCTTGCAATGTGTTTTACATATGTTATCTCATTTAATGTTCACAACGACCCTGTGAGGGTTGTGCTGTTATCATTCCCATTTTACAGATGAAGAAACTGAGGCTGAGGAGGGTTAGATGACTTGCCTCAAGTCACACAGGTAAACCAAGGCAGGAATTGAACTCAGGCCTTCCTGACTCTAACTCCAGCACTCCAACCATTGTGTTACCTAACTTCTTTCTTGGTTGGGCTAACAAAAAGTGCTTCCAATTTTATAGCATATGCTTCACTCATCTTTGTAGGAAACAGGGAGCAGGCCAGGAAGAAAATTTAGCTCAACATGATAGCTTTGTTCTTATTTTCAAGACTTAGTTAAAGCATTCTCAGTTGCAGTCTTTTCATGCCTCAGTGGAAACCGTGTTGACTTTTTCTTTGACAAGGGATAGGGGCGTGCATTTCCTTCTCCAGCTCATTTTACAGATGAGGAAATTGAGACAAACAGGGTTAAGTGACTTGCCCAGGGTCGCACAGATAGGAAGTGTCTGAGACTGGATTTGAACTCAGGAAGGTAAGTCTCCCTGACTCCAGGTCCTGTGTTCTCTCCATGTAATTCTGCTTTTGGTTTTCAATGGCCACAGGAGCAGTGGGAGACAAAGAAGAGAGGGGAGCAGAGAGGACCATCCCTAGACGTTCCTTCCGGCTGCAAGCTTTCAGAGCCACTTGTGCCTAGGAATAGCTGTCAAAGTCTTCCCATTATACCATGATGAGAGGTAGTCAGGTATGGTAAGAGTATCAAATCGAAATCTGAGGATCTGGGTTCAAATCCTGGCTCTATCCCTAGCTAATTTGTGTGTGAACTTGGACAAGTCAGCCATTCAACTTCTTAAGATCATATAATCATAGCTTTAGAGCAACAAGGGACCTTGGATATTATGCAACCAAACCTCCTTATTTCTGGAGATTAAGTGACTTGCCAAAGGTTGCCCAGGTCATAAATATCAGAGGTACAATTTGAACCCAAGGCCTTTGATTGTTGTCTGGGGTTTTGCCACTATATCACATTGAGTTTCCTTATCTGGAAGAGAGAGAATTGGCCTGCAAAAGGTCTCTTATGGCTCCAACTCTGCAGTCCTATGACTGACACGCCTGATATTTTGATACTAGGAATTCTCACAGGAATGCCACCTACCCCCTGCCCCACTCCCAGTCCATCTCCCCAATTTCTCTTTCTTCTGGTTCAGTGCTTGAGCAAAGTCCTTTTTGCAACCTTCCCAGCTCTAATTTTCCACTGGAGCTCAGGTCTTGACTGCTTTTCCTCTCCTGACTGGTGATGCAACTTAATTCTCCAGTGGAAACACAGAAAGATGCCTTGGCTTGGTTATCAAACACATGGACTAAATAATGTCAACCACAGATTCCCAGTATATACCATCTTGGAAATTTTAAAAGCTTAATTCTTAGATTTTTCATGCTTGGAGATAATAGACCTTTGGTTTATAATGACATTTGAAATGGGAATATGGTGCTATGCACACTTAAAAATACATATGTATGTGTAGAAATACATACATGCATATATACACACATACATGTATATAGATATGTGCCTACATATATACAGAGGGAGGGAGGCATTTTGATATCAACAAGCCACGTTGTTTGTGTTATAAGATATGATGCGTATATAAATACACATATATGTAATTATATCAAACAGCCATGGAATGCAGTATATATGTAAAATTACATAATATACATACACATATATAATTATACACATACATACATATATACCATGGTTGGTTGATATCATTGTACCTGCAACAATATAGACATCTGCCGTGATATCATTCCATTCCTGTGCTGTGGCCCACTTTTTCTGTGCAAGGAAAGAGGGAAAATGAACAAATGACAGGAAATGCTTTTAGCATTTTCCCCAGAGTTATAAGAACCTGTGGCCAATATGGTGGCCCAGATGGAATATTCTGGGCTCAGGTCATGTACTCCAACAGCAGCAGCTTTGTTCCACATTAACTCATGTCTAAACCTACGTGTGAGTTCTGGAGCTTTGTGAGTCAGTCACGAAGGTAATTGTATGTACACAAGCCAAGGTTAAACACGGGGCCTGCTACTGCCTCAGGACTGCCACAGGCAGGAGATAACCTTGCAGAGTCATCTTGCCTCTCTCTGAGGGGGGACCCAAGGAGTTGGGTAGGGAAGAGAGCATAGCCCTGGCACTAGGAGCACAGAGCATTGGCACATTCCAATTTTGGGGAGTAATACTTCACGTAGGAAAACAGTATGATGTGGTAGGAAGAGAGTTCTGGACTTAGGGTCATAAAGTCTCAGTTTGAGTAGCCAGGGTGTAAGTTTGAGTATCCCATGGTAACTAGTTAGCTACATATCATTGGACTAGTAACTTTACTCCTCGGAGCTTCCATTTCCTTTTCTTTGCTGGGCCATCTCCAGTTCTTCTGATGGCTCTGGTGGAGAAAGTGAGGCTAGTGACTTTGCAAAGCCCTCCCTCCTGTAATCCAATTCACTTGCAAGTCATGGCATCATCTTCCTGATGTCATGATCCTCTTTGAGAAAGAAGGACAAACCACACACACACACACACACACAATTGTCTTCTTTAAAATGAGATAATTATATCTGTCTTGCTTAACTGGCACCAAGATGGCACAATTGGTAGCATGTTAAATATGGAGCCAGGAAGACCTGAGTTCAGATTTGGCCATAGATAAATTAGCTTCCTAGCTGTGTGACCCTGAGCAAGTCACCTAACCCCTCTGTCTGCCTCAGTTTCCTCATCTTTACTATGGGGTTGCAAATACTACCTTTCTACCAGAGTTGTGAAGATCAAAAGAGACAATATTTGCAAAGTGCTTTGCAAATCTTAAAAGACTACATACATGTTAGCATTTATAACAACAACAATAATTTTATAGGGTGGTAAGAAGAAGTGGCTAGACTCAGAGTCAGGAGGCCCTAAATTCAAGTCCTTTCTCTGACATATAGTGGCTATATGACCTTGGGGAAGTCACTGAACTTCCCAATGTCCAAGGCAACAATCTAAGGCCATGAGATGCAGAACTCCTTTTACCTGCATTGGTAGAAGGCATTTCCTTTCCTAAATCAAGGAGATTCCCACATTAACAGCTAACATTTATGTAGCTCTTTAGGGTTTGCAAAATACTTTACAAATATTATCTCATTTGATCCTCACAACAACCCTGGGAGCTAGCTGCTGTTATTATTCCCATTTTACTGATGAAGAAATTAAGACAGACGGAGGTTAAGCAACTAGCCCAGGGGCAAACAGCTAGTCAGTCTCTGTGGCTAGATTAGAACTCAGGTCTTTCTGACTCCAAGTCCAGCACTGCATCACCCAGCTGCTAATTGTAGGGAATGAATGTATTTTTAAAAGCTAGTCACCCTATAAGCACAAGCTGTGATTCCCATTAAGGCGCATTAGTGAGAGAATGGGGTATGTGGACCAGGAAGCAAGCTTATCAGGGAAATAACCAGATGTGGCTTCTTGAAAGGCATCAGAACTGTCTTCTTTCCCGTATCGCAAGACCAGAAGCCATGTTGCTGACGCAGGGTGGCGTTGTGCCCCCTTCCCCGAGTGGGTGTCTTTCTTCCCAGCTGTGAGACAAGTACAGAGGGGTGACCCCAAGAGAGGATGGCCAGGCTGGTTGGAATTCACCTCCAGCTGTGTGAAGCTGTTCTGGAGAGCCTGGGATTTGCTGTACCCCGGCAGACTGTGTATGTCAGAAGGCGAGGGTGTTGCAAATCTGAACGGCACCGAGAAGCTCTCATCCCCAGGGTCACGGAGCCAGTCTGCAGAGCCAAAGAGAATTACCAGTAGCCAGAGGAAACTGCATGCCTTAGAGCTTCCAGACTCTCGCTCACCCAGGAATTACTCTCGCTCACCCAGGAATTACTCTGAACAGTTAATGAACTCATTTAGGCTTCAAAAAGTGAGGTGGAATCAAGTATTCAAACTCTTGGAATAGTGAGTCAGAAGTAAAATCCAATCAGCAGTCATTAGGGGGTAGGTTTTACCTGACGGCCACATTCCTAGTTTTGCAGGCTCCTTTTCCTATTAGATTCTTAACAAAGGCCTCATGGCCATTATTGATACTTCAGAAGATCATTGAGCTGGAAGATACCCCAGAGGTCATCTAGTTCAACCCCCTTATTTTACATATGGGGAAACTGAGGCTTAGAGAGATTGAGCGACTTGCCCAAGGTCTCACAGAGCTGGGATTTGAATCCAGCTCTTCTGACTTCTGAACCACTGACTTCCAGCGTACCATACTGCCTAGAGTTCCAATTGGCAACGAGAGGGAGGGAGAAAAAGAGGAAGGGGGGAATACAATCAGTAAAGATTGATTCAAAAAACTCATAGGCACTGGACTGGTATGACTATTAAGAAGACCTGCTATGCTTTTCATGTCAATGGTGGAAGACTAGTAAATACCATGAGGTATTCTCACAACTGCTGAATTTTAGCTGATGTTACTGTGTTGACTTTCCAAGCTATCAGCTTAACTATATAAATCCATTTGACGTGTCTTTATTCAGATAAAACTCTAATACTGCAAGTGTAGCAAATTAGATGCAAATGCTCTTTTTATTTTAAGTATACTTAAAGCTGCCTTTTCAATGCAAATTTTACAGGAAATCTCAACAAGCTAGGACAGACTTCTTAGCTGTCAGCAGGCAAGCACTTTCATTTTGGTCTTAGGCAAGGGAGCTGCTGCATGGTTTGGGCATTTTTTTTTTGTCCCTGCAGACTGAGATAATTAAAACTACAGAGAAATGATTTTTTAAATATACATGATACGAGGTTCTTTAAATCACAGGATAACGCATAAATGCACCCATTATCATATTTGACTGACCAAAGTGCGGGAGGGGGCAAAGACGAGCTTTCCTTCAAGTCCTGGATTCCCATGTAAACAATTTCCCAGCTCTTATCTTCTTCCCTGGCAACCTATGGAGCACTAGTAACAATTCTGGAAGAGCTTGTGAGCACGCTCATTAAAAAGGGACTGATGCTTTTTTCCCCTCAATGTTAATGGTAACTTTTTCTTTCTTCCGGCACTCCTCGGGTCTCTTTGGAATACATATCTATTTCAGCTTTGATTTGTTGAGCTCCCTGAATGAGTTTATCCAAACAATGTGAATTTACTCAGATCTCTCTCAAATCCCACATCTCTTGTGGTTGATAAAGCTGACTTTAGCTAAGAAGAGTTGGATCAGTGTGATTTAAATTTCACATTGAAAATGATAAGGGCTTTACTAGAAATAATAAGCACATTCAAATACTGTCATGAGCAAACAGTTGAGTATGCTGGGAGAAATTTGGTAAGACTGCCCCCTCCTTTTCTCCCTCGCACTGATCCAGCTAAATAATGGGAAAGGAGACTAGAGCTCTGCTCTGAGGAAAACGTATGCTAATATAGACAGTGGCAGAGGTGATTTTTAAAAGCTGCATGAATTAGGTTTATTACCAATGATTATAAAACTGCATTCATAATTTAATAGATGCTTGTCAGTCTCCTTTGGGTGGAGGTGGAGGGAAGGGAGGGTAATGGTGAGGCAGTGAAAGGCTTGCTCCTGTCTGGAGGAGCATGGAACTATTGGTTGGTGAATCTGATGGATGTGAGGCAGCCAGGAGGCAGTCTCTTTTGTTGGGGTGAGAGCAGCTTCTTTCATGGGGAAAAGTCGCAGAGTTTTGGACATGGCAAACTCATTCTTTTTATTTTTTTAGGACCACAGGTTTAGAGCTGGAGAGAGCTAGAAGGGATCTTAGACATGACCCAGTTCAACCCCTTCATTTTACAAATGAGGAAACTGAGACTTGGGCAGGGGTGCGGGGAACGACTTACTTGATGTCACACAGATAATTAGTAGCAGAGCTTAGATTCAAACTCAGGTCCTTTGACTCCAAATTCATGGGTCTTTCCAATGCACCAAGTATTTTGTTTTGTTTTGCCCTGCCCTACTTTAGGAAGGGAATATTAACATCTGGATTTATCGAAAGGGATCTGAGTTTGAAGTCTGTCACTTACTCTCTGTGTGACCCTAGGGAAATCACTTAACCTCTCCGGACCTCAGTTTCTTCATCTGTGAAATTAGGGAGTTGGAGTAGAGGACCTCTGAGATCTATGACAATAAAAATTGAATTGGTTTATGGTATTCCCCCAAGCCAGAGCCAAATGGCAATTCTTCTTAGAGTATTCATAGCAAAGGATCTGTGGTTTCGTCTCTGACTTAGTGGATACATCTTTGGAGATCACCTAAGGTACATAGACTTAAGTTAAGGGACTTGCCTAAAGTCACAGCAATAAATAATATTAGCACTTTTACATGTTATATAATACCTTTACATAGTATTTCATTTGATCCTTACAACAACATATGGTAGGAGCTATTATTATTGCCCTCATTTTATAGATGAGGAAACTGAAGTTGAAAGAGATCAAGAGATTTGTTCAGGGTCACATAGCTAATAAACATCAGAAGTAGGATTTGAATCCACATCCTCCTAACTCCAAGCCCAGCACACTGCCTCTAGAGCATATAGTTGTGTTACAAGCAAACAATCAAACAAACACACACACACATTGCAAAGGGAGAGAAAACTTTATGTTGTGCTGGGTAAAATGATAGTAAGAGTTGAATAATTATCTAGTGCATTCAACATGAATTGATAGCGAGTTAGAATAATAATTCGGATTCTCAAGTCCTCTTTTTCTTTAAGAAGGTTGGTTGGTGTTTACATGAGTCATCTCTCATGATTAAGGCCTGACCTCTACCCCCTCACTTTGGCTCTGGAGACCCCAATTTTAGCAAGCTCTCTTGAGTAATTAAACATTCCTTTCTTTTAAATACGATTCAGATGAGGTTTGCTAGTCAAACTTTATTTCTAATGACACTAATTATTAACACTTGTCTTCCCAAGAAAAATATAGAATATGGGCTGTTTTCTCCCCCCTGCGTTACAAGTCTGACTGAAAAAAAAAAAAAGAGATTTTTGAAAAGTGACTAATGTATTATCTTCAGGTTATAGTGGAAACAGAAGCTCCAGATGGAACTGAGAGGAAGAATTCTTAGTTAAAGCTTCCAAATTCCCCCAGATTCCTTGTAGTCCAGGTCACTTCTCCCTACATATAATCAGAATTTCAGAGCCATAAGGGACCTTAGAAAGCATCGAGTTCAAGCCTTTCATTTCTCTTTGGCAATTCATTTCCCACTTGTCCTGGGTAGGGGCAGCTGGCCTCAATCCCTCTCCTGTCTCCTCAATATCACCCTAATCCCTCCCTTCCCAGCCTGTACTGGCCCCTCTCCTCTCCCATTTCCAGTTCTTGGTTATTTCAGACTGCAAATACCCCTGCCGAGAAATGACTTGCATTTTCAATTCTGTTTTGGACGCATTTTTTTTTAAAGTGGTGGCGGTGGTGATGAGAGCCCAAACTTCAAAATGATGTTTCCTGAAAATCAGAGCAGAAGGAAAGTCCAGCCGCCAACAGCAGAAGCCATATCAATATTTCAGCAGCCTCCTCCGGCTTGCTGTTCTAGGAATTTTGATTGTTATTGCAATTAAACTGTACTAAAGAGAGTATCATTTACAAAACAAACGAATCCCTTCCAAAGAGGTTATTTTCCTGGTTAATGACCTGTCCTCGGGCCTGTGCCTCTATTGTGATTCCCAGTGGGGGAGAGAGAGTGATCGCCCCAATCATCTTTATTAAGGGTTTCTCTCCCTTTTTGCTGAATGAAATGTCAGAGAACTAAAACGTCTCCTAACCCCCTCCCCCTCACAATTTCCCTTCCCCCTCCGTGCATTTTCTGCTCTTACCTCATTACAGAACCACTGTTGTCCTTTAAGACACTGAGATTAATGAGGTGGGTTTTATGACACTAATACATTTAAAATTTTAACACTGCAGTTAGCATCTTTAATTATACAATTATACGTTCATTTAGATTTTTTTTTAAAAGATAACTCACCGAAGGTGACTAAAATTGTGTGAAGAGGCAGAATCTATCACTTTCTGCTGGGCTAGTAAATCATGGGAGAATCGAAATTGTTTCTCTCCCTGACATATTTTAGGCAAGATTAGTCAGTCGCTGTTTCAGAGATAATACCTTGGCAGAGGCGGGGGTGGGGGAGGGAAGAGGTAAGAGGATGCTAAGGATGAAGGGGGGGATATTAAACTCTACATGATATAAAATTGCAATATTTGGCATTGCCTGTCAGCACATGTATCAGATTCACCTGGGGGAGGGGTGCAGGGAGGGTTGAGGGGAACTCTCATGAGCTGGCTCTGTACCCTAGCTCAGCAGCCACCCGAGAAGCCACCTCCCAGTTCCCATGTGTCACAGGATCCTGTGCCATTCTCCTGACCTGACAGGACTTTATCGGGTAGCAATAAATAAGGCTGAATTATTGATGACGAGAACGGCTAATATTATTATGACCTCAATTAAGTGCTTTTTTCAGACACATTAGCAACAAAAGGTCTTCCCTTTCCTCTTTGACTTTTTTTTTTCCTTTCTAGGCCTCACTTTCCATTAAAATCTCATTGATCAAACCTATTTGCCATTGTGCTGGGAGCATCCCCATAATGGGTAATCTATCAGCATGGTGCTTCTCATAAAGCTATTAACACCTTTTGTTGTTTGCCTGCAGTTCCTCAGGGTTCGGAGAGGTTCAAAAAGGCAAACCCTCCAAGCTGTTAGGATTGCAGGGAGGTCTGGCTTGTGGCACTCTTTTAATTACCCTCCTTAACTTCCTGCTCTGAACCACTGATATTCCTGATGCTAAGCAAGTCCCTATTTACTTCGGAACTGACAGCCAGCCATGTTAAAGATGGTTCACAAGATGGCAGCCTCCCTGCCAATAACCAAGGTGAACTTCCTTTCCCTGACTCCCCTTATGCCTTCCAGTCACCATATTCACATCTCATGTTTGCATCCCTCCCTTTTCTAGTACTCCAGCATTTCCATGGTTCCTGTGATGAGCACCTTACTTGCTGTTCTCAAGACATGGCATTCCATCTCCCCTCATGCCTTTACAAAGAGTGTCCCCTGTTCCTGAAATAGGCTCCTCCCCCCTTGCCTTCAAGTCTGGGAACCCCTAGCTCACTTTGGCTCAACTAAGCTTCCACTTCTTGGAGGGGGATGTTAATCCCCTCTCTTAAAAATGACTTTGTATTTATGATGTATATATTTTGTATTTATTTCTCTGCGATAAGTTGTTCCCCTCCCCCCTCAATTTCCCCAGAAATGTAAATTCCTTGGAAGCAGGGATTAATTCTTTCTTTTAAAAAAAAATCATTGCAGACTCTTAATAAATTATTGTTGAATTGAATTAGATGGAATAACACTTTGTAGATTTACAATTTCATATGCATTTTTTTGGTGGAATTTTAAGATTTACGTAGGGCAGCTAAGTGGTGCAGTAGTTAGAGTGCCAGGACTGAAGTCAGGAAGATTCATCTTCCTGAGTTCAAATCTGGCCTTAGACACTTATTCAATATGTGATCCTAGACAAATCACATAACCCTGTTTGCCTCAGTTTCCTCAACTGTAAATGAGGTGAAGAAGAAAATGGCAAACCACTCCAGTATCTTTGCCTAAAAAAAAGTGTGTATGTGTGTGTGTGTGTGTGTGTGTATGTATGTGTGTGTGTACAAATCTCTGGAGAACAAAGGACTCCTTCTACTGAGAACTGAAGAGTTGGATGGGTAAAGGTTTGGTCCTTGCTGTTCAACTTTATGTATTCATAGGCTTAACAGAAATAAGCCTTGTACACATAACAACACAGTGGAAAGAACACTGGCTGTGGAGTCAGACAATCTCAATTTAGATCTAGCCTCTAATACGCATCTTCTACCAGTGTGACTCTGGGTAAGTCACTTGAATTTTCTTCTCTGTAAAGTGAAGAAGGGGTTGAACTAGATGTCCTCTGAGGTCAACTTCCAGCTCCAGAGCTATGACCCTAATCCAAACTGAAATTTGGTCTCTAGGCTTGAGAGTCATACTGAAACCTGGAAATAGGGTTCCTCAACCCCTAGCCCCTTTGACACTCTGTGTCTCAACCTATGGGGGTGAGAACTCCCTCACTACCACTCCTCCCCCTTTCCCACCTCCAGCTTCTCTCTCCATCTGGGGAAGAATGAATAGCTGGGATATTTGAAGACTGCTTTCAGTTTAATGTTAAGATATGGAAGATGCCAATAAATGCCTTGTAATTGTTTTTGTGCTGTAATTTAGAGGAAGGATAAATATCTGAAGAGAATTGAAAAAGGCCTTTGGTAAAAAGCAGATCTTGGTGGTGATGGTGGGGGAGATGGAATTCGCTGCACACGTGCTGAAAGATGCATGAAATGCTGCCCACTTGTTTACGCAGCTTTTAGGGGGACTTTAATGGACACTGATGACTGACTGACTAAAGACTGGCCAGGGCAAAGACCTTTTGAAGGGAACAGAGGTGGATTTCTAAAGGGAACTCTATGGGTTTTCATTCTGGGACTGTTAAGAAAGCTGATTGGGGCTAAGACATCACCTCTTTTTTTTGTTTGTTTGCCCTGTAGGAAGTTTGAGAAGTGTGTATGTGTGTGTGTGTGTGTAGGGGACGGAGGATCCTTTTCCTTTGCTAGAACAACAGTTGAAATACATGTAATCTACAATAAATAAGCCTCCTCTGTTGCTGTAAACAGGCCTGGGGAGAGCTGAACAGCCGGGATGACATCTCATCCATCTCCCTCACCTCCTCCCTGAAGTGAGATCCTAGCTCAGCTGGACACCATGCTGGGTGGCACTGCAGAGGTCTGCCCGCCCACCCACTCTTTCCTTGAAGGAGGCCCCCTCCCCTTTCACTGTAAAGAGGCACTTTGCCCTGAAGCCCAGGGCAGTTCAGTGAGTGCTGGAGAGTGATGCCTACAGACATCGGTGACTTCTCAGTCTGTGTTGTCTTAATACAAGTTGTCATTCATATACCAGTAGGAAACGAAAATCAATAAACTTGGAAAATGGACTTTAAAGCTAAGTCGAAGATACGGAAGTGGAGGAAAATGATGATGGCAGGTTATACTTTTGTTTTTAAGGGTTGGTGGCTCCGGGGTCTATGCTTAAATGCTCCAATCCCACTGGCCCCCTCCTCTTCAATAACCCCCTCACAACAAAGTTAGTTACCTTTTAGGCATGTGCAGGGTGTAGATTAGACGGAATGGTGGAACCCAAGACTATTTCCTAACTGGCTCCAAGGTATTGACAATGATGACACTCTGTGTGTGTGTGTGTGTGTGTGTGTGTGTGTGTGTGTGTGTGTATGTCTAGGAGGGTCTCAGCAGAAATATTTAGGTGGAATCCCTTTTATGGGCACTTGTTTGTGAAATCTCTATATCTTATGATATATAGGCTGTGCCTACCAGTGCCCAGAATTTCCTTCCTCCTCCTTACCTCCAAGTTTCAGAATCCTTCTCTTCCTTCAAGGTCTCCCCTGATCCCTGGAGTGGACAATGTTCTTTCCTTCTTTAAATTTGCTTGGATAACTTTGTCTAGATCTTTGCTTTGCCTAACGTTACTTAACTGTGTCATGTCAGTCTCTTCCAACACAAGCCCTCCCCTGTGGAATGTAAGCTTTTTAAGAGCAGAAGCAGTGACATTTTGTCATCTTAGCATTCTTGGTGTGTTGGATGAAGTTATTAAACTGTATGTAATCTGAAGGCAGAGACTATATCTGTTCCATAACGGAGATACTTAATGAAAGACCTTGTACGTTGTGGAGGCTCCACATGGGACGGTAATCAACTGGCTTCTTGGATATTTAAGCATTTGCAAATGATCACCTACAGTTCTACTTAAAACAAGCTTGTTCAAATGAATATTGCCCAAATGACCTATGGCATAGGGAATGACCACAATCCCTTTAGTGAGATTATCTCTGCAAATACTGACATGGTCTCCAGAGACAAACAGGACATCTCTGTGGAAATATTTCATGTGCTTGGTTCCTAGGATATGCAGCAAGGACAGAGCAACAGATCAGGGTTTAAAAGAAGATGAAAATGCAGCTTTTGCAATATGGCAGCCCATCTTGTTTGAGCCAGTGCTTATCATTATCTCTGACAGAGACAGTTGAAGATTGGGTTTTACCCCCTCAGGGCCACCGTAGCGACCTGCCTCTGCAAAAGGGTGCACCTATCTGTGTTTGGTCTTATCAGCACTGCCCCAAAGAGGAAAACCATTAAGGGCCGTTCGAAATCACCCTCCTTTGAAAGAGGGGTGATAGCAAAGCACAACCAGAAGTTACCAATAGATAAAACATGCACCTATTTATCTAAATATTCAATTTTGAGAACATTAAATTTAGCAAGTATTTATTAATATATCAGGCACTGTGCAGGTCATTCAAAGATAAAAACAAAACATGCCCTGCCCTCAAGAAGCTGACATTCTGTTGGGGGAGGGAGGCTGGCAAAGTCATCAATAAGCATTTATTTAAGCACCTACTATGTGCTAGGCACTGGGAATATGTAGCAAAATAATGAAAGTCTTTAACATCAAGGAGCTCATACTTTATTAGCAGAAATAATAGGTGTATATAGAAATGTCTACAAAATAGATGCAAAGTAAATCCAAAATGATGGGGGAGGGGAGAGGCTTTAGTAGTGAGGATCAGGAAAGGCCTCATGAAGGAAGTAGTATTTGAATTGAGCTTTAAAGAAAGGTAAGAGTGAAGCTAGGTTGCACAGTGGATAGAGCACTGGCCCTGGAGTCAGGAGGACCTGAGTTCAAATCTGGCCTCAGACATATAATGCTCACTAGCTGTGTGACTCTGGGCAAGTCACTTAACCCCAATTGCCTCACAAAACCAAACAAACAAAACAAACAAACAAAAAAAAAACAAAGAAAGCTAGGGATTCTAAGAAAAGGAGGTGAGGAGGGAGGGCTTTCTAAGTATGGGGAACGTACCTGATCAAGGCTACATAGATAAAAGATGTAGTGTCATGGACAAGGAGCTATAAAAAGGCCATTTTGGCTGGACCAGAATGTGGAAAGTGGAATGATGTGCAATGAGTCTGGAAAGGTAGGTTACAGCCAGGTTGTGAAAGACTGTAAATGCCAAACTGAGGAGTTTGGATTTGATCCCAGAAGTAATGGGGTAACAGAGGTAAGAGAAGAGACAGGTATACAGATATGCAAATTGTGGGTGTGTGTGGGTGTGTGTGTGGGTGTGTGAGAGAGAGAGAGAGTGAGAGAGAGAGAGAGAGAGAGAGAGAGAGAGAGAGAGAGAGGAGAAGAGAGAGAGAGAGGAGAGAGAGATCATTTGGAGACTGGGGTAGAACAGTAACAACTGTGGGAATCCATAAAGACTTCTTGGAGGAGGCAGCCCTTGAGCCAAGCCTTGAAGACTCAGAGTTAGAAAGGCAAAGAGACCTGACTGCCCGGCTTGGGAAAGTTAGTTTATCCAGGATATCTGAAGTGACAATCATTCCAATAGTTTTATGTAGTCCTGAAGATTTCTCCCTAGCTAGGCAGAATTTGCTGACTGGTGTGCCCTACCACCTAACAGTCCATCTAACCTTGTTGAACCCCTGTTCTGTGCAAAGCACTCTACTAGGAGCTGAGGGTGATAGGAAGAAAGGGTCCCTGGCCTCAAAGAACTTGCAATCTGGAGAGAGAGACAGGAGATACACTTGAAAACATTGCCAACAGTGCAAGGCAGCCAGGTGGCTCAGTAGATAGAGCACTGGGCCAGTAGTTAGGAAAACCTGAGTGCAAATCCAACATCAGACACTGACTAGCTGTGTGACCCTGGGCAAGTCACTTCATAGCTGCCTGCCTCAGTTTCCTCATCTGTCAAATGAGCTAGAGGAGGGAAATGGTAAACCACTCCAGTATCTTTACCCAGGAAACCCCAGATGAGGTCACAAAGAGTCAGAAACAACTGAAAAGATCCAACAACAAAAATAAAGCTGGACTCTAAATTTTTCTGGTCTGTACCAAAATGAGTATTGCTGTTGCTGAATTTATATGAGGATCATGAGCGAAGGAGGGAGAGGACACTTTGCTGTTGTTCAGTTGTTTTCAGTCATGTGTGAGGTGCTATTTTTATCCCCATTTTACCAATGAGGAAACAGGTGCAGAGAGATTAAATGACTCGACCAGGGTCACATAGCTAGTAAATATGTAAGGCAGAATTTGAACTCAAGCTTTTCTTACTCTAAGTGCAGTGCTCTTAGCCACTCTGCCCCCTGGCTCCCTCAAAACAGTCAGTTTGGAGTGAAGATGAGTTGTTTTATGCTTATTGATCTTGAGGTGACCAGATATGCAGGTGGAAATGTGAATGGCCCAGTTTATATATATGGAACACGATAGTGAAGTAATGTTCCTATTCAAGCTTCCCCCTCCCCCAACCTCCTTCTAATGGGTATAAGATGATGAAGGAAAAGGAACAAACATTTAGTAAACACCTATTACGTGCAATGTGTTAAGCATTCTACAAATATTTCGTTTGATCCTCACAACAACTCTGGGAAGTAGGTGCTATTATTATCCTCACTTTACAGTAGAGGAAACTGAGGCAGGCAGAGGTTAAGTGACTTGCCTAGGGTCACATAGCTAAAGGCTGCATCTGAACTCAGATCTTTCTGATTCTAGGAAGTGCTCTATCCACCATACTACCTAGGAAAGAGATTTTACCTCTACCAGTCCAGGACACTTAGATTGCTATAGAACAGAAAATAAGGATGGTGATGGTGATCAGGTTCTAGTTCATATTCCAAACCTAATTCAGCTCCCTAGGTTCTTTAGGTCAGGATCAGTAGAGGAGGGGGAGGGGGCCCTAATCCAAGGACAGTTTAGCCACTTGCTGTTCTCTCATTGCTTTCATGGATATTCCCCATGAAGAGCCTGAACCTGAGGACAAGAACGCTATGTTCTTCCTTTCTGGGGCCCCAGTTCTGTCATAGGGTTGAGTAGACACTAGGCAGCATGGTACAACAAAGAGAACATTAGATTTGGTGCCAAAGGGCCTAGGTTCCAATTCCACCTCTCCCACTGTCATTGCCAAGGTCACCTGGATGACTTTGGGCAGGTCGTTAATCTGTCTGTGCCTCAGTTTCTTTATCTATAAAATTAGAGGGTTGGACTAAATGGTCTGAAAGTTGTCTTCCGGTTCTTAATTCTATAAATAGCTCAGCCAATACATTCTTGACTGGTCTGTGGCTTATTTTCTGTGGTTGCCTTTTGGGGCCAACATGCGTCTTGTGCTCCAAGGTGGAACTTCCTAAACTCTGAAGTTGGGACACCATTTAGTTTCCCTGATAAAAGGCAGCATCAGTTAATGAAGTTTTGGAATTTCCTTTGTTCATTGGGAATACTCCTGAGTGTCACAAGGCATCCTTCCCCTAGGAGCTTAGACTAAAGGCAGATACAATGGCCTGGACCCAGAAAGCCTGGGAGTTCTGGGGGTGGGAGTGGGGGTGGGTTTCTGATTCTAGAGACTGGAGGGGCCGGCATTTTTTCAGACCCTTCCGTGTTGCCTTAGGTTTTGATGGATGGCCCGCCTTCCCCCTCTCCCACACCCTGCAGGCCCCCTTTGACGAGACCACGGCTCTGGAGCTTGTGCCTGAGAAGAGAAGGGACCATTTAGATGAATAATGGTGCTAAAGATACTGTCAGAAAGTCCAGGCGGGGGAGGATCATTAATGGCAATCCAGAAGCAGCCCCGTCTGTGATTGTATAGCCAGTCTGCCAGTCCCCACCGCTGTGTTTACTGCTCCTTAATGTGGTATTGTTTACTCACAATTACACTCTTTACCATTAATTTAACTTTCAGATGCTGAATTGGTCACACAGACGCAAGTCCCAGGGCCCGGACAGATGTGTTCTATACACTTGTTTAAACACGGCTCTCATTAGGAAGTAATGCATGTATAGCAAGTTGATTACACCACAAAGCAGGATGCTTTATCATGGGGGCCTCTAAGGAGGCAGCGGAGAGTTCGTCAGCTGCTACTGCCGCTCTTCCCCGCGCTCAGATAATGAGCGACGGTGAGGCTCGCAACCTCCCCAGCTGCACGCTTGAAATTACACAGCTCCCAGTCAGAGCGCCGCAGAGCTGCCTGGGAGGAGGTATTCATTGTTGTCAGCCTCCATTTCACACCGAAGATAACAAACGCTCCCCACCCCAGCAGTGTTTAAGCGAGATAAACAAGTTACCCAAGCCCATGTAATTAAACACGCCTGCATGCTTAACCAAGATGCTCCCTGGAAAAAAACAGAGGGACTCTGAGCATGTGGGAGGCAGCCCAGAAGCAAATCCTCACAGTAAGACATCTTCCTTTGGAAGAAGAAGGAGATATCTATTTTGTAGTCTGGGGGTGGGAAGGATGAGGTTCAGTCCCTGTATGAAAGTCAGGTGATTAATTGGACTCTGAATTAGTGGAGAAGTTTTTTTTTTTTCTGCTTCCTGGTAAATCAGTGTCTTCCCACCTTGGTTTCAATGTCTATCATCTTTTGCCAGAATACCTGGCTCGAGTAAATAGAGCTGGAGGCAAGGGTGCATTTTGGCCAAATCCTAGCAATCCAGGTGTGTTGGGTTGGGGGTTAGAAGAATGTTGGCTCATTGGAAATCACAGAGTCCCAAACTTTCCTTTTCCTTCTCCTGACATCCTTTCAATGGGTCTTTAGCCAGAACTCCTAACTAATAGCCCCATTGTTGAATTTAAACTCTTTCTTGATCAGAGGAATTGCTTAAAGATGGGTAAGCCACAAAGATGGGGAGAGGAGATGATATAGCTTGGATAATTCCCAAACTGAATAATCAGCCCCTAAATTTGCAAGGAAGTTTCTTCTCCCCTACAGACATGAAGAGGGGAGAGGTGTGGGGGGAGGAGAAATTCGCTGCAGAGAGCTAGATGGTAATTTTGGAGCCTAGAAGCCAGTATTTTACTACTGGACAGTTTCAGCAAATACAAGATGAATAGCACTACATTGTCTCCAAAGCATTACTTTTCAGGTACCCTCCCCTTATAACCATTTACAAATTTTAGAGCGAATAAATAATGTAACTGATTCCTCACCACTCAATCATTTCCTTTATTCAAGCCTTGCAGATAAGTACAGAATTTACCAGCCCATAGATTTTTTTCCTTGTCACATTCTTCACTCTGCTCAGACCCATCCTCCTTTCTAATATAAACAGTATAGAATGAAATAAGCTCAACAAAATTCATGTACTTTACTTCTAGCCCACTATGGATAGGCACTGAATCTGGGCCATTAGCTTACTACAAGGCTTCTCTCACTTTATCTCCTTCCTTCAATTTTAGTCTAGGTAGATATCCTGAACCTAGCCAGAGGTAGGTAGGATAAGATCGGAGTCATAGATTTAGAGCTAGAAGAGACCTTAGCAGTTATCCAATCACACCTTTTCGTTTGACAGTCCAGAAACTGAAGCCCAAAGAGATTAAGTGTGCCTAGGGACATGAGATAGTAAATGTCTGAGGCAGGATTTGAATTTGGGTGATCCTGACTCCAAGGCCAGTACTTGGTCAAGTATACTACCTAGCTGCTCCTTTGAGGATGCTCTGGAGAGTAATTATGATTTTTGAACCCTGATAAGAGCTTTCTCCTCAGTTTCCAGAGAGAAAAATTACATTATTTGGTTTTATTACTATCATCTATGACTTATCTTCACTCTTAGGTAAGATGTAGAATGGTGAGGTGGTCTCGAATTCTTCTCATAACTAGGTCACAACAACTCTTCACTCAGATTCATGTTTTCCTATTCTTCATGACGATTAGATATTTTACTTAACACTTACAGAGAGCCAGGATCAGTAACTAATAGTCCTTAGTTGAAAGAGATGTTAATTTTACTTATTTTATGACTATACAAGCTGCCCAGGACCCCAAGCCACTAATACTATCCCTTCTGAGATTACCTTCCATTTATTCTGTATAGATCTTGTATGAATGTAATTATTTTCATGTTTGGTTCCTCTATTAGAATATAACCTATTCTAGGGTAGGGTAGGGACTGTTTTTTTTTCTTTTTATCCCCCGCACTTAGGCTTAGAGATCTAGAGGTGGAAGGAATCATAGAGGGCGTCTAGTTCCAAACCCTCATAATTTTATAGATTGGGAAACCGAGACTCAGAGAGGTCACTTTTAGGCCCATAGATTTAGCCCAGTACACATCTCAAATAAATGCATTTTGCTTGACTGAATAAATGCTTGTTTTACTGTGTGCTAGTAAATTTTCTTGTGTGTTTGCTTTAACAATTACATTTCTCTAATATCTTTTCTCTGATTGTAAATTCCCTAAGTACAGAGGCTTTGTACTATTTATCTCGGTATCTCTTCCAATGCATAGTACAGTGCATTGCACATTGTAAGTAGGTGTTTGGTGAATATCTGTTGAAGGAATGAGTGTAATGATATTTCTTTTCATTGTGTTATTGTTGTTGTTGTTCATCCTTCTTTTGATAATCTTACTCTCAACTGGCAAAGTAGCACTAAATTTAGTTTTACTGTGTATGTTGAAACTGCCCTGGGAAACTGGCCACTGTCACATACATCAGTAGCTAAAGTCTGGGGAAGGAAGAAGTAGGGTCCAACAATCATAATACAGTTAACAGGTCATTCCCCAAGAGATTGTCCAAATCCATTGACATTCCTTTTCAGACCTTTGGGATCAATATTCCAGACACTTTTGCTGAAGGCAAAACATTTTTTTAAAAGAAGAATTGTAGAGGAGATCCCCATATTTTCATTTCCCTTCATAGCTGGCCTTCTATGGTTTAAGTCATTTGTGTTCAGTCTTCTTAGTTGGATTGCCCTATTTCGGGGTGGACACATCTAGATCTATGGCTTCAGATGTTTGGGTTTTAAGAGTTGTGGGGTGTTTGGAAAAGTTGCATGTTGTACTTGGGATCTAGCTCTACTTGGTGCTCGGTAGAGAGGAGGAATTTTCTGGGGGAAGTGCTTTTGTTTTCCATGTGTTTGCATGGTGTTGGATTAACTCCAATTACATATTAATAACCTAGAGCAGTATCTGGTAATTAGATGTTATCTTCCTGATCTTTGTAACAACAACAAAAACACCTTCTACATGAAGCCTTTCCTGATCTCCCAGATTCCTTGAAGCCCTCCCCCCCACCAAAAAAAAAATCACCTTGTGTCTGTGTTGAATCTAACTATGCATATAAACTTTGTCTCCCTTAGACTATAAACTCTTCAAGGACAGGGACAGTTTCACATTTGTCATTGTGTCCCCAGTACCTAGAATAGTGTAGGGTTGATGCTTGATGGTTAATTCATTACTAATGACAAAAAATATCAACCAAACCCTACTATTTTAAGATGCTTTGAGGCCTCTCACTTTAAAGTGAATTATGAAATTATATATCTGAGCTTATGCTGTGATATTCTTGGGATTAACTTCATGTCTCAGATCTCAAAGCGCTGGATGTTAAAAAGGGCTAACACGTTTGTTGTGGCAGCCTCAATCTTTGGACAATGAGTGCCACTCTCCTCTTCAGAATCTCTTTTCAATGGGTGATGGAGGATCAGTCTATTCATGACAGGTTTTCTTCTTTTTCCCAGTTAATTTGGCCAGAGAAGGCTATTGATTCCTTGGAAACACTGCCCCTAAACTCTCAAAAGTTCTCTCTTCTTAGTCCTACACAATTGTGTCCACAGTCTTTTTATTAGGTACTTTGAGAAGTCTGGACTACACCTGCCTTTGAAACTGCTGCCACAAATGTTTTAATGGCCTCAGTGAGTCAAAGGAACAGTTCAAAGTTCATCCTATTGTTCGAGGCATGGCTGAGGATGATAGCTTGTTCAGGTTATTTAGATCTTTCAGGCTGAAAACTTTCCCTGTGACCTTCATGTCAAAACACCAAGTTGGCCACTCTGGCCACTGTCATTAGACTAAGAACTAAATGATTCTGCTTGGTTGTTAAGTGTGCCTTGATTGGCAATCAGAGCACAATGGGGGACCATTAGGGGCCATAAAACTGTTACCCCACTGAAAAGTGAAAGTGAATTTTGAATGAATCCAGATAACTCCGGACTCTTGCTTTGCTGTGACTCTAGCCCAGGGTTTTTAACCTTTTTCTTTTTTTCTTTTCTTTTCTTTTCTTTTCTTTTCTTTTCTTTTCTTTTCTTTTCTTCTTTTCTTTTCTTTTCTTTTCTTTTCTTTTCTTTTCTTTTCTTTTCTTTTCTTTTCTTTTCTCTCTTTCTTTCTCTCTCTTTCTTTCTCTCTCTCTTTCTCTCTCTCTTTCTTTCTCTCTCTTTCTTTCTCTCTCTTTCTTTCTCTCTCTTTCTTTCTCTCTTTCTTTCTCTCTTTCTTTCTCTCTTTCTTTCTCTCTTTCTTTCTTTCTTTCTTTCTTTCTTTCTTTCTTTCTTTCTTTCTTTCTTTCTTTCTTTCTTTCTTTCTTTCTTTCTTTCTTTCTTTCTTTCTTTCTTTTTAAATCACAGACCCCTGTGGCAGTCTGGTGAAGCCTAAGGACCCTATCCTCAGAATAGTGATTTTAAATGTGAAAAATGATGCATACATAGTATTACAAAGGAAACCAATTATATTTCAATACATTCACATATACATATGCATGCATATGTGTATAAGTATGTATACATATACACTTGTATGTATATATACATATATACATACAAGTGTGTATGTATACATACTTATACACATATATAAGTTCATGGAACCCAGGTTAAACACTCCTGTTTTATAGGAAGCTATTTTGAAACAGATCATATGAAAATGAATTTATCTTGTTTTGGCTAGTATGCCCTCTCCTCGTCCCCCAAACTCATGAAAGTTGCCCATAAGGCTACTTGATCACAGGACACAATCATTTCTTTCTTTTTTTTTAAATCAAGGACCTATATAGAATAAAGCTTATGTCTTCCTCAGTTTCCCATATGTCTTAGGGGAAGAAGGACACAATCATTTCAAGGGCTCTTTTTTCTTAAAGTAAAATCATTAGAATACTTTCCACATCATCTACCTGGGGGTGTACAGAAGAGAGGGGAGGAGAAACAACAGAATTTCTAACTCCAGACTTTATTTATACCTCTGCACGTATTTGTAAATTATGTATACCTATGTATACACTTATTATTGTTGTTGTTATTATTATGGTCTAAATCTGTTATTCTGTTATTTCTTTGGTGTGAGGAACTTCCAGTGAGGAATTCCTACCACTAATACTGATGGGCAATTGTTCTGCAATTTATATAGTCTTGGAGAATTGGGGAGGAGACATTTTGAGGTTAAATGACTTGCCCGCAGTCACAGAGCCAGTATGAGTCAAAGGATGAATCCAGGCCTTCTGAACTCTGAGGCCAACTCTGTATCTACTAAGCCAGTGATTTCCAAACGTTTTGATCACATGCCCTCATCAGCAAAAAATGTTTGCATTACCCAATATATATATATATTATAAATTATTTACATCTAGGATGATCGTGTGGCAAGAGAGAAGAATGACAGGTAGACATCCAGAGTACTTCATTTGTACCCTCTTGAAATCAAGAGGTAAGGGAGGCATCCATTCTGTTGGATAGACTCCTCCCTCCCCCATGGATAACTTTTGAAAAGACATGAACAAGAATTGTGCAGGATGCACAGGCATGGGTTGGTTATATCATTGGAGGGAACTATCAACTCAAGAAATCACAGATTCATTTGAGTATTTGAGTGTAACATTACTTTTGTGCTGATTTATTGATATGATGTATATAGGAACTGAAATGAAAAATGCATGAAAAATGGAAATAATAATTTGATCCCAGAATGAATTGAGAGTCACTGGAGTTTACTGAACAAAGAATTATCATGGTCAGACCCTCCCTTAAGGAAAATTATTTTGGTAGCTCCATGGAAGATGGATTTGAGACTTGGGGCATGCAGACCAATTAGGAAGCTACTGCAATAATCTGGGAAGAGGTGACAGGGCACAGAACTAGAATGGCACCTGGGTGAATAAATGGGGCATATTCTAGGGGTGTTGTGGAGTTAAAAATGACAAGGTTTGGCAAGTGATTGTATATGCAGAGGAAATCAGGTATGGAGGGTAACACCAAGATTGAGAAGTTTGTGAAAGATAGTGCCCTTGTAAGAAATAGGGGGGCAACTAAGTGGTGCAGTGGATAGAGCACCCGCCCTGAAGTCAGGAGGGCCTGATTTCAAATCCAGCCTCAGACTAAACACTTGACACTTACTAGCTGTGTGACCCTGGGCAAGTCACTTAACCCGAACTGCCTAAAAAAAAACTAATAGGGAAGCTAGGAAGAGGAGTGGATTTGAGGAGGAAAGATAATGAGTTTTGCTTTAGACATATTGAGTTTGAGATGCTAAACACTGATATTTCAAACATCTAGTTTGAAATGTCCCATAGACAGTTGGTGTGTGCAAGATTGCTGTTTAGGAGAAGACTGGATATATAAAACTTGGAATCCTGTGCATATAGGTGATAATTAAACTTGGGGGAAACTGGTCAAGTTACCAAATGAGAGAATATGGAGAGAGAGGAGGACTGAGGACAGAGCCTAGTGTATAGACCCACAGTTAGGGAGCCAGCAAAGGAAACTGAGATGAAATAGTCAGATACATAGGAAAGCCAAGAAAGAACAGGTTATGACAACTCTGAAAGGAGAAAGTAAGTATACAGGAGGAGAAGGTAGTTAATGTATCAAATGCTGCAGAGAGGTCCAAAAAAGATTTGAAGGAGGAAAGACCATCAGATCTGGCAATGTAGAAATCAGTAGTCATTTAGAAGAAGACAGTTTCAATTGAGTAAGGAGTCAAGGCTCTGGAAAATATTGGAAATTGGAAAGACGGTGCTGCCTGCCCTCCATGGGTGCTCCAGAATGCAAAGTTCACTGCTGTAGTCATCTGGAGGAAAAGGTGTGGAGATGGGATTGTGTGTTGTAGAAATTTGCCTGTGAAGTAGATGCGGATGTCTAGGTCTATTAGGTTATAGCATCCCTGTCATGAATGTTCCATGCTGCTGCAGCCAGAGAAGGCCAGCTATAGGTGGGGGAAGAATTGGGGAGTGTTGAAGAGGGTTGGTGTAGTTGTATTGGAAATACCCCTGAAATGGTCTATAATAGGGAGGATGGGATTTAATCCATTTTCCCACTCTCTGCTTAGTCTCTTACCCCTTGGAGGTAAGTCCACTTGGAGTCATTCCAAGTCCTGTTCTTTGGAGACCATTAAACAAAGTTTTCATAATTTGCATTTAATGAACATAAAACAGGCATTGAGGGGGCAGTGATATAGGGAGTAGGGGGTTGGCCTTGGAATCAGGAAGACCTGTGGGTATAAGTTTTCCTATGTCTGAAATATACTAGCTGATGGCCCTGGGTTAAACCATTTAACTCCCCAATGCCCCAATACAACTCTCTAAAAAGAAATTATAGATCCCTATCATAGGAGGGAATTTCTATATTGGGAATTCCCTAAATGAGACCCTAATGTGGTACTAATGTTAACATGGGATCCTGCCCTAATACAAATGCTAATAGGCATAGGTGTAACCACTCCTCCATCTACTTCTGCATTGCAAAGGGAAAATGTGAAGGAAGACTGTCTTCTTAGGCTGTGTGGTGCAGTGGGAGGGGCATAGAGATCTGAGCTCTACTTCTCAATTGGTCACTTATTGTGTGACCTTGGGCAAATAACATTTGAGAGAGTGAGACTAGATAATAATATTAATAATATTATAACAATAATGTTAACAATAATAACCATCAATTAAGGTTTGCAAAGTGCTTTATATATATTATCTCAGTTGATCCTCACAACAACCCCTTGAGGTAGGTGCTATTTGTTAAACCCATTTTATAGATGAGGAAACCAGAGTCAAGAGAGATTATGTGTCACGTCACTTAAGAGGTTGCTTAGCATCACATAGCCAGTAAGTGTCTGAGGCAGGATTTGAACTTATCTTCTGGACTCCAAGTCCCGCATTATCTACAGTGACACCTAGTTGATCTCTAAGGTCCCTTCTAGCTCTAAAGTTTTATTTTATTTGTTTGGAAAACATATAATGAGCAGGTAAAGGATATGAGAATGTTTAGCTTAGGGAAGAGAAGACTTGGGGGATGTTGTTTCTTCTTCAATATGTCCAAAGATGTATGATTTTATCATTGTAGTTGCAGCTAAGTGGCACAGTAGATAGAGCACTAGGTTTGGAATCAGGAAGACTCATCTTCCTGAGTTCAGATCTGGCCTCAGACACTTACTAGCTGTATGACCCTGGGCAAGTCACTTAAACCCTGTTTGCCTCAGTTTCCTCATCTGTAAAATGAGCTGGAGGAGGAAATGGCAAACCATTCTAGTATCTTTGCCAAGAAAACCCTAAATAGGGTCATGGAGAATTGGACTCAACTGAACAATAACATCCCACAATTTCCTCTACCAGTGCTGATTGCAACCCTTGCCACACCTGAGTAGATGCTGCTAATGCTCTCTCCCCCAATTACCTTATATTTATTTTGTATATACTTACATGTGTTCATGAGTTTTTTCCCTCCTCAAGAGAATATAAGCCACTTGGAGGAAGGACTTCCGTTTTTGTTTTTGTATCCACAGCACTTAATACAGTGCCTGGCAAATAGGACTTAATAAGTATTTGCTGATTGACTGATTCTGATCAACACTATTGATCACTTGGCAGTTAACTTTCTGGGGCCGTACCTTTCCGAATGTAACTTGTCTTTGAACTACAGTTCAAAGTTGCAGGGTCTGTCCCTGGGCATAGGACTTGTTAGGAAAAAAACTTCTTAAGGGCAGGAAATATGACTTAGTAAACCTGTCATCTTCTCCACTGCCAAGGCATACTTAATACATCATAGGATCTGAGATATGGAGCTGGAAGGGACCTACGAGGTCACCTAGTTTAAGCTTCTCATTTTATAGATGAGGAAACTGAGACCCGGAGAGGTCAAATGATTTATCCAGGTCATATAGTTAAGAAGTGACTGAGGCTAGATTTGAACCCCAGGACCTCTTATTTCAGAGCCTGACATCTTTTTACTGTATCACGCGTTTGTTCTACACATTGTGCTCCGATTTCAAGAGCCTATGTCGAAATGACAGAGGATGACTTTTGAGGAGGCCCTCAAATATTTGAAGGGCTGCCACATATGGAAGTTTTGGATCACCAAAAACAGTGAGCAATTTCCTAAATGTGATTCAAAGTGAGCTGCTCGCTGCTGCAAAAACAAAAACAAACAGACAAAAAATTCATCCCTTTAATATTCCAGATTCTCCCAGTGAAGCATATGGCTATGAATCATTGGATGCCATAATTTTAGAAAAATCAAAAGTATAGCTTATGCAAGGGCTCATAGAAAGGCACATGATGGGTGTTAGCTGCTGTATTAATAGTCTGGTTTATACCTAGAGCAGGGATTCCCAATCTTTTTCACTCTTGTACCCCTTATCTTCCATTAAACACTCCCGTATGCCCTATTCAATAAGAAATATGATGGGGAATAAATTCTCGAACTTATTATGCACATGTAATTAAGAAATAAAATAAAAAGATTAATTTGTTCATAAAGAAAACTATATTTGTTAGGTAACAACATTTTTTTTGTTTTAGTATGAGACACTTGCTAGCTATGTAAGTGCTTATCAGAACACAGTCAAATGAATTAATGAGACTCTGGATTTTCTTTTTCATCAAGCAACAGTTTTATTCTCAGTGTAGTTTTTGAGAAATACCCACATATCATGTCCAGCCTCCAATTTGTTTCTTGATTTGGATTTGATTGAGTACATGACTGAGAATCATAGGATTGATTCACAGACATACATTATTTTAAGTGGAATTAAAGCCCCTTGGATTGTTTTATCAGATATTTTTATCATTTACTAAGTAATGATACCCCCTTGACAAACTTTTTGTAACCCCTGGGGATACATGTGTCCCAGTTTGGGAACTCATGACTAGAAAAATGGTTTCAAAGACCTTATACAGGACATATTTGATGAGAAAAAGTAGATCTATCACATTCTGAGAATGAAAGATGGAATGAAACTGAAGGATACATTGGAATCCTTTCACATTTAAAGAAATAGAGGAATGTCCATGGTACAGTAGATGAAGCCTCTGTAGAGGACTTATGGAAATGTATGGACAAGAATCACGCAGATGAGAAGGCATGGAGGGGTTAAAATCTGCACTGGGGAGGAGAGTTATACCGTTGGAATCATGGAGCCATCAAAGTTCCAGAGGACGTCATGTGGAAGAGGGATTAGACTCATTCTGTGGCTCAAGAAGGCAGTACTGGGATCAATGGGTAGAAATTACAGACAATGTGCTTTAGTCTCAGTAGAAGGAAGATCCTCCTAACAGTGAAAACTGTCCAACAATTGAACAAGGGCTGCTCTCGGAGGTAAGTGAGTAACTCCCCATGGCTTCAAGCACTACGCCAGAGCTTGGGTCAGGATCTTGTCAGGGATCCTCTTCAACATGGCATTTCTGACTGAATTAGAGTTTGCATTGGGCTGGAGGGTTTCTGCTAAAATTCCCATGTTGTTTCATTCTTTTCCTGTTTTTCTTTGGATATAAGTCTTATATTGATGCTGATATCTGAAAGGGAGATCCCTTTCAGAAGAGGAGTCTTCCTGGTGAGAGAAGATGGAGGAGAATTAACTCCAATGTATAATAAATTAGGGGAGTTGCTTTGGCCCTTTGGCCTTCCTACCCTGAGAAATTTTAGGGCATGGGGGATGCCCAGAAACAATAAGGAAGAAAGTAGAAGATGCTCCTGCTGTTTTTTAACAAAGAATTGAGGCTCTTATATATACAATCAATCTCTAAATTCTTTTTCCTATCACATGGACAAAGTAAACAAGTTTCTCCTTTCTCCCTCTTCTTCCTTCTCCTCTCCACTCACTACAGTGGTCCTTTTTTGACCTTTCTTCCTGTTCAAGGCTGCCCTTGATATTCATTTTAACCTCATTACACATGTATAAAAACGTTTTTGGGGGAGTTCAGAGGTGTTCCAGAATATCATTACTCCATTTACATGTCCCCCTTAGAAGAGTCCTCAGCCTGACCATCTGTAGTAGAAAGAGTTGGGGGGAGGGAAGGGAGGAGGAAGGCTTGAAATGGAGTAACTGAAATCTGTCTTGGCCTGCCTTCAAATGATTATCCCTCCATTGTCCAATAACCCAAGGAGAAGACTCTAAGACAATCTTTCTTTCTGATTACCTGAGAAATGTTTGATCCTAGACTGTGTGTCTATACATTTGGTATTCAAGACTTCCAGAGGTTAAAGATGTGGTTCCAAGGTGTGCTACCAATAGGCAGGTGGCAGTTCAGCTGTTAGTTGGGGGACCTTGTGACTAGAGCTTACCCTGGTAGCTCGATGTCAACTGCCTATTTTTCTGGAACTTGTGGACATCCACCTTCAGGATATCCTGCACCCCATTTTATCTCTGTCTTCTGGGCTTTTGTATAGGCTGTTCCTATGCCCAAAGTGCTTTCTGCCTGCCCTCCCCGCCCATACACAATTTCTTTGAGGCCTGGCTCAGGTGCCATATTCTATACTAGGCTTTTCCTAGTGGATAATGCTGCCCTCCCAGCCAAAATTATTTTGTGTTTATAATAATAGCTATAAAAGGTAACATTTATATAACTTCTAAAAGTTTTCAGTGCACTTTAGAAACATGCATTATTTCATTACTTTGTATGTATCCGTTATACATACTATATTCCCCTTACCACTTCCTGGCCATCTCCTCACCAAGCCCCAAATACACATCAGGCTCCCCTTTATATATTGTCTTCTTTCATTAGAATGTATGCTCCTGGGGTAGCTAGGTGGCACAGTGGATAGAGCAACAGCCTTGGAGTCAGGAGGACCTGAGTTCAAATCCGGCCTCAGATAAATAACACTTATTAGCTGTGTGACTTGGGGCAAGTCTCTGCCTTGCAAAAAAAAAAATGCACAGAATGTAAGCTCCTTGAGGACAAGAGTGTCTTATTTGATTGTTTTTGTATCTTCAGCACTTATCAGAATGTCTGGCACAGAGTAATTTCTTAAATACTTTAATCTCTCTCTGTCTCTCTCTCTGTCTCTCTGTCTCTGTCTCTCTGTCTCTCTCTGTCTCTCTGTCTCTGTCTCTCTGTCTCTCTCTGTCTCTCTCTGTCTCTCTCTCTCTCTCTCTCTCTCTCTCTCTCTCTCTCTCTCTCTCTCTCTCTCCTCTCTCTCTCTCACACACACACACACCCCTTGAGGACAGGGACAGTTTCATTTTTTTTTTTTGGTAGCTCCAGAGCCTAGCACAGTGCCTGGTACTTGGTAGGTTCTTGATAAAAGCTTGTTGAATTGAGCTGAAATGAATTGATGTTGAGTTGATAGACACAGGCAAATTTATTTCATGAGAGAGGGTATGTTAAGCTCTGGGTTTGTAATGTGTGCCCAGTAGGTTTCAGAGAAACAATAGGGAGAAAAGAGCAGATTAAATCTTATGCTTTTAAACCAAGGGTTCTGTGCGTGTTCCTTAGCTGTCCTTTAAGAAAACAGCTTTACTGTTGTTGTTTTTTTTTTCCCTCTCTTCCTCTGACTCATATCTGTCTGGATGAGAGTTAAGGGCTGAGCAGCTCTGAACATCAAAGCCCTCATTACTAACCAGACAGATGCACTTCTCACCACTCTCCCCATCACATAAGCCCAACTTTATCTGGAGGGACCACTGTCCCTAGAGCTGCAGAACACGTTCTTTCCTAAGCTAACGATGCACAATAGTGTCAAATTATGGATAATGATTTTGTAATGTGAACTAATGCCACCAGGGACTGAGTGGAGAGTGCCAATTTCATTACATTTCCCCAGCAACTGGGTCTGAATAAGGATTTGGAAGCAAAGATAAATTGCTGTGTACATTTATTTTAAGTATTTACCAAGTGGTTTTCTGATACGAACCTTTGGCAAGCAGGAATAAACAAAACTTTGTATTTTGGATTAATTCATGTATCTCAAAGGTGCTGCTACAGGAGCTTCTGGGAATACAAAAAACAAAAACAAATCATCTCCATTCCCCTGCTAAAAAGTGTGCTAAGTAAATCATTGCTTGACTTTGCTTGTTTCAAGATCAGAGATAGGATCACAGATGTAGAATTGGGAGGGGACTTAGAGGTCATCAGTTTCAACCTTCTTATTTTACAGCTGAGGAAACTGATGTCCACTGAGAACAAATGATTTGCCCAAGGTCATAAAGGCAAATAAATTAATAGTTAATAGATTGAGATGTGGAAAGGACTTTAGAGGCTATTTAATACCACTCTCATTTTATAAAAGCCCAGAAAGAATCATTGACTTACCCAAAGCCACAGTTGGTAAGTTCTAGTTTGTAAACTAAAAGGCAAGCTCATTTTATAGATGAAGAAACAGAGGCCTGGAGATTAGGTGGTTAGCTCAAAGTCACAGAGATGGTAAATATCAAAGCTGGGCTTTGAATCCAGATTCTCTGCTCTATCATGTTTTTGTTCAGTCATCTCAGTTATGTCCAACTCTTTGTGACCCCATTTGGGGTTTTCTTGGCAGAGATACTGGAGTAGTTTGCCATTTCCTTCTCCAGCTCATTTTACAGATGAGGAAACTGAGGCATATAGGGTCAAGTGACTTGCCCAAAATCACTCAGCTAGTAAGTGTCAGAGGCCAGATTTGAACTCAGGTCTTCCTGACTGCAGGCCCAATGCTCTGTCCACCTAGCTCACCAGACTACTCTATCATACTCCTTCCTCAATTCAGATCTCCTACTTTCCATTTCCTCCCCTCAAAAACAACAACTACAATAAAATACACAAGGAACTTTACCTTGCCAGGGGATGCCAAGAGAAGTTTGGCTATTTGGATCTTATTACTTAAGAAACCCTTCCACCTTCCTGATGATTCTGCTGCTGACTTTTGGACTGATTATAGAGAAGAAGCCAGGCTATGTTAGAAGAAACAAGACCAGCAGTTACATTGATTTGCTGCAAAAAACTGTATCTGTCACTGACCACCACCCCCTTCCCCATCCTTGCCTTCCTGCCCCCCTCTTTTCAGAGCTGTTCTGCCTCGGTAGTGTGGATAGCAGAGGATAGACCCTCCCCCCCCCCAGCCTGCCGTCAGGAAGACCTGAGTTCAAATCTGGCCTCTGACACTTACTTGCTGTGTGACTCTGGGCAAGTTGCTTAACCCTGTTTACCCTAGCTTCCTCATCTGTAAAATAAGCTGTAGAAGGAAATGGCAGACCACTCCAGTAACTCCGCCAAGAAAACCCTGAATGGGATCACAACGAGTCAGACAAAACTGAACAACAATAACAACAGTGATCTTGGAGAAGAAGGATCTAATCATGATGAAATCATACTCAAGATGAGCTATGGGAACAGGGTTTTAAAAGAGAAAAAACAATACCCATTCTCTGCTCAGTCCCTGGCCCCTGCATCACATACCATGCACACACTTTCACCTTCCTTGTGACCTAATATATCTAAACTCCATTGGTTGTAGGGGTCACCACCATCATGAGATGAGAAAGAAGACAATACCAATCACAACTAACCCATGCCATTTTTCCGACTCTGCTAATCTTAATTGAATCAATCTCCCAGCCCCTGTTGACAGTGAAAGATTGCTTAAACCTGGGAGGCCGGGCTGGACATAGCTTCTAGAATAAAAAACATCTTCCTTAATCATTAATTTGTCCATTCACTCCCATTTGGCCCCATTCTTCACTGTCTTGGCAGGTGCACCCTGTACAGCCTTCTCTTGGTAATCATTCCTAAGTGTTCTTCCCAATATACTCACATTTTAAGAAACCAATTTGCTGGAAAAGAATCCGGCAGAGCATTTCTCTCCCTCTCTCCCTCTTGGTAAAGTCTAGCTTGGGTTTAATTAAGTCTCATATCGTCTGCAGCGTGATTTGGTTGACACATTTGTAAACAGGCTTGGGGCAATGTGTTCTATAGGCCCGGAAATCCCTGGGAATACAAATTGGTTTTAGGTAAATCAGGCCATTTGAAAGGATAACTCAAACCTAAGCATCAGTTCCAACCTCATCACTTAAAGGAAGGGCTTGTAGAGTCTTTAAGGATATGTCATTAGGGGGAGAAGGGGGAGGAGGCCTAGAGTGGTGTAGGGACTTGTTCAGGGTCAGATGGTTAGTAGATACAAATCCATGCAAAAATCTGTCTCTCAATCTTTCTGTAGTACCAGGCAGCCTCTCCTCTCTTTGGGTTTCAATTTCCTTCTCTGGAAAATGTAGATGATAATACCTACTCTGGGCATTGTGAGGAAAGTGCTTTGTAAACTGTAAAGCACTTTAGAAATGTGAATTTTTATTGTTATCATTTTTTTGTCAGATGAAGGCAATGATTTCCAAACTATAACGGTGACACCTCATTTTTTTTTATCCAAAAAGTCATTGGAAAATTTTTTTTCGTAGCTCACGCTTTATTAAAAATTAAGGCAGCATTCACTGTTAGTTGAAGCAAATTCACTATGTTACTCTTGTTTTTGTTGACTTTGATTTGAGCCTTGCATTGGTTGAAAAAAGTTGTGTTTGTGTGGAAGTTGTACTGAAAAAAACACCCAATATTTTTGGCCGTTGCTTCATATCCCCCTTCCCTGCAGTAGGATGTGCCCCAGGGTTGGGAAAATTCTGCCTTAAGCAGTTTGCCACATGGTGTGGTGGTCCATTACTCTCAGTTCTGTCAGTGATTTGATCCAGCTTGACCAGAATTATACATGAACTGATTTAATTTGGGAAATCTTCATCCCCAACAGGGGACTGTAAATTCTTTGGAATACAGAGAAAAGCAGAAAATTCCTCTAGAAGAAAAGGAACTGTGCTAGAACCTTAACCATTAAAAAAAATTAAAAGTCCTACCAATTCATTTATAAATAATTTCAGAAATAAGAATTTAGCTTTATAGAAAAAACAGGTTGAATTTCAAACTCAAAATTATTTACAATAAAAGTTATCAGTTTAGCAATAATTCCCTCTAAATCTCCTTTAAATATTTATGACTGCATATTCACATACGTAGAACCAGATTCTTTTTTTTTTTTTTTAACATAGGAAATAGTGGGTATAGAGTCAGTATGGTATAGAGTAAATCGATAGAATGCAGGACTGGGTTTCGGGAGGATCCTGAGGTTGCTTCAAATCCCATCTCTAAAGTTTACTAGCTTTGTGGCCTTGGGAAAGTCACATAATCTCTATGTGCTTTAGGAAGCTCCCTAGGATTTATCTACAAAGTCATAGACTGGGCAAAGTGCCTACATGGAGGGAAAATTTGCATGACAATATTACAGATCCTTCATGTATTCAAATAAACTGGTTAGGCAGCTCCTACCAATTCTTGAAAGTAAAAAACAATTTTCCTTTTCACGTAGTTTCACTATTTGAAAATCAGTCAGTCAGTAATTATTTATTAAGCGTCTACTTTGTGCCAGGAACTGTGCTAAGCACTGGGGATACAAAAAAGAGGTAAAAGACAGTACCTGCCGTCCAGGATCTCCCAGAATGCAAACACATATATACAAACCAAGCTAAATGCAAGCTAAATGAGAAATAATTAACATAGGAAGGGAGCTGGAATTAAGAGGGATTGGGGAAACCTGCCTGTAGAAGGTGGGATTTTGGTTGGGAGGGAAAGAAAGGGCCAGGGAGGTCAGTGGTAAGAGTAGAGGAGGGAGTTAATTCCAGGCATGGGAGACAGTCAGAGGAAATGCCCCTAGCAAATTGAGGCAGCCTGGGGAAAGGGACATGCATTTGGAGTTAAAGGACATGGGTTCAAATCCTGGCTGTCACCACCGCTGCCCTTTGGCAACAGATTTTCCCTCTCTGGGCCTCAGTTTCCTTTTCTGGAAAACATAGGGGTTGGACCAAATGATCTCTGGAGTCAGAAGATCTAGTTCCACAATCCATGCTATTTATTGCATGTGTGACCTTGGGAAAGTCCATTAACTCTCATCTGTAAAATGAGGACTTTTTTTCTGAGGTAGCACCTCACACCTATCAGAGTGGCTAATATGACAAAAAAGGAAGATGCTGGATGTTGGAGTGGATATGTGAAAACTGGGACCCTAATGCACTGTTGGTAGAGTTGTGAACCGATCCAACCATTCTGGAGAGCAATTTGGAACTATGCCCAAAGGGCTATAAAACTATGTATACCTGGCAATACCCGGGCTAGGTCTATATCCCAAAGATATCCAAAAAAGGGAAAAGGACCTATTTGTACCGAAATATTTATAGCAGCTCTTTTTGTGGTGGCTAATAATTGGAAATCAAAGGGATGCCCATCAATTGGTGAATGGCTTAACAAGTTGTGGTATATGATTGTAATGGGATATTATTGTGCTATAAGAGATGGCAAGGAGGATGACTTCAGAAAAAACCTGGAAAGTCTTACATGAACAGATGCACAGTGAAGTGAATAGAACCAGAACATCGTACACATAACAGCAATATTATTCGATGAAGAATTGTGAATGACTTAGCTATTCTCAGCAATACAATGATCCAAGACAATCCCAAAGGACTAATGTTGAAGCTTATTATTCGACTCCAGAGAAAGAACTGATATTGTTTGAATACAGATTGAAGCATGCTATTTTTCACTTTCTTTCTTTCGTTTTTTTCTTTCATTCATCTTCTTGTACAAAATGACTGCTATGGAAATGTTTTACATAATTGCACATATATGACCTATATTTGATCGCTTACCAAGGGGAAAGGGAGAGACGGATAGAATCTAGAACTCAAAGCTTTAAATAAAAATGTTTAAAAATTTTAAAAAGATGAGGGAGTTTGAGTAGATGCCCTCTGAGGTACTGACTCCAGAGCTCTCATCCTAAGCGCTCCAAAGATTCTTCCAGCTCTTCCCTCTCTGCTCCTATGAACTTCAGCATGAGAAATATTTTGACTAATACAATAAAAACCAAGCACCTTCTCCCTTGTTCAAAGTCTGGTGGCACATTTGTGGTGGCGGTTGGTCATTTTCTTTTATCTTGATTTACATCTTCATAGCCAAATAATTACAATTTTGCAAATCAGTTGGGCGTTCAGGTTGCTCCCATTACTGTAAGAGCGATAAATCTCAATGGCCCCAGTCCTGTATGAGATGGATCACAGGAGCAAATGTCATTTTTCTGTTTGGTTGACAGTTTTAGGATCCTTCCAAGCAGTGATAAAGCTAGCAGTTATACTGTGTGATCATTCTGCCTTTCATTGTAATGCAGAGTTTTTCCATATGAAATCAGGCCAAGATGTAAGCTAATACCCGAGGGCAAAATTCATTCATTATGCATGTACATTATTCCTCAAATTATTGATAATACTTTTCATAATAATTATTTTACATACATTAGCTCTTGCTGCTATATTAGTATTAAAGATACCTTTATTAATCTTGAATATTTTGTTGAATAATAAATAGACTCTCAGAGGCTCTTACAGTTCCCCTAAGTTAAAAGCTGCTTTTAGCTAGAATGCTGTAAATCAGTTGTTTTATGAATAAAATTCAGTTCTGTATTTTTCCCCAGGATTGCTTATTGAAACAATTTTTTCCTTTTATTGAATTTCTGTTTTGGTTGCAGAGGGAAGCTTCTCCCCCTTCTCTCTTTCCTCATGTTCCCTTTTACCTTTTCAGAAAATTCCAAAGCTACACAAACCATCTCAGTCTGCAAAGGCAAACATCCCACAGTATTTAGCAGGCAAATCAGTATTTTTCTTTCTGGTATTTATCCAAGCTGAAGAATTCTTGAAGCAAATGGAATCTGTAAGCAAGAGGCCAATCTTAGAGAAATGCATCAGTGTGCCACAGGACATCCCATAAGATTTCTTTGGGAATCTGTGCAGGGGGTGAACCTCCTCAAACCTAGTTCGGAGGAGGGGAAAAGCTTTACAGGTGAGACTTTGGCCAGTCAGTTTAAGTAATTTCCTAGGACTTAGGTCTGCTGAAGTTCTCATTCAAGGTTTTACCTTTCCCTTACAACTTCTTCCTCAAGCAGCTCTCCCAAAGAGTCAATCAGTCATCAAACATTTATTAAGCACTTACTACATGCCGGACACTTTGCTAAGTGCTGGGCATATGAAGAAAGGCAGAGCCTACTGTCAAGGAGCTCACTTGCTAATGGTGGAGTTAACATGTAAATGACTCTGCCCATACAAGTCACATTCAGGATAAATAGGAGGTATTCTCAGAGGGAAAGCACTAGGTAGGTGGAGGCAGGGATTAGGAAAGCCCCCCTGCAGAAGTGGGGATTTCAGCTGAATCTTGAATGAAGCAGGAGGTCAAAGGGGGGAGATTTCTTTACCAATTCAAGGCTAGGATCTTCCTGGGGGCACATTAGATGGCACTTGTGTCCCCAAAGGGACTAGGTCTGAGTAGATGGCCTCCAGGGCTCATTGAGCTGTGGCCTTCCCTCTGCATAGAGCATTGCCATTGGCTACTGACTATTTGTCAAGGGTTGGGGGTGGTTGTCAAAGATGTGGTCTTTTTAACCCTAGTTAGGATCGTAAGATCACAGATCTAGAGATGAAAGGGACCTCAGAATCCCACTAGTCCCAATCTCTCATTTTTCAGATGATGAGCTGAGGTGCCAGAGAGGTTAAGTGATTTGCCCAACGTCACATAGGCAGGAAGCATTCAAGGTGGGATTCGAACCCAGATATTTTGATTTCAGAGCCAATGTTTTTTTTTCCCATTGTTTCAAGTGGGAGCCCTTCTTCCCCATAGTTTTGGGGCAGTCTTGAGAGGGTGTGTGATAGATTGACAAGAAATCTGATTTGCAGGCAATGGACTTGCATTCAAAACCTGCCTCCGTCACTTACTGTGAGCCCTTGAGTTCCTTGCTCTAGGCTTCAGTTTGTCTGTAAAATGAGGGAAATTGTATTAGTAGAATTTCTAGCTCTGAATTCTCAGGAATCATTGGAAATTCTTTCATTTTTAGCATATTTCCTCTTTTCACCTCTCTGTATGTATAGTCTAATGTACCCTCTTTCCCTTAGCCTTCATGCCATATGAGCTAACCATCTAGTTCTAGAGTTCTTGCCATCACTTTCCTTTTTTCTTTCAAGACTCTACCGTTAATACTAGTGAGGGGCCAATAAAGCAACAGCTGGCATATTACACTCAATGACTACAAAATTTATTTCCCCCTAATTATCTGTTACCAATTCTCTGGGATCCTGGAAGAGATTATTCATAGAGCTACAGAATATTTCTTACCTTAGGATTGGCCCTTAGCACAATTTTAGCGGAACAGCAGTAGATACTCTGTAAATGTTTGTTTAATTGAAGAATAAGTAAATCTCCCATTGCCTGGGGCAGCTAGGTGGTACAATGAGTAGAGCACTGGGCTTGGAATCAAAAACACTTATCTTTCTTAGTTCAAATCTGGCCTCAGATACTCACTTGCTGTGTGACCCTGGGCAAATCACTTAACCCTGTTTACCTTAGTTTCCCTATCTGTACAATGAGCTGGAGAAGGAAATGGCAAATCACTCTAGTATCTTCATCAAGAAAACCCCAAATGGGGTCCATGAAGAATTGGACACAACTGAACAGCAACCCATTGCCTAGACTTTCATGATGTAGTGTAGTGGAAAAATCACTGAATTTGGAACCATAACCAAGTCATTCTCCCTCTCTGGGCCTCAGTTTCTTTATCCATAAAATGAGTAGATTGGAAAATATGGCTTCTAAGGCCCTTTTTAGCTCTAAGTCTTCTGGACCAAGAATTCTGCCCGGGGCCAGAAGCCTACAGGACAAGAGCCCTAGAAGGTTGGATCCTCTGTTGGAGAGGCATAAATTGTTTTATGTTAAGTAGATTGGGAAATACAAATGCCCTCTCCCCATTCCCCCCATATATTTAATTATCTTTCATATGCAGAATCTTAGGTAGGAATTCTTATGCCTGGAGCAAATTCAGGGTGTTTTTTTTGTGGGGGGGTGGAGTGGGGGAGAGAATTGTTGAGAAGAAGGGGAGAGGTGCCGTAGTGGTGGTGGCAGCAGCAAGGTAAGTCAAGAAGAATTTATTAAACACTTAGTAGATGCCAGGCATCTACTAAGCACTAGAATGTACAAAGAAAGGCAAAACCCAATAACGGTTTTTGCCTTCAAGGAACTTACACTCTAATGAGCTCATGGCAGTATCAGAGAAGACAGTTTGATTTTAGGTGCAGTTATGCCAGGAGGGGGAATAGCCTGTTTCCCAAATTGTTGGGCCCCCTCCCCTACTGGGATCGAGGGTGGGGGAATGTGGGTCCTTGAACAGGATTGGCACAGAAACAGGATCCCAGGGGTGGTGGCCCAAGAGAGGTTGCACAGGCCACTAGAGGACATCTGAGACAACGTACGGACATGGCAATAATCATATTAGACAGGTGAAGAAAGCTCATTTCCTGTCTGTTCCCCTTCCCCCACCCCCTTCATATAGATACATAAAGGGAGTTTGCCTTGTGCTAGTTATAGTTCTGTCTATATCCTTTGGGTATCAAGACCTCGTCCCTAGGCCCAAGGCTCTTCATCTTGTGCTCCTCTCCCTTCCATCCTCCTTCTTTGGGGTTTGATTACAAGGCTTGCTTTCAGATTCTTTCTTAATGTTTTCTAGTTTGGGCATTTAATCACAATGCACTTGTGAGACTTGGGAATGGGCCAGGAGACGTCAACATATTCTTGTAGTAATGTATTCTTAAATATGTACTCCTCAGGACCCACAGCTAGGCGCAGCCTGGCTTAGTTGGGTGTTAAATATGCATATGATTATGTAAATGTGCTGATAGTGAATAAATTTCCCGAAGCCTTGGCTTCCAAAGGAAAGTAGATTTCCTGACATCAGAAGCTTGGCTGGGAAGCGCCAGGCAAATTGTCCCTTTGTGCTGTGTGACATTTATGTGCGGTGCTCACCACAAGTCGTGTTATGGAGGGCTAAGTTAATAGGGCCCATATCCTAACTTGCAGTCTACTCACCGGGCATCTCAGGTACCCTGCTTAAGTGGTACTAAAGGCCAATTATTAAAACACATTTCTAACACATCTGTCCCTTCTGTTTCTTCTGATGGGAAGCAATGAAAGAAGAAACTACTCCTGATTTCCTTACCTTTTGTTCTCCTCTGTTTAGCCTGTGTTTGCATCTCCCTGGGAAATAGCTTGAGAGACGTGGGTTTCCCTAGTTAACTAAATGTAACAAATAAAGCTGAATATGTTTAATCTTCAGCAAGGCATTATTCCCATTCCCCACCAGTACTTGATTGTTAAGCTGAGAACAGTCTTGTTGGTTCTTCTGCTTAACAAGGAGGAACACTGTTGTGTAGGTTCTTTGGTGTGAATTATAAAACTGGGGGAAATTTTCTATGACCAAACCCTATAGCTTCCCTTAAGGAGATATTGGAAAATTATGCACCCAGACTTTTTCTCCACATGACTAATCCACTCTCTTGTGACCCCTCTTTAGTGTGGCGGGGAAATCAGGAACAGAGACTGCAGCTTAGGCTGACCCCAAACATTTAGTTACATTAATCACGGAGTGGTTTTTGGACTCTGAGCATCCAGAATGAAAGACACTTGCTTGGGGAGACATTGATCAAACAGTCTACAGGTATCTGTACATCAGGGACATTAATCATCCCTTGCATTATCGCTTCTACCAGTAGAATATGTAAATGTGATTTCTGTCAATGATAAGGTGAAGTGGAATTATTCTTGGAGACTGGTCCATCTGGAGCTATTGATACAATCTTACCTAAGACAATAGGTTGTAAAGATAAATTTTTAACATTACTAATTCAGTGTTGCCGATACCTTGGGAGTACAGAGTAATTTAAAGCTAGTCTAAAGGTAGGGATTGGAATGGGATGGAATGGGATGGAATGGGATGGAATTGGAGGGGGAGGAGAAGGGAGGAAAAAAAGCAAGTTTTAGTTTCTGCTTTAATACTATTCAGCTGCTAGAGAAGCAGTTCCCTGGCTAATTAAGTTGTCCCTTTTTCTGAAGGCTCTTAAAAGCCTAGATTTAGAGATGGAAGGGAACTTTAAGGTTATCTAGTCCAGTGGTGCCAAATTAAAATAGAAATGGGGGCCAAACTATACATAAGGATCCTGTGGGCACATATTGACTTAAAAAATCATACCTGTTTATATACGGTCAGGCCTCAACATTTACATGTTTAACTTTCAAGACTTCAGACATTCTTGTGATTTTATTAGTAACCTCATTTTCACTTTCACATTGGAAACCACACGTATTCACAGCTTCCCACAATAGAGAGAAAAAAGAGAGGTGTAATATACAATTGTGGATTATTTGTTCTATCTGCAAAAAACAAAAAAAAAGGAGGAAGATACTAGCAAAAAAATGTTTTGCATGTTAGCAATTTTATTTTGCATGACTGCATTTTATGAGTTATTTCATAGTTACTGTGTAGGGGAAAGTTCACATTATTAGAATTAATGTTTTGTTATAAAGAATTGTATGCAGAAAAGTGTATATTAAGCAATCTCATGAATTAGTGAAAAGATACAGTTTGGGATGGTTGAGGGAACCTAACTCCCTATTTTCTTTTTTTTTTTTCTTTTTTTCCCCTACATTTTAATACAGGCGGAAGATTGAATGATTCCTTCACTTCAGCGCCTTCACAGCCAAACCAGGAGTCAGGGACTGTTTAAGTTTCTCTGCCTTCTCTTTGTCTGTGATGACCAGTGTGTACGGGTACCTGCTGCAGCGAAACTTAAGCTTCATGTTGTCCTTGTTTTTCTTGATCTTGACAGATTTGGCATCTCTTTGCCTGGCTGTCAGCAGGAAGTCTTTTATTTCCTCCATTTTTCAGGGCATGGCGGCAGCGGGATGAGGGCGTGTGGGCTGAGAGGTCACCACAGGAGAGATACTCACAACTGCCGGGCGCCTAACTCCCTATTTTCCATGGGTTCCATGTAGCAGTACTCACCTTTTTGACTTTGGTGCTGTTTTCTAGGAATGCTACCCCCTTGAAAGTTGAGGATTAACTGTATTTCCTTATTAATACAGCAACACATTAAAATCAGATCAGAACTACATCGTAATCTGGTTTGGTCAGCACTTGGGAGTTTTGTGGACCTCATACAACCAAGGGCTGTGTGTTTGGCACCTCTAATTTTAGTCTAGGCATATTGCCTCATTTTACCTTTGAGGAAAATTTATCTAAAATCATAGAAATATGAAGTGGTTGAGTCAGGATTTGAACGCAGTTCCCCTGACTCCCGAGTCAGTACTCTTTTCATAGTGCCATCTTATGAGATAGCTTGAGGAATTCTTCTGAGAGGGTACTAACTGCTTCCATATTGGGTTTCTTCTATACATCATGAGCCTCATTCAGAGGTGTGGTGGTAATGTGTAACAAGGGCTTCTCTGACAAAAGTTGTACACATGACACACTTTCAAGTTTAATCTGCATTATTAACTTTCTCTCCATCACTTTCTTAAGTTTAGATAATCAACAAAGCTATAAATCAAGCCTTGCTTTGTGGCATTTGCCGATTTCTGAGGTATCCATGCTCACAATGAAAATTGAACAGTCGGCTCTTGGGAGCTGGTGTGAGCTGGCTCGAGCACACTCCTGGGATGGACCAAGACAAGACAATCATTGTTCCTGTAAGAAATGAAGGCAGTGGTTCTATCATTCTCTATTTGATCATCAGTGTGGTGAAGTGGATAGAGTGCTGGACCTGAAGGCAAGAAGACTGGTTCAAATCCCATTTCAGACAGTATCTGGGTGACCCTGGACAAATCTCAGCTTCTGCATCTCTCAAACGGGGGAGGGGGGGGAGGGTGTGATCATAGCTCCTCATCTATAAAATAGGGATAGAAAAGATAACCTTTCAGAAGTATTGTATCAGATGATATAATGTATACAAAGCACTTGCAGACTTTAAAATGGCATATAAATGCCAGTTATTTTTATTTCACAAGATCATTTATTTTTACCTGCACCCCCACTGATCAACTGCCTATCTTTGGAGATAGGCCAACCCAGTGAATTACTGAAGAATTCTCAACATTCTGGGTCTTTTCCTTACAGGCTCCAGTTCTTTTGAGGAACAGGTACAAATAAATTTGTCTTACCTCTAGTTAGCTAGGACCATAGCAGAGGGAAAAGTTGTCATTTTTCAAAGAATGCCTTGGCACATAGACTTCTGGAGAGATAAGTGTCTGTGATATCTGCTGTCTGGCATATGATGATGGTTGATGAACATTTAGAGTGATCTCCTTTTTTGAGGTTTTTGGAAAAGATGGGAGACAGAAGTGGATAGGGTGCTGGTCTTCAAGGGAGGAAGACATGGGTTCAAATTCTGCCTCTGACACTTATTAATTGTGTGACCACAGACAAGTTAACTTTTCTGAGCCTCAGGCAGCTCCCCATAATTAGAAGTTATTGCCAAGTTGTGATCTGTCTTTAACAAAGGACAGGTTAATGCTTTGGAGAAGATAATGCCAACTCAATTCAACATGCATTTATCATATGTGTACTTTGTGTAAATCACTGAGCTATGTAGGTGCTAGAGGGGAGAAAAGGTTACAATAAGACACATAGTCCTTATCTTCCATGGCATTTACCAACCAGGAAAGGGTTAAAATATGGGTTTGGTTGCCATAGCTGTAATTAGCAATATTTTTACTGGGTGCAAGCACTGGGGACACAAAATGGAGAGGAAGCTCATCTGGGCTGTGAAGGTCGGATGCATATGTGTCAGGTTCATGGAGACCTTTTTCCCTTTGCCCCCTGAATAAAGGCAAAACAGGTGGGAGAGGAAATGTCTCCTTTGGTAAGGTGTTGTCAGGTCACTATATTATATGTCCCAAACCTAAGCCCCATGCTATACCCTAGTTATGCCTCTATTGTAGGTATATTGTAGGGGTATTGATCCAGAGAGGGATGGGAACTCAGAGGCCATTTAGTTCAGCCCTCACATTTCACAGATGAGGAAACTGAGGCCCAATAAGTCCAAATGACCTGCCTGAAGTCACATAGCCTGACAGACATCTTTGTGTCTGTCTCTGGGGACCAGCCCAGCTTAGTCTGGAGGAGGTTGACCAGTAGGTGATGAATTTTTTCATTCATAACAATTCAAAAAGTACATATGTAAGTCATAGAAGGGTTATATTTTATGATGATGGAAGAAATCTCCACATAGGTAAAGCCCCAGATTCAAGAAGCGCTAAAAAATAAAGACATATTTTCTTTTATTTGTACTAAAGCTAAGCCCTTTGTGTTTTAAGGTGGGTGGTTAATGTTACAGGATTTGATATTCACCCTCTATACGCCTCTAATTTTACAGACTTCCACTGGAGAGGCACCAGGGTGTAGTATATAGGGAGCAGACTTGGAGTCAGGATACTATGGGTTCACATCCTTCCTCAGGCCCTTGCTAGGGCAAGTCAATTGGGCTGTATGTGCCTCAGCTTCTTAATCTGTAAAATAAAGGGGGTTGGACTTAGTGGTCTCTAAGGTCCTTTCCAGTTCTACAATCTATAATCTTATGATCATATCCCCTCTCAAGCCTCAATATTTCCAGAATGAAGAGCCTTAATCTTTTAACACTAGGGGCAATATGGTTTAGTTGAAAGAGATCTGAAATCAGAGTTTCAAGGCCAGGTTTCATGTCCTATCTCTGCTAATGAGTCGTGGAACCCTGGACAAACCACTTAACTTCTCTGAGATTTTGTTTCCTCATCTATGAAATGGGGATTATTATCCCCCAATTCACTGGGGTGACACAAAACAACATATATGTGTGTGAAAAGTACATTGTAAACTGCTATGCTATCCTTTCATACAGGTATAGTACTTTATAGTTTGTTTTCCTCTATCCTTGGAGGAAAAAAATAAACACGCTTCTATCCCTAGGATAATTTTAGCTTCTTTCTTCTAGCCTCACAGTCCCATTCCTGAGGTATGACTGTCAGAACAGCTGGTAGTATTTGAGATGTGGACTCTGGGACGATCTAGGGACTATCTTTCCTGGATAGGAAATGGATTAGATGAATTGGGAAGGTGGCTTCCAACATAGAAACCCATGAGTATTTGTGAAATGCCTCCTGTTCTTTAAAATAACACACACACACACACACACACACACACACACACAAAACAGCAAATCATGGGAATTGAAGACCAAAGATGCTCCTTTTTGGAGTAGAAAATGTGAACAAAAAAGCCCCCAAATTCAATGGCATAGTTTTCCCTAGCAGATATCTTCCAGACAAGTTGCAAATACAGATTATTATAGGAAGTTAACAGCATGTTGGCTGCCAGAGGCTTGTATTACATTGGAGAAGGAAATCATAGTGTTTTACACACAGAAAATGTTTGAATTCCCACACATGGTACTTATCTAGGGATAATCAAGGGAGTGATAGATTGCATCTTTCCTAACTTTCTTTGTCCTCCTCCTTCCTGCCCCTCATTTCTTGTCCCAATGGGGTGGTGGGAGAGCAGGTTTAGTTGAGACATGTGGGAGTTTGGAGTGGCCTAGGGTGAGTAGGGGGAGAAGAATCTGGGGGGGGGGTCACAGAGAGTCAGTCAGCAAGAATTTAAGCGCTTTCCTTGTATTACACATTATGTTAAGTGCTGGGGATACAAAGAAAGGCAAAAAACAATCCCTGAGGGGCAGCTAGGTGGCACAGTGGATAGAACACCAGCCCTGGAGTCAGGAGGATCTGAGTGCAAATCCGACCTCAGACACATAACACTTACTGGCTATGTGACCCTGGGCAAGTCACTTAAACCCATTGCCCAGCAAAAAAAAAAAAATTAAACAACAACAACAACAACAATCCCTGCTCTCAAGAAGCTCAAGGTTTAATGGGGGAGACAATATGTAAACAACTACTTATGAACAGGATACAGTGGGGAGAAAAGATAAATTGGGAGAGAATCCATAGAGGGAAGACACAAGCATTAAAGGGAATTGGAAAAGACTTCTTGTAGAAGGCAGGATTTTAATTGAGACTTGAAGGAAGTCAGGAAGTATAGATGAGGTGGTAGAGAGTTCTGGGCTTGGGAGACAAGCCAGTGAGTTGAGAGATGGAGTGTCATGTTGTAAGGAGCAGCAAAGAGGCCACTGTCAATGGATGGAAGAGGATGTGGTGGGGTGGGGTGGAGGGGTGGTGAGGAATAAGGCATAACAAAAAGGAAAGGTAGGAATAGAATTGTGCTGTGCTACCTCTGTTATTCCTTCCCAGGTGTCCTCCCTTTGAGTTCCCCAACTCTAGGGACACAAGACAGGGGTGAGGGGGAGAAAAGCCAGGAGCTTGATGGGTGTAGAGGCAGATGTAGCTGTCAGGTCATCATGGATTGTTGAGTTTGGTCTGGATCAACTCTCCTCCTTGATGTCTGTTCAAATTTGGATTTGTTGTTTTAGCTTTAAAGCAGTGGTGTTGACATGGAGGCACATAAGTGTTTGTCAAGCATGCTTTCCGGTGTGTGCTCTGTCTCCCAGAGGAGGCTTTTGAGCTCCCTAAAGCAGGGATGGGTCCCTCTGAGAGTGCTACATGTCAGAGATTCAGCATTCAGTGAAAGCTCAGTAAATAGTATTGGCTGAGAATGAATGAACTCACATTGGGCTCAGTTCTGCAGTTAGACTTGTGGAATAGCAGAGCTGGAAGAGACCTCAGGGACCACTGAATCCTAGTCTCTTGTTTTTCTCTGGAAGGAACTGAGGCCCAGAGAGGTTGTTACTTGTTCAGCATAACACAGGGAGTTAGTGGCAGAGCAAGGCCAAGAACCTAGGTCTCCTGACTCCTGTCCTGACTAAGTCTGGGCTTCTTCCGTTACACCATGTGGTTACACTGGTGAGAGGCAGGTGGGTGTGTCTGGGGAAGGGGCACATCAACCATCCACAGGCATCCATGAAGCACTTTCTAGGTGCTGGAGATATTAAGATAAAAGTAAGACAGTACTTGCCTTCAGGGACCTTACATTCTTCTAGGGCAGGGATGGGGAACCTGTGGCTTTGAGGCCACATGTGGCCACACTTAAGGAGATCCTTAAGGAGGCCACATGTGGACTCAGGACCAAAGATTCCCTGCCCATGTCGTAGGGGCATACAACACGATCGCAGATAAGTAAATATAGAATATATGCTGTACAAAGTAAATGCACAATGATGGGGTGAGGTATACCAGTGACTGGGAGATTTGGGAACAGTTAAGAAACTTTAGGTAGTCAAGGGCAGGACATTAGCCTGTATCCTAGCTCTCTTGGATTGTTCTTGGTGAGTTTCTTATAAGCAGAAGTGGGAATGCAAGGATTTTTTTTTTGGTAGCCTAGACAATGTTATTATTCCACCTCTAGCACACTAGTGGCACATACAATTCTTAGAGTTGAGTTGTGGGTTTCCTTACCCCTTTGCACCCCTTCTGGAACACTGCTCAGATGCTTCAGCTCCAGTTACCAATTGATTCACTGTATAAACAGGACCAGGCTTCATAGTTGGTGGGCTCTGGTGTTGCTTCATACAATTCAATTCCGCTTAAGGATAGACATCTACTCTGCGTCAGACACTATGCTAGGCCCTGGGGATACAAAGACCAAAAAAAAAAAATCGGTCTCTCCCCACAAGGAACTCTATTCTACTGTGTGTCCCGTTAACAGAAATAGAGAAGTTGGATGGAGAGTGAGGGTTAGAAGGGAAGATGCTAAATTCAGTTTTGTTTTGTTTTTTGCTTGGAAAGGCAACTGGGGTTAAGTGACTTGCCCAGGGTCACACAGCTTTTAAGTGTCTAAGACCATATTTGAACTCCGGTTCTCCTGATTCTAGGGCCAGTGCTCTACCCACTGTGCCACCTAGGTGCCCCTAAGTTCAATTTTAAACATGTTGAGCTTGATAGTTTGGCTAGGCATCAAGGCGGGTATATCCCAGAAAATAGTTTGCTAAAACTGTCTAGGACTTCAGAAACAGGAAACATGGGTTGAAATCTGAGTTCCAGTTGGTTATCTGCATAATCCTGGGTAGATCACTCTGGGCCGCCGTTGAAAAAAAAAATCAGTGGGAGGTGGGGCTAGACCTGTGATTTCTCTGGTGTAGGGAACTCCTATTAAGGAAATTCCCTCTACTAGTGCAGATCAGGAACTGTTCCTCAACTTATCTTACAGAATTGCCGGCAGTCAAAAGTTGAGTGACTTTCTCAGGATCACACGGCAGGCGTGTGTCAGAGGTAAGAGTTGAACTCAGATCTCCCAGACTGTGACCCCTCCCCCTCCCCTATATTATGTTGCTTCTGTAGGCAACATAGAGTGAAAAACAGCACTGATTTTGAAGTCAGCAGGCTTGGGTTTAAATTCAACCTCTGATGCTTATAATCTGAATGGTTTTGGGCAAATAACTGAGCTTTCCTGGCTTTGGTTTCCTCATTGGTAATATTAGGCATTGAACTAGTTGGACTCTGGGATTCCTTTCAGCTCAGGTCCTTGTGCTTGCTCTGAATCTTCCAGAATCTGAATGAGCTCCTCTCCCTTCTTCCCTAATATTTCACAGTCTATGCAATGGAAAGATCACCACTTGTGGGACCCTCACCTCTGAGGCTGTTTGAGGAAAGCGGTGGTTTGTGCTGTTCTCATTCACTTCTGAATCAGTTGTTTCCATGTCTCCTGTACTCCCTGCCCCCAATAAGATCTCTATGAGGAGACAGACCTGTGTTGGTTAGATCTGTCACTGAATGTACATACAGAGTGCACTCAACAATCAGTGCAAAAGGATTTGCACGTGAACCTGCTTACAAAGGTCAGGAGCTGTGTCATTCCGTAGAATGGGTTTTTTCTTGGAAAAAAAGTTTATTGAAAAAAAAGTTTGCTTGTATACTACCTTCGTATCTAAATATATCCCTCTCTATCACTCAAGCAAAGAGAGCTATGCCTTCTAAAAAAAATAAAAAAAGAAAGAAAAAATGAACCCACACAAATGAATTTGAGTCTATGTAATGTTGAACTTGCATCACCTCCTGCATCTGAAAATAGGAGAAAGAGGTGCTTTTTCTCATCCCTTCTTCAGGGTCTGGCTTGGTCACTACAATTGTACTGCATTTGGTTTTATTTTCTGGTCCTTTTATTTATATCACAGTAGTCATCGTGTATATTGCTTTCCTGACTCTACTTACCTGTCTTTGTGTCATTTGATATGTCTTCCCATGCTTCTCTTTTTCCTTCCCATCCATTATGTCTTCCAGCACAGTAATGTTCCATTCTGTTCATATACCATGGATTGTTTCGCTCTTCCCCAGTCACTGGGCATCACTTTGTCTCTGGTTCTTTGCTGCTACAAAAGTGCCTCTGATCTAAGTATTTTGGTATGTGTGGGACCTTTCTTTCTATCTCTGACCTCCTTGGGGCATGTGCTTAGCAGTGGGATCCCTTGTTCAAAGGTGATGGACCTTTTCATCGGTCTCCTAGCATCGTTCCAAATTGCTTTCCACATTGGCTGGACCACTCCCCAGCTCCACCATGGCTAAGTGCACCAGTGTACCCATCTTTCCATGGCCCTCTAGAATGGGGCTTTTCTTCTTACTCCTTTTACCTCAGTTCTTTGTCATCTGGCATGCTCTTACTGACCTTTCCTGAGGAGCTCATCCACCCCCTGCTTGGTCGGATCAGACCAGGCTCTGGGTACCTGCAGATTCTTTTTGTTCACAAGGTCTGATCTGTATGACAGTTTAAAAAAACCAAAAGATTTTTTTCTCTCTTTTTTCTTTCTTCCCTTTTCCCCATCCCTCCCAGGGAGAGGAAGCTCTCAGAAAACTGAAGAGAGTAGCTTCGCTTTCCCTTTCCAATTCAGACAGAGGACCCTAAAACACAGGCTATCCAACCTCTGGCCATGCCCCTCAAGCCCCCAAGCCCCTCAGCCCCCACCACCTTGAGCTGTTCCTGCCGTTCTCCATCCTCCTGAAACTGAGTCAGGGGTTAAAAATCTGCTCTGTGATTGTCCAGGAGCCCTTTCTAGATGCTCACTCAGCATCGCTCATCCTTATTTCAAGGGATCTTGTGTTGTTGAGAGCTTTCCAGTAGCTGAGAAGCAGTGTTAGGTAGTAAATAGAGCACTGGGCTTGGTTCAAATTCAACATCAGGTCATTGTTCCACTATGAGAACCGGAACAACTCATTTAGTCTCTCTGAGCCTCAGTTTCCAAATTGGTAAAAATGGAAGTAATAATATTTGTAGCATTTACCTTGTAGGATTGCTGTAAGATTTAAAGGAGATAATGTGTGTCAAGTACCACATAAATGTCAGTTATTATTATCCTTGCCTAATAGTGGATATTACCATCAATGGAGCCATGGTACAAACAGTCCCCTGTTGGACCCATTTAGAAGTCACATGGCTTAGTGAATAGAGACTTGGCTTTGGGATCAGGAAAACCTGGGTTCAAGTAATGCCTCTAACACATACTATCTCTGTGACCCTGAATTAGTCACTTGCCATTTATGTGCCCCAGACACATCTCTAAGACTACATGCTTTGGGAGAGAAAATTTCTCACTAAGAGCTCCCTCCACCAGGGAAACTGCTGCTTGGGTTTAAAAACAAAACAGTGGAAGAAAGAATGAGAGGCAAGAAGCTAGAGTGTCAGGAAGGCCTATGACCAGAGGAAAGACAGTGGCTTTGGAAAATTTTGCTCTGGTGTCCAGGTATGCTTTGCTATAATCCTACTGATGACGTCATTGTTCAGGTCTTAGGGCTGGGAGGGAATCCAACCCCTCATTTTAAAGATTATAAGATCATAAGGTCATAGATTTTGAACTGTAAGGGACCTTATGAGTCAGAATCCAGCTTTTACAGATGAAGAAACTGAGACCCAGGGAAAGGAGGAGGAGAAGAAGAAGAAGGAGGAGGAGGAGGAGGAGAAGGAGGAGGAGGAGGAGTAAGGGGAGGAGGGGAAGGAAAGCTGTGGTGGTGGCATTTATGTACTGGCATGTATTAATACTCAGATAAGTCAACTGAGACCTGGAGGGGTTAAATAACTAGCTAAAGGACACATCAGTAGTAAATATCAGAGCTGGCCTTCAAACCCAGGCCTCCTGACCCCCAAATACTCTTTCCACTCCAGGATATTGTCTGCCCTTTGATCGCCTCCTTCTCTTCATCCCATCCTTCTTTCTTCCTTCTCCTCATCCTTCCCTCCTCCTCCTCCTTCTCTTATGTCTTCTCTTCCTGGCAGCATACTCAAAGAATCCCACTGAATCTTACCATTTGCAGGACTGGAGGAGGAACACTGTGTTACTAGTCATTTTCTAAGGTGAAATTGGTTGGACTCTGAGACTTAAAAAAAAAATTAAAACTACATCCAGTTCACTTTATCAGGGCAAAGGGGAAGTTTCTGTTTTCATTATAAATTGTATCATGGTGGTTTTCACAGCTTAGCAGGTTGTTTTAAAGCCCCAGGCTGGAACTTGGCACACATTTTTCAGCCCAGAAGGAAGTTAGTTTATTTATTTTTTCTATCAGACTGAAATGACTTTGGCTTTCTTGATTATTATTATTTTTAGATGGGAGAGCAGTAAATTGCTGTCTTTTGCACTTCTTTCTGGCCTCCCACAGGCTGAAGTCTTTGTAATTTTTCTTTGGATGTTTGACTGTGGGCCCTTTCCATGGTGAGTGGACCAAGAAAGGCATTGTTGGTCGTATCATTATTGAAACCATACTGAGCAGTGTAAATAAAGGAGAGTGAGGATGGTCTTCTCCCTGTGCTCTGCCCCAAAGTGATGGGAAAGGGCAGTCAGCAGCACCACCATACCAGTCACACCCTTACAACCAGACCTGAAAGTACAGGCATTGTTGCTGCCATCACATATCAAAATTTCCTCATCCTGACCCGCCTAGCGAACTAACAACCATTCATTCCACAAACATTTATTGAGCGCCTACTGCATGCAAAGCTGCTGTGATAATCACTTGAGGGGATAAGTTTAGATGAGTTTTGGTCCTGGCCCTCATGGGGCTTTGCTGTGGTGGTGGTTGTTGTTCAGGCATTTCAGTTGTGTCTGACTCTCCATGACCCCGTTGGGGTTTTCTTGGCAAAGATACTGGAGTGTTTTGCCATTTCCTTCTCCAGCTCATTTTACAGATGAGGAACTGAAGCAAACAGTGACTTGCCCAGAGTCACACAGCTAGGAAGTGTCTGAGGCCAGATTTGAACTCAGGAAGATGAGTCTTGTTGACTCCAGGCCTGGTGCTCTACCCACAACGACACTGATCACAGGCAGGCTAGAGTTGGGCCTGATGTTGCCTACCTCCCCCTCTTAACCCTCCCTTCCCATCAGATAATGTTGCCCTGTGCCTGTGGTTGTCCTCTGATTTCTTAAACTCTTCGTCTGTGATCCCCTATTAAAGCCTAATTTCACCTGCATTATTCTATTTGATCTTTAAAATATTCCTGTGAGGTAGGCAGGGAATATTTTGTTGTTTGTTATTGACTTGTTTCGGTCATGTCTGACTCATTGTGACCCCATTTGGGGTTTTCTTAGCAAAGATGCTAAAGTGTTTTGCCATTTCCATCTCCACCTCATTTTACAGATGAGGAAACTGACACTTAGTTTAGTTAACACAAACAGTGTGAAGTGACTTGTTCAGGGTCACACAGTTAGCAAATGTCTAAGGCCAGATCTGAACTAAGAAAAGGAGTCTTCCTGACTTCAGGCCTGGCACTCTATCCACTGTGCCACCTTTTCCCTAATTTTTTTTTTCAGACAAGGAATGATTAAGCAACTTGTCCAGGTTTGTGTGACTAGTAGGTAATAGAAGAATTAGGGCTTCTGATTTCTAATTCAACGTACCTCCCTACTATTGCAGCTGCCTCTCTAATGCCCAAATACTTGAATGAGAGTAGTGGGAATGCTTCCCTATGTCCCATTTAGATTCTATCTCCTTCATGTGCATCAGTTTGGCATCCAATGGCATTACCCCACCATGAACTCTGACTGGATACTTAGGTACGCTTTTAGCAGCTGCTGTTTAGAGAGAAGACAGTTTCTTAGAGGACTAGTGCGGAGCAGATACAGGGCTTTGCAGAAGCCAGAAGACAAGGAAGAAGTAATGGTGAAGACCTGGTCCTGACAGCCTGTTTACTCTGTCTCTCTTCTGTGGAAGATCCACACATTCTCTCCAATGTTCTCAGGTTCCAGGATGCCACCTTGCCATGAGGGCCTCTAGCCAGTAAAAGATGCTCATGACACCCAACATTCTTAATATAGTCATTGGCCTAACATCCTATTTTGAGTGGCTTTTTGTAAATTGTAAATGTATTCTGGAGATGATAAGAGAAATGTAGGGTGGCTAATGAGGGATCAGGAGCAGTGTTCCCAAGGAGATGTATGGCATGATGGCAGCTTTGTGACATGGGTGGTAGGGTGCTCACTGCTCAATTAAACTCTATGTTTTTGCCTTATATTCTACTTGGAGTGAATGTGAGTTGCTTTATTTTAACGCCTTTCCCTTGAAAAGGTACTGTCTTCCCCATCCTCCCTTTCCTTCAGCCCCTTTTAATGTGTTGTCTTTTCTAATTAGAATGTGGGCAGGACATTAGAGTGGTGGAGTCTAATTAGATAGACATTAGGTGACGAAGTGGATAGAATGCCAGGCCAGGAGGCAGAAAGACTTCCTGAGTTGAAATCTGGCTTCACATACTTACTGGCTATGTGACCCTAAGCAAGTCACTTAACTCTGTTTACCTCCAGTTTTCTCATCTGTAAGATGAACTGGAGAAAGAAATGAAAAACATTCCAGTATCTCTGCCAAGAAAACCCCAAATGGGGTCACAAAAAAATCAGACACAACTGAAACAACTCAACAAGAACAATTAGAATGTAAGCTCCTTGAGGGCAGGGACTGTCTTTCTTTTGGCTTATGTTTGTATCATCTGCAATTGCACAGTGCCTGACATATAATAAGCCTTTAATAAATGCTTTTTGCTTTGCCTTTACTATGATGTGATTTTTATATGACATTTTGAGAATAGAATCTGGAAATTGGGCCATGTAGATGTAGATTGAGATGGATGATTACCCTTTGAATACCACAGACCAGGAAGTAACTTTTAAGATGGGAGGGGGGAGACTCCATGTCACATGCTAATGACTAACTATGTGTTACCAATCTTGTCAACTTATTCCTTGTGTGATCTTCAGAAAATGATTTAAGCTATCTGGGCCTTAGTTTCTTCATCTGTAAAATGAGTTTATTGGATTAAATGAGCTCTCAAGCTCCTTCCATTTTTCAGTCCTATGACCTTATGATCTGTCCCTGAATAAAGGTCAATACCTAGAATAATATCCTTTCCACAGTCCTCTCATGATCTGAACCCTACCCTTTCTTTAGTGCTCAGTTAAGGTATATATCTTCATGAAGCATTTCCAGACTGTCAGTGATCTCCCCTTCTTCCATTTGTGTAGACTTTTATCGTCTGCCTGTGCCACTCATTTGGCCAATGTGATATGGGTATGTTATTAGTGCTTTAAGTGCAGGTGTGGTATGGTGGTTAGGGTGCTGAAGATGTAATCAGAAAGACCTGGGTTTGAGTCTTGCTCCAGATACTCAGTGGTGTGACCCAGGACAAGTCATTTAACCTCTCTGAATCTTGGTTTCATCCCCTGTCAAATGAGAACAATAGTTTTTTACCTCACAGAGTTACTGAGGCTCATATGAGGTGACTGTTAAAACTCTTCTTAAATGTAAGCACACTATGTAAATGTAAATTATTATTATTATTATTACTTTTACTGATAATCTTGATTTATCTTTTTGTCCATAATGTTCCACCTCCTCAAATAGACTGAAAGCTTCTTGAAGGCAGAGATTATATCTGATTTGTCTCCCCCATATCCCTGAAGAGAGTACCTAGCTTACAGTAGGTATTCATAATGGGTTAATAAAAGTGTTTCTTAACTGCCAAGACAAACCCAGGAACTATATGAATATAATTATAAAATATTTCTATAAAAATAATGTCAGATTTAAATAATTGGAGAAATATTAGATGTTCATGAGTGTACCGAGCCAATATAATGCAAAATGACAATTCTACCGAAACTAATCTATTTATTCAGTACCATCCCAGTTAAACTACCAAAAATTATTTTTTTGAACTGAAAAAATAATAACAAAATTCATTTAGAAGAACAAAATGTCAAGAATATCAAAGGAATTAATGAAAAAAACATAAAGGAAGGAGTTCTAGCAGTACCAGATCTTAAATATGGCAATAATTATCAAAAGTATCTGGTACTGGATAAGAAATAGAATGGTGGATCAGTGGAATAGAGTAGGTATACAATACACAGTAATAAATGATTATAGTAATCTCATGTTCAATAAACATAAAGAGCTAAGCTTTTGGGATAAGAACTCACTATTTGGTAAAAATTGCTGGGAAAACTGGAAAGCAATGTGCCAGAAACTAGGTATAGACAAATAACTTACACTGTTTACCAAGAAAAGGTCAAAATGAATACATGATTTAGACGTAATGGGAGATATCATAAATAAAAATTAGAAGAACATGGAACATGTTACCTATCAGATTTATGGATAGGAGAAGAATTTATGAATAAAAAATATAGAGATCATTGTGCGATGTAAAATAGTTAATTTTAATTTCATTAAATTAAAAGTTTTTGCATAATTAAAACCAATGTAGCCAAAATTAGAAAGAAGACAGAAAACTGGGGGAAAATTTTAGGTAGTTTCTCAGATAAAGGTCTCATATCTCAAATATATAGAGAACTGAGCCAAATTTATGAGAATATAAGTCATTCTCCAATTGATAAATGGCCAAAGGCTATGAACAGGCAGTTTTTGCAAGAAGAAATCAAAGCCATATATAGTCATGTGAAAAAAATTCTTTAAATCATTATTAATTAAAGAAATGCAAATTAAAAACAACTCTGAGGTACCATCACACACCTATCAGATTGGCTAAATGATAGAAGGAGGAAATGACAAATGTTGGAGGGGATGTGGGAAAATTGGTGCACTAATTACATTGTTGGTGTAATTGTGAATTTGATCCAGCCATTTTGGAGAGCAGTCTGCAATTATGCCCAAAGAGTTATATAACTGTGTACACTCTTACACCTAGCAATACTATTGGGTCAGTTTCCCAGGGTGATCAGGGAAAAAGGAAAAGGACTTATATATTCTAAAATGTTTATGGCGGCTCTCTTTGTGGTGACAAAGAGCCAAAAATTGAGGGGATGCCCATCAATTGGGGAATGGCTGAATAAGTTGTGGTATATGATTGTGGTTGTATACTGTTGTGTTATAAGAAATGATAAGCAAGTCAATTTTAGAAAAAACGTGGAAAAACTTGCATGAAATAATACAGAGTGAAATGAACAGAAGCAAGAGATCATTGTATGTAGTAACAACAAGAGCAATATTGCTCTAAGAATAACTGTGACTGACTAAGCTATTCTGAGTCATATGAATGTTCAAGTAAACTACAAAGGGCATATGAAGGAAAATGCCATCCACCTCCAGAGAAAGAACTGATATATGGAAGTATGCACTGTAAGATTCCACATATATATTTATATCAGATGTTGACCTTATCTAACAAAGGGTTGGGAGGCAGACAACTCGGAACTCAAAATGTAACAAAAAAACAAAAATTTAAAAAAGTATTTATTAACTGACTGAAAACAAGGCCCTCAAGGGTTATAAGTCCCCAAAGGAGGCATCCCAGTGGCTCATTACTTTCCCGTTACGTTCTGGATATTTTCACATCATCCATTCCATATTAAAATGCAAAGAGAGACACTATTTGTAGGTCCCTTTTTCAAATTTTGTTTTGGGGCAGCTAGGTGGCACAGTGGATGGAACACTGGTCCTGGACTCAGGAGGATCTGAGTTCAAATCCAGCCTCAGACACTTGACACTTAATAGCTGTGTGACCCTGGGCAAGTCACTTAACCCCCCCAATTGCCTTCTTCAAAACAAAAATCTTGTTTGAAGATCAGAATTTAAACTCCCTTTGTATAAAGTAGGCACTGTTTGTTGAAATACTAAGTGAATGATAGCAATAATAATGAATATGGTTTATATAAATGTAAAATTTATCTATAAATTTATATAAATATAAAATATATAACATAAACATAATTTATATAGCATGTTAAGGTTTATAAAACACTTTGCATACATATATGCATATGCTTTATATATATATACATATATATAATGTATACACACACACACACATATCTTTTGATCTCAACAACCCTGTGAGGTATGTACTATTAATATTCTAATTTTACAGATGAGGAAACTGAGGCAAAAAGAAGTTAAGTGACTTCCCCAAGACTACATATCTAGTACTTATTGTCTGAGTTAGGCTTTGAACTTGAGGCTGCTTGACTCCATCTCTATCTAAGGCAGAGGTGGTTAAGAGTGTAGAATCTAAGGTCTTGGAAGATACTGTAGGTTTCTGGTGCACCAATGGTGGTGTGAGCTTTCTATCTAGCTAGTCCACAGGAAGTGTGTGTGTGTGTGTGTGTGTGTGTGTGTGTGTGTGTGTGAGAGACAGAGACAGAGGCAAATGGGAGGAGGGGGAGGAAGGAGGAAGGGAGAGGAAGAGAGAGAGAGAGAGAGAGAGAGAGAGAGAGAGAGAGAGAGAGAGAGAGAGAGAGAGAGAGAGTGGAGAATGTGGAGAATCTGAGATGGAACACAGCTTCTCAAGTATAAAAAGGAATGATCCCCTACTCATCTCCCTTCTGACCCCTTCCCCCCACATGACTAGGTGACAGGGTAAAAGCCTGCCAACAGTAAGGCCTTCACTTCTAGATGGTTGTATGGGTCTTAATATGTCCTCAATGTAATGTCAAAATGTCAGGCAGGTTTCCCCTCACACTGCTCACCCCCTTCCTCATTAGGCTGAAACTTTTCTTGGTTGGGCAGTGCCCCCAGCCCATGCTGAAATACAGCTTTCTCCATCTCTGGGGCTGACTCGATGGGAGTAGCTCTCTCCCCTATCTATGGTCAGAGAGCAGGGTACCCTGATGCCCTCATGCCCCTCCAAACTATATTCTAATGAAAAAAATGGGGAACAAGGCTGGGAGTGGGGAGAAAAAACCCAGAGGAAATCATGCATTTTGAGGAAGTGCCTACGGACACCCTTTCTCTGAGAATGTCTCCCCCAGACTGAGCTGTTGACTCGAGTAATTCCTTTGCTGAATGGATGCAAAATGAAAGCTATTACCAACTCCAGAGTGTCAGATCATGAGAGAAAACACACACACACACACACACACACTCAAAACAACTGAAGGTGGGGGGCAGGATGGGGACTGGGAGAAGTTTTCTTTGAATGACATGCCACTGAGTTTCTGATGTGGCTTTCACACTTTGTAATATTCAAACCTCCATATGTTACAAGGAAAAGCTGAATGCTGCCTAGAACCCTGACTTTATCATGCCCTAATCTCTGTTTAATTGCTGCGGTCAAGTTACCCCACACTTAATAACCCACAGCTTGGTATATTGTTTAATATGGTTGACACATACTTTGCTTTAAATGTCAGCGCTGGCCGGGCCTCGGGACTTGGCAGCGCTCCCCGGGAGAGATGGCAGAACAGAAACATCATCTGTTCTTGGTCTGAGGCCCTTGGTGTGTTTGGCTGCAACTTTTCTCGTCTGTGACGATCAGCCATGCCAGACCCCAGCTACTGGATGGGAAGCCCTGCCTCCTGGATGGGAGGTCCAGGGCTAAGCTTGCTGGCCCCCTCCCCTGCTGGGCTAGCTCTTCTTGATCTGTTCCAAGGAAGATGGGAGGTGTGTTTGGCTAAGATCCTCCATTTCTTATATCAGGGCCATTGGGTCCATGAGAGAATGTGGGTCCTTCAGGGTCATGACAGAACCGTGTGTGTGTGTGTGTGTGTGTGTGTGTGTGTAACTGAGACCACAGCAGCATCTGTTGGGGAAATAATACCCATTGGTTAATGGACACTGAGCTCTGTTCAGGATAGAGCCTCTGCCAGAGCTTTCCTCCTCATATATCCCTTCCAGGTCATCTCCCCCAGGCCTGTGCTGTGGTGATACTTCCCTAACTCCTTTGCATTTAACTACCTTGTATTTATTTTATATTGATTCTGTCTATGGACATGTTGCCCCCCCCCCCATAAGATGTAAACTTGTTGATGGATTGATTCAAATTAACAAGCATTTTCCGAGTCCCCACTCTGTGTCAGGCTCTCTGCTGGGTTGAGAATACAAAGACCAAAAAAAAAAAAAAAGTAAGTTCCTAGCTTTCAACTACCCAGTGCAGAGCTCTGGATAAGTGCTCGGAGAGGTCTTGCTTACTGTCTTGAAGTTTACAGTCCAGTAGGGAGAAGAAATATAAATAAAAATCACTAAATGAGGCTTAGTGGAGAGAGCCCCGACTTGGAGTCAGAATGACCTGAGTTCAAATCGTTCCTGAAATGCTTACTAGCTGTATGACCCTGCATAAGTCCTTTTAAGGCTCTTGGCTTCAATTTTTCCATCTGTAAATGGGAATACTAATTGTACCTACCTCCCAGGGTTGTTGTGAAGGTCAAATGAAATATGTAAAGCATTTCACTATCCTTAAAGCACTAGATAAATGATTGCTATTATATTACCTGATATTTCATGAGTTGTAGTTGGGGCTTTGTTTTTGTAGAGGACCGGGTGAAAAGAGAAGTGCTAGTGGTAATTCAAAGCAGGAAACACAGTAACAAGGGGATTGGAGAACATTTCCCGGAGGGGCTGGTGTTTGAGGAGCGGTTTGAAAGGGTGGGTAGAAATTCAGTAGTCAGGGAGGGAAGGGAAGGCATTTCAGGTTGAAGGAACAGGAGAGGAAGGCAGCAGAGGGTCATCCAGTTTGATTGGAACAAAGAGTGTGTGGAAGGAAGTAACTTCTGTTTCTATGGGCTTTCCTGGGGCAATTCAATTCAAATACACTTTGCAAAATTATTTTTGAGAACTGGTGATTGAAGTGGGGAGAAAAAGATAGTAACTGGCAGCAACAGGACCAGTGCTGTGTACCTACCCAGACATTGCCACAGATGGTTCTTTCAGGGAACCAAGATGGAGGATCTGTGGGGTTTGGAGTCCTCCAGGTCCCATGGAGTAGTAATTAGGTTAGACTCATTAGGCCTGATATTTTGGGAACAGAGAGAGTCAAGTATCAGTTGCTGAAGGTCTGTTCCCAAACAACAGCCAGAGTATGCCCTCTGAGCCTTGGATTTGACAGGTGGATCACCGAGGAGGTTTTGGGGGAAAGTCTCAGCTGTTGCCAGGCCAAGAGGCCTCAGAGAGCCACCCTCTCTCCCCTAGTATTGTTACATTGGGTTCACAGGGCACGTAGGATATTGGCTTCTCTGAGTTTTACCACAGAGAAGGAGGTGACATAGTATAGTGCCTAGAGTGCTGGATTTGGAGTCAGAGGGAAGTGGGTTTGAATCCTTGTTCTGCTGCTTACTAGTTATGTGACTTTAGGTAAATCACGTAACTCACTCTGGGCCTCATTTTCTTCATGTGTAAAATGAGGGGGTTCACCTCTAAAGGTCCCTTTGTCTGGAAATCTATGGTACTATGATAATTTTGAATTTGCTGATATTCTTTGCCATCATTTTTATATCCATGTAAAAATGATGACAAAGAATACAAATATAAGCTTGACACATATGTGTATATGCACACACAATACACATATGTACATGTGCGTATACACACACATACATGTACATACACACACTATATGCTTAGAGGGCCATCACTTGTAATAATGAATCAAAAATAAAGAGAAAGAAAAAGTAGTTCTCCAATACTAATCAGCCCCTCAACGGAGTCTAACAGCGCATGCAACATCCCACAACCACAGTCCATTCCCTTGTAAAGAAGGGTAGGAGGTGCATTTTCTTCCTTCTCCTTCTGGGTTAAGCTTGGTCATTAGAATTACATAGCATTTATTTTCCTTCCTTTCCTTTCATTTTCTTATTCTTTCTCTCCCACCCCCTCCTTTTTTTGTTCTTCTATTTGTATAGTTGTGGTCGTACAATCAGATTGTTTTCCTAGTTCTGCTTAATTCACTTTGTTCACGTAAGTTACATTTCTTGTATTATATTGTTACCTAAAGTAGAGTAATATTCCACTACGTTCATCTACCACAATCTGTTTCGCCTTTCTACAGTAGATGGGCATCTGCTTTAAGAAAGCAGATCATTTAAATTTGAACTGTACTCATTGCTATTAGACTTGTCTCTCTGTATTGAGCTGAAGGCCTCAGTAGATTGAGGGAGTATGGGAACTTCCCCAGAGCACAGGGAGGCATGTGCCTATTGTCCTAGGGGGGAAGTGGGTAAGATGAACTCACATTTTTGGTTTTTCCCCCTCCAGGGGAAGCAGCAGTAGCAGAGACCTTAGCTCAAACACTCTACCCAAAGCTTGGCTATAGTTAAGGATTGACTGGGCCTGCTTTGGGGAGATTATCAATCCTACCATTAAGTCTTTAATAATTTCCATATTTAATTGATAAGCTTATAAGATTTGGAGCTAGGAGGGATCTTAGAGGTCATTTAGGTTAATCTCATTTTACAGATAAGAAAATGAGGTTCATAGATGAGAAGTGACTTACCTAAGGTCACACAGGTAAAAAGTTATAGATCTGGATTTTAAGCTTAGGACTTCTGACTCCAGTTCTAGTACTTTTCTCACTATATTTCTCACCATATTTCTGGTTTCCTTCACCTTATACTATGTTCTATTCCCTAGGTATTTGTAAAGGAAGGAATTGCCTAGTTGTGAACCTTAGGAATGGCTCCTGGATATGGTTGAATTATTCTAATATTTGAGATAATGGGGACACTTACCCGTTTGTACTTCCTTGTCTGTTCTTTGAGGGGAGGAAAGGGAAGTTAATTGAATGATTGCACAGATATATAGCTGGGGCACCAAAAATTCATCTTACTATCAGAAGGCTTCCTAACTGGCTGAGTGAAGTCAGGATTGTAAAACTATGTGCCTGGGTGTATAGATCCAAAACTCTGCTTACATCATTCTTTTTTTTTTCAGGACTGCTGAGGAAGGAGTGACTGAGTAGAATCAAGACCAAGGTAGTATACCAGTAGCTAGCCTGGATAATTTAGAAAGTCTGTCATTAGGTAGGGGTTTAAAAAAAAAGCACTTCTATTTACATTTGGTGTATTCTTTCTGAATTTGTGTGATCTCTTTTACCTTGTATATAAACCTTAAAAAACCCATTTTCATGCTCTATGCGGAGAAGGGAGGGAAGGAATGAAGAAAAGTGGGTGATGGAAAATGCACCAAGATATTTCTCCTGGAAATGACAGGAGAAAGGGGGAAAGGTTCTTAAAGTCTAGACCTTAATAAAAGGATTTGTTTTGTGAAGTTTGGATTCAGTCAAAGGGTCACACTTAAGCATCTAGAGGGCCATGCACGGCCTGGATGCCACAGGTTCCCCAGCCTTGGTCTAGAAAGTAATGAAAGGCAAAAGTCTTGGTTATGTGTGGTGTAATGAAAGGGCTCTTGGGAGTCAGGGGAACCTGGATTCAAATCTCACCTCACTCATTTATTAGCTGTGTGACCCATACTTAACTGCTTGATGCCTCAGTTTCCTCATCTGTAAAATGAGAGAGCTGGGTTTAAAGGTGCCTTTCCAGTCTAAATCTAGGATCCTGGGATTTCTGGATTGACTCTATAGAGTGAAGTTGGTGCTCAGGGAAGCTAATGAGATTCTGCAAGGCCTGATCTAAAGCCCCAGGGCTGGACTTTTCAAAGTACTATTATAAAAAAGGGAGCCTTGAATCTTTTCCCATCTCTGGATAAATTGGCGGAAAGGTGGAAGGGCATGTAACTCCTGGAGACCTACTGCCAAATTCTTCCTGCTACATGTGCTCAGGCAGAGAAAGGGGAAGACTTTTTTTTTTTTAGCTTGTAAGGATGTCAGAAACTATTCCTGGAACTTAGAGTTCTCCACACCTACATCTTTGCTCTGATTGGCCCTGAAGTATGCAACCTCTCATGTAACCTGAGACAAATCCATTTAATTGACACGTTTTCTTAATTGTCAAAATTACTTGTAACATTAGCTCTTTTCACAGCTGTGCCCTCTCCTGAAACTCTTGCCAGCTCTCTGGGGGGATGAGTAACTCCTAGGAAAGTTCAGTCCAGATGGGGTAGCGAGATAATTTTAGTGTTTGGAGCAAAGAATGGAAGAGAGAGGTGGAGAGGCTTTGGTGAGACTTAGTATCCATAACAGGGAATGCATTTGGGAAAATAAACCTTCAGCCCTTGCTCTGAGATGAGTTTTACTTAGGAATGCCCAATCCCTCCTCCCTGCTAAACCTTAGTCATTGCTGGTCATAAAACTCCTCTTCCAAGAAGCCTTCTTAGATTAATTCCATCTGAATGGGATTACTCTTGTGGTGTGACCATGGGGAAGTCACTTAACTTCCTGAGACTCAGTTTCCTCATCTATAAAATGAGGGGTTATGCAAACTCGATGGCTTGTAAGGTCCCTTCCTGTTTAAAATCTATGCTCTATATAATCTCCGAGTCTTCTTCACACTTACGTTAATCATTTCTTTCACTGAAGAACAGTAGAACTAGAAGAGCCCTTAGAGACCTTCTAGTCTGCACCCATTGCTTTACAGATAGGGACACTGAGGCCCAGAAAGGGCCTTAAATAGATAGTGAGATAGAGAAAGTTACATAGTCAGTAGCTGAACCAGGATGTAACACCTAGGCCTCCAGACATTCACTCTAGTGCTCTTCCCATTGTACCATCCCTGATGAACACCTTGTCTCTTCAGTTATAGCTTCTCTGAAGGCAAGAGCCATGTCTTCAATTTGTTGTGTATATCCTGCCCAGTATGGGTACTCAGTATAAGGGGCCTATGAAGTGGTTGTTTGAGGAAGCATCAGAGAGTTTGTGATCCCTACCAGATGGCTCCCCACCACAGAAAGACAGTGGAGTCTACTAAAGAGCCAGAGGTTCCTTGTCTTCACCATTCAAAATGATAAGCATTTATTATGCATCTCCTGCATCCAAGGCAGTGAACATCCTGTGCTTCCCCTCTTCCACAACTCCACTGAAAAGCCTAGAGACCATTCCAGAGGTCTGACCTTTTGGATCTCATTATATGCATTTTTTCTTTCCTGAAGGCCCCCAGGGCCTTAGAGGTAAATCTACATGTGAGGAGGTCAAAGCATCCATCTATATATAGGATCACAGGATTTAGAACTGCAGGCGGCATTTGTGATCATCTGGACAAACCAAGTCATCTTCTAGATGAGAACACTAAGCATCTAAGATGCTAAGTGATGTGTCTAGGGTCACACAGGCAGTAAATAGTAGAATTGGGATTTAAGCTCAGGTCTTCTGACACCAAAAGCCAGTGCCCTTTCCAGGATACTTCACTGCCGCTGTAACTAAATAGTCCATAAATCAGCAGATGGAGCCAGTCCTTAAGACTCACTGTCTCTGTCGTAGGTGGTAATAGGGCTATGGGATTTAGAGCTGGAGACCATCTGGTTCCATCCCTTCATTTTACAGATGAGGAAATTGAGGCCTGAACCAGGGAAATGACTCAGGCCAAGGTCATATAGGTGGCAAAGTAGTACTTTACATAATGATTCCAAGGAACTCCAGAAAGGACTCCTGCCCTACCTATTCTTTAATACCTGGAATTCAATTGATAGGAAGCTTTAGTCTCAATAATTAGAGAAAAGTTTCAAATATAAACACCATGTGGAGAGGTATACTGGTGACTTAAATTACACTAAAATGCACATGAGATTGTATAGTCAAAGCTATGGGTTTTCCAGTAGCAATGCATGGCTGTGAGAGTTGGATTGTGAGGAAAGCTGAGTGCCGAAGAACTGATGCTTTTGAATTGTGGTGCTTTTGAGAGTACCTTGGACAGCAAGGAGGTCAAACCAGTCAATTCTTAAAGAAATAAATTCAGGCTACTCACTGGAAGGTCAACTACTGATGCTGAAGCTTAAATACTTTGGCCACATAATGAGAAGATGGGACTCATTGGAAAAAACCCTGATGGTGGGAAAGATTGAAGACAAAAGGAAAAGGGGATAGCAGAGGACGAGGTAGAGAGATGGCATCATGGAAACAATGGACATGAACTCAGACAGACTTTGAGAGATAGCGGAGGATGGAAGGGCCTTGAGTGCTATGGTCTATGGGGTCATGAAGAGCTGGACATGACTGAACAACAACAACAAAGCCCATGGGCCCAACATAACTTCTTTTTCCTGACAACAGGTTTTGAAAGGGGGAAAGAAGAAGAGAACAGTAGGGTGGGGTTGAATAGGATAGGAGAAAGGGTGCTGTCATTGACGGTGGAAAAATGGAGAGAGAAGAGGCAATGGAGATAAAGCTGGGCCACGTTACCTCCACAATTTCAGTCTAGCATTAAAAGCTCTCCACAATCTGTCTCCTACTCTTCTGGGCTTATTTCCTATTGCTTCTCATCACATACCATATTGTCTAGTCGAACCGATCTGCCGGCTGCTCCCCTATATGCTATTCCACCTCCTATCTCCATTCTCCTGCCCCTATCTCTCTTCAGTCTCTTAGAAACCTTAGATTCCTTCAAAGTACAGCTCAGGCATCACCTTCTACATGGAGACTTTCCTGGTCTTCCCCAGTCATTAGTGCTCTCAATCTCGACATTACTTTGAAATGCCCTGTGTTTCCTTATCTGTATAGTCATGTTGTAGAATGGTAGAATGTTAATCTCAATTTTGTCTTTTGTCTTTGTATTCCCAATGCCTAACACAATGCTGGGCATGTTGTAAGAGACAGTTAACGTTAACATTGGTTGGATTGGAGGTGGTCAGTGCCTCTGCTGAGGGCTGGCTTTCCTAAAGTTGAAGGCTAGACAAGGGAGGAAGAGAAAAGGGGAGATGAGAAAAGAGAAAAGAGGAGAGGAGAAGACAGGGAAGAAGAAGAGAGGGGAGGGGAAGAGAAGAGAGAGGAAGAGAAGAGAGGGGAGGGAAGAGGAAAAGAAAGGAAGAGAGGGGTGGCAGAGCTTTGAATGTTGTCTTAGTGCATTGGGAGGATATATGTCACTTAGTGTAAAACAGGGAATATTAGACCAAAGAGCACAGGTTAAAGGCAGAGAATTAAGGAGCTCGGATATCTAGCTGCTTGTTGTTGTAAAGTCCACTGGGGGTGGGGGTGGAGTAAAGTATATTTTTGTTTGTTTGATTTTGTGGTTGCAGACAGAAGGGCTTGGGGAAAGGAATCCAGAAGTTTGAGGCTTACCATGACAGCATGCCCATCATCATTTATTGAACTCACGGTGTGCTAGACACCTTGGGAAAAGATCTAGTCCTTGTTTTCAAAGAGCTTAAAAGTAACAGGAGAAAGAGGACCATGGGCACAGCATCACCAGAAATTCTGCGGTATGCCATGAAAACATAACTCTTTATTGGATGGCTTTTAAAATGTAGCAGCTCAAATCATGGCAGCTAAAGCATAACTCCCTATTCCAAAAGCCTGATGAAGGCCGCCTGCAGACAAGTGTGGGTAGAGTCTTCTGTCACCAGTACTATTGAAGGGATCTACTTCACATCATTGCAGTAATATACGAAGATGCTGGGGGGAAAGGCTGAAGGAGAGATTGTAGGATCTTGAATCCAGAACTGGAAGGAAGCCGTTTTGTCTGACCCATTCATTTCACACAGGAGGAAACGAAGGCTTTGGAAGCATAAGTGACTTGCTCAAGTGGTAAAATCAGTGACAGGGTTCAAGGCCAGGTCTTCTGATCCCAGACTCACCATTCTTTCTCCTTCTGCATAGTGCTTCAGTGAGTGTGCATGTGTCATGGAGATAGAACAAGGGAAGGGAATAAATATTTTTTAAGAGCCAGGTACTGCGCTAAGTTCTATACAAATGTTATTACCAATATTGCTCCCAGCTAAGCAAGTTCTTTCTCCCATCATCTTTTGTTTCTGCGGCTGTAATATTTTAAAAAATATTATCTCATTTGGTCCTTACAATAACTCTGGGAGATAGGTGCTATAATCATCCCCATTTTACAGTTGTGGAAAATGAGGTTGTCAGGTTCAGTGATTTGCCTAGGGTCCCACAGCTGGATTTGAATTCTGGAGTCAGGTGGTCTTCCTGACTCTAAGTCCAGTGCTCTGTCCACTTGGTGGTGGTATTGATGGTGCTGCTGGTATGCGGTCATGATTGTCTCTTGAGAGGACTTCAGAGTGCCTTTGGGGCAATGGCTGGAGCATTGGATTTGGAGTTAGAAGATCTGCATTTGAATCTCAGCTCTCCTATGTACCTCTAGGGAGAACTACTAACTCTAGATCCCATGAGCCTAAGTGTGAGGGCTTAGCAGAGCATAGGCATGGAGGGGACAGCACTGGACAGCATTTGACAATGACCTGAAGGGGCCTTCCTCAGGCAGCCTACAGAGATGAGAAAGGCCATGGAGTAAAGCCACTTGAACAGGCTTTCCCTCTTGCCTCTAAAAGGACAGCCAGGGTAGCATGAAAACTGTTCTCAGTGAAGCAGCGATCACAGAAAAAAATGTAACCAGAGAGGTGGAAGATAATTAGGAACGTGACATTAATGCTGGGTCTGCGGAGCCTGCCCGGCCTAACAGGTGGGGGGAGCATTACTTGAATGAGTTTCAGCTGGAGGTTGCAGTGGCCTGGAAGGCTCTCCCAGACTGTGAGAAAGGTAACAAGAATGTTTAAATGCATTAGCTGGCACCATGGGCGTGTGGCCCTTTTCCCTCTCCAGTGTAGGATATCACAGCTCCCAGCTAAGCAAGTTCTTTCTCTCTCCCTGTCATCTTTTGTTTCTGTGGCTGTAAATTTGAAAGCCCGGTGGATATTGGATTTCTTTTCATCACACTGATAAGTCAGAGGAAACATCTGTGGTTTGGGACAAAATGTGTGAAAGATGAAGGGGAAAAAAATCCAAGAAGTTTGCTGTGGCCTTAAAAAAGAGAGGTTGCTTTTCCTTCCTAGACACTTATTTTATTAAAATAAAATTTATAGGTTGAAATGTTAACATGTACATTGAGGAGGCATAAGGTTGAAATCTAAGAACATGGGCAAATTTTTAAAAAAGGGAGGGGTCAACCCAGATTGCTCACACTTGCAGGCTAAATGTGGACACATTTATTTTAATTTACTAACTTCCCCCTACCCTCCACCAGTGCTCAAGGAGCACCACCTGTGATATGAACATCAGATTTATTATCAGTTTCCAGGGACTTTCTTAACTGGCTCCTTCCCCCCACCCTGCCTTAACCCTCCCCCACCCCACCCCAGCCTCTTAATAAATCAGGCTCTGAAAGCACTTAAGATGAGAACCTGGCTGAAGAGACATGTAAGTCGGGGGGATCAAAAGCTCAAGTCAGTTAGACTGGCCATTTGCTGCTCTGCCTAATCCCAAAGAGAGAGATGATCTGGGATGTAGTGTTTGTTACTTTTCCCCTCCTGGAGGAAAGAGAAACAGGGAAAGACATTTCACCACTGCAGGGAGTGCCCAGGGCCTGCAAAGATGGCCCAGCTGCAGCCATAGACCAGAAAGAGCAAAATCTGATGGGCAGGTAGGAGCAGGAGGTGGGCTGTGCCAGCTCAGCAGGAGGCTGCTGGATGCTGGAGGGAGACACCCTGCTTTCTTCTTTTGGGTCACTAGAGAGAAGTGGAGCAATACAGAAAGGGGCTATTTGTTGCTCAGTGTTTTAGAAGTCTCATCAAACCTCTTGGGCCTTTTCAGTCAGTTAGAAGCCAGTGTGAAAGAAAACAGCCCCATTGACAAATTGGGTACTTGAGCTCTGATTAACTTGTTAAGTTCCATAGGCAGTGTGCCCTGTTTAAATTTAGGAAATGGCTACTCATCAAGATGAATAGTTATGTATCCGAGCTTCTCACTGGTCTGTTTCCTAGCAAGAATTGGACCAAAGTTCAGAGTTGAAAGTGGAGGGAAAGGGTTGAAGATGTCCTCCCAAACAAAACAAAGAAGACTTGATTGTGATTGCAAAATACATTTCTCGACTCTCAATTCCGTATGCATTCATTAAGCACTGACTGTACCAGGTGCTGTTCTGGGTATCGTTATTGTTGTTTGGTCCTTTTTGAGAAGGAAGGACAATGGTGTCAGAAAGGTGATGCCTTGATTTGCAAATTAATTGGATTTAAGTGAGGCAGGGCTGCGCAAAGTCACTAGCCTCTCTCTCTCCTCCAGAATCATCTGAGTCCAGTGGCAAGGTATAGGTGGGGAGGACTAGAGATGGTTCCAGTGTTGTGAGAACAAAAATGAAGGTCTGCCCTCAAGGAGGTGGCATTCTAATAGTCTATAATATGTACATTAGTAAATACACAGTAACTTCAAGACAGAGAGAGATACAGTGACTCTAGATTTGGAGGGTACTGTCTCATGTAGGAGGTGCCATCTGAGCTGTACTCGGAAGAGAGCTGGGGATTCTGGGAGGCAGAAGGGAGGAAGAAGAGCATTCTAGATAAGCAGCCCTAGGGAAATGCGTCACTAAAGTGGGGAGCTTTGATATATCTCAATGTCTCAAGGAATCAAATGCCCAAAGTTTTTCCTGTGCTCTCCTTTTGCAAAGTAGATGAATGACAGAAGAGGTGCAATGATATTAGGGATTTTTTTTAAAAAGTAGCCTAAAGGACATGTGTAGGATCAGCCCTGGGATTGAATCAGATAGATTCAGCCCCCTCACCTACTCTTTTAATGAAGTAATCATGTGGTACCTACTCTGTTTAAATCCTGCCCAGTCTTTTATGATTATAATTTATGCTCTCAATCATGATTCTACAACCCTGCAAGTTGCTTGAAGTAGCTTCTGAATGGAAATTGGTAAACCCTGTGTGAGATATGTGGTACTTTCCTATAAACTGGAATAAGTGCTTCACCCAAGCATCTGGCTCCCTAGCTGTGATAAGCTCATAGACTTGGTGCTGGCAAGGACCTCAGGGGTCCGTTAAGTCCAGCCCCTTTATTTTAAAGATAAAGATCCTGGGTCCCAGAGAGAAGTAATTTATCTGATTTATCACATAGATTGGGCTATGAATGAAGGATCTCTGATTTCCTAGCCAGAGATCTATTCATTTGCTTCTGGCTGCTAATTATGGGTAGGCAGGAATTTGCTGTAATAGCAATAGCTAACATTTACATGGCATTTAAGATTTACAAAGTGCTTTAATTATATAATAAAAATGCTACTAGCTAGCATTTATATAGAGCTTTAAGGTTTGCAAAGCACTTTATAATATTATCTAATTTTATTTTCACAACAACCCTGGGAAGTAGGTGTTATTATTATCCCCATTTTGCAGCTAAGGATATTGAGACTGTTGTTGTTTGTCCCAACAAACATATATATATATATATATATATATATATATATATATATATATATATATATATATATATATATCTCCAAAGAAAGCGAAACATAAATAAAAATTCAAAATTCAGTCTGAAAATGTTCTAGTGTACTTTTCACAAGACTACATTGTCTCTCAGTAGCAAGGTGCCCAATACCTTAGTATTTACAGAAGGATAGAAGTCCTATTTTCATCAGTGTTAACTGTTCCTGCATCACTTCTGTCCACTGGGCATAAAACAACCCCTTCCCAATATATGCAGTTCTCTCTTATACTCAGACTCCTCTGTGCCCTGACTATGACATTATAACCACTAGGAGATATACAGAAGAATCAGGGTTATTTTGTTTCATTACTTAGAGCAAGAATTCTTATCCTTTTTTTGTGACATTGACCCTTTTGGCAGTCTAATTAGTCGGTAAACAAACATTTATTAAGCACCGATTAAGTACCAGGCACAGTGCTAAGTCTGGTGAAGCCTATGGACCTCTTCTCAGGATAAGGTTTTTAAATGCAGAAAACAAAATACATAAGGTTATAAAAGAAACCAAAGGTTAGTAAAAGCAAAGATGAATTTTTTTTTTCTCATCCAAGTTCACAGAATCCAGATATTTATCCATGTATCCCTTGGGTGGTCTATGGACTCCAGATTAAGAACTCTTGGCTTAGAAACTTTCTCATCAAAGGGCAACTGATATTATCAATAAATCTCTATCACCAGCTGTTTTATCTCTTGGGCAGTGGAAAGCTTGAGTTGTGTGTGCTTTTCTAGTGATGCATGCCACCAGAGGAAGGGTCAGACCACTCTGGCTCTCTGGGCCCCAACAGAGTTCCTGGTCTAGCCAAAAAGCTCATGTTGCCAGCTGTCTTCCTGGCAGCCATGAATATAGCATGGGGGTATTAGCATGAACAGACTGCCTGGAGGTCATGCCTTAGTACCTGATGGGGAGCCAGCCCTCTCCTGAGGTGGATCCTAGCATCCTGGGCAAGTCCATTTGGAAGAATGAGAGAAAAGTAATTAAATTGTTTAGAGACATCATTCATTCCAGAATAGGGATAGATGTTTGGAGAAATAGACCCAGAAATGGATGAGATATAAAAACAACAGCAATAGTGAAGCTAAATTTATTTAAACTATTTTGCTTTATTGATACCTTTTGTTTTTATTCCAAAGTTATTTCTGGATCTATCCCTTCCCACTCCTCATCTCTATCCAGAAATGGTATCTGTGAACAGTTTAATTGCTTTTCTCTCATTCTTTCAAATGGTCTTCTAGAATGATTAGAGCAATATCCAGCACCACCAACAATGTATTATTGAGTCTGTTTTCTTTCAGCCCCTCCAACATTGACTATTTCTGTCTTCGATCACCTTTGATGTTGAGCAACGGCAACACCATTGGAATTCTTGTATAGCCTTCAGAGATTTTTATTTGGAAGAAAACAACACTTATCTAAATATACAGGGTGTTCCAAAAGTATAAGTGCAGAACACCCTGAATGTGTTCTTGCTAAGAAAGCTGCCTGGATAGAGACAGGCTGCCCAGTTTCCACATAAAGATGGAATCCCTTAAAACTACAACAGTCCAAAGAGAATCAATGAAACAGGAAGAAGTATTAAAATAAAATTTAAAAGTTGAAAAAATAGAAGAGAATGTAAACTATTTGACATAAAACACAACTGAAATGGAAAACAGGTTAAGGAGATTTCATTTAAAAGTAATCAGACTCTCTGAAAACTATGATTTAACACGTACTTTAAGAAATCACAAATGAAAACTATCAAAATCTATTAGAACCCAAGGCAAAGTAAAGATAGAAGGATCCGCTAATCACTTCCTGAAAGGACACCAAAAAAAAAAAAGTCCCAGGAGCACCATAGCCAAAGTCCAGAACTCCCAGAAAGTATGCATCCAGAAAGAGGAAGTTCAAATAACTAAGTACAGCGAACTTCACTTAAGACCTGGAAGCTTCTACTAAAAACCACCAGAGAGCTTGTAATATAATACTCCAAAAGGCTAAAAAAGATTGGCTTACAACCAAGACTAACTTATTGTGCAAAGCTAAGTATAATCCCATGAGGAAAAAATGGATCTTTAATAGAATAGAAGACTTTCAAGCATTTCTGATGGTAAGATCAGAGCTGAGTAGGAACTTTGAAATAAAAACACAGAAGTCTAGAGAAACTTAGAATAGCAAATTTATTTGAGTAATTGGAAGGAGTTGTATAATGATATAGTGATAACATTTTGGGGAAAAGATGCAAGTATCCTTTTAGAACCTTAATGTCCATGAATATTGAAGTAGATAGATAAGAAAAGATTAGATAGACAAGAAAAACAAAGATCCTAGGAGTGGAGTGGTTCTGTTTTGAAGGTTTTAAGAGGAGAAAGAGATGTTATAAAGAGAAATATAGTGGTGTAGGAAGATATACACTATTACAGTATGTAGAACCTGCTATTTTTCATAATTGGGTGTATAAGAAGATATGAAAATGGAAGAAGGTCTTGGGGTAAGTGAACATTAGATGAACTTCACTAATCTGAAATGGATAAAGGATCATTAAACACACACACACACATACACACACACACACACCCCACACAACACACACAGAGTTTGGTGTAGAAATACACCCAACTCAAGAAGTAAACAAGGGAAGATGGAATTGGGGTGGGGAGTGGTGGGGAGGGCTGGGTGATAGGGAGGAGAATACCAGGGAGAGAAGAGTCACAAACAAAACAAACTTGCTGATTCTGAAAAGGGGAGGGGATTAAATGTGGAGAACAAAAAAGAAAATAACTAGAACCTAAGGGATGCCTTAGATTGCCTTTTAGACAACTGGGGAAATAATGAACAAGTTGTATCCAAACGTAATGGAATATTATTGTACCATATGAACTTGAGAAAGAGATGGTTTCAGAGAATCCTGATAGTACTACCAGTAGGACAATCTATTCAAGGATAACAATGTTGTAAAAAGAAACAACTTTGAAAGATTTATATCCTCTGTTCAAATCAATAACCAGCCATATCTCCAGGGAACCTGTTCTATTAGAACCACCTCTTTAGAGAAAGATGATTTGGACAGAAGGTACAGAGACACATTTTAGAACATAACCACTGTGTGGACTTGTGTTGTTTGACTATGCTTATTTTTTATGTGGGCATCTTCTTTTTCTATTTGGGAGGGGGAAGGGTGAGGGGGAGTATTCGATGAGGCTCGCCTCAAAAAGAGCCATTGTAATTTTTAAAAAAATGTATAGAAGAGAACAGCAGGAAGTTTATAAAGAAACACAAAGAGGACAGTTTTGAAAGCAACATGTAGACTTTATTACATATTTTTAAAAAGAGCAAGCAGTATGAAATGGAGATTTGTGGTTTCATATAGAATTTTCTTTTGTATTCTATTGTGCTTATGCTCTTTTTTGGTGTTTAAGTTTAGAATAAAAAATTGAAAAAGTTCATATAATTTAATTTCATAGCTTTATAATCATAACTTGTAAATCCTACTTATGAAGGAGGATGGATTGGTATGCTCAGAACTGAAGGATCTTTGATGAGCCTGAGATGAGCAAGTTGCCTTGGTCCAGTAGAGAATCTCAGAAGGATTACCTAGGAAAGTCTTCTTCCCCTCTGTAACAAAGAAACCAATTAATCTATCAACAATCATTTACTAAATGTCTTCACCGTGCCAGGCACCACGCCTTTTTTTTTAAAGCATATAGGGAAAATCAAACATTACATATAAAAAGTACTTTGGATCCTCTTGGGAAATGAGCTTGGAAGAATAAGGACATATTATGCTATTCCATATGAAGCAAAAGTAAAGGTTTGATGAAAAATAAATGGAAGCATTAATTTTGGGCAGTTGGGGTCAGTGTGATTAGAGAGTTCATTTGAATGTGCTTTGAAAACTGTAAAATGCTGTATGCATGTAAAGTATTGGTACTGATCTACCTTTTCAGGCTGATTACACGTTATTCCCCATCAAAGACCACAATTCCAGCCAAACTGGCCTAATTGTTGCTCCTCACATACAACATTCCGTCCCCCATCTCTGCTTTTGCACAGACTGTGCCCTGTGCCTGGAATGCTCTCCCTCCTCACTTCTACCTTTTGGAGCCCGTGGCTTCCTTCTAGGCTCAGCTCGTGTGCTCGTCCTTTCAAAATCCTTCCCTTCTTATTGGTGGTTCAAATTTTCTTCTTATCTCCCTCCCTTGCATGCTTTAATTTTTAAAAAAATCTGTGAACATGTTCATTACCCTCTTTTCTATCCCCCAGTAGACTGTGATCTCTTCAAGAGCAGGGATTATTGTGCTTTTGTATCTGTATCCCTAAAACTTAGCACAGTGCCTGGCACATAATAGATGCTCAGCAAATGCTTGCAGATGAACTGTTTTTTTGCTGCTTTTGGTGGGTGTGAGGTGAAAATTATTTTTACTTACATTTCTCTCATTATTAGTGATTCAGAATAGTTTCACGTGGTTACTGTTATTTTGCTGTTTGTCTTTTGAAAATGTTCTTTTCCTTTGACTAAAGGATTATCTTTCTGATATTCATGTGAGAGGCAGCATGCATATGAAAGCTGGTCTTAGACACAAGAAGAGCCGAGTTTAAGCCCCACTTATGATACATGCTTGTTCTATGATGTTGGAAAAGTCACTGAACCTCTCAGTGTTCCCAGCAACTCTCTAAGATTATTAAAGTTGGAGAAAAAAGCATTGACTTGCACTGGGTGTCCCCTATATTGATGAAATCATAGGTCCGGCACTTATCCCTACGATGGTGGACATTTACAAAGTACTTGATGGTTACCAACTACTCTACATGCATTACCTCATAGGTCTTCACGAAAAGGAAAACAAAATTATTTGAGGAAAACATTTTCCCTCCAATCAAATTAACTAAAGTTCACTGAGCAGCCAACATTGCTCCCGGCAATGTCAGGGAGCATCAAAAATACATCCCCTGTTGGAGAGATTCTTACAATCCATTTAGGTACACGAGATACGAACACTTGGAAGGCTAGCAAATATGAGATTTTAGTAATAGGCCAAGAAAACAATAGAAGATCAAATGAGATAACATACATGAAACTTTTTTTGTGAAGCAAACCTTAAAGTGCTGTAGACACTATGATTATTATTATTAAACAGATATCATTAGGCTGTGACAAACTGCCAGCTGACTTATATGTGCAATAATTACTGTAATTTAATTTTCTTTAAAATTTTTTATTTTCAATTCCAAATTCTCTCCATCTATCCCTCCCTCAATCATTGAGAAGTCAAGAAATAAGATCCCCATTATACATATGAAGTCATGCAAAACATTTCCACATTAGTCATATTGAAAAAAGTGCAAGAAAAATAAATTGAAAAAAATGTGCTTTAATCTATGATCATAGTCCATCAGTTTTCTTTCTGGAGATAATATTTTTCATCATTGAATCCTTTGGAATTGTTGTGGATCATTGTATTGATCAGGATAACTAAATCTTTCAGAGTTGATCATTGTTACAATATTGCTATTTTCGAGCACAACGTTCTTCTAGTTCTGCTCACTTCACTTCGCATCTGCTCATATAAGTCTTTCTGGGTTTTTCTGAAACTATCCTGCTCATCATTTCTTATAGCACAATAGTAGTCCATCACAATTGTATACCACAACTTGTTTAGTCATTCCCCAATTGATGGGTATCCCTTCAATTTCCAATTCTTCCAAAAAGAGTTGTTATAAATATTTTTGTACATATGGGTCCTTTTATTTTTTCTTTGATGCCTTTGGGACACAGATCTAGTAGCAGTATTGATGGGTCAAAAGGTATGCACAGTTATATAGTCCTTTGGACATAGTTCCAAATTGTTCTGTTTTCTATCTATTTATTTAATACTTTTGGCAAAAAACAGGTGATAGACTCAATGCTACTGTTTCACAGCACTCCCTCTTCCTCCCTCTCTCTCTCTCCCTCCCTCTCTCTCTCTCTCCTCCTCCCTCCATCTCTCTCTCTCTCCCTCTCCTCTCTCTCTCTCTCTCTCTCTCTCTCTCTCTCTCTCTCTCTCTCTCTCTCTCTCTCTCTCTCTCTCTCTCTCTCCCTCTCTCCCTCTGTCCCTCCCTCTCTCCCTCTCTCTCTTTCTTGGGATTCAAGGTGCCAAGTCACCTGCCTGAGCCAAGTTGAGATATGCTTGGCCTCTTCTCATCTGATGGACTCACATGGCACTTCACATCCAAATAGTACTTAACATTTAAATGAGTGTAAAATCATCGCAAGTTTAGTATTTCCATGAGAGAGGCTATTAATCCCTTTTTACAGGTAAGAAAAAGGTAAAGGCAATATATTAAGTAAAGTAATTCACCGTATGTTGCTAAGTCAGTACCCACCACAATTTAATCAAGAACTGGTACTTTTCTAAGGTGATATTTAATTTTGGAAAATAAACTTCAGCATGAGATTTAGAATACAAAAGCTCTCCTTCAATACAGCTCAACCAGAAAAATTCGTTTTCTGACAGAAAGTAAGCCCATGAAATGACCTAAATATACTACTTGGCATAGACCAGGGCTTCTTAAACTTTTTTCACTTGTGACCCCTTTTTGCCCAAGAAATTTTCACATGACCCTGGGTATATAGGTATATAAAATAGGCATACAAATCAAACATTTACTGATAATAAGTCATAAAGAAATTTATTTTAAACAATTCTTTGGTATACATATAATTTTACCATTTCTGCTTAACTTAAAAAAACTGATGTTCACAGTTACATACACCCACAGCAGTAATGGTAGAGAAATATTATTAAAGGACTTTTGTCTTTACCTGCTGCAATTAAACATGTTTTTATAAAAGAAGGGGATAACAGCAATTTTAAAAATTTAAGTGTTTAAATCAAACATTCTAACACAATACAATTCAAAGATGTACTAATTTGATACTTACATGCTGGGGAATGATGGTAGGAAAATATTAAAAGTCTTTATTTTCTATAATTGAACTATTATGTTTCTGTAAGAGCAGAAAATTTTGTATGTACAGTAAAAACACTGCATTTCATAACATATGATAGTCTCCAATCTGAGTGGGGGTGTTTCTGGCAGAGTTCATTGGTGTTGCATGGTGTGACAACATGCACAGTGCAAAGTATGTATGTTGTGTGTTCAGAACCCAAGTTGCAGTGAAATTGCTTGATGCAATACGGGCAAGCACCCAGAAATGCCTCGGATTCATTATGCGTTTGATTTTGAATTTTTGGTTGTTTCGCATTCAGAAAACTTTGACTGTTGCCAAATTTTTGTGACTCCCACATTCAGCTATATGAGATCACAACTCACAGTTTAAGAAGCACTGTGATAGACCATTACTTCAAAAACAGGTTCTTTAAAAAAATAAAATAAACTTATAAACATAAGATTTCTTCATGTAGGAAAATTTTCAGCTAGAGCAGGTATTTCTTGTTGTAAAACACTTGTGCTTATATTAAAATGAAATTTTCATATGAAGTTTACTTTTTCCATGAAAAAAAGTAATAGTCTTTATAAACAATATCCAGAAAATTATGGTATTTCAAATAGGATTGTACTGAGAGCATAGCTTTTAGCATAATTCCAGTAAATCACTTATACTTCTGAATCTGGTGGAGGTTGGGTGCAGAATTCAGTTCTGGCTAATATCAAAAGTAGGCTTTTTGGGTTGGAGCTGTCTTTATTTAGAGAATTTGTAGTGTTTAATCTTGCTGATCCTGTACAAGGATTTTGACGTTTTGTAATGCAAGATCATTTAAGGCACTTGGCAAGATGTGTTCTGATGTGCCCCTGGGCAATATGTTATTTGCTTCTAAACTTTTCACCAAGCATGTGATTTTGAACTATCTTCTTATTGCTCTCCATTCTTTCTGCAAGCAATTCTTCAAGTTCCTTCTTAAGCTTACTATCTCTGTCTCCAGTTGAATTATCCTTCCCCCCCCCCCCCGTGGGGCTTCTAAAGGCATAGCTGTGTTCAAATAGAACTTGCTGACAGCTAACATTGGATTTTGCATTGGATAGTCCTATTGGGATGCAAAGATTTTTTTTTTTAGGAAGATTGCTTCACTTGGGTTTCATTGGTTTTAGATAAGTACAGAAATAAAAAATTGTTGGTATGGCATCTATTTTAAGTCATCTTGTTTGTCCCATTAGGTCAAAACAGGATGCTTCAGAATGTTTTGAGCAAAAAAAAAAGTGTTTCCCTGGCACAAAATTTTTGCACCTAACCAGATGAACCCATATCTTTCTTCTTTGGGGGTCTAAGGGAAACCTGGGGAAGCTGACATTGATGTGCTTGTCAGTCATGGTACAGCCCACAGTGGTGCAGTTGGGCAGCTTCTCTCTAACTCCCTTCATCTGACTGATGTGGAGCCGAGTCAAGGGGCTTTCTTTCCTTTTAAAAAGACTGCAGGTTCTAGCCTGCAGGGCTGGTAGTCCCTGAGTTCCCGTTTCCCTTGCTCTCCTTCACCAACATTGGCATCATTTCTCCACATCCACCACCCCTCTCTGCTGCCTTCTCCACCCCCTTTTCTGTCTTTCCTTCAGGGAGGAAGAGGAGGACCCCAAAGTTGCCCAAGGGCAGCAGACTGAGGTGGGGCGGGGGAGAGAATCTCCCTCCAAGGACCCACCCAACTGGAACCCATCCAAGGTCTACAGGGAATTTGGGAGGGTGTGGGGAAGAAGATGAATAACAGGAAGCTGCTCATCATTTCTTATAGCACAATAGTATTCCATTGCATTCGTATTCGTATACTGCAACTTGTTCAGCCATTCCCCAGTTGATGGGCATTCCCTCAATTTCCAATTCTTTGCCACCACATAAAAAGCTGCTATAAATATTTTTGTACATGTGGGTCATTTCCTCTTTTTTTATGATCTCTTTGGGATACAGACTTCTAGTGGTATTGCTGGATAAAAGAGTATGCATTTTTAAAGTGCTTTGGATATAGTTCCAAATTGCTTTCCATCAGCAGTGCATTAGGGTTCCAATTTTTCCACATATCCAACATTTATCATTTTCCTTTTCTGTCATATTAGCCAGTCTGATGGGTGTGAGGGGGTACCTCAGAGTTGTTTTAATATATATTTCTCTAACCAATAGTGTTTTAAAGCATTTTTTCCATATGATTATAGATAGTTTTGATTTCTTCTCCTGAAAACTGCCTGTTCATATCCTTTGACCATTTATCAATTGGGTAATGGCTCTTATTTTTATAAATTTGGCTCAGTTCCTTACCTACTTGAGAAATGAGACCCTTATCAGAGAAATTTGTTGTAAGAGCCTTTCCCCCAGTTTCCTGCTTTCCAGGGGTTCAATTTTCACAAATTTAAATAAACTGATCTTTGGGGTTCAATTTTCACAAATTTAAATAATGTTCATGGAACTGTGAGGGTAATGCTAGGAAACAGAGGTAATGATGGTTGACACTCACTGTTTTAAGGCTTACAAAATGCTTTATATACATGATCTTAACTCCTTGAAGGACTCAAATGTATCGGCATCATCTCCATTTTACAAATGAGGCACATAGAAGTTCAGTTACTTGCCCACAATCACACAGCTAGGGTTCGAATTGGAATCTGATCCCTGGAATTGTAAGAGGTGGAGATGAGTCCATAAATCATCTATCATTTAATAATCACCTCCTACATGCCAATGCACAGACACTGTGATAGTATGTGCAACAACAAACCCCTCCCTGCCCCCACACACATAATCCAGTCCCTTCTCTGAAGGAGGTCACAGTCAAATAGTGAGGAGGGAGAATATTCATCATCATCATCATCATCATGATAATAATAATAATATAACAACTAGAAGTCAGCATAGCATAAAAAATAGATAGCCTTCCTGTGAGTCAGGAAGACCTGTATTCAAGTCCTGCAGCTGACAGATGCTGGCTGTGTGATCTTAAGCACATTACTTTACCGCCCAATGTCCCAGGCATCTCTCTAAAGTTATAAATTTCAGAGCATATGCATTGGTATAGGAAGTAACTTCATCAGGAGATCCTTATATCAATCACAGCCCTAGTCTAACAACAATAATAGTAATAACAACAATAATAAATTACTGACATTTATATAGTGCTTTAAAGTTTATAAAGTGCTTGATACATATAGGATATTAACAGTTGGTAAAGCTTAAAACTGCACTAAGACTTTTGGGACACTTTGTATCATCCCATTTGAGCCTCACAGCAACTTTGGGATGAAGAAACTATAGGTATTGTTATCCCCACTTTATACATGTGGAAAATGAGGCTCAAAGAGATTAGGTGATTTGCCCAGGATCACACAGCTAATAAACATCAGAGGCAGGATTCCTAAGATTGTAGCATCATATAAACCAGGCATCTCTTGAATATAATTCCAGAGCTCTTACACTACTTTACTTCACAACAACTCCAGAAAGGGTGGATAGTAAGGAGGCAGAGAACCCTTCTAGCTGGGATGGTCAAGGAAAGGCTTCATGGAGGAGGTGACATGTGAGCTGAGCCCTGAAAGGTGGGAAAAGTATTGTCAGGATAAGTGGCAGTTTTAGAAGCTTTCAACAATTAGGGCATTTCCCCCTAGTTGAATTTTGATTATGTGTGTGTGTGTGTTTGTGTAGGTAGAAGTTGGGGGGGGTAGGATTTCTGATGTTTGTTTCAAAGCAAGCCTAGTTACATATCACCACAAACTGAAATTAAGGAACAATCTTTCATGAAGCTAATTAATCCTCTGCTTTAAATACACTCCTGCACACATGCACGCACATGCACATACACACACACACACACACACACACACACACACATGTGCACCGTCTTCACAAACACCACCAATAGCACAAAATGAAGAGTGATGATTCTAAAATAGTCTTTGAAGGTTTTTTGAACTGAATGATAAGCAGGAAATGTCTGTTTTCACCTAGAAAGAGTACCCAGAGAGAAAACAAGGAGCCCTGGAGTTTTAGGTGGTGCACATTTTGTAACTCTGATTTGGCTGAATTTGCTTTTGATAAGGAAATTTTGAGGACATCGATGGGAGAGACAGACAGTCATTCCTCGCACTGATCTGTCTAATAATCACAAGTGCCTCTTTCTGTTTAAAACCCAGAAGGGTAGCTGACATCTTTTATCAAAAAGACAGACAATTCTTATCCCCTGACAATTCCAGATTATGGATCCCAGGAGGCTCTCCTTACATTGGTATTTTATCGCTGGAATCACAGCGACGACGGCTGTTTATTTTCTGAACCTCTGCGTAGTTTTCAAGGTGTTGCCGGCAGGACCTGGGCTGACATTGACATGTGCTGTTGTCACATTGCTAGATCTGAAGGAAAAAAGGCGAGATAAATAAATATCCGTGTTGGCTTGGATCTCTTTTTGCTATTGTGGGTACCTGAGGCACTGGCACTCACTAATTCATAGCTTTTCACTGGTGGGTGAGCTCTTGTCCTCTTTTATCCTAAGGAGGGGTGGGGGATGGGCCATCAGGGAAGGTGGAGAACCTCAGATCTGGCCAACTGGCATGGCATTTGGGCGTGTTTTGTTTCTATTCTTTTTCTGAGAGCAAGGAGGCAACCAACTGGAATACCTTTCAGCTGCTGTGCAAGGGAGAGACATTTGGGGCTCAAGGGCTTTTTTAGCATCATAGAATTTTGAGCCAAAAGGGACCTTAGCAATCATCATTCTATTCTAAGCTCATTTTACAAATAAGGAAACTGAGTTTCAAAGGGAAGAAATGACTTGACCAAACATGTAGTAAGTAGCAGAACCAGAGTTCAAAGACAGGCCCTCTGGGTGCAAATTCTATGCTCTATTCCATCATGCTGCCTCCCACCCATCAAATTGCCCTTTCTCAGTGTGTCTGTTTCTTTCCTTGGAGTAATAGAAAGAGCATGTATACTGAACTAGAAAGTAACAATACCTAAGTGGCTTTGGGCAAGCTATTTTTAACTCTCTGGGTCTCAGTTACCTCATCTATCAAATGGGGATATTAATCCATTCCTGACTCAGAGGGTTGTTGTGAGGGTAAATTGAGAGAATGTAAAAGCTTTGCAAACTCTAAAAGAAATTAGGTAAACATTGGGGATTGTTGTTATTGCTTTCTACCTTCCTCTCCCCTTTCCCCTGCATCCCCACTCTAGTCAGCCTACCCTTCTTACTATCTCTACCTCTCTTCCTTCCTCCAGTTCCTTACTCACTCCTACCCGTGTCTAGACTCATTCAGAGTCTACTAAGTCCCATACACTTAAGTCCTACCATCCTTTAAGACTCAGTTCAAGTTCAATCTCTAGAAAGCCTTCAAGACTATTCTGGCTCTCAATAATCTCTTCCTTCTTTGTACTTCATAATGCATACATCATCCAAGTCGCCCAATGTAAGTAAGTACTTACAATGTTCTTGTCTTAATTATCTCTAGAGCCATCAAGGTGGTGAAGTAGATAGAGTGCTGGACCTGCCTGGAGTAAGAAAGCTCTGATTTCAAATCTTACCTCAGATATTTACTAGCTGTGTGACCATGGGCAAGTTACTTAACCACTTAGCCTCAGTTTCTTCATCTGTAAAGTACCTCCCAGAGTTGTGAAGATCGAACGAGGTGTTTGTGAAAGCACTTTATCAATCTTAAATAGCTATATAAATGCTTTTTTTTGTTGTTCTTCAGTAGTTTCAAACTCTTTGTGACCCTATTTGGGGTTTTCTTGGAAAAGATGCTGTGGTTTGCCATTTCCTTCTTCAGTTCATTTTACTGATGAAGAAACTGAAGTAAACAGGGTTAAGTGACTTGTCCAGGGTCATACAGCCAGTAAGGGTCTGAGGCTGGATCTGAACTCATGAAGATGAATCTTCTTGATTCCATACCCGGAATTCTATCTACTGTATCACCTCACTGCCCTATATAAATGTTAGCTATTACTATTATCATTTCTAAAATTAGACCCTAAGCTCCTTGAGGATTAGGAAGGGGTCAATGACTTGCCAAAAGACATAAAGTATGTTAGCACTAGACCAAAAACTATGCCAGGGCTCTTGACTCATGTTCTGTTATTCTTACCAATTTAAAAATTGTAGTTCAGGTCTTCATCAGCTCTCATGTGGGCTATTGCAACAACCTTCTATTGGACTCCAGAACTCGGTTTCTCCCCTCCCTTTCTAACCCTTCCTCCACTCAGTGGCTGAAATCATTTTTCTAAAGCCTAAGCCTGACCATGTCACTCTCCTGCTCAAAACCCCTCACTGATTCCCTATTATCTCAAGAATAAAATGCTTCAGTCTGGAAGATAATGCCCTTCATCATCTGCCTCCACCCTTCTTTTCCAGATTTATTTGATGTCATTTCTCTTCATGAACTCTACATTCAATCAATCTACAAGTATTTATTATATGCCTACTAAGTGCTAAGCACTGTGATAGGCCACTGGAGATACAAAGACAAAAGCAGAACAGTTCCTGCCCTCAAGAAACTTACAATCTAGCTGAGGGAAAGACATATCCATATGTAGATATAAGCAAAATAGATACAAGTTAATTTGAGGGAAAGACAAAAAGAGCTGGGGGATCAAGAGAAGATGACCTTTGGACTGAGCTTTGAAGAAAGCTGGACTCTGAGAGGCAAAGGAGAGGAGGGAGGGAATTTGAAGTGTGGTGGACAATCAGTTCAAAGGTGTGAAGACAAGGGATGTGGTGTCATGTATGAGGAACAATAAGAAGGTCAATTTAGCTGGACCAAAGCATTAGTGAAAGGGAGTGATGTGTATATTTAATAAGTCTGGAAAGATAAGGTAGGGCCAAGTTGTAAAGACCTTTAAATACCAGAGTAATTTATATTTAATTCTTGAAATAATGGTGAGCCACTGAATTTTATTGAGTAAGGGAATGACATGGTCATATATACTTTGGTCATACCTATACTTTATGAAAAAAAATCACTTCAGTAGGTACATAGAAGATGGATTGGTGTGGGGAGAGATTTGAGAACAGGAGGTGAATTAGTAGGCTTTCACAGTGGACCAGATAGAAAGCGATGAGGTGGCTGTATGAGTGTATTGAATTGGACAAATTCAAGAGATGTTGTGAAGGTAGAGATGATAAGATTTGGCAATTGATTTGATATGTGGGTGAAAGTGAGGACTCGAAAGTAAAAATGAGTTGTGAAATTTCAGCTACTGGAAGGATAGTGGTGCCTTCAACAGTAATGTGAATTTCTGAAAAGGATTGGGTTTTGGAGAAAGATGATCAGTTCTGGGTATGTGGAGATTGAGATGACTATGAGACATCCAATTTAATATGTCCAATAATCAGTTGGTAATGGAAGGCTGGAGTTCAGGAGAGAAACTCTGGCTAAAGAACTCTAGGAATCATGAGTGTAGAGATGATAATAGGAACCAATGGGAGGAGATTACAAAGTGAGAGTGTGTAGAGAAAATAAGAAGGCTGCCCTGGAAAAAGCTTTATTAAATACTCACAGTTAGGGGAATGGTATGATAGAGAAAAGAGACTGAGAGGGGAGCCTTCATACAAGAGCATGTAGAGCCACGAAAACCCAGAGCCAAGGGACTATCCAGGAGAAAAGTGTAACAGATAGGGTCAAAGTCTAAAAGGAGGTCAAGAAGAATAGGGACTGAGAAAAGGCCATTAGATCTGGCAAATTAAGGGATCATTGGTAACTTTGGAGAAACTAGTTTCAATTGAATGATGAAGTGGGAAGCCAGATTGCAGAGAATGAGAGAAGAAATAGAAACATTGATTATAGACTGTCCCCTCAAGGAGTTTAGCCACAAAAGGGAGAAGAGATATAGGATAATAGTTAGCAAGAATGGTGGGATCGAGTCAGAGTTTTTTTAAAGATGGAGATACATAGGTGTGTTTATAGGTGCATGGAAGGAAATAGCAGCTAGGTAGAGATTTAAGTTTATTGAGAAAATGGGGATGATTGAGGGACTAATCTGTTGGAGGAGATAGAAGGAAGTGAGATTAATGATACTTGCAGAGGGGTTGGCCTTTGTGAGAAGAACTACCTTTTCAGAGAATGTAGTAAAGAAGGAGATAATGATAGATGATGGCTGTGAGATGAGAAGGAAGAAAGAAGGAATTTATAGAGAATGGCCTCTATTTTCTTAGTAAAAGGCTAGGGATGGGGTGGTGTAGAATTCTTGAAGAGAGAAGAGAAAAATATTTGGAACAGCCCTGAGAGGAGTGGGATAGATTCAATTAGAAGGGAATGAAAGGATTTACTTACTATAGGGAAGGTTTAGTTGAATTAGAGAACATACATTTTTAAGTAGATTCCATTGACATGTGTGATTTTCTCCAGTTCCATTGAGTGGTACATGAGCAAGAAGGGGATGGTAGGAGGAATCTAGGACTGGGGCAGTACATGAGCAGTGGTAGGACAAGGAAACAAGAGATTCAAGAGTAGCAGATATAGAATTGAATTGGTTAAATAATGGGCAGAAACTAGGAAGAGACAGTAGTAAAACCTAAGTAGGGGTGATGGCCTGCAAGATTACTGAGTGGTGCATGGATTGTAGGTCATGATGATGGCCAGAAAACAGGTTTAGGAGAAATGCATAAGGAAAGATAGAGTGATGGGAGGTTATGTTCTGATATAAGAATTTCAGAGTTCTTGACCATAGAAGTGGAACAAACGTGGGTGACGGTAAGATAAAGCATGACCATCCTCATCTGTACCTGTGGTAGAGTGGTGGAATAGGTCATGGGCATTGAATAGATTGAAGAATTGGGAACATAGAGTGTTTGAAGGAATATCAACATGAGTGCTGAAATCTCCTTACATAAGGGTATGAGTTGAGGTTGAGAGGAAAACTGTGAGCCAGGTACTGAACTTCTAGAGAAAGGAAAGAGATTCTGGAGATGATACAAAACAGCCACCTTAAATTTATATGTCTATTTATTTATATATTGCATCCCTCTAATAGACATGTGCTCTTTGAGGGAAGATACTATTTTTTGATTTGTCTTTATCCCCGGCACTTTACACAGTGCCTTGCATGTGGTGGGTATTTAATAAAATGCATATCAAATTAAATTGGGTTGAAATGGCATTGTCTGTTCAGCTTTGTTATGATATAATAATTAAAAGTGTTTTTTGTCGATTTATCAGGTAAGCTGGTTTAGGTATTGTCCTAAAATCCAAATTCAGCTTTTTCAAGGCACTCTACAATTTGGCCCCACCTTACCTGTTGAACTATTTTCCCACTCTCCATCCCACTTGAATCAACAGGCTGAAACCAACTTCCCCTGAGGACTACAGGTTATAGAGGTCTAGTGGTTAACTTTCTATTGAGGAAACTGTGGTGATATAGGTTTGGGGTGATGGAAATTCTAAACCTGTTACTGGAATTTGGCAAGACTGTGGGAGTGTGGTTTGGAGAAGCACTTTGTGTTCAAATTGGAATTTTCTTCTTCTATGGATTCTCATATTGTGCCTGAGTATCTTTTACAGATTTGAATTGTATTGAATTGGTTAAATAACAGGCAGAAACTAGGAAGAGAGAAAAATAAAGCCAAAGTAGAGGGTGATGGCTTGAGTGGTAGAAGATTACAGGTCATGGTGAGACTAGACAATAGGTGTAGGAGGAATGCATAGAGAGAGATGTAATGATGGGAGGTTATTATCAGATATAAGAATTTCAGAGTAACTCAGAGTACAATGCTACTTCAGTTTTGGGTCTAAGCATCCACAGGAGAAAATGACCCATGTTGTGAATTTTCCTTACAGGATTATGAGAAAGACAAAATGAGTCACTCTGCCACTTTGGGACTGAGTAACAAAGTGCAGAGGGAAAGGGGAAGCTTGAAGAAAGTTTAGTCTTTGAATTTCACAAAGAGAAGAAGGCATAGAAGGTTGTTAGTCAATGTGTCTTGAACAGAGGCAGGAATTTAAGCTGGATGAACTCCTGAGATTTTTTTTCTAGTATATATTTCCAAGTAGACACTTGGGATTTTGGTCTTGTTGAATAAGTAAAATTTCAAGCTATAGGAGAAAATGATGCATATGTAAATTTTTAAAAAATTAATTTAAAACTTAAATACAAAATGAAAAAAGGAACATTTCCAGATAAACAGCAGAACATAGATATAAATATAAAACCAAAAATTTTCATTTGATTGTTTACTAAAAAAAAAACACCCTATGCAATAAATACTGCACATTTTGTTTTCAAATCTACCCAGCTTTTCTGTGCTTCCTTCTAAGTTTTCTTTTGTTCTCTGCTGTACCCTTTTTCTTTTATTTCTCCCTCCCCACCCTGCCCTAGGGAAAGCTACAATTAAATATGAATATATATACATATTTGTAAAACCATACTACACATACTTCTATTTGTCAGTTCTTTCTCTGTAGGTAGATAGCATCCTCCTTCATAAGTCCAAGTCTTCCCATGTTTTTCTAAAATCAATTAGCTCATCATTTCTTACAGCACAGTAGTATTCCATCACAATCGTATACCATGACTTGTTAAGTCATTACCCCATTGAAGGACATTTATCATTTTAGCCAATCTGATAGGTGTAAGACGATATCTCAAAGTTGTTTTAATTTGCATTTGTCAAATACAAGGTTACTATATTTATTTGCTGCTGTAAATTGTATCTCTACTCTGTTCCATTGATTTACCTTTCTATTTCTTCGCCAGTACCAGATAGTTTTGATAATTGCTGCCTTATAACATAGTTTAAGATCTGGTACTGTTAAACCTCCTTCCTTTACATTTTCCCCTCTTATTTCCTTTGATATAGTTGACTTTTTGTTCTTCCAAATGAATTTTATTATTATTTTTTCTAATTCAGTAAAATAATTTTTGGTAATTTAATTGGGATGACATTCAATGGATAAATTAGTTTAGGTAAAATTGTCATTTTTATTAAACAGGCCCTCCCTACCCATGGATAATTAATATTTCTCCAATTATTTAAATCTGATTTTATTTGTATAAAATTTTAAGATAATTTTGTTTACATAGTTCTTATATAGTTATTTTATTCATGTAGTTTATATAGTTATATAGGTATGCTCTCAGGTATTTTATACTGTCTAGAGTTATTAAATAGGGTATCTATTACTATCCCTTCTTGCAGGGTTTTGTTTTCAATATATAGGAATGCTGATGATTTATGTGGATTTATTTATATCCTGCTACTTTGCTAAAAATTGTTGTTTCAACTAACATTTTAGTTGAGTCTTTGGGATTTTCTAAGTATATCATCATATCACCTGCAAAAAGAGACAGTTTTATTACCTCATTCCCTATTATAATTCCTTCTATTTCTTTTTCTTCTCTTATTGCCATTGCTAGGATTTTCAATACAATACCGAATAATATTGGTGACAGTGGGCATCCTGTTTCACATCTACTCTTACTAGGAAGGCTTCTAGCTTATCCCCATTACAAATAATGCCTGCTGATAGTTTTAGATAAATGCTTTTTATCAATTTAAGGAAAAATCCATTTACCACTACTTTCAAGTGTTTTTTTTTAATAGAAATGAGTGTTGTACTTTATCAAAAGCCTTTTCTGCAACTATTGATATAATCATATGATTTTAAAAATGTTTATTATTGATATAATCAATTATGCTAATAGTTTTATTTATATAAAACCATCCCTGAATTCCTAGTATAAATCTCACTTGGTCATAATGTATAATCTTTGTAATATATTGCTGTAATCTTTTAGCTAGTATTTTATCTAGGATTTTTGCATCCATATTCATTAATGAAATTAGTCTATAATTTTCTTTCTCTGTTTTTACTTTTCCTTATTTAGGTATCAGATATCATATTAATTTCATAAAAGGAGTTTGATAGGATCCCTTCTTTGCCTATTATTCAAAATAATTTATTTAATATTTGAAATTAGTTGATCTTTAAATGTTTGATAGACTATATATAGTTTTGATTTCTTCATTGAAAAACTGCCTGTTCGTATCCTTTGATGAAAGTGTTTTTTAAATAGCCCTATTTTATATCAGAGAATGTTTCCCATTTGACTTGTGTGTGGAATTAACCCTGGAAGGGGTACTACATAAGAAAGGAGAAGAAAATTAAGCTGGTAGGTTGTGCCTCACATACCTGAATTTCTGGTAAGTCAAGTCCAGCCCCCTTGGAAGTTAGTTTGTTTTTAGAAGACCCTTGGAATCCAGATGTTCATCTCCTATGACTCAGCCCATCTACAAGAAAGTCTTCTGGATTCCTTACCCCCCATCTCCCGTGATAACTTACCTATAGTTTGTTCCCTCAGGCTTCAGCTCTCTGAGCTTGAACTCAGAGAGTTCACGTTACCTCTCCCAGACAATATATTTATTTTTTAGCAGAAGCCTTCAAAGCCTTAACTGAGAGGAATGACTAACAATGGGAACCTGGTAGGTAAGTGAGGAAGGCTTCTTTGGACAAATGGCCTTTCAGCAGTCTCACAGGGCTGTGCGCTGGACACTCTTCTCTTCTCTCTATCATTTCACTTGGTGATCCCATCAGCTGTCATGGAATAAATTATCATTTCTATGCTCATTATTTCCAAATTTCCCTATTCTGCTCTATCAACCTCTCTGCTGAACTCCAGTCACATTTCCTTTTTTTTTTCCAGCTAAAGACAAGGTTTATTAGAACATCTGTCATATTGGGCAGACTCTTAAGGAGTTTGAACAGTAGCTAGATTTATGCATCTTAATGGAGACAAGATGGACCTTATATACAGAAAGCCTTTGGGACAGATCTAGGAGTGGCCAAGTAGTCTATGAGGTGATGGAGGCAAGACAATGGAGGGGAGATTGGGTATAGCCACAATGAAAGGCCAGTTGATGGGATTATAGCCTCAGGAGAAAGCTAGAGATTTGGCCGTGTGGGAAAGTCCAGGGTTTTTCCTTTCTGAGGCCCAGATCCCAACCCCATCATTCCCCCCCTCAAACAAATGGGACACAAATTCTTTTGGCGTAAGGGGCAAAGTTCTTGGCTTCTGAAACTGCTTCCTGCTGGCAAGGGGTGTAGAGCTGTCCCTGCCTCAAGGGGGTCCCAAAGAGGAGGTTGACTGGAACTGAGCACAGGCTGCATCCCGGGAGCCATGTGGGGACATTGGCTGGTACTTGCTGTTTGCTACCAACTGTAGGTGAATGTTCCATAGTCTGGAAGACACAAATCTGACAGAAAAAAAAAACTGCAGGGCCCCAGATATAAAGCAGGGACTAGATTTAGGGCCCAACTTTGAGAAGATAAAACATCCTTAGCTCTGTTTGGATTCAGATAATTCAGTTTTCCAACCATGCAGTATCAAATCCACCTCATATCCAGACTCAGGAATAGCCAGGTGGGTAACATTCCCTTTCAAAGGAACATAATGGGGAAACTGAGTCAGGAGTTGTCCTCTTGGCTTTTCCTAATGCTGACTTCCTACCAGTATCACCTTCTCTGAGTAGCTTGTGGCATTTCTCTCACATTATTGATTATCGATGGATTATGACCCATCATACAACTCAAAATAAAATCCCATGAGCTTTTACCTCAAACAGCAAGTTTTACTAATCACACCTTAGGAAAAACTTTTCCAGGATTTACACACATCAAACTTAAATTTGTCCTGGTGTAAAAAGTCAATCATTAGAGATTTCTCTACACTTGCAAATTCTCAGCAAGCCATACATAAACCTAAACAAACTTTTTGGCTAGTTTACACATTAAAACAATAATCAACAATAACGAAGTTATTTTAGCGGTAACCAAATCATGAAAAGTTACTTGACATAACTGATACAGAAAGTTCACCAATTTGAAACTTGAAACAATCCCATTACCAACCAGATGACTTCAGTTTTGTTAAATGCACTTCCAAATTACTTTACACAGAGAATCAACATCTCATCATTAATGGTTAAAACTACAAATTTAAAAGAGCATGCTTACCCAAGTTCAGAGGCCAGCTTCTTTACCTTGAGCAGGATGTGCTGAACCTGGGTGATGCTTTCAGGCAAAGGTTGGCCTAGGGCCTAAGACCATTGCCAGTGGGGCCCACACTGTAGCTGCTGCCCCTTACCCCTACTTCCTTTCACAGGTGGGGGAGGGTGAAATCAAAAGTGAGGGGTAAAGGGTGAAACTCTCTTCTCCTATGAGTGGAGTTAACATACCCTCTTGACTCAAGGGAAGGGAGTGGGAAAGGAGTGATCAGGGTTGTGAGGAGGAGTTTCAAAACTCCTTAATGATCAATCACAAACCCTCCAAAATCTGCCAAGATATTTTTGGCTATTCTAACTTTCCCTGTAACCTCCATGAAGGAGGATTCAGAGGTGCAGAGGGAAGTGAGTAAATAAGCCTCAGGGAACCAAAAAAGCAACTGCGGGGAATTACCACAATTGAGCATACACTTCCAGATAGGGCATCTGTCCTTGTCCTCTATGCTTCGGAAGGTGTACCCAGGTCCCTGGACTTGAACTGACCCAGCAAACCGATAACCTGAGAGTGTCAGGCCAAGTGCAAGACAGCCTTGTAACTCTCTGCCAGAAAAGTACCTTCAAGCCTTGGTGCTTGAAGAGCAACCCCAACTGCAGAGCAAGAAAGGAGGGGAGGGGGGAGGCTTACATACCTTCCAGTCTTGGCTGGAGAAGAAGTTCGGGTTAGCAGTTTCCCTGTATGGCCACCAAAATGATGTGGTTTAGGGGTGCTGGGACTCCAAAATCACAACACACAGGTCCTGTCCGAAAGAATTTGACCCAAGCCTCCTTTCAGCCAAAGACAAGGTTTATTAGAACATCCATCATATTGGGCAGACTCTTAAGGAGTCTCAGCAGTGGCTAGATTTTAAGAATCAGAGCCTCCAGTCACATTTCCAGCTGTCTTTCAGACATCTCAAAGTAGATGTCCAGGACACAACTTAAACTCAACATGTCCAAGACTGAGCTCATCTTTCTCTCAAACCCTCTCCTCCTCCTCCCTTCCCGGTCTCCTTGGCTCCCAACCTAGGAGTCATCTTTGACTCTTCATTATCTCTCACCCCCCAGATCTAATCTGTTGTCGAGGCCTGTAGATTTCACTTCCATAACATCTCTCACATACAACCCCCTCTTTTCTCTAATATGGCCACCACTCTGGTGCAGCCTTTCATTACCTCACACTTGGACTATTGTAGTAGCTGGATGATAGATCTGACTCTCATGAGTCTCTCTTACTCCAGTCCATCCTCTATTCAGTTGCCAAAGTAATTTTCATCAGGCACAGGTCTGGCCATTTTAAACTACTTTCGCTCCTCCCCCCTCCCTCATGGGGTCATTTTATGGCCTTATACAGTTTTATTGTTGTCTCTGCATATCCCAAAGCTTATTTAGGGTACCTCCAAGATAAAACACAGAATGTTCAAGTTGTTATTACCAAGAGGACAGAATGGGAGAGAAGTTGGATGGGGAAGGGCTAAGACCTGCTTACCCTGGGAATTCTACTTCATAAGGAGCCTCCAGTTCAATATGAGAAGGTTTGGGGATAGGGAAGTTAGGGCAAAAGTAAAGAAAACTTCATCTTCCTATATCCTAAGTCTAAGGGAACCTCATAGTTCCAGAATCAGTGTTCAGTGTATGGGCAGCCCCAGGTTCTTCTTTATTTAACTCTCAATACTCTCTGTTTCATGAAACCAAACAATAAATAAATATTTCCAAGATGGAGAAGGAAAAGCCAATATAGAAGGAGAATTTGACCAGGACCAGGCTCACAGCCTGAAAAGTGTCCATTTGGTCCTAGGGAGACTAAATACTTGCCTTAAATTGATAGGAAGAGGGTGTAGTCACCATCACTCTGTTTTTTAAGTGGGCATAGCCCAGAAAAACCTGTACCTCCTAAGGCATAAAGGGTTAAAGGATTAACCTGGCTTCATTTCTACATCTCTGAAGCCATCTAGCCAGCAAGCCACCTTGAGAGAGAAATAGGAGATGGCATGTGCCAGGCAAGTCAAGTCACTGTCACCATCTCAACCACCACTTCCCCTCCGGCCCTGATGAATGAAGATAGATAGGACCCAGAACCCAAGTGCCTTGGGGAAGAATGGTCTCATTTCCCATTTCCTATCACAGTACAGAAGCCACTACCAAGTGCTACCATTAGTCAAAGCCCTGGGAATGGCAGTTTCCCCATCCCCCTATCCCCTGATCACTGGTCCTGCTTCCAGCTCAGCATCTACAACCATCATTCCAGGAAGCAGCTCCCCCTGGCCTCCCCCCCCCCACCGTGATGATGTGACTTGAGTCTGCAGCTATAGTTACTGAAGACCCAGAAAATAAAATTCTTGGCACCAAAGTCTCTGGCATTGTCAAATGGTTCAACATAGAAACATAACCAGCAGTCGAAATTACATTAAAGAATATGTATTACTGGGGCAGCTAGGTGGCACAGTGGATAGGGTACCAGTCCTCAAGTCAGGAGGACCTGAGTTCAAATTTGGCCCCAGACCAAACACTTCACACTTACTAGCTGTGTGACTGTGGGCAAGTCTTAACCCCAATTGCCTAAAAAAAAAAAAAGAAAGAAAAAAAAAGAAAAAAAGAATATGTATTACCATCTGTTTTGCCACTGCGCTCTAAAGACCATGGGATGTTTCATCTGCAGCTGAAACCTATAGGTGCCTTCTCCCCCATTAGAATGTGAGCTTCTTGAGAGCAGGGGCTGTCTTACTTTTCTATTTGTATACCCAGCGCTTAGTATAGCAGTACTTTGGACATATCAGTTGCTTAATAAGTTATTTTTCATTGATTCATTGAATTAATTGGTTTCATCAATCCATTTCATTGATTTCAGTTATTTATCTATGTTATGACATGGGACCCTGGAAAACAAGAGAAATGATCCACACCTAGCTTAAGGGTACAAGGTACAACTGCATGGCTATATAGTAGGTAGAAGGGAGGTCTAGTGGGCCAGGAAAATGAATAGCATGAAGCCAGCCAGTTTCCCAAACTGCCCCTCCATAGTTAAGAGTCAGAGTATGATAGAGATTAGGATTCAGGGGTTCCTACTACCAGGATGTGACTTTTCCCCTTAAATTGTTTCTTCCTTCTGTCTCCTGGATCTTGAAGGGAGATGTAAGATTTTGGATGAAATTGATTCTTGAGGAAACAGCTCGCTTTGTGTCCTGCCATTTGTTTGCATCCCCAGCAGCCTCCAGGAGGAGAAACCTTGTTGCACCATGTTACTGAAGGTACAAGAAAAATATCTTGGAACTGCTATACTGGGTGCTGGGATGGCAGATAGAGGAACCAGCCACATAATGTCAAGCAGGCTTCTTTGGGTGGGCAGGAAAGGCTATGAAGTCTACAATTTGGGACCACTTGTCATTTGTGAGGAAGATGCTTTCCCCTTCAGCTTCCCTCTATACCGAGTCCACCCCTCCCTCCAAGGCGACCAAGCAGCATCACCTTGCCAGTACATCTGGAAAGAAGGAATGCAATACAATATAAAACACCAGCTCCTCTGTCTGGCATTCTAAGCCTTTCGAAATCTGACTCCAACCTGTCTTTTCAGGATGAATACGTATTATTCCTCCTCATTTAACTTCGAGCCAAATTGGCCTATTTGATGTTTCCCATTCCCTGCCTCTGTAAGTTTGCATGGGCTGTGTCTTATTCCTGGAATGCTTTCCCTCCTCACTCCTGCCTCTTAGACTTGCTACTTTCCTTCAAAGTTCTACTTAAGTACCATGATGTAGGAACATGAGGCCTGCCTCCATACTACTCTATATTTATTTCTCTGTGTATACATTCTCTCTCCCCTTACTCCATGCTCCCAAAAGAATCAATAAGACTTTGTGAAGTGCCTACTGTGTGCCAAGCGTTGTAAGCTACTCTTCAAGTAGTACTCTTCAGCAGCAACTATCCCTTTGTAGTTTGTCTTTGTATATCCAGCACCTAGAACAGTTTCTGGTACACAGTAGTTGCTTAGTAAATGATTATTAAATTGAACTGAACGCAGGGCTGCTCCTGTTTGTAGGGAGCTCCTTCCCAGGGCCTGGAACACTGTTCTTTAGGGACTCCATTGAACGTGGTTGGAACAGACAGTAAATTCTCTGCTTCTCTAGGACACCTTTTCGGGGCTAAGTCTAAGAGGAGACAGGATATTCGATTTTGTGTGTGTGTGTGTGTGTGTGTGTGTGTGTGTGTGTGTGTGTGTGTGTGACTGGAGGCTGGGAATGAAGATGTTCAAGGACTGAGATGAGAGGGCTAATGGGAACTCTATGACATTATCCCTGACATTTCTCCAGCATTCTCTGCTTGTAAAACACTTCACGTATTTTTTCACGTCTGAGTCTCACAACAGCCTGGGGAGGCAGATATGAGTATTCTAGTTCTACAGGTGAGGAAATTGAGGCTCAGGTTAAGTGACTTGCCTGAGATCACAGGGCCTTTAGGTGTCAGAGGCAGAATTCCAAACCACGTCTTCCTGATTCTGGGTCCAGCATTCATACACTATGCTACCCAGGCTTTATTTTGTCCATCTACGTCCTGTCAGAGAAGGTGATGGCTCCTTTTGATCTTGCAACTGCTCCTTTCCTCCCTTGTCTGATTATTCCCTAGAATAAGAGACTAACATTTCCTGACATTTAGATAGCACTTGCTCCACAATAACCCATTTGAGTGTACCCCCATTTTACAGATAAGGGAACTGAGACTCAGAATGATAAAGTGACTTGCCCTGGCTATTCTGCATAACTAGATTATTCTGTCCCCTCACCTTCACCTCTTGATTTCCTGGCCTTCCTTCAAGACACTTCCAGACCCATCTTTTTCAGGAGGCCTATCCCAGTACCCTCAGCTGCTGACACCTCCCCTTTGCCAATAATCTTCCATCTCATCTGTATATATCTTGTACAAGCCTAGTTATTTTCTTGTTGTCTCTCCAGTTATGGTCCTTGATGGTAGAGATGGTCTTGTTTTTGGACCTGGCCTTTCTTTGTGTCGCTGGCACTTAGTATAGTCCCTTATGCACAGTAAGCACTTAATAATATGATCCACATGGTCACATAACTAATAAGTAGCAGAGTTGGGATTTGAATCTCAGACTTCTCTAAACCAGATCTCTTTCCATTACACTGTAGGCAGATAGAAGAAGGTAAATCACTGAGTTAAGTCTTATATGGACCCATAGTGTTGGAGTAACACTTGAGTGATGAGGCCAAGAGAGTTGTGTTTGAGTGTCTAAGGAGGGGAGGGGAGAAGGTTTGCAATGTTTCTGAGGGTCTTTTATGTCAACTGGAAATTGGTTTTACCTGGCCTTGGAAGAGGGGTAAGGGGTGGGGATTCCATGCCCTAATTCCCTTTGCTTATGGATAGATTCACCCAGTACAGGCCCCAGGAGTGGGATGTCAGGGTAGCACCTCAATGCAGGCATTGTGGTGTCTGGCTCATGGGAGATGAGCAGATAACAATGTACTTATTAGCCTGGAGTGGAGAGTGGGGTGGGTGAGGGATGGCGTTACTTTTCTTCTGTTTCATTGGATAAGGGCTTTGGATTTTTCCAGTTTCATTTTATCTACATATTGGGAGGGCAGAGATTAGTATCTTTCTTTCCCTATCTCCTATCATTTAGACCAGATGCTGGGTAGGTACTGATATTAGACATACACATTTGAGATGAATTGAGAATTGGAACAAGGTAGTTTGTGCATAGTAGGGCCTTAATAAATATTTGCTAAATTCCTGAACTGAATGAAAAGTCTTGGTTTAGTTGTGGGGGATGGTGTAAAGGAAGCTGTGGGAGAGGCTTCAGGGGAAGGGATAGTGAGGGGGAGGAAATGATGGGTCCCACTGATGGAGAAACAAAGGTTCTGGGCCAGGGCAGGTTAAAGGGGAGATGAGGGGTAGAGTGGGGGAGGAGGTTGAGCTTCGAATGAAAACAATGGGATAGTAAAACCAGGATGTCATCCAAAGGCAGAGGTTGGCAACATCCCAGCATTGTCCATGCTGAGTGGCAGCCTGTGCCATGATGGGTGGAGACAAGGATTAGAGACAGGCCTGGAAATTGCCTAAGGATTATGGGTGAACATCAGCTAGGACACAGGTCATTTCGGGGTCATAGCTGATTCTTCAGTGCATGCATCTGGCTCTTTGAGAATCCTGTATTATTCAGAGCAGTTTAGAATAGAAGTAGATGACCCCCTAGCTCTGAGTAATTAAATCTTATGGTATGGTAGAAAGTGCCCTCCTTGGAGGGCTGTGGAACCAGAGGGTTTGGTTCAAATGCCTCCTTGGTCACTAACCATGTAACAATATTACATCACTTGACCTTCCTTGGCCTCAGTTTCCCCAACTGTCAGCTGAGGGAGTTTGATTAGATGGCTCCTGAGGTCTCTTCATCTATGATCCTGAGTCCCTCTTCCGTAGGCTGACCCCAGGGATCTGCAGCAGTTGGCAGGCAGCTCGGACTGTTCTGGATTTTTCACTGATAGGTTAGAATGACATTGTAATGAACATTCACTGTTCACTTTAGAACAGAATTCAGTATATGGCCAATTCACTTTGGCCAAATCCAGGAAGGGTTAGTTACTGACATATCATAGGGGCTTCCTTCAAAGGTGGCATCTTCTATGAGATCCTGTGATGCTCCACCATATTTTACAAAAACCACTGTAATCAATCACCTCCCTGGGAGGTGAACTAGAAGCCAAGACTCCTGGCGTTCAATGGTCTGTGACCTCAGGCACAAATCATTTCATCTTTCCCAAGCTTCTGTGATGCACCTTTAAAGTGGGGATATTCGTACTACCTACTTGACAGGGAAGTTGTAAGACAGACATTTTACAAATTTTTTTGTTTTATTTTTGCCTGACCTCTAATTTCATTGGCATAGGGGGCTCCCAGCAAAGGAAGCTCACTTTACCAATGAGACTGGCATCTGCTCTGTGACAAAAAATCTTAGTGAGTTGCTTGGTGGACAGAAAGATTAGGTGACTTTACTAGAGTCACACAGCCAATATATGTCAGAAGCAAAATCTGAATGCAGACTTCCTGATTCTGAGGCCAGCACTTTATCTACTTAAAAATCATTAAAAATTAGAATAATTCTCTGCTTAAGGGATAGCTCTCTAGGAGAGGAAAGGGGGAAACACATGGAGGGAAATTTATGTAACATATAAGTAAAAGATATCAATAAAAGTGTATTTTTTTAATTAGAAAAGGAAGCTGTATATATTATTTGCAGTTTCCTGTGCAATCCTCTTTTTCTGTTCTACTTTATGGAAATGCCACTTTATTTTGGTATTTGTTAAATTCAGGCTAAAAAAAATAAAATTATATATCATACTGTTTCTCTTGTAAACCTTAAGGTTGTTATAAAAATGGGAGTTATTATTCCTGGCTTTTGTTGTGACTTTGGCCAAGTGTTTTTCCCTCTCTGGACCTGTTTTCTCCCCTATAAAGTGAGATGTTTGTGTTAGATAGTTACTGAGAGCCTTTCTAGGTCTGACAGTCTGAGTCTGTGATTCTCAGGATGATGTGTAATGAGTTTCAGAATCAGGCCTAGTGAAGTTGGGTTGCTGAGCATGTTTGTGGGCTGGGAGACTTCTCATACAACCTACTATGACATACAAGTATGTCTAGTCTGAGGATACATCATACCTGGCCACTTTATGTTGCTTTCTCAGGGCTGGGTTGGGGGCTAAGGTTTCCAGGAGTGAACTTTCTTCCCAAAGGCTGATGGGTTGGGTCAAGACCTTGAACCTACTCATTCCAAGTTACTTATAGGAGGTAGTGGAAACCAGAGCATGTGGGAGATAAACTGGGAAAACATTACAGACTGAGAACAATTAGTATCTTCTCTCAAACTCCAGGTTCGGCAACCAGTGTGGTGTGTCACTGGGGAGGAGAATGTATCCGTAATAATAATTAAGAGGAACAGATGGCAGATGCATATCGGGATTGAGGATGTTCTCATTTGGGGTTGCGAGAGAAGAACCAAGGAGGTTTTTTTTTTCTGAGGCTGACCCAAGGGATGGGGAGAGGTGCACCTCATAGAATTTTCATCCTAACATTGATAAACACTTTGCCAATGGTTGTTAAAGCTGCACTTGCCTTAACACTCAATCCCAGCTACCATTTCTTCCTTATCTTAGTGAGGTCAGAAGGGCTACTGTCCTCTTGAGAATGGGAATGTCCCACCTTCATCATGGTGACTTTTGTTGCTTTGCTGTAGGTTTTACACTGAGCTACTGCTTCCTCTTTGTTGTCCAAGTAGCCACTGAGTCTGGGTTCATTGCTGGGTGTGTATGTGGGAGTGGGGGTGGGCAGAGAAACAAGGGGCGGTGAATTATAGAAGCCTGGCTAGCACTACCAGTAGAGTCTTGTATGGAGAGGTGGAGGCAGGAGATGAGTGGCTTGCTCTCCATTATTTATTATGTTAAAATTCGGAGTTATCTTAGTTGTAATTTTCCTGTTGTTAGGATCATAAATCAAGTTGGGTGACTCTCTACCTCCCTGGCTTGCTCATTCCTGGCCTATAAGCATTGAAATAGCTTGTAAGTTCACCGCCAAGTTTTAAGACTGCCCTCCTGATCCTGGGAGGATGACAGTTTGTAGGGAGGAGGTGATTTATAGGCTCTGTTTTGTGGGTTTAATTGGGAATTTACACGATCATTTGTGGCTATATGATTACCTTGGAATATCTTAAGGGAGATCTGGAGCAGCTGTTTGTGCAGCCCCTGGGGTACATACCAACCTCCTTAGTTGTCTTCTGAGTTGCTTCACTTCTGTGTGGGGTTTGAGAAGTAGTTGATCTTCTCCCCAAAGGCTAAAGGTCAAATGACTCATAAATGGAAGAAGAATGATTTTTTTTTTTACCCTGGAACTTGGGCGGCTGCCATCAACTGTCTGAGGAGCCAGGAGTCTGGGGCTATGGTCTTGACAAGTGGAGTTGGCCCTGAGCTCAGCTGGCATCATCCAGGGCCTCTGACCTCTAGCTGAAGAAAAGCTCTGGGAAAACCATAGGGTTATGGAAATAGAGTTTTAGAACTGGAAGGGATGACCAAATCCCTCTAGTCAAACCAACTTATTTTACAGATGAGGAAGCTGAGGCCCGGGGAGGTTAAGTGATTTATCCGCTGCCCACAGGGCCAACAGCCATCAGCCCTTAGAAACTGGAGGTTAAATGGAAACACAGGAGTTGATGTGGGGGTGAAGCTGAGAGGGAACAGAAAAGGGAAGAGGAGATTAAACATCTTATGATTATTTCATTCCCCCTTCCCTAGTAGCTAGGGTATTCCTTAGAAGGTGTGAAAAGCTAGCTCTGAGAATTGAATTATTTACCCTGACTGTATTTACTTTTAACCTCCAGCTCCTAAGTCAATATCAATTTTTCCCCACTTAGGTCCCTTGGCTCCCATAGACAGGCAGTTTTGCACAACGTGATTTTTCCAGTATTGGGGCAGTGTTAATTTCCAGTGAATCGGGGATATGAATTACCTTGGCAGACAGCAAGATGAAGGCGATGCCTATTGTGGAGGCTTATGTATTTGTTTTTGCCTGGCACTGTGGTTCCTCCTCCCAGGGCTCTGCCTGGGCATTGTCAAGCTACTCAGCAACAGAGAGTTCTTTCAAACTCCCCAGTTCCCCCCGAGTTCCCCGCCCCTGCTGTTGCTTCAGGTGCTGCCCAAACTGCTTATTCAGTGTGAGAAGATATTTGAACACATCAGTGACAACCATCTGGGCTTCAGAACAGAATATGACTAAACTAGTAGCTCCTCTTATCTGCTCCCAGATCACTCCAGTAAGTCTCTGTAGAGGCTTCCAGTTTGATGAGAGTGCCAGGCTGAAGAGGGCTTGGGGAGGTTTGAGCTGCACTTTTAAAATGCATTTGCTCAGTAATATTTACAATGGTGTTGTTGCAGAGTCATTTTTTCATTCATGTCCAATTCTTCATGCCCCCATTTTGGGTTTTCTTGGCAGAGATATTGGAGTGGTTTGCCATTTCCTTCTCTAGCTCCTTTTACAGATGAGGAAACTGAGGCAAACAGGGTTAAGTGACTTGACCAGGGTCACACAGCTAGTAAGTGTCTGAAACAGGATTTGAACTCAGGAAATGAGTTTTCCTGACTCCAGGCCCAGCACTCTCTCCAATGTGCCAAATGGCATACTGAGTGGATAAAGAGCCAGCCTGGAAGACCTGAATTCTAGTCCTACCTCTCCACATACAGAGTCAAGAAAACAATAGACATAATGACAATATGAACAGAAAACATAACGTTTCAGCTGGAACCAGTGTGACTCTGGGCAAATCATTAAAATCTCAGTGCTCAGGGCCAATGGTGTCAAACTCAAATAGAAATATATCCCTTCTGGCCACATATTGACTTAGAAAACAATAAATTAACATCAGCTATGCTTGACTGTATATTTATTTATTTTGTTAAGCATTTCCCAATTACATTTCAATTGGGTTGGATGCTGTCCACAATCCTTGAGTTTGATACCTCTGCTCTAGGCAACTGTCTGGGACAGACTTTCCTAAACTAGCAAAGCAGCAAGGGTAGGAAAAGCTTGACAAAGGGGTTAGGGGCCTATTTGGTAAATAACCATATAGTCCTATAGAAATATTCAAGAAATTCCAAATTGGTTTTTAATCAGCAAGATTTCAAAGTTTTTGATGTATTTTTGAAGAAGAAAAGTTAGCTAATCTATTTTATTTTTTATGTGCATATGCATGGTAAACTCTAGGATTTACTGCCTTTCATATTAGGGGTATGGGAAGATTGACTGAAAAACCAGGGAGCATAGGGACTGAAAAGGTAGTTAACCCTTGCTCCTTAAGAAGGGAGCCTGCCTGCACTGGCAGAGGGAGTGTCCTCACCTGGGAGTTCCTTAAGCCAATAAAATCATAGACTCATTCCTTATCCCTGTTTATAATTAGATGTCACTGGGAGACGGGGCAGATAGTATCTTCTCTGTTCTTGAACTATGGACATGATTGAGATGGCAGATACAGAAGGCAAGGAGTTGCCCTGTACAGGTTTCTCTGCCTTCACTGAGGTCACAGAACGCAATTTTCTTGTCAAACAACACTTTGCATCTCTATGAATAATCATGTCAATCGGCCTATAATTAACGATGTTAATAGGGCTCCTTTTAGTTTTATTGCTGCTACTGATCCTCCCTGATCCTCCTTAGGAAGAATGCCTCACAATTAGTAGCTAACACCTGGTGATCTCTTCTCTCCTCTGGAGTTTCCATAGCTGTCTGTCCTGGGACAGGTTACCTGGAGAAAGGACTTGATTTCCATAGCTCCCCCATCCCTGAGCCACCAAGAACCTTCTATATCCTTCTGGGGAACTTCTTGCCAATCTTCAAGATGAGAGCTTAGCACCTAGTTTCTATTCTTAATCTCATCTCATCTCATCTTTCCGCAAAAGAAGCTTCTTATCCACTGGACCTAGAACCATAAGGGTCCTTTTTGTTATTGTTGAGTCATTTTTCAGTCATTTTCCACTCTTTGTAACCCCTTGTGGGGTTTTCTTGGCAAAAATGCTGAAGTAGTTTGCCACTTCCTTTTTTAGATCATTTTACAGATGAGGAAACTGAGGCAAACAGAATTAAGTGACTAGCCCAAGGTCACACAGCTGGTAAGTGTCTGAGGCCAGATTTGAATTCAGGAATCTGAGTCTTCCTGACTTCAGGCCCAGAGCTCTATCCATGGTGCCACCCAGTTGCCCTTGAAGAGTCCTTAGAAACTATCAATAATCAATAAGTACCTGTTAAGTGCTAGGCAGATCATCTGCTCTGATCCCTTCCTTTGACAAGAGGACACACACATTGTAAGTAGCTGAGGTGGCACTGGACCTCAGCTCTTCCGATTTCAAATTCAATGTTCTTTCCACTACTGCATATTGTCCCGTTTTGCCACAAACCCCTCAATAAAAAAATAAAATAAAAAAAATAGGGGGAAGGGCTGTTTTAGGATCTAGCATTTATTAGTGGTTGATGACTTTATGTTACAAGAGTGTTCTCCATTCCACTACCGCCATCTTCTTCCCAGGAACAAGGACAGGTTAAGATCTAACTGATGAAATTAACCTGCCCCCTCTGGTATTGGGGCCTGCTTTTGACTCATCATAGTAGACACCTCTTGTAGCCACAGGATGGACACACTGGAGAAAGAAAGCTGACGGAATGGATTGTAACAGCTTTATAGAAGCATGGGGGGCTTTTTGAAGAGGGACAGTGAGGTAGTGGAAAGAGGGGGAGAGGCACCAGATGATCATAGATTTAGAGCTAACAGGGGCCTTAGAGATCCTCCATTCCAGGAGAACTTATCCTGGGGCCCACAAGCTACTTGGCACTCCAAGAATAGCTTTCAGGGGTTCCATGAACTTACATAGGGAAAAAAGTACATCTCTATTTCACTTTAATTGATTTCATTTGTAATCTTATATATTTTATTTTATGTGTTTAAGAATATTCTGAAGCTCCACAAGGCTGCCAAAGGGGTTCATAAACTCTATAGGCTCTATATCACCAACAGGATCAAATATAAAATCCTCTGCCTTTTAGAGCCCTCTATAACCTGGCCCTCCCTACTTTTCTAGGCTTCTTACACTTTTATCCTTTCATATATTCTGAGATCCAGCCATATTGACCTCAGAATTAGAGTTAGGCACATTCTACCTCTCAGCTGTGGGCATTTTTACTTGCTGTCCCTCGCACCTGGTACTCTCCACCTTCTTACGTTCATCTCTTATCTTTCGTTCAAGTCACAGCTACCGTCCCACTTTCTATAAGAAGCCTTTCCTGATCCCCTCTCATGCTAGTGCCTTCCCTCTGTTGATTATCTCCAATTTTTTTTCTCTGTATATCTTATTTCTACATAGTTTATTTGCATGTTGCCTCCACCATTGGACTAAGCTCCTTGAGAGCAGGGACTGACTTTTGCCTTTCTTTGTTATGCCTAATGCTTAGCACAGTGCCTGGCACATAGTAGTTGCTTAATAAATGCCATTTGACTGACGGTGTATAAACTTGTTCTTAGCTTTCATTTGGAAAATTAAAATACCTCCCTGCTCCCAACTTCTGGGCGTAATTACTCAGAACTTTAGGTAACGGCATGTAGAGGAAGTATAGACATAGCTTTTACAATTCAGGAGCCATAAAATCATAGTATAAGAACTGGAAGGGACGTTAGTCATCACCAAGTGCCACTCTTTAATTTAAAAACCAAGGAAAGGAATATAAAGAAGCCAGGCTCTTTGCTAAAGGGAGAGGTATTTGGGCAGGTAGAGAAAGAATTCATCTCAGCCAATAGATAATGGCACACCTAGACAGCCGTGCAAGGAAAGGGGTTTATTAGTACAACACTTCAGGGTGAGATTAGCATTAGTGGTTTTATTGGGCATTCACAGGATCATAAAACATAAAGGTGAAAGGGAGTTCATCTATTCCAACCTTATGATTTTAAAATTGAGGAAAATGAGGTCGAGAAAAGAAGGAACTTTCCAAGGTTATATAAGTAGCAGAGATTTGAATTCACATCTCCTAACTCCAAATCCAGTGCCCTTTCCTCCTCATCAGAATAATATTTTATTAACTGAACATCTTAATGAACAATTTGATAACCTTACCAGGGGAGAGACTGATCCCGCTGGAAACAAGAGCTATAGAAAACAGTGTGGTATAATAGGACTGTCACCAAACACCTGGGTTTCAGTTTAGTCTGTGCCTTCCTTTACTTGCCATGTGACTTTCAGCAAATCACTTAATCTCTTGGGGTTTCCTTTCCTTGTTTTTTAAATTAAAGGTTGGACTTAGTAGTCTCTAAGGTCCCTTGTGGTTCTTAATCTATGACTTTATGGTTCCTGGATTTGTAAATGACACCTCTACATCTCTTCTACATACCTTTACCCGAAATTCGGAGTAATTAGGCCCAAGGGTTGGAGGGATGTATTTTTAAAACAAGGAGTGAGATTAGAAATTGCCTGGCTGGGATCTGATAGGACTGAGAAGGCTGTCTTTCCTGATTAAGTCTCCTCTCTTAGATGGGATTAGATCTTTCTATTTCCTCTATGCTCCTAAGAAGACTTGAAGCACTTGTCACATGAAGCCATGCTGTAAATTCTAGAGTGGGTAGCAACCTTAGAGATCATTTAAAATCCCTGAATTCCTATTTTTTTGCATGTGTCAAGGACCTTTTTTTGGCAGTCTGGTAAAGCCCATGGGTCCATTTTCAGAATAATGTTTGGTTTTTTAATTCATAATTGAATGAAATACTAAATTTCAGTTAGAGGTTAGGAAAATATAGAAATTTTTTTTAATGAATTCAAGTTCATGGACCCTTTCAAATCTATCTGTGGACCTCGAGCTAATAACCTCCCCCCCCCAATCTAACCCAACTTCCTTATTTTATGAGAGGAGGCAGGGAACCATGATTCAGTGACTTGTCCAAGGTTATACTGCTAATAAATAGCAGAGCTGGGATTTGAACCTTTAGACTCAGTGTTCTTTCTATAATACCATATAGCCTCAATACCATACAATCCCTCAAGTATCACATGATTTTGGGCCTTAATTATATCTTATATCTTACGTTTACCATAATTTCATGTGGTGGTTTGGTGGACAGAGCACTGAGCCTGGACTCAGGAAGATCTGAGTTTAAAACTGGCCTCAGACATACTACTAGCTATATGACCCTGGGCAAGTCACTTTAACCTGTTAGCATCAGTTTCCTCAACTAGAAGATGGAGATAATAATAGCACCTACCTTGCTACCTTGTTGTGAAGATTAAATGAGGTAATATTTATAAAAGTGCTTAACACAATGCCTGGTACATAGTAGGCACTACACACACACACACACACACACACACACACACACACATACACACACACATGCTTATTTCTTCCCTACCCTCTTCTCTTTATTTCCCTACCAGTTTATTGTAAGTTCTTGAGGGCAAGGTCCATGTCTTATTCTATATTATACTCCACATGGTAAGTATTCCATAAATATTTGAATAGAGAAATCAGGGTCTTTGGGCAATAAAGAACCATTCAGGGAGGTCCCAGTGCTCCTACAAAGAGTCACCACTGGCCTCTTCTTTCTCCAGGTCACTTGCAAAGCACCCTCCTGAAATTCTCTCTCTGTGTCTCTGTGTCTCTATCTATCTGTCTCTGTCTCTCACTGTGTCTTTGTCTTTGTCTTCGTCTCTGTTTATCTTAGATGAAGAAAGCATTCTTTTTTCTGGTTGTAATGATGCTTTCCTGAGACTTTAGGGAAACCCTCTCTGCCCTTGCAGGTACCAACTTTGTCCCTCTCCTGGAAGTTTCTATGGCTCTGGCTCCTAGAATCATTCCTTGGCCTCTACCCATTTTTTTTCCATCCAGTTCAGTGAAGAATGTTGCCTTGCTATTATTAAGACTTTTCCACTTTGGTGAAGCTCAGCTTCCCACTTGAGCTAGCACCTTGCCTTAAGTCCCCCCAGAATCCTGTGGGCTTGTATTATATCAGCACCATCTCCCAGCCAGAAACAGACTCCTTGTCTTCTATTTTAGTCCCATTTTTTCTGTCCCCTCAATTCCTGTTTCCTATCTTAGGGGTGTGTGTGTATGTGTGTGTGTGTGTGTGTGTGTGTGTGTGTGTGCACATGTGTAGTTCTCAGATAATTTGCAGGGCAGAAATGAATGACTACTTTGAGTCCAATGAATAAGTAAAAGTTTCTGAATTTAGGTTACCAGACCCACCCACTTCCTCAGGTTCATTTTGACTCATCTGCCTTGGACCTTCAGGGGAGTGAGCTTCCAGAATCCTATCATTAGTGTTTACCATACTAAGGTATTTTAAATATATAGCAAATATAATTTCTGCCCAGGAAAGAGGTGGGCCACTCACAGTGTTCCTTTTCTGGGAGGCTGGGTGTAGGAGTTCAACCCTTGACAAGTGTTTCTGAACTTAGAAATAAAAGGAAGTGGCTTGTGATTCAGGGCTATGCCAAGGCACTTTTGAATTCTTGGTGATGGGTAGATTAAAGGGATGTGCCTGCCATCCTACAGAGACTTTTGTGGCTGTCTGGTATAGGTAGGGTGCCATATTAGAAAGAGGGTTGAATTTGGGGTCAGAAGAGCTGGGTGCAGCATTGTCACAATCCCACCTTTGAAATTTAGCTGTATAACTGTAAGCAAGTAAGTCACTTAACTATCTCTAAAACTAAGTCAATCTTTTCACTATTTGTCTTACAGGGTTGCTCTCATGTCCCTAGGAAGTGGCACTTTTTGCTACACCGTAAATGAAGCTGAAAATAGATGCTTACTTGTTCTTCTGTAACCAGGGTAGAATGAACCTTCTATAGTAGTCTATTGACATCCTATTTCTCATGCCAGGCCACCAAGAAGAGTTCCAGGCACTGCGACTTTCTCCTTTTCCCAAAGGTTAAAAAGCACATTGTCCCAATCCCCCAGAAACTGGGTGTTTCAGCTCTTTGCTTCTGCTGCTGCTGGTGGTGATAGTGAAGTGGTGGTGGTGGTGGTGGTTTTGTGTGTGTGTGTGTGTGTGTGTGTGTGTGATTTCAGCCTGCTTAGGCCTTTAGTGAGAATTCTTTACAATCCATTTAGCTAGAAAGCACAGATGAGTTTATGTAAAGGGTTAACAATAGAATATAATCCTAGGTTTTAGAGTTGGAAAGGACTTTGGAGATCTTCTAGGCCAGAAGTTCTGAACCCGTGCTCCATGGACACATTTCGGGGGTGGGGGGTGGGCGTCTGTGAATCTAAAGGGGGGAAAGTGGCATGTTTAATTTCATTAACCTCTAGCTGAAATTTAGCATTTCCTTCAATGATTTTTTTTTAATGCAATTGAAGTTAAGTGACTTGCCCAGGGTCACACAGCTAGTAAGTGTCAAGTGTTTGGTCTAAGGTCACATCTGAACTCATGTCCTCCTGACCTCAGAGCCAGTGCTCTATCCACTGCGCCACCTAGCTGCCCCTCCTTCAATGATTTTAAAACATTACTCTGAGAAGGGGTTCATAGGCTCCACCAAAAGAGGTCCAAGATACATAAAAAGGTTAAGAATTCCTCTTCTATTCTGACCCCAGTCCCCTTTTTACAGATGAGGAAACTGAGAACCAGAAAAGGAGACTGACTTGCCATGGTCATAGAGGTGACAGCCAAGATTCAGGCCCAAGTACTCTGACTGAAAATACAGGAGTCTCTCCACTGAATTATTTTAAATGGACAGTGAAGATTTCAAAGCAGGTCATATCCTGCCTTCATCAATCCTAACTCTACTTCAAAATGTCCCCCAGGCTAGGATTCCTGTTTTTGCTTCACAAGGGGCCATCCCTGCTTTAATCAGTCCCAGAAGCTCTGGTAATCCCTCTCCTGACCCTGGCCTGCCTGGGATAGCTTACCATAATGCCAAGAAAAAGGTGCCCATGACCCATCCCACAGTGATTCATTTTTTTTTTTGCCTTTATTAAATGTGCTAATGAAAAGGAAAACAGCCTATAAAACACCTGGCTGACATTAAACCAAGCAGCAAACCACCCAAAGGAGTCCTGAACCCCAGTCCAGGAGCCTTATTGTTCTCCTCCCTCTGGCCTTTCTGCTACTTTCCACTATGTAAGCTGCTCTCTTTTCTGATTGGTAGTCCTAAAGCACAGAAATGTACACTTGAGCAATGGGTGTGTAGGGGAGGAAAGGCAGAACGTATGAGGCCTTGAGATTTTACAAATAGCAACATTAGGCTGAGCTTTTCTTGGGTCACCAGGTTTGAGTATGGCAAAAGTAATTATATAATATCATCAACCAACTTCACGGACATTTCAAAATTAGAAAGAGTTGTTAAGCAGCCAGTGGGGCGTGGAATCCTTAAAGCTCTGCCAAAAGTTGTCAACCTTGGGAAATAGGGAATGGGACCCTATTGAACTCAGAGCTTTTGTCCAGATACATATGGATATACTATAGATTTATGTGGGATGAATTATAGGATCCTAACATTTAGAACTGGAAAGGACCTTAGCTACTGTTTAGTCCAATCCCCATACTCCACAGGTAAGGATATGAAGGCCTTGAGAGTGAGGAGTCAAGTGACTCATCCAAGGTCACACAGGAAGCAGAACCCATATTTGAACCACAGGCCTCACCTTCTAAATCCAGGGCTCTTGACAGCCACAAATTATTTTTGAATACTCAAGAGTTCAAACTTACAGTTCCAGGATACTGTAAAGTCTCAGGGAGCACACAACTAAGGGAAAAATGTAGAGGATGAAGCAAGTTGTCAATAAGATATTCTTAAACATCCAGTGTGGTGTAGAAGGCGCTGAACTATAAGCCAGGAACACCTAGGTTCAAAATCCCACCTCTGACTCTAGTTATTTGACCCTGCTCAAGACCTTTAATTTGTGAGTGTTGGTTCCCCACCTGTAAAAATTGGGTTGCGTAGTATTTACCTCACATGGTTGTTGTCAGTGTGGAGGAGGACATAATGCATGTAAAGTGCTTTGCAAAACTCTTAAATCTCTGCTACATACATGTTAGTTAATAATAACTGGGCACCCCCAGCTGGAGCTGTGCAAACACCCCCACAGGCTAGTCTCTGGTGCAACCAGTATTTACACACAATCTCTGTTTTGGAAGTAATTAATCTCCAACTGTAGGAGCCTCTTTGTGATGTAAAGCAAGTGCGGACACTTTTGTGTAAACACAAAGATTAGCATATTTACAAACTGGTAGATGTTACTTTGATCAGTCCCAGCTAGTTCTGAAAAGGCCGGCTGGCCCTTCAGGGCGGCTCTGCTACTCACAAAAGCAGCTAATCCCTTTGACACTTTTCTGAGATCCATATTTAGAATTCTGACTATTTTTTACATCCACTTGAGCTACTCGCAGGGTTTGTTTAGTAACTGGCCCTGCCTCTTTTTACTCTCACTAGTGACTCATAAGTTCTTGTTCTACGCAAAGGCATCCAGCAAAATTCCAAAGTAGCAAATGACCCGAGTGAAAACCCTTAAACTCACACAGATTTAATCACTAAGGCAAATTGGAACCACTTGTGGTTAGGTTGTGACGGACTCTCATTCTCTCTCTCTCTCTCTCTCTCTCTCTCTCTCTCTCTCTCTCTCTCTCTCTCTCTCTCTCTCTCTCTCTCTCTCTCTCTCTCTCTCTCTCTCTCTCTCTCTCTCTCTCTCTCCTCTCTCTCTCTCTCTCTCCCTCTCTCTCTCCCTCCCTCCCCCCCGTTCTTCTCCCTCTCCCCCCATCCTTCTCCCTCTCCCCCTTCCCCTCTTTCCCTCTCCCTCCCTCTCCCCTCCCATTCCCTCTCTCCTCTACCTTTCCCTCTCTCTCTGCCCCCCTCCCTCTCTTTCTCTCTCCTTCTTTCCCACTCTCCCACTCTTCCTCCTTCCTTCCCTCCCTCCCTTCTTTCTCTCTCCCTCTTTCCTTCTCCCTTCTCCTTTCCCTCTCTCCATCTCCCCTCCTTCTCTGTCTCTTTTCTCTTCTTTCCCCCTTTCCTTTTTAAATGTCTTAGTTAAGATTAGTGAGAAAGGTGGTCATCAATGCTAAAGGTGGAGCTGGAGGGAGGGAAGAGAGAGTTACCTATTCCTTTAACTTTATTGGGTGTCTAATCACTGGAACGTCTCACCTAAGGAACTCACAAACTTTTAAAGTAGTCAGCAATTTTCACTGGGTGGGGCTCAGATGTGTGCTGTGACTTCTTAACAAAATTAAGTGTTTCAAGTTTTTTGCCCCCTCCAGGCAGACCAGAAAGGAAAAAGGAAGATCAGTACATTTCTTTCACAGAGAAACAATTAGACATGATCTGTGTTATGATCTCTTCTCAAACAAATGCAAACAGATGAACTATTAATATAGAAACTGATACAGGGTCGCAGCCTAGCCCAGGAGGCCTTGGGAGTTGGCTAGATCTGTTCCTGATAAAAATCTACATTGGGGTTTTGAAGAATGAATCAGAAAGGAAGTTCACTTCAATTTCATGACCGAACTAAGCTAAATAGTAGCAGGAGGAGGGAGGAAAAATCCCCAAACTTGTCTTTTTAATTAAAGGAGCAGCTTCTTTGAATTTTTTTTTTTAATCCTACTACAGCTATTTTTCCTGGAATATGATTCATTCTTCACAATTGACTTGATTCTGGCAAACTGGGAAAGTAAATTTGTAAAGCCTGAGAAAACACTTTTTTTTTAAAAACCTGAACAAACTATGGGGGGGGGGAATGAGCAAATGGACTCTTTCCACTCCCCCTTCCAGTTGCTATGATTATAGTTTGGAGGAAAATTTCAACTCGAAAGAAATTTGATATTTATTTTCTTTGAATTTTAATAAGGAAAGTGGTGGACTTTTCTTTAAAGAGCCTTTTGGACAAATCAGTGTTTTTTTTTCCTTGTTCCACGTGGTACCCTTGACGTAAATCAATTCTTTACCACCACCACCCTCCCCTTTCCCCCCAGTGATTAACAGGGCTGAGGTGACTCTGTGCTGATAGCTGTTCCTGGCAGGTTGGCCAGCACCTTGGAAGAGGTGTTTTAAGTTTTTGTCAGATCCATTCTCCCTGGGACTGGGTTTCATCCACTGGGCTCAGGACCTTATGAAGGATGTTCACTTTAGGCTGATGGAATATCTTCAACCTTCTCGGATAGCCTCAGGTTGAGGCCAAGGGATAGGGCTTGAAGCCCCTCAGGCCCCGACCACGAATAGTTCACTTTGTTCATAAGCACGCAAAGTAACTTCGGTCTCTGGGGGCGTCTTGGTGAAACAAAATCCCAGAGACTTTCCTAGATGTCCAGAGATAAGGGCACTTCTAATCCCCTGCTACCTCGGGGGCTGGGGGAGGAGGAATTCACCTATACATCATCACGTTGTAATTAGTCAGAGGACTACAGCAAACCCAGGGCAAACATTTTCCACTGAGTCCCGGCCCAGAGCCTTGGCAGTGTTAAGAAAATACCCTCTAGCGCTGTGTTATTTTAGGCTGAAACAAAAACCGACTTGAATGGCGGGTGGAAACAGAGGGGCATTGTTCTCCCCCTCCCTGTGAACTCCCGAGCTGCTCTGAAATGAAAATCCAACAAACTTGGATGTAAATACCATCCTACAAACTGGAGCCCTCCAGTGTCCACACCAACTGATTTGGGGGTGGGGCTGGGTGAAGGGGAGAAGCCGGCCTGGCCTGCTCTTCGAGGAGGAGGAGACGCACTCTGGGTAGTGCAATTTAGAGACAGAAAAGCTGAAGGCTTTATCTGGTTAAAAGGGAGGTACTGATTGACTCCCACTCAGGGAAATCACCTGTACCTTTGAACTGGAGAGATCCTGAGTATTATGCATGGGAGGGAAAGAGGAAATGACCCATAACATGGAAATATAGAAGTTGAGGGGTTAAAAATCCTTTTTTTTCTTTAGATGAGTGAATGACATTAGATCATTCTCTACTCCACCTCCCCTCCCACCAAGTAGGCTAAGAGCTCCATTCGTCCTCTTGGCTACTGGGGCCATGTGCCCTTCCTTTTGCCCCTCCCCAACTGCAGTTTCATGTACTTGGGGTGAGGAAGTCTTAAGTTCAAATCCAGTTTCAGACAGTTATTAGCTGTGTGACCTTGGGCAAGTCACTTAACCTCGATGAACCTTAGTTTCCTCATGTGTAAAATGAGGATGATAATAATAGGACCTACCTTCCCAGGGTTGTCCTGTTTGTAAAGTGCTTTGTAAACAATATTATTATTAACCATAGAGAAAGCTTCTGTCTTTTTGGAGAAACGTTTGTCTTTCAGTCTTGGGGCACTTTCTCCTGTTCCTGCAGACCTTGTGAAGCTTTATAGAGAGGACAAGAAAAACTCTTATGTGACAATAATAGTAATAATGATAGCTCCCATTTATGTAGCGTTTACTATGTGCCAAGCAATGTGCTAAGTGCTTTACAATTATATCTCATTTGATCCGCACAACAACCCTGGGAAGTGGGTGCTATTATTATCCCTATTTTACCAATGAGGAAACTGAGGCAAACAGAGGTTAAGTGACTTGCCCAGGGTCTCAGAGTTAGCGAGTGTCTGAGGTGGAATTTGAATTCAAATCTTCCTGACTTTAGGCTCTGACTTCACCATGGGCCTAGTTGCCCATATGATGTGGCTCCTTTAAAGAAGCTCCACAAGATATAATCATGGAAATTCAGGCCTAGAAAGGGGCCCTATAGATCCTTTATTTTGGGGGGTGGGATTAGGAGATAAAACTGAGGTTGAGAAGAGGGAAAGGCTGGTAGTAAGCAGCAGAGTTAGATTGGAACCTAGGTCTTCTAGTTCTGAAACCCCTGGAATTCCTGCTACTCAGAAGCAGCTTTGCTAGTTGTGGAGGAAAATAAAATAAAATAAAATATTGTTCTTGGAGTCAGAAGGCTTCAGTTCAAATACTATCTCTACCTCTTAATTCTAGCGTGACCTGGAGCATTTCAACTCTTGGAGGCCACGATTTCCTCCTCTCAGATAAGCCTGAGGAACTCTTTCTGTCAGGGAGGCCCCCTTCTCCCATCCCTTCTCCATTCTCTGTGTTAGCTAAAGACTGGTCCTGGTGCTGGAGTGGGAAGAGCAAGATGTCCAGTCCAAAAGCCTTTTAGCTTGGAAGCTTTGGAAAGATGCTCACCTAAGCTCCTATAAAACCTGGAGAGGGCCGAAGCCAACCAGCTGCTGTAAGGCACCCAAACCTCCCCAGCCAATGGTTTTTACAGGGCCAAACCCTCAGCTTCTCTTCTTACCTTCACGGGGCACGGGGATTACTATTTTCTTTGTCCCTATGAATGCTTTTGGAAGGAAAAGGAGCAGGGAAGGAGCATTGCAGCCTGGGAAGTTTTTAATAAGTTAATAATAAATCTTTGAATGGATAATGGAATAAAATGAAAGTTTCATCAGCCTCTTCTCATTGCCCCAATGTGCTTTTTATTTTTTGTTGTATTTGATCAAACAAATATTAATTAGATACATGCCATGTACCAGGCACCATGCTAGTCTCTGGGGCTAAAAAGACTAAAGGAAAAGAGTTCCTGATCTAAAGGAACTTGCATTTTATATAGGGAGACATAGGCATAGGATGTCCCAAAAGTCTTTGTGCAGTTTTAAGCTATTAAGGCTGAAAACTTCACTAAGACATTTGAAATTCTCTCTCTCTCTCTCTCTCTCTCTCTCTCTCTCTCTCTCTCTCTCTCTCTCTCTGTCTTTCTCTGTCTCTGTCTCTGTCTCTGTCTCTGTCTCTGTCTCTGTCTCTGTCTCTCTCTCCCTCCCTCGTTTTCATACCGTAGTCATTCTTTGATATGCCACTCACCACCAAGAACCTTCCCCAGGCACTTGGTGGCATAGTAGGTATAGCACTAGTTCTGGAGTCAGGAAGATCTGAATTTGAATCCAGCCTTAGACACAGTATCTGTTTAAGTGTCTGGGCAGGTCACTCAACCTCTATTTGCCTCAGTTTCCTCAACTGCGAAATGGGAATAAAAATAGCACCTACCTTCAAGGGTTGTGCTTAGCACAGTACTTGGCATATAGTAGGCTTTTTATAAATGTTTATTCCTTTCCCTTCTCCATAACAAACAAAAAGTTAAATAAAACCAATGAACAACATTTGGTAACCATAGTCCTCTACTTCTCCAAGGAGAGAAGGGAACTGTATTTTATCATCTATTTTCTGGGACCAACATTGGTCATTATAATTAATCAATGTCAAGAAATATTCAAATTACCAAGCAATTGTGCCCATTTCACACACTGGAAAGATTGTGCTTAAGATTCTGCAAGCTAGGCTTAAGCAATATGTGAACTGAGAATTACCAGAAAGAGTAGGCTGTTTTTTGAAGAGACAGAGGAACTAGAGACCAAATTGCCAATATTTGATAGATTATGGAGAAAGCAGGGGAGTTCCAGGAAAAAATCTACTTCTGCTTTATTGACTACTATAAAACCTTTGTGTGGATCACAACAAAATGTGGAAAGTCCTCAAAGAAATGGGAGTACCATATCATCTTACTTATCTTCTGAGGAACCTGTACGTGGGCCAAGAAGCAACAGTCAGAAGTGAATGTGGAACAGCTGATTGGTTTAAGATTGGAAAAGGAGTGTGATAAGGTTGTACATTGTCACCCCATTTAACTTACGTGCAGAGTACATCATGTGAAATGCCAGGCTGGATGAATTAGCTGGAATTAAGGCTGCTGGGAGAAATAGCAACAATCTCGGACATGCAAGTGATACCATTCTGATGGCAGAAAGTAAGAAGGAATTAAGAAACTTCTTGATGAGAGTGAAAGAGGAGAGTGTAAAAGCTGGCTTGAAGCTTAACATTAAAAGAAACTAAGACCTTGACAACTGGTCTCATCACTTCCTGGTAAATAGAGGGAGAAGAAATGGAAGCAGTGTCAGATTTTACATTCTTGAGCTCAAAGATCACTGCAGACAGTGAATGCAGCCGTGAAATTAAAAACTGCTTGCTCCTTGGAAGAAAAACTATGTCAAATCTGGACAACATTCTAAAAAGCAAAAACATCACCTTGCCAGCAAAGGTCTCTGCAGTCAAAGCTATGATTTTTCCAGTAGCAATGTGTCTGTGGGAGTTGGACTATAAGGAAAGCTGAGCACCACACAATTGATGCTTTCAGATTGTGGTGCTGGAGAAGACTTTTGAGAATCTCTTGGACAGCAAGGAGATCAAATCAGTTAATACTTAAGTTAATTCAGGCTATTTACTGGAATGTCAAATACTGAAGCTGAAGCTTAAATATTTTGGCCATATAATGAGAAGATGGTGCTCACTGGAAAGGACCCTGATATTGGGAAAGATTGAAAGCAAAAGGAAAAGGGGATGGCAGAGGATAAGATGGATAGATAGTGTCATGGAAACAATGAAGATGAAGTTGGACAGATTTTGAGAGATAGTGGAGAAATGGAAAGGCCTGGTATGCTATGGTTTGTGGGGTCATGAAGAGTTGAACAGGATTGAATGACTGAACAACAACAAAAATAATAATAATTAGAGTTTGGTTGTCTTTCAATGTTGCTTCCATTTACATTATTGTAGTCATAGTGTATATATTTCTCCTGGTTCTGCTGACTGAGTTTGAATCTGCATTAGTTTATATGTCTCCCCATTCTTTTCTGGATTTTTCATATTTGTCTTGTCTTAAGGTACAATAATCATAGAATTATAAGCTTAAGATGGTAGATTTAGACCTGGAAGGGCACTTAAAAGTCTTGTATTTCAAACCTTCTTTTATTTTTTGGATGAAAAAATTGAGGCCGAGAGAAGTTAAATGAATTCTCTAAGGTCACAACAGTAGTACATGGGAAGTCAGGATTTGAACCCAGGTCCTCCAACTCTAACTCTCGTATTCTTTCCACTGTACTATGCTGCCTACCCTGATTTTCCTTCTTTCCTCTCTCCCTTCCTTCCTCCCTCCCTCCCTTCCTTCCTCCTCCTCCCTTCCTTCCTTCCTTCCTCTTCCTTCCTTCCTTCCTTCCTTCCTTCCTTCCTTCCTTTCTTCCTTCCTTCCTTCCTTTCTCCCTCCCTCCCTTTCTCCCTTTCTCCCTTCCTCCCTTCCTCCCTTTCTCCCTTCCTCCCTTCCTGTCTTCCTTCTTCCCTTCCTATAAATAATTTTTGTACATATCACATCTTTTCCTCTTTCTTTGGTCTTATTGGGATGGGCCTTGTAATGGTATTGTTGGGCAAGGTGCTTGTTTTTAAAAGTCGGGGACAGTTTTGTGTGTGTGTGTGTGTGTGTGTGTGTGTGTGTGTGTGTGTATGTGTATGTGTGTGTGTTGGGCCACAGAACTTTTTTATACTATCTTGAGGAAATGAAGAAAAGACCATCAGCCTGAGACCCTACTCAGCAGTTTAGGTATGGAAGTTTTCCTAACCTTTTTGTCTTATTTTGTTTTTTGCCAGGGGAGAACATAATGGGAAGGTATCGGTTTAACTTTGTGAAGAATTTATCTTGAGGATTTTTTTTAACTAGATCTGTGATTTCATTGGCATAGGGTACCTCTAATGAGGAAACTCCCTCTGTAGACTCTGATCAGTACCTGCTCTGTAATTTATAGTCTCAGCAACTATAGCTAGAGTTGCTTGGGCAACCAGGAACATAAGAGATCTGCTAAGGGTCACACAACCAGCATGTGTCAGAGACAGGGCTTGAGCCTGGGTCTTCTTTACCTCTGCTGTCTCTTGGGTTTCAAGTAGGCATAAGAAATAAGACTTCGTTTTGTGGGGATCAGTGGCTGTCATCTGAACCTAGTCTGCTGACATATTCTGTGTTAACAGTGCTTTTGGCTGTCCCCTAACTGAAAAAAGCAAATGATTGGCAGGTTGGCAGCAAGAGAAGAGAAAGGAGATGAGGAGACAGGATTCCCTTTACTAACCAGGGGCCTCTAGGATGAGGTCTCAGAGAAAGAACTTTCAGCCAATCCATCCCTGATTTTGAAGGGGCCAGGGGAAGGAATTGTGAATGTCTTAAGGCTGAGCCAGCTATGGGAGAAAAGATACGGCTTTTGGAAACTTTTCTTTGGCAGACATGGAAAAGGAATGGAAAGGGGCCCTGCTTGCCTTCCAGCCTTCATCTCCTCAATCCAAGCCAGTGCTTTATTTGCTAACACTGGTTGTTCTCCTTAGTACACAGACACACTTTAGATTATACACTAGAGGAAAAAATGAACCAAGGTTCTTGGGGCTTTTGACGATTGTCCTCAGCCTGCTTAAGGATGGCTCCTCTTTATAACCAATTGTTGTAAATTTAGACCCCTTAATTTGACTCCTGTGATGCTCTAATTCCTTTTAAACTTTGTTAGCCCTCTATGTAATGAATTTCTCTGAGCTGGGCTCTAGGGTGTGAAAGTTGAGAACTTTCAATGAAGGCTGTGCACCTGTTACAGAGATTAGGTGGCCTGCAGAGAAGCAAGGTGAGTAGGGTCAGCAGCTCAGTTTGGGTTCACGCTGATGAGATAGGGCTTGTATCCAAGCTGTTCTGTGGGGTGATGGAGTACTATCCCAGTGGGACACAGGGGTATTATAACTGTGGTTGGTGAACTATGATTGCTAAGTGCTAGTTCAGCTGTTGGTAAAAACTCTGGCCAGGTGCTGGAGATCTGAGTTGGGGTAGGGTTGGGGGGCACCTCTCTAAGTGTGGCCTGACTCTCGACTCTGAAAGTGCCTGGCTTCTATGATTCTTGTGAACTGGTTCTCATGAACCTGCTGCAATAGGTCTTATTGGTCTTCTTTTCACAACCAAAGGGGATGATAGGGATTGGAGGCTATTCTCAGGAAATATAGAGAGGAAGGGAGTCCATGAACTCCTTTCCTGAACTGGAGAGGGAAGACTAAAGCAGCTGAGAGATTAGCTTTCCAGGGGTGGGGAACCTGAAGCCTTGATGCCACATGTGACCTTGAAGCCAAAGGTTCCCCACCCCTGCTTTAGACCTAGTGATAGTTTGAAGTGACAGCAGGACACTCAAGTGGAAACACTGAGGAGCTAGCTAGAGATTTGAAAATGGAGTTGAGGATATATGGACTAAAGTTTTATATATGGTGCAGGTCAGTTCACGTCAGCCCTACTCAATAAATTTCAGGGTCTTCCTATTGCCTCCAGGAGCAAAAGCAAAATGCTCTGTTTGGCATTCAGAGTCCTTCATAACCTAGCCCCCTCCTCTTTCCAGTTTTTTAAAACCTCATTCCCTAACACTCCTCGATCTAGTGTCAGTACTCTCCTGGCTGTTCCACAAACAAGATACTCTGTCTCTCGACCCCCTTGCATTCTCTCTGGCTATCCCCTTGTTCTCCCTCCTCCAATCTGATTACTGACCTCCCTGGCTTCTTCTAAGTCTCAACTAAAATCCCACCTTTTAGAAGAAGCTTTTCCCACCCTCTCTTAATTTCAGTGCTTTCCCTCTTTTAATGATTTCCTACTCATCCCATATATAGTTTGCATGTTGTTTCCTCTATTAGATTCTAAGCTCTTTGAGGGGAGGGAATTGTTTTTTGCTACTTTTTGTAATCCTAGCACTTATCACAGTGCCTGGCACATACTAGGCACTTATTACATGTTTATTGATTGATTGATACAATCTTAGAAGATCTCAAAAGTCTTTAAGCTTTAGCAGCATTAATAGCTTAAAACTATGGTAAGATTTTTTGGAATATCCTATACTTGTGTGTGTGTGTGTGTGTGTGTGTGTGTGTGTGTGTGTGTGTGTGTGTGTGTTTTAAGCTCCTTGAAGGCAGAAGCTGTTTAATTTTTGTTTTCATACCCCAAGCACTTAGCACAATGCCTGCTACCTAGCAGGTACTTAATAAATAATTATTAATTGATTGATCAAAGTCATATTTATAGAGGTCATAGAAGTGTAACTAGCATTTTTCACATATAGGGCAAATTTTACAAAAGGTACCCCCAAATAAGTATTTTCTAAGACATTCATTTGAGGGTAGAGGGAGGTAAAGACCTTAGAACAAATGCCTGGGTACAGCAAGGTATTTAAGCCGCAGGTATCCAGTAGGTGTGTGGTGGGGAGAGGAAGAAGGTGAATCTCACTTGAGTCATGGTATCTAGGAGAAGGAAGTATTCATCATTGGATAGCTTTCTATTTTAAGGCAAGTAGATGGCTAAGTGGATAGAGAGTTGGCCTAGAGGCAGGAAGACCTGAGTTCAAATCCCACCTCAGATGCTTACTAGCTGTGTGATCCTGTGACAAGTCACTTAACCTCTGTCTGCCTCAGTTTCCTCAACTGTAAAATGGGAATAATAATAGCACCTACCTCACAGTGTTGTTGTGAGGATTAAGTGAGATTGTGTTTGTAAAGTGCCTAGCACAGAGTAATAAATGTTTGTCTTTCCTTTCTAACTAATTATTTTGGCTAAGTTGGTGTTAAGGTCAGTTTTTATGATGCGGGAAGGAAAGTAAGTGCTGTCAATGTCCTCAAAATTTCAGTGTCTTGGGGCAATGGCCTAGTCACTTTGTTCTACTTCTGGCTTTTATGAGAGTTATAGAAATGGATGATCACCAAGTTATTGTGCTAGTTCAAGCTGTGGGATAGGATAAAATCTTTGGAGAAGAGTTTGAGGAATAGGAAGAGGATATAGATGTGACTTTAGGTTAACATAGAGGGTGGCAGAAAAAAAAAAGAGTGAGTGACAAAGCAGAAAAATAAGCCAGCTAGGTAAGGGAAACCAAGAAAAAATAGTGTCATAGAAGCCACGGCAAGAATTTCAAGAAGATGGGCATGGTCAACATTGTCATGGGAATAGCTCCTGGTGCTAAAGGATCCCCAGGATTTGTCCACAGACACTTGGAGCCTAGAGTGGACTTGTTCCTAGTGAATAGAGGACTCAGTACTTCCCAAAGGGGATATAGGGATAGAGAATGCTAAGGTAGTATGTTTCAGTGGCAAAAATATTTGACGTGTTGTGATATCTTCATATATTCAGTTCCTTGGGTGTCTTCTTCAAATAGTAGGTCCTTCTCTCTTTCAAATAAATGAGGACATTGAACAGAGCCCTCATATAAACTTGATTCCTCTTCCTGAAGGCATAAAGTAAGCCAGAAGTCTCACCTATAGCCCTGAATCCTTTTGATGGGGAGGAAATATCAAATTTCTTTTAAAAATGCTTTATTGATGACTTTTTTATACCATAGTCATTTCCCAATATACCCCATCCCCACACACAACTGCACAGCTGAACTCTCCCTTGTAATGAAAATAATTAAGCAAAACTAGAGAATGACATAACATAAAAAAGATTTTGCCACTGAAGTCCCACTACTTTATCTAGATAGGGGTTTGAATTGTTTCATTATCTATACAACAGGACTATAATTGGTCATTATAATAAGAGTTTACCTGCTTTTTAGTATTTTTAAATAATTTACATTATTAGAGTCATGGTGTATGTTATTCTCCTAGTTCTGCATTATTAGGCTATCGTAGCTTCTTTGAATTCCTCTTATTTGCCATTTCTTGCAATGTATTGATTTTCCATTATATTACTATTCCATAATTTGTTCAGTTACAACCCTCCCCTCGATGATGAGAACCTACATTCTTGCCAGTTTGTGCTTACCACAAATCATTAATATTTTTGGATACTTGACACTTTTCTTTCTACCTCTGATCTTCTTAAGGTGTATACTAGGGGGTATGCTTGGGGTGTACTCCCAGAAATTCACATAAAAGCTGAACAGATGGTGCTGACTTATCTGGCCTTGGACTCCAATCCTGCACTCATGGCTGCTAGCTCTTTCACTTATTGGCTGGAAACGGGGTTTGGAAAGGATGACATTTTTAAAAGAATCTAATAACTCAGCTGGCATTCGTATGCCAACTCAACTGGCACTCATATGCTTTAAGGTTTACAAAATACTATTCATTTGATGCTCATAAAGACCTCTGTAAGATAAGCAAAACAGATATTATTATCTCTGTTTTCCAGATGGAGAAGCTCAGGCTTAGGGAGATGAAGCAACTTGTTCATGATTGTGGAGCTAGTGAGTGGCAGAGGTGGGGTTCAACCCCCAATTTCTCTTGACTCCAGGTAATTATACATCATTACCTTTCCAGGATCATACAGTTTTAGGTCTAGAAGGGACCTTTGTTATTATTTATTCCAGCCCCCTCATTAACAGATAAGGAAATCGAGGTCCAGAGATAGTCAACAACTTGACCAAATAGCAGGGCCAGAATTTGAATCCACGTCCTGTGCAAATTCAGTACTTTTTCTACCATGCTACACTACCTGTCTCTTCTGGTACCTATACCTCTGCCTCCCAACCCCAAATAAATCTAGGCAGGGCTGACATTTCAGTTATTGACAGAGATCCACTCTTTTCTTAAAGACCTCTAGCAAAGAAAATTCCCTCTAATGTCCATTCCTGATATTGAGACTCCACTGTGATTTAGAGTTGCAGAACTAGTGCTGCTTATGGTGAGGAGAGAGGGGAGCTTGAATTGTGTAAGCTGCTTGATTTTCTCTGGGCCTCATCAATGGAGCAGAATTAGGCAGTCTCTGAGCTGGATTCCAGCTCTTATGTTTCATGTGCTAAGTGGCCTTCCAGCCCTTACATAATTTAATGCTTCACTGTTTCCCAGTGACGTCTTAGGGTTAATAGGGTCTTCATAAATGGTCAGGACTGTGTCTGTGATAGGTTTGGAAACTTTAACAATATTCTCACTCTCTGCATAGCCCAACTACGACATAATACTGTTAGATGAGTCCCCAAAGTCCAAGTCAACCCTTGTAGGAAAAGCTATTCTGATACAAAGAACATTTGCAGGTCTTGCTAATAGCTTAGTCTCTAGACCTATGTTTTTAACTTAATATATTTAGTAAGACAAGCTAAATATCTGCCTTCCAAAGTTAAGTGAAAAACAATTTATAAACTTTAGAGATATTTAGAAACACTACTTCATGATGGGTCTTTCATTTCATTGAATGGAAACACCTTCCATCAATAGGGATCACTCCCATCTGTCACTGTATGGGTGAATCCCCAAGAATTGCCTGAGGCTCCGGGAGATTGTGACTTACTCATAGTCCCTCAGCTACAAAGGGTCCAATATGTGATTTGAAGCCAGGTCTTCCTGACTCCCCGTCCAGCCCTTCTTCCTCTCTATAGAAACAAAAGCTACCATTATTATTGTTGTTGTTATGACTTCCAGAATGGGGAAGGCAAGCTGAAATTAGAGGCTCTATGAGGATTCTGTCCTCTCCCTCTTAGTCACATGAAAGACTGAAGAAGAGAAAAGCCTGGTGTTTGAAGAAGAATGCTCCAAGGATCTGAATGTTCAAAGTAAGGCTAAATAATAATAACTGATGGATATGTGGGAGATGGAAAGCGGATGGCTTTGGAAGGATTAATTAACTTGGCACCTGGCTTAGTCAGAAGCCTGAGGAGGAGGCAGGGTGAGGAAAGGATATTCTGGAAGACATTTGTCTAAGTGTAGGATTTATAGGAGAAAATGCTGCAAAAAGTGAGGAAATAACTCTGATTCTGCTCCTTGTGGAAGGCAGTGGTTGTCTGGATGACCTAGTCAATTTTTGATAGGGTATAGAGCAGGGCAGCTGGGGGCCTTAGCCCCCTCAGGAAGGTAGGGAATAGTTTTCTAGGCCCTACGTATCATTGACCTCAGCTCTAGGACCCAAAGCCAGGTGTACCTAGAAGAATACTAAGGCTATTTTGGCTTCTGGGGCCATTAGGTTCATGTAGACTAGGGGTGGGGAATCTTTGGCCCACCACCCCTGAATTGTAGACTTTTACATGGAGCCTGGGGTAGCTAACAGAGTGTTGATGTCTGAAAAGTGTGAGTGTTTCTAGAGTGGGAAGGGCCCTGTTCCCCTTCAGTGACAGAAGTCCTGTTGATAATTCCAGCCAAATTCACTCACTGAAGCTGAGCTAAGAGAGAGGCATGTTTATTTTTCCAAGTTCTTCACCAAGGCCCAGACATCACCAGGCTGCAGTTAGTCTGAATGCATCAAGTCAAGGCCAGTGACAGAAACACATAGGCCCTGGGTAGAGGGTGGATTTGACCACAGAATGAAATGTCTGTGATGGGGTGGGTGGAGTGGCTCAGTGCTGGCCTAGGTGATACCAAGGGGAAAAATGGATCTGAGACAGTGTAGTGAAGTGGAAAAAAACAGCAATCAATTAGTCAATAAGCATTTATTAAGTTTCTACTATGTGCCAGCACTGTGCTAAGTGCCAAGGATACAAAGAAAGACAAAAAATTGGTCCCTCCCTCACATTCTAACAGGGAGACAACTTGCAAATGACTATACGCATATAAGATATATACAGTGTAAGCTGGAGTTAATATCTGGGGGAAGGTAATAGCAGTGGCTTGTGGGTAATGGGGAGACCACTGGATTTGCCTCTATTTCTTACTATTTGTGTAACCTTGAGCAAATCACTTTTCCTTTCTTGGCCTTTGTTTTCTCATATATAAAATCAGGGGGTTAGGCCAGATGGCTTCTAAGGTCTCATTCAGCTCTATATCTATGACCCTGTGATCCTGTCAGGAATCTAGTCATGCCACTTTGGCTTAAGAATCCTTTAATAGAAAGTCCTTGGGGGATCTTGTGTTCTGAGTAAATTCAGTGGAAATACTCACACCATTGCCTCAGGCTGAATCTCAGCCTAGTCATTTCTCTTATTCCCTCTTCCCCCTCCTCCCCCATTGAGGTCCAAATTGTCCTCCCTCCAGATCCCACCCAAGGTCTGCTTCGTCATGGCAACCTCCTCCCCTGCCCCCTTTCTGAGATACCACAAAGGGAAAGATGGGTTCTGCCTTTTACGAGAATGTGCGATAAGTATGACCATGTTTTTCTTGACTGCTCTTCTATTATTTTTGACATTTGTCTGGAGCTGTTAGTGTTTCTTTGAGGTGTCAGGGCCAGCTATTAACAAGAGCCTCATCATCCACAGCCTGCAATTGCAAGCTCAGCATGGCCGGCTTCTCCTCAGCCACACAGTGATCTATATAATTAAATGGAATGACTCACTGCCCTACCCTCATCGTTCTACTTACAGGGCTATTGACATTCATTGACATGAGGACCCCAAAACAAGGATTTCAGATTCTACCCTTTAAGGAATTCCCTATGTCCTTAGTTGTCTACCCATGCTCCGCTGATGGGACAGCCCAGCTTTATCTGGACCCTTGCCTAATGTGAGAGAGCTGCAGCATCCTCATATTTAGACAGGAAAGAGTTAAGGGGAAAAGACCTTTGTTGTGAGTGATTTCTTCATTTCTTGAAGGACTTATTTTGGGAACCAATGTTTATACCTAGCTAACAACCATTTCCAAGAGATATCATACTGTGGTGGCTTGAAGTGCTTCTTGTCTTCAGTTTAAATTCTGCTTTTCACACTTAATAGCCATGTATCCAGGGGTGGGTAGGTGGGGCAGTGGATAGAGCACTGGGCTTGGGAGCAGGAAGAGTTATCTTCCTGAATTCAAATCTGGCCTTAGACACTTATTAGTTTTGCCACCCTGGGTAAATAACTTAACCCTGGTTCAGTTCCTCATCTGTAAAAATGAACTGGAGAAAGGAAATGGCAATCCACTCCAGTATCTTTGCCAAGAAAACCCCAAAACAGAGTCATGAAGAATCAGACATGACAGAAACTACCAGACAACAACAATAAGAAATCCATGGGCAAGTCACTTAATGTTTCTAAGTTTCATTTTCCTCATCTGTAAAAGGAGAGGATTGGAACTAGATATTGTCTAGGGTCCCTTGGCCCCAAAGTTAACATCTATGACCCTAAAGTCAACCTCTCTGAGCCTCAGTTTCCTCATCTGTAAAGAGAGCCTCTAAAGTCTCTTCCTGCTAAGTCAATAATATTCTTACAACAGAGCAGCTCAGATGGACAGTTTAGCTTTGAAGACTTCCAGCTACCGATTCATCTTCAGCTGAACCTTTTCCTACCAGCCTCTCTTCCCCCCACTCTCCCTACCCCCATACAGGAGAAAACCAGAGAAGGCCCAAATGATTGACACTTTATTGCCTTGGTTTTATGAGAATTGCTGATAACGAACAGGCCTTCCTTGATGTCATTGCAGAGGGCAGTCATTCAAACACATCAATTATAAAAGATTTTTTTTTAAGATGTAAACTTGTAATCAAATAGCTCCAGGGCTTGCTGGTCATAAAAGTACAATTTAGAAAATACCAGGTTTCCTGAGGTTATGGGCTCTGGCTCCCAGGCAGTGTCAAATGCCACTAAAGAGATGTCCAGGTTTGGGGTGCAGCTTTGGGATAAGTTTTTGTTTTTGCAAGTCAATAGGCATAGAAAGACTTATATTAACTGATGCAAAAGGAAGTGACTACACCAATGTGAATGGAGAGAGCGATAACAGAACAATGAAATCTAAATGCTGGACCGCTATGATGACCAAGTTTGGTCCCAAAAATGAGACATGAGAACGTCCTCCCTTCTTTACAGAGGTAGGTGACTGAGGCTGGAACACTGCAGAGAACATCAGAGTCTTTTGATGTAATGATGCATTTTGCTGAATGTTTATTTTGTTTATTCTTTGTTATAAGGGATATCTGGGGGTGGGGTGAGGAGGGAGTAGGGATACACTGGAAAATGTGGGTGGTGTGAAAACAAAAGATATCATTGAAGTATATAAAAAAGAAAGTAGATAGGATGCTCATTGCCACATTGCAGAGCTGTTGAAAAGTACTCCCTTACCTGGATGGACAGGCTAAGCTAGGGGCCTTAGGAAGGCCTCGGCTTAGAAATCAGGAGGTCAGGGTGCAAGCCTGCCTACTTGGGGTGGGGGGCGATGTTTCCATCCCTAGCTCACTGGCTCCCTCAGGGTACTCTCCAGAGTGCTGGCTGCCCAGGCCCATTCACTGAATTTGCTGAGTCACGACCACTTGCTGAATCATGATTTTTCCCCCACAGAAGCTTTCTCTGCCTTTAGCCAAATTGCTGGTGTTCTAAGTAATTCACTGATTCACTTGCTGGATTCTCTGGCAATTGTCTGGTCTGACACCTTGTATTTCATCAGTAAACTGTCCCTAAAAAACAGACCGAACTCACAGATCTCCATCCGATTAATAAATAAAGACTTCCTGGCTTGGCCCTCTCTGTTCTCCAGCCCTAAGAACCTTCTCTAGGGATCATTTTCATGGAGTGGCCTCCATCAAGAGCCTCTTCCAGTGACTCAGCTATTGAGTTGTCCTCACAACCCCTCTGTAAAGCCCTCAGAAATACTTATAGAAATAAAGAGTCCTGGATTTGGAGTCTCAGGCTCTGAGTTCAAATCCTAATGCTATCAGAGGCTTTATGGGGCTATGGAAAGAGCAATAAACTTAGAAGTTACAGGGTCAGAGATCTAGAGCCAAAATGGACCTCAGAGACCATCTAATCAAATCTTCTCATTCTGTAGATAAAGAAAGTGAGACCCAGGGAAATGAAGTGTGATTTGCCCAAGGTCACATGGATAGTAAGTGTCAGAGGTGGCTTTGGAGCAGGTCCTCTGAATCCTCTTTTCACTGAGTCATAAGTTCTGAGTTCAAATTCCAGCTTAGCCACTTACTACCTGTATGACCTTGGGCAAGTCACTTTATCTCTGGAATAATCCTTTGATTCCTCCTCTGTAAAATGAAGAGGGTGGATTAGATGACCTCAAAGGTCCCTTTCAGGTCTAATAAATAATAGCTAGCATTTACAGAGCACTTTAAAGTTTACAAATTATTTTATAGCTATTAGCTGCCTTAATCTTTACAACAACCCTGTAAAGTAGATACTATTTATTATTCCTGTTTTACAGAGGAGGAAACTGAGGCTGAGAGAAGTTAATGGCTTGCCTAGGGTCACAGAGCTAGTATCTGAGGAAGGATTTGAACTCAGGCCTTGAAAATGTTAAATTCAGTTCTATAACCACCGTGCCATCTCTACGACTCTACACTCCACCTGTGTGACCTTGAGTAAGTTACACCACCTCTCTGAGCCTTATTCTTCTCATTTGTAAAATAAGAAGGTTGGATTATATGATCTCTGAAGTCCTTCCAGCTTTAAATCCCATGATCTATGAAATTTAAACTTAAGTTAGCAAAAAGAGTTAAACAATAGCATTTCAAATGCTTTAGCTTCACATCCTTGTTAGCCATCCACTCCAGCATTTTTGCCATCTGCCATATGTCCTCTGACTTACTCCTCTCTACCTGGACCAGCATCTTTAACTCTGAATCTGAGAACTGGACCTCTGTATTGGGTTTTCCAGTATCCAGGCCCCCAGTATCAAAGGAAGTTAATTTGATCTATCTTTGTAACTGTTACTCTGGGGGTCCAACTAATGGGTCCTCTAGAGCAACTCCTGTCATTTTACATATGAGGAAACTGAGGCTCAGAGAGGTTAACTTTAGGATCATAGATGTTAACTTTAGGGTCATAGATCAATAGGTAGATGGGCACCTTAGAGGTCATCTAGTTCCAACCCTCTCATTTTACAGATGAGGAAAATGATTAAGTAACTTGCCCATGGATACATAGCTATTGTTGTCCAGTCATGTCTAACTCTTTGTGACCCCATTTGGGGTGATTTGCCATTTCCTTCTCCAGTTTGTTTTGCAAATGAGGAAACTGAAGCAAACGGGGTTAAATAACTTGCCCAGGATCAGATAGCTAGTACATGTCTGTAGCCATATTTGAATTCAGGTCATCCTGACTGGCACTCTATCCACTGTGCCACCTAGTTTCCCTAACAGAGCTGTTAAACTGATTGATGAATGACTGAGCAAGTGGAAACTAGCCCATTTAGTCTACTTTCTTTACTGGCTGGTCTTCGACAATTGACTTGCTTCGGTTTCACATCCATTCAACTATCTCACCTTCCTGTCCACCTCTTCATAACAAAACTTACTTCCCTGGTCACCACTCTTCTATATGTTCTCTTCTGCCTTTCCAATGTAAGCCCCCTGGGGCAGAGACTATCTCTTTTAAAAATATTTATATCCCCAACACTGAGCACAGCTCCTGGAACACAGTGAGTGTTTAATAAATGCTTTTTGACTTGATTAGTTAATTAATTCAAAAGGTAGCCATAGAGTATGATATTAGTAATGTGTTTCGAGGCTTACCACAGCCTTCCCTTCCTCATCTGACCTTCTTTTCCTCCTTCCCCACCTTGATGATTTTCCTGGTTTCTCTTTTTTCTTTTTAAAGAATTCTTCCTATGTCTCCTTAAGTGTACCGTAAGTCATAGCATTACAGGAGCAAAGATTTAAAGCCGGAAGGGACCATAGAAGGCATCTAATTCAACTTCTTCATTTTATAAATAAGAAAAATGAGGCTCGCATGTTAAGTGACTTGCCCAAGGTCACACAGATGAGTAGCAGAGCTGGGATCTGATATCATGTGATCCTAAATGCAGTGCTCTTCATTTTTCCATATACTTTTGCAGGTTATACAGTGAAGACAACATAATAAGGGGCCCCTCAACAAGATGAAGCCGTTAAGTGGTCTCCTTGCATTTAGTCTCTCTGTTTTCTAATTCATCCCTCAAATAGCTACCAAACTGATAGTCCTTTATTTTTTTTTTAAATTATTAGTTATTTATTTTTAAAATTCATTGAAATATTTTTTTGAGTTCTGAATTCTCCTTTCCCCCTCAACCCTTCCCTACCCATTGGGAAGGCAAGAAATATACCGGTTATACATGTGAAATCATGAAAAACATATTTCCATATTATCCATGTTACAAAAAAAAAGCAAGAGAAATAAAGTGGAAAATTATGCTTCAATCTACACTCAGACTCCATCACATCTTTCTCTTGAGGTGGATAGGATTTTTCATCATAAATCCTTCAGAATTGTCTTGGCTCATTGCATTGATCAGAAGAACTAAATCATTCATAGTTGGTCATTATTACAATATTGCTATTTCTGAGTACAATGTTCTCCTGGTTCCGCTTACTTCACTTTGCATGAGTTTATTTAAGTCTTTTCAGGTTTTTCTGAAACCATACTGCTCATCATTACTTATAGCACAATACTATTCCATCATAATCATGTGTTCAGCCATTCCCCAACTGATGGGCATCCCCTCAATTTCCAATTCTTTGCCACCATAAAAAAGCTGCTATATTTTTGTACATATAGGTCTTCCCCCCCCTTTTTTTTATCTCTTTGGAGTACAGATCTAGTAGCGGTATTGCTGCGTCAAAGGGAATGCCCAATTTCATAGCCCTTTGGGCATAGTTGCAAATTGCTCTCCGGAAAGGTTGAATCAGTTCACAACTCCACCAACAATGTGGTAGTGTCCTCCAAATTGATATTCCTAAAGCACAAGTCCGACCATGTCAAGAAGCTTCATGGATTCCCCCTTGCCTTTGGGTTAAAAATACAAATGCTTCTATTTAGTATTAAAAACCTTTCACAATTTAGCTCCCAGTCTCAATACACATTATTCCCCCTCGTGCACATACCCTCGGGCCAAACTGTCTTGCTTACAGTTCCCTCTCTGGAGACATTCCATCTTTGTCTTTGTACAAGCCACCCCCCAGGTCTGGAATGTTCTCCTTGCTTATCCCTGATTCTTAGAATCCTCAGCTCCCCTCCATACTAAGCTCAAAGATCAACTCCTTCCTTGAATCCCCCAGTTTTTGGTGTCTTCTCCCAACCCCTCTATATTTACTGTATTTACTTATCTGTGAACATGTTGTTTCCCCTAATAGAATGTAAGTTCCTTAAGGGTAAGGACTGCCTTACCTTCATATTCATGTCCTTAGTGCCTGGCTCATAATAGGTGCTTAATAAATGCTTGATCTAGTCCAACCCTCCATTTTACAGATGTAGAAAGGGGACATTGATTTGTCAAGATGGGATTCAAACCCAGGTCCTCTGACTCTGAGGCCATTGAGCTTTCCATTGGGCCATAAGCATCTACTTTCACCTCAAAAGAACCCAAATCCAAAGGATGGTTTGATAACATGGAAGGACCCACCAGAAATTAGGATACCAAGGTTCTAGTCCTGGCTTTGCTGTCAGCTTCCTCTGTCATCCTGGCTAAGTCCCTTCCCTTCTTTGGGTGTATACAAGATTAAGGAGTTACACCAGCTGATTTTTGTTTTTTAATTTTTAGGCAATTGGGGTTAAGTGTCTTGCCCAGGGTCACACAGCTAGTAAGTGTCAAGTGTTCCGTCTGAGCTCAGACTTGAACTCAGGTCCTCCTGACTTCAGGGCTGGTGCTCTAACCACTGCACCACCTAGCTGCACCTGTACCAGCTGATTTTTAAGGTCTCTTTCGGCTCCAGCCTTTTAGAAGCCTGTGCATTTTCTCCTCCCTCTGTTCTTAACTGTTTGGCTAAACCAGGGCCTTTTACCATCCTGCCCCTCCATCCTTGCTCCTTTTGAGCTCTTGTCCTCCCTCATTGCTTGTCAGCCACTCTGTCTTGGCAGTTGGCTTTATAGGCACTTTTATTAGCAGATAAATCAACAGTAATGCAAAAGAAACTGGTGCCCTGGTGAGAGTCTGGCTTTTGTTTCTGGTCCTAGCACACATCCCTGGGCTCTAGCTCAGTTCTCTCCCCAGCTCATTGAGCGTTCCTCCCACTCCATTATTAACTCCTGGCAATTTGTTTTTCCATGTTTCCTTTTGCTGTTGGGCAGCAGCTGTGCTGGAGGCATGGGGATGGGTTTAGTTTGGTGATTAGTTACAGCAACTGGGGCTGTTTTCCTCTTTCCAAAGCTTGGTCTTTTAGCACTCTTCTCGAGGCAATACCACACCTTCCTTCCCCCTCCCCCAACTTACTGAGCAGGGGTGGTGGTTTCTGGGTAAAGAGGCTGGCTTTAGGAGTACCACCTTCTGGGGTGTACTTGGGGCAGCTGCTCTGCTCACCCCACCCTTATTGTGCTATTGAACTGATACTTATAAATGACTAAATACTCTCTGGCTCTGTTATTCTTCTTTTCTCTCTCTTAGTGACTTCATTATCCTATCTCACAAATTCAGAAAGGAGAATTGTAGAGACAGCATGGGGGTAGTGGAAAGAATGTTTCAAGGCAGACTACTGGGTTCAAGCCCCCATTCTGCTATTTACTATCTGTTTGACCTTGGTCAAGTCCTTTGACTTCTCTAGGCCTCAGTTTCCTCCTTGGTAAAGTGAGGGGATAGGACTATATACAAGGTTCTTAGACTCTTTGTGTATGCCATAGACCCCTTTGGAAGTCTGGTGAAACTTATGGACTTTTTCTCACAATGGTGTTTTTAAATATACTATACACACACACATACACACACACACACACACACACACACACACACACACATATACACATATATATAGGCACAAACACATATAAATATATATGTGAATTATAGAAGAAACTAATTATATTGAGATAAATTTATCAAAATATTTTTTTAAAAATTACAAGTTCATAAACTATAAGTTAAATAAGCACTTCTGGATAATGTTACCCTGTGTTTTCCCTGTGTGACCTTAATCAAGTAACTTGACCTCTTTAGGCCTCCATTTTCTCATCTGTAAAATAAAGGTACTGGACTAGATATTGAGATCATAGATTTTAAGCTGGAAATTAGAAATTAGACTTCATCTAGTACTAGTTTTTCACTTTTCTGATGGAATTTCTGCCCACAGAGGTTGAGTGACTTATCCAAGGTCACACGGATTGTAAGTGGCAGAGTCAGGATTCCCACCCAGGTCCTCTGGCTTGTTAAAGACAACATTGTTTCTCATGCTGCCTCCCCATCTTAATGTCTCAGGTTCTCTCCAGCTCTATGTCTATGATTCTAAGACAAAGGCTTGTGAATGATGAATGCAGTGATATTTTTGTGGGGAGATTCATGGAGGGACCTAGGAGAAAGGCTTTCCTCCTGCTGCCTGATTGGCTGGAGGTCATGAGAGGTTGGTCAAGAGTTATCAATGACCCTGACCTAGAGGAAATAGGCTGTGCAGGGTTTAGGGGAGAGAAGGCTTTTTACTTTAAAACTGTGAATCTACAGAGAGAAAAGTGCTTGCTCGTTATCATTGTGCATTTTCCTAATGGAAGTTTCTTCTTAAATACCACTCAAGAAATTACTTTGTTCCTGATTTTTAAAATTGGCTTGGCATTGAGCACCATAATGCACTGAGTAAAAGAATCCAAGAATCATCAGATTCCTGTCTCCTTCCTCATCACTTCATGAGCTAACCCTTACCTCCTGTTCCTTGAAACTAGCCAGGTTTGTCTCTTTTTGAGGTGACACCTGCCTTCAACTCCAAAGTGATGCCTGCTGGGAATGGAGTAAAGCAGGTAACCTATATGTCTATCAGGAGTGGAAGACCCTTTATTGCTGATTATGTGTGTGTCCCTTAGCATCCTACCTGGGAAAGAAGACCGCAGATACATATTCAGTTGTGGCGTTGCTGTCAGTCTGGCCTTTCTACTGTTGGCCAGGTATCAGTAGTTCAAATAATAAGAATACCTTGCTTATATAGTGCTTTAAAGTTGAAAAAAAATGCTTTATATACAGCTCTGGGAAATATGTACTATCATTGTTCCCATTTTACAGATGAAGAAACTGCGACTTGGACATGAAATGACTCACCATGGTAACACAAATAGTGAAAAATAAGAAAAAAAAATTAAAAAAAAAAGAAAAATAAGGTGGGGTTTGAACCTAGGTCTTCCTGGCTCCAAATCCAGTCCTCTATCCGTTCCCTTGCCTCTCCCTGGCCTCTTTCTCTACTTACAATCTCTGAAGCCTAACATTAATCAATCAACAAGCTGTTACTAAGCATTTATTATGTGCTAGGCACTGAGAACACAATACAAGAGTGAGATACTCTCTAACCTCAAAGTTTTTGGACTAAGGGTATGACATTTTCTGGAAACTTACATGTTCTCATAATCTCTGAAGGCCTAGCTATAAAATGAATTCTACCTTGTTCACACTGGCCATGGTGTAGTGGATAGAGTGTTGAACCTGGAGTTAGGTAGGCCTGGGTTCAAATCCTCTCTCTAACACTTATTACTTATGTAATTATGGAAAAGTCACTTAACCTTTCTGGGGCTCAGTTTCCTTAGCTGTAAAATAAGGGGAGCAGACTAGGTGGACTGGAAATTCCCTTCCAGCTCTGAATCTCTGATTTCATGATGCTACAATCCTATAATAGTATAGCTTCTGAAGAAATCTCTGCTGTATTTTCAACCCAGCATCTACTAGATGGTAATTTGGGAATGCTTACTTTGGGCTGTTCCACAATGTGTTGTTGCAGAGAGGTGCCCGGCGCTTTGTGTGTATATTGGGGGACACTGTGTTCATCGGGTTCAGCTTGGCTGGGGGCAGGGAGGGAGTATGTGGGAAAATGAAAGACGGTCCTGTTGTCATTCTAAGCTGAACTGCATATGGTGAATGAATCTGTCCCGGCCAAAAGGTTTTCATTTTACTTGCAGGGGGTGGTAATTGTGAAAGTGTCTGACCTTGACACTGTTCACCGTTCAGGGAGTTATTTATGTCTGAAATGATGAGAACTCCACCACTTCCCCCTACAACCCCCACCCTCTCCCCTGCATCCATAACAGAAAATGTGTGAGGAAGTGGTCCAAATACCAGCTTGCATTTCTGAGTCAGGATTAGTGCTGTCATGAGTATGTTTCAGGCCTCCATCTATCTTCAGCTCAGGCTCTCTTGCCTGTCACTATTGGAACATTGATTCCTAAGCACTTAAGTTTCTCCCAGCTAAGGGGCACCACATGTGTGTGTATGTAGTTTTTGAGATGGAGTGTTTTTTTTTTTAACATGCTCAACCTTATAATCTCTGTTTTCTGTACTGACTTTTTACATTTTAAAGCCTTAGATAAGTCTAGCCCTGTCCCTCATTAGGTTTGGGATACAGTTTCCTACACTTAGGCCCTGCATGGGTCACCCTTAAGTGCCAGGCTGAGGAGCTTGTAGCTGGAGACAACATGGGGTGACTGAAGGCTTTTGCGAAGGCTCAAATGCTTAGTTTGGGAAGACTATTTTAGATTGTGAGGGAAGAGATTGGAGGCAGGCAGGAAAAACAATTAGGAAGATATTACAATTAGGTAAGAAACAATGAAGGCTTGAACTCAGGTGGTGGTTATATGAGTGAAGGGATAGATGTGAGGGGAGTATCAGCAAATATTGGTGGCTAATTGGATATGGCAGGGAAGGAGAGTCAAGAGTCAGAGATGATCCAGAGGGTACGAATCCAAATGACAAGTAAGATGGAGGTGCTATCAACAGATAACAGGAAAGTTTGGAGGAGGGGAGGTTTTAAGGGGAAGATGATAAGTTGCGTTTTGGATACTTTGACCTTGAGATGGCAGTGGGACATCCAGGTGAGGAAATAGGCTTAGAGAAAGGGAGTAATTTTCTCAAGACACATTGGTATCAATGCCTCTTTTCAAATAGGTGAAGACCTGTATTGTGGAATGGTGTAGACTTGTCCTCTGGAACTAAGTCAGGTTGAAACCAGGCTCAGTGGGTAGAAATAAGAGGGATATAGATTTTTCCTCAGTATCAAGAATTTTATATAATTTTCCAACAAAGTAACAGGTTGCTGCAAAGACTCAAAGAATGTTGGAGTAGAAGGAACATCGATATTAAATGATCATTTTTAAGGAGTCTCCAACCTCTGCTATATATCCACTTCTAGTCCTTCTTCTGAGTTTCCACCCTCCATCACTAGCTGCCTATTGGACATTTTGAAATGAATGATCAATAGTGATTTAGAGCATGTTTTCATATGACTATAGATAGCTTTGATTTCTCTGTCTGAAAACTACCTGTTCATATCCTTTGACCATTTATCAATTGGGGAATAACTTGTACTTTTATAAATTTGATTCAGTACTCCATACATTTGAGAAATGAGGCCTTTATCAGAGACACTTGTTGTAAAACCCTGCCCCCCCACCCCCGTTTTCTGCTTTACTTCATAATTTTGGTTGCATTGGTTTGGTTTATGCAAAAATTTTTTAATTTTATATAATCAGAATGAGCTATTTTACATTTTGCAATGCTCTCTACATTTTTTTGGTCCTAAATTTTTCCTTTATCCATAAATCTGAGAGATAAATTATTCCATACTCTCCAAATTTGCTTATGGTATCACCCTTTATGTGTAAATCACATACCCATTTTAACCTTATCTTGGTATACAGTGTGAGATATTGGTCTATACCTAGTTTCTGCCACGCTGTTTTCCAGTTTTCCCAGCAGTTTTTGTCAAATAATGAGGTTTTTTTCCCCTCAAAAGCTTGCATCTTTGGGTTTATCATATATTAGATTACTATTGTCATTTACTATAATGTAATTTGTACCTAATCTGTTCCACTGATCCACCACTCTGTTTCTTAGCCAGTACCAGATTGTTTTGATAATTGCCACTTTATAATGCAGTTTGAGGTCTAGTATGGCTAGACCACCTTCTTTTGCATTTTTCTTTCATTGATTTCCTTAATATCCTTGAGCTTTTGTTCTTCTAGATGAATTTTGTTATTATTTTTTCTAGCTTTATAAGATATTTTTTGGTAGTTTAATTGATATGGCACTGAATAAATAGATCATTTCAGGTAGAATTGTCATTTTTATTTTATTGGCTTGGTCTCCCCAAAAGCAGTGGATATTTTTCCAATTGTTTAGATCTGACATTATTTGTGTGAAAAGTGTTTTATAGTTGTGTTCATATAGTTCCTGGGTTTGTCTTGGCAGGTAGACTCCCAGGCATTTTATATTGTCTACAGTTACTTTAAATGGAATCTCTTGATGCTGGACTTTGTTGGTAATATATAGAAATGCTTATGATTTATGTGGTTATGTGGGTTTATTTTGTATCCTGCAACTTTGCCAAAGTTGTTAATAATTTCAAGTAGTTTTTTAGTTGATTCTCTAAGATTTATTTTTTTTTACTCTGAATAGTATTTTATTTTTCCCAGTTACATGTTAAGAAAATTTTTAGCATTTATTTTTACAAGATTTTGAATTCCAAATTTTTATCTCTCACTCCCTCATCTCCCATCTTCTGAAAATAGTAGGCAGTTTGATATAGTTTATATACCTGCTATCATGTAAAAATATTTCTGTCTCAGTCACAGTTGTGAAAGAAGAAACAGATCAAAAGGAGAAAAATAAACACTAGAAAGAATAAAGTAAGTGAAAAAAAAAGTTTCAATCTTCATTCAGAGCCCACCAAGTCTTCATCTGGATATGGATAGCATTTTCCTTCATGAGTTCTTTATACTTGTCTTGGATCATTATGTTGCTGAGAAGAGCTGAGTTGATCATTACACAATGTTGCTGATACTGTGCACAATGTTTTCCTGGTTCTGCTCATTTCACTTTGCAACAGTTTGTACAATTCTTTCCAAGTTTTTCTTTAAAGCTGCCTGTTCATCATTTCTTGTTGCACAATAATATTCTATTGCATCCATACACCACAGCTTGTTCAGCCATTACACAATTAATGGGCATCCACTCAATTTTCAATATTTTGCCATCACAACAGGGCTGCTAGAAATATTTTTGCACCTGTAGGTCCTCTTTCTTTTTTATGATTTCTTTGGGATACAGACCTAGTAGTGGTATTTCTGATTTTTTTTGGTGGGGGGGGTGAGGCAATCAGGGTAAAGTGACTTGCCCAGTAAATAAGTGTCTGAGGCTGGATTTGAACTAGGGTCCAACTGATTCCAAGGCCAGAGATCTATCCACTGTGCCACCTAGCTGCTCCTAGTTGTGGTATTTCTGGATCAAAGAGTATGCACAGTTTTGTTGCCTTTTGGGCATAGTTCCAAATTGCTCTCCAGAATGGTTGGAACAGTTTACAACTCCATCAACAATGTACAAGTGTCTCAATTTTCCCATCTTCCCCAGCATTTAACATTTTCTTTTTCTGTCATATTAGCCAATCTGATATGTATGAGGTGATACCTCATGCTTGTTTTAATTTGCATTTCTCTAATCAAAAGTGATTTAGAGCACTTCTTCATATGTCTATAGATAACTTTGACTTCTTCACCTGAAAACTGTCTGTTCATATCCTTTGACCATTTATCAACTAGGGAATGGCTTGTATTCTTGTAAATTTGACTCAGTTTTCTATATATTTGAGCAATAAGGCCTTTATCAGAGATGCTTGCTATTGTTTGCTATCTTTCTGCTTTCCTTCTAAACTTGGTTGCATTGTTTTTGTTTGTACAAAACCTTTTTAATTTAATATGATCAAAATTATCTATTTTACATTTTTTAATGTTCTCTATCTCTTGTTTGGTCATAAATTCTTCCCCCCCCCCATTGATCTGACAGGTAGACTATTCCTTACTCTTCTAATTTTCTTGGGTGTCACCCTTTATGTCCAAAATTCAGGGCTTCTTAAACTTTTTTCACTTGTGACTCCTTCAGCACTTCTTAAACTGTGGGTCATGCTAATCATGCCAAAGGCCAAAGTTATATCTAACTTTTCTAATATCATATTTACTTCCCTAGTTTCTTTCTTATTTATAATATTGGTTGGATTTATCAAGTTCTGAGAGGGGACAGTTGGGGTCCCCTACTAGTACAGTTTGGTGTTTATTTCTTCCTGTAACTCACTTAACTTCTTTAAGAATTTGAATGCTATACCACTTGGTGAATATATTTTTAGTATTGATATTTCTTCATTGACTATGGTACCTTTTTTTTTTTTAGCAAGATGTAGTTTCCTTCCTTCCTTATCTTTTTAAATTATGGCTATTTTTGCTTTTACTTTGAGATCAGGATTGATACACCTTTTTTTTTTAACTTCAGCTGAAGCATAGTAGATTCTACTCCAACCCCTTACCTTTACTCTGTGTATGTCTCTCTGCTTCAAGTGTGTTTTTTGTAAACAATGTATTGTAGGATTCTGGTTTTTGATCCACTCTACTATCCACTTCTGTTTTATGTGTATTTCCCTCCATCCTTTTCTTCCTCCTATCTGTCCTTTCTCTCCTTTCACCCTTTCCTTCCTCACCAGTGTTTTGCTTCTATCTATCATCTCCCCTGATCTGCCCTCCCTTTTGTCAACCCCCCTCTCCTTTACTTGATCTCTTCCCCTCCTACTTCCCTGTTTGGTAAGATAGATTTCTATATTCAACCAATTATGTGTATGATTCCCTCTTTAAGCCAATACTGATGAGAGAAAGTTTCAAGCAATGCTCTTCGCCCATTCTCCCAACTTCCCCTCTACTATAATAGGTCTTTCACACCTCTTCATGTGAAATTTACCCCATTCTACCTCTCCCTTCCTTCTGCCCTCATTGTGCTCCTCTTTCTTATCCTTTAATTTTTTATGTCATTCCCTCAAATTCACCTTCTACCTGGACCCTCTGTCTATATATATTCCTTCTTGCTGTGCCATTAGTGGCAGAATTTTTAAGAATTACAAGTATCATCTTCTCATGTAGGGATGTAAACATTTTAACTCTATTGAATCTCTTGTGTTTTCCCTTTTTACCTGTTTATGCTTCTCTGGGTCTTGATATTAAAGATCAAAATTTTGGTTTAGTTCTGGTCTTCTCCTTACAAAAACTTGAAATCTTTATATTTCATTAAACAAGTATTTTTCCTCTTGATGTATTATGCTTATTTTGTTGGGTAAGTGATTCTTGGTTGTAGTCATAGCTCCTTTGCCTTCTAGAACATCATGTTCCATGACCTCTGATCCTTTAATATTGCAGCTGCCAAGTGCTGTGTAATCCCAATTGTGATTTCCTGATATTTGTATTGTTTCTTTCCGGCCACTTACAGTATTTTTTCTTTGACTTGATAGCTCTGAAATTTGTCTATAATGTTCCTTGGAGTTTTTATTTTGGGATCTCTTTCCTGAGGTGATTGGTGGATTCTTTCAATGCCTATTTTGCCCTCTGGTTCCAGGACATCAGGGCAGTTTTTCTTGATAATTTCTTTTCTTTTCTTTTTCTTTTTTTAGGCAATTGGGGTTAAGTGACTTGCCCATGGTCACACAGCTAGTAAATGTCAAGTGTTTGGTCTGAGGCCGGATTTGAACTCAGGTACTCCTGACTTCAGGGCCAGTGCTCTATCTATCCTCTGCACCACCTAGCTGCCCTGATAATTTCTTGAAAGGTGCTGTCCAGGTGCTCCTTTTGCTTATGGCTTTCAGGTAGTCCAATGATTCTGATATTGTCTTTGCTGAATCTATTTTCCAGGTCAGTTGTTTTTCCCATGAGGTATTTTACATTTTCTTCCATTTTTTTTATTCTTTTGAATTTGTTTAATTGATTCTTGATGTCTAGAGTCATTAGCTTCCATTTGCCCAATTCTAAATTTTAACGTGTTGTTTTCCTCAATTAGCTTTTGTACTTTCTTTTGCATTTGGCCAATTTTTTTTAAGCAGTTTTTGCAACTGTTGAGTCTTTTTTCATAAGTCTCTTGCATCACTCTTGTTTTTTTCCCAACATTTTTTCTTCTGCCACTCATGTGATTTTTAACCTCCTTTTTGACCTCTTCTATGTGTTCTTCCTGGGCTTGAGACCACTTCCCATTTTTCTTTCGGGTTTTGCCCATACGTGTTTTGACACTGATGTCCTCTTCTGAATTTGTGTCTTGGTCTTCCCTGTCACTGTAATAGCTTTCTATGGTCAGATTGTTACACACACACACACACACACACACACATGCACATATACACATATATATTTGCTCTTTTTTTTTTTGCCTTTTCCCTTTCTTTTAACTTTGAGCTCTGTAGCCAGGCTAGAAGGGGCACTGTTTCAGGCTTCTTGTGCAGTGGCTGCGGGCTCTAGGTACTTACCTGGTGTGCTGATGTTGCCCTGAGGCCCCTGGGGGACCCTCATGTCTGGTGCTGTGCTGAGGGGAGGTGGGGGGGGCTGGCACTGATGGAAGTCTTAGGGGTCTGGTAGCTTACCTGGTGCTAAGCTGGGGTCCTAGTGGTGGTATCTGGCATGTGCTAAGGCCTGGTGTAGTGTTTCCATATTTCTTGAGGCTACACTAAAGCATGTGGAAGTCTGGCTGTTGGAGGATGCCTGCTTGCCCAGGGCTATGCTGAAGCATGAGGTGATTCTTGGAGCTGGAGTCTGCCAGTTTCCCTGGCTACACTATGGTGTGTAGGGGGAGGGTCCTGGTGTTGGTTTTTACTTGCTCCACCACACTTGGGCTCAGGATTTCCTGCTGGTTTGCTGAGGTGGGTCTTGCTGCTGGTTTGCTGGGACAGTTTCTGTCCTGGAACGCACTCCCCTTTTACCCGAGTGAGAGTTTCTTCTTGGTCTTCCAAGTTTCTTGGGCTCAAAGATTGTTTCATTCTCTCTTTTTGTTACTTCTGTTGTTTCAGGTTTGTTTTGGGGCACTATTTTATGGTTGTTAGGAGGTAAATATGGGAGAGTTACAGTGATTTACTGCTTACTCTGCCTTCTTGGCTTCCAGAAGTCCTTTCTAGGATTTTCTGAGTATAACATCATATCATCTACAAAGAATAATAGCTTTGTTTCTTCATTGTCTATTCTAATTCCTTTTATTTCACTTTCTTCTCTTATTGCTATAGCTAACATTTCTAATGCAATATTAAATAATGGATGTGATGATTGGCATCCTTGCTTTACCCCTGATTGTATTGGGAAGGCTTCTAGCTTATCCCCAGATAATGCTTGTTGATGTTTTAGAGAAATATTACTTATCATTTTAAGATAAGCTCCATTTATCCCAATGCTCTCAAGTGTTTTAAATAGGAATGAGTGTTGTATTTTGTCAAAGACTTTTTCTGCATGTATTGATATAATCATATGATTTCTGTTGGTGTTGTTATTGATATGGTTGATTATGCTAACAGTTTTCATAATATTGAACCAGCCCTGCATTCCTGATATAAATCCCACCTGGTCATAGTGTATGATCCTTGTGATATATTGCTATAATTTCTTTGCTAGTATTTTATTTAAAATTTTTGCATTAATATTTATTAGGGAAATTGTCTATAATTTTTTTCCTCTGTTTTGGCTCTTCCTGGTTTGGGTATCATTTTTGTGTCATAAAAGGAATTTGGTAGGACTCCTTCATTGCCTATTTTTCCAAATAGTTTACATAATATTCAGATTAATTGTTCTTTGAAAGTTTGGTAGAATTTCCTTGTGAATCTATCTGTTCCTGGGAATTTTTTCTTAGAAAGTTCATTGATGACTTCTTCAATTTTTTTTTCTAAGAATGGGCTATTTAAGTATTTTATTTCTTCTTCTGTTAATCTGGGTAATTTATATTTTTGTAGATATTAATCCATTTCATTTAGATTGTCAAATTTATTGGCATATAATTGGGCAAAATAGCTCCTGACAAGTGTTTTAATTTTCTCTTCATTTTTGGTGAGTTTACCCCTTTCATTTTTGATACTAGTAATTTGGTTTTCTTTTTTCCTTTTTAAAATCAGATTAATCAATGATTTATCTATTTTATTGTTTTTTTTAATAAAACTATCTTTTAGTTTTATTTATCAGTTCAATGATTTTCTTACTTTTAATTTTGTTAATCCCTCCTTTGATTTTCAGGATTTCCAATTTGGTGTTTATTTGGAGATTTTTAATTTGTTCTTTTTTTAGTTTTTTTTTAGTTTCATGCCCAATACATTGATCTGCTTTTTCTCCATTTTAGTGATGTAAGCAATTAGAGGTATAATTTTCCCCCTAAGTACCACTTTGGCTGCATCCCATAAACTTTGGTATGTTGTCTCATTATTGTTATTTTCTTTAGTGAAATTATTGAATGTTTCACTTGTTTTTTAGGATTAGAGTTATTTAATTTCCAATTGATTTTTAATCCTTCTTTCTATTGTCCATTATTGAATATAATTTTTATTGCATTATGATCCGAGAAGGATGCATTACTATTTCTGCTTTTCTGCCTTTGGTTGTGAGGTCTTTATGTCCTAATACGTGATCAGTTTTTATGGAGGTGCCTTGTACTGCTGAGAAAAAGGTATATTCCTTTCTATTCCCATTCAATTTTCTCCAGAGATCTATCATATCTAACTTTTTGGGAATTTTATTCACCTCCTCAATTTCTTTCTTATTTATTTTTTGGTTAGATTTATCTAGTTCTGAGAAGAGGAAAGTTAAGATCCCCCACTAGTATAGTTTTATTATCTATTTCCTCCTGTAACTCATTTAACTTATCCTCCAAAAATTTGGATGCTATACCCATTTAAGATTTATATGACTTCATTGTCTATAATACCTTTCACAAGATATAGTTTCCTTCTTTGTTTATTTTAATTAGATCTATTTTTGCTTTTGCTTTGTCTGACATCATGATTGCTACCCCTGCTTTTTTTTTTTTTTTTGCTTTAGCTGAAGCATAATAGATTCTGGTCCAGACACTTATCTTTCCCCTGTGTGTATCTCTCTTCTTCAGATGTGTTTCCCATAAACAACATATTATAGGATTCTGGTTTTTAATCCATTCTGCTATCTGCTTCTGTTTTATGGGTGAGTTCATCCCATTCACATTTATAGTTACTACAATAACTAAATGTGTATTTCCTCCATGCTATTTTTTCCCTTGTTCATCCCCCCCTCTCTCTTACCTCCCACTCTTTCTCTACTCACAAGTGTTTTACTTTTGATTACCACCTTCCCTAATATACTCTCCCTTTTATCAGTCCCCTCTCCCTCTTCTATTATCCTTGTTCTTTTTTTTTTACTTTTTTATAAAAGATAGATTTCTATATTCAACTGAGTATATTCTTCCCTCTTTGAGCCAATTTTGATGAGAGTAAGATCTTCCCTTCCATTATAATAGCTTTTTTATTCTTCTTTTATGTGGAATTATTTACCCTATTTAATCTCCCTCTTCCTTTTTCCAGTGCTATTTTCTTTCTCACCCCTTTATTTTTTTGGAGGGTATCATCCCATCAAAGTCACCTTATATCTATACCCTTTGTCTACATATACTCATTCTAATTGCTCTTATAGTAATAAAGTTGTTAAGTTACAAATATTATCTTGCTATATAGAAATATAAACAGTTTAACCTTATTGAATTTTTTATGTTTTCTTTTTTTTCTTTTCTTTTCTTTTTTTTTTTTTTTACCTTTTTATGTTTCCCTGGAGTCTTGTATTTGGAGGTCAATGTTTTTATTCAGCTCTGGTCTTTTAATTAGAAATTCTTGAAAGTCCTCTATTTCATTAAATATCCATTTCTCCTCTGAAAGATTATGTTCAATTTTGCTGGGTAGGTGATTCTCAGTTGTAATCTTAGCTCCATTGCCTTTCAGTATATCATATTCTTTAATGTGGAAGCTGCCAAATCCTATATAATCCTGACTACAGCTCCATGATATTCGAATTGTTTCTTTTTTGGCTGCTTGCAATACTTTCTCTTTGATCTGTGAGCTCTGGAATTTGGCTATGATATTCCTGGGAGTCTTCATTTTGGGATCTCTTTCAGGCAGTGATTGGTGGATTCTTTCAATTTCTATTTTGCCCTCTGCTTCTAATATATCAAGGCAATTTTCCTTGATAATTTATTGAAATATGTTATCCAGGCTTTTTTTTTTAATCATAGTTTTCAGGTAGTCCAATAATTCTTATATTGTCTCTCCTGGATCTGTTTTCTAGGTCAGTTGTTTTTCCAATGAGAATTTTCACATTTTCTTCTATTAGATTTCCAAAAAGATCAAAGAAAATAGAAGTGGACCCATATGCACAAAAATATTTATAGCAACTCTTTTTGTGGTGGCAAAGAATTGGAAATTGAGGTGATGCCCATTAATGGGGGAATGGCTGAACAAGTTATGGTGTATGAATGTGATGGAATACTATATGATGGAAGAAATGATGAAAGGGATGGTTTCAGAAAAATCTGGGAAGACATGAACTGAGGCAAAGTGAACTGAGCGGAACTAGGAGAACAATCTATACAGTAACAACAATATTGTAAAGATAATCAAAGGTGAAAGATTTAGTAACTGTAAACAATATAATGATCTACCACAATTCCAAAGGACTCATGAAATGCTTTTCTTCTTCAGATAGAGAACTGGTGATCACAGACTTCAGATTGAAGTATATTTTTCCTCTCTTTTTTCTTCCCAGAACATGGCTAATGTGGAAATATGTTTTGTATGACTTCACATATGTAATAAGTATTGTATTTCTTGCATTCTCAAAGGATAAGGCAGGGAGTGGAGGGAGGGAATGACTTGGCACTGAGAATTTTTTAAAAAGTGGCTGAGCTGGTGTCACTAAACCCAACTCTCCAGGCTTTCAATCCAGCACTTACCTCGGTATATTTTAGCTGTCACAACCCTGAGAGATGACTTCCAACTTGGTAAGGCCAGGAGATATTGGAGTTACATTTTTTCTGCCTCTTCATTCATAACCACCAGTGCCTTGTACCCAATAGGCTCTCAATTCATATATTTTGAGTGCATAAGTGAATTACTCTCCTTCCCCTTCTAAGCACAGGAGGAAGGATATGGGGGTGGGAAGGGGCTCTCTCTTTTTTGTCACATGTAAACTAAGGAGCAACAGATTGGCCATTCCCACTCTGAGCTCTCCATGGGTAAGGTGGGATAGTAGACTGAAGACTGCTTACTTGATATCTTGAAGGGCTGATTGGGCAAAGCCAACAGAACTCTTCTTGGTAGCCTTCCAAAACCAGGCATGAATGATGAATGCAGTGTAGTTTTTTTGGTATTGGTTTCAGCTATTTGGTTAGAAGTGAGATCAAGGTTTGTGAGTATGACATCTGAATCTGCAGCCTTTCTTGGCTATGCCTTCAACAATGTTGGGCTAAGGAACATTCATAATTACACAATGGAATATAGCCAAGGTCACTCAATAATCTCCAACAATCCAAAGACCAGGATGTTTGAGCAGAATGTCTGAGATGTCATATCAAATAAAAAGTGGTTGGCATTTGGTCAGGTCTGGACAAGGCCCCTCACTTCAGGGACAAACTAAAAAGTGTTGATTTTGTAGAAGACTTGGGTTTCAGTCTCAGGTTTGCTTTTACTCCCTGTGTGACCCTGGGCAAGTCATTTTACTTCTCCAGCCCTCAGTTTACTCATGTGTAAAATAAGAAGGTTAGGCTAGATGACTTTGAAAGTCTTTTCCAGTTCATAAGCTATGATTCTATGACCTGATATTGTCTCAATTGGGCCTCAAGAAGAATGAGCTGAGGTGTTGGTTTGTTTCTCTCCCCACTTCAGGCCCAGGTAAAAGGCTCCTATAAATCTGAGCAGAGAAGCCCAAAACCTAATTTGCTATTGTTGGTCTCTGAAGCTCAGGGCCAAGGAGAGATAGCCTTTGGAGTGTATTTATCCTGCAGGGAGAGTCAGTCCTCTGGGGCAGGTGCTCTTCAGTAATGTCTTGGCTGATGTGTAAGTCTAATAAATTAAATCTGTTAGATCATCACTGTTATACTCCTTAGACAAGCACTTCTAACGCAGATTAGAAAGGAACTTAAGGGGATTAAAAGCTTCTCTTGGTGAAAAACAACGTTTCAGATGGGAAATCCACTTACCAATATGAATTTCAGGAGAAACACATGTCTTCTTTAATGCATTTCTACTGCTTGAAGATGCTAGTGTTTTTCCCATGCCTCCCTTGCTCTGTTTTGCGTAAGTTATAATGTGTATTTTGTTCAGTGTGGCAAGTCTCTCAGAGAGATTGATGGTTTCCATAAAGTTGCATGAAAACATTTCTTCTTTGCTCACAAGGAGAAAAAAAGTGTCTAATGGATTTGGAGTATTAAATTATGTCAGCTTATATTGTAAGGCAAGGAGTCTATGGGAAGATACCAGCTACCAAACACTAGAGAAAGCTGACTTGTCCAAAACTGGAATAGAGGCAGTTTTCAATTATCTACATATGGATTATCCAAAATAAGTTTGAATAAAACAAATATTTCTTCTTTCATCCAGCAGGCTTTTAGAGCCATTTCTTTGCTGCCAGTAATTTTGTGTTCAGGAATGGAAAGCCATCTTAATAATATAATCCAAGTATAATTTGGAAGGCAAACCTGCTGCTATTTTGGGAAAAATCATAATTCAGTGCCAAATCAAATGAATTACTTGTGGGAGGAGGTTATTTGATTTTGGGGATTCTACATATCATTAGAATGAAGAAGGGCAAAGCTGACTACTCAAAATTGTATGCAAATTCCAAAGGCTGAGTCAAGTCACTTTCAGGAGGAGAACATCCAAAGAGCAGTGCATTTCTTCCCCAGAAAACCAAGGTAGCTGGCCTCTGTCTATGATGCTTGAGCATCACTATGGAGAGATATTCTATGAACTCTTGGGATTTACTTGAACCTGAGCCATTTTGTCAGTGACTATCTAGGGGTCTCATAGTCACGCTGTTGGTCGTCCACACTTACTCTACTCCATGGAGCTGTCTTTTCTCCTTTTATTTCTTAAAGTTTTATTGGTTTTTGTTTTTTTAACATCCCAGACACTGTAAAGAACATTACTTCTGGTGTTAGAGGACCAGTGTTCAAATCCCGCCTCTGAAGCTTAATACCTGTGAGACTTCAGGAAGTCATTTAGTCACCTCAGTTTCCCGCTTTGTAAATGAGTGGGTTAGGCTACACACTAAGGTCCCTTCTATCTCTAGATTTAGGACTCATATGAATACTTCCTTAATATTTCCCTTCCCCACTTGAACCCTATCATGGTGCAAAGAAAAAAAGTGAAGCAAAATCAACTGACAAAATTAATCGCTGCTGATTGTAAATCTCTCATTTTTTCTCACTTTTGAATCTTTGCTCATTTTGTTCCCCATACAGGCAGGACTCTCCCTCTCCATCATCTGATGAATTTCTATCCATCCTTTGAAGTCTATCTCCATGCCATCTCCACTGGGACTGCTTTCCTGATCCTCTCCTCCTGGCCCTTACCCTCCATAGTGAGTAAAGCCCTTTCCCCCTGAGACCTCACATTCATTTCAAGAGGAAGGTGCTTGGTTTGTACCTTAAAAATTCTCTTTATTGATACCTCTTGTTTATACAATGGTCATTTTCCACTATCCCACCCCACTCCAACATAGAACCCTCCCTTACAATAGAGAAACCAATGACCAAGGTGGTCATTAACAAAATGACCTTCTTGGATAGCATGTGTAAGATTCTAAATGCATGTCCCCTGCTTCTCTATCGACAGGAAAGAAGTGTGTTTCAGCAAGTATCTTCTGAGTTCAGGTGCCATTTATTGTTATATATATATACTCTGTCTTTGATCGTTTTTGCTAACTTTTTAGGTAAAAGGAGGAAAAAAATCTCAGAGTTGTTTTAATTTGTATTTTAATATGATTTGAGATATTTTCTATGGTTGACAGTTTGCAATTCTTTTGAAAATTTTGTATCTTTTTACCACTTATCTATAGGGAAATTATTTAGTCTTATAAATTTGTGTCAGTTCCCTATATATCTTGAATATCAGACTTAGAAGAATTACCCATTTAGGCTTTCTTCTTATTCTATTTCATTGATTCACTGGGAGGCAATATGGGGCAGTGAGTAGCATCCTGGATTTAGAGTGAGAGGACCTATATTTGAATCATATTGCTGCCTGCTACTTAATAGCTGTGACCTTGGGCAAATCACTTAACCTGTATAGGCCTCCTTTTCTTCATCCGTCAAAATGAAGGGACTAGATTACTTCTAAGGTCCCTTCCATTTCAAAATATATGATTCTATGCTTGTGTTTGGGCTTGCCCTTGTCTTATATACTTAATGCATATAATTTTACATTAGAATTATTTGTATATGTACTTCTCTACTATATTAAGAACACCGGAAGCAGGGCATATGTCATGTGTCATATTTGTCTTTGTATTTGCTGAAAGTGAAGCATTTTGGAATGGCATTTCCATTCCTCCAAACCTCCTTCCATTGGATTAAAGGGTAGTGATTGAGAAGAAGATGTATCCACCATGAGGTCCTAGCTTCCGGTCTATCTCAGATCATGAGAAGAGGGCATTGGCTCCTTTCCTTAAGACTTGGAATTATCTGGGTCAGTTACTTTTCTTCTGCAACTGGGTTCCTGTGGTCTAACCTTTAAAGAAGAAGAAAAAAAAATTAAGGCAATATATTACAGTGGAAAAAGCATTGAATTAGAGTCAAAAGTCCTGGGTTCCACTCCTTACTAGTTATGTGACCCCGGGCAAGGTACTGAGCCCCTGTGAGCTTCATTTTCCTTGCATATAAAATAAAGTGGTTGGATTGTTATCTCAAAAGTCTCTTGCAGCTCTAAGTCGCATAATTCTTCCAGAGGGAGAGTGTCAGCCCAAACAGATCCTTTGCCTCAAAGGCTGGTTCCCTCCAGCCTTCCGGATGGAAAGAAAAGCAGCTGGGTCAAAAATGTTCCTGGATAGTTCAGAAGATCCAGGCTGCAGTGTGGTTTCTGGTCTGAGCTATCTAGATAATCTTATTTCCCCACCCATGCCTTGCCCTCAGTTTTGCTGCATTGCCCTGTGTTAACATGCAGGCCCAACATCTTGCTGGAAAATGTGGTGCTAGAGTGTTTCTCAGTTTTAATTACACTCTGAATGGTAAGAGCCTGGCTGTCAGCAGCCCTTCTGAAATTGTTTTAATTGAAGTTCCATGAATCCTAGGGAGTTCAGATTGAGTTCATCTCAGAGCCCATCCTGATTTCATTAAAGATTTGATCTTTCTTTTTTCACCAATAAAACATTTATGGTGGTTATCTGCTTCAGAACCATTTTCTTTCTTTAAAGAAAAAAAAGCAGCCTCATCTTCATGCCAATAAAATTCAGGAATCATCTCATGATTTTTCTGGCATGCAATTGAGAGAAATGAAAAAAAAAAGTTTAATCTCATTTTAAAAGCAATTCCCATTCAAGAGGACATCTGAATTTGTAGGCAAGGGTGTTTGTGAATTGGCTGAACCGAAGGCTGATTTAAAGGAAAAAACTTTTATTGATGCCCTTTGTTTTTATATCACAATCATTTCTAGAAATATCATGCCCTCAGGCTTCCCAAATGAACCCTTTGCTCCTTGTAGTAAAAGAAAATAATTAAGTAAAAACAGCTGATACTATAACCCCATTTGACAATGTCTACAACATTTTGCCCTCATAATCCCCTTCCTCTCTACTGTGAAAAGCACAGTGTATTTTATTATTTGTTCTCAGGGACAATGATTGACTTTTCAACTTTATAGAGTTCAGTTTACTTTTAGAGATTTCTTTGTTAACATTGTTGTCATCATTGTGTATCTTCCTCTTTCGGTTCTGCATATTTCATTCTGCATCAGTTCATACAGATCTTCCTAGGGCTGATTCTTAAGAACCATCTTCTTAAATGCAGGTGGAGTGTTTTTAGGGATTGGTTTTCCATTTTATACAATAGTAGAATGAAAATGTCTCCCAATACCAACTAGGGATCTGTGAATCTCTTGAGGAGAGGAATTTATGTGTGGCACAATTACTAATCATTATGCAACAGTGACAAAGCAAAAGTGTTTGTCGTGAAAGGGCTTCTTGGCTTCCTGTGTTATGAATTAACAATTAATGATCACTAAACCCTCTTGGCACAGTATGGTGCTTGGATTTCTGCTCTTAGACTAGATTGGAGGCTATCTGTTATGCCACATCCTTCCCAAACCCTCCATGTCTGTCTCCTTGTTGGGCGGTTTGGAGCCCCCCAACATTTGGGTTAAGATTCCAGCTGCAGCTCTTTCCCGAACTTTGTTTCATGTCTGTAATATACTTAAAGTTCACTAAATGACAGTTTATAATATCATTATCTACAGTTAAAGATATTATAACTTCAAAAATGAAAAGAAAGTGTAGCCATATGTGGAAATGCTTTATTTTGTGCACTTTTAACCCCCCCCCAATCCTTTCAACTGGACCAGACAGGCAGCAGTAAGAAAATCATATGTCTGTGAAAGCAGTTGGCAATTTTAGCTCCCCCAGTTGTCATGAAAGGAAATGGGCCTATTTAGATGGTAAATATCAACCTAAGACTAATTTATTTTTCTTTATAAAAATTATTTTGGAACTGGACTCCAATATGTTCTTTATTACATGGTTTGATAATTTAGTGATGCTCGCACCCCCCTCACCCCAATAACACATGAACTGATTCAAACCTTCACTCCAAAACAGCCCTGGGGTTATTAGGAACAGCATGGATGGAGTATGGATTAGGTTTAAAAGTAATAAAAAAGTAGACCTGTTGGTTAGGTGAAAAATTCACTATCAGATTCCTGAGTGCTGCCTTTCTTTTCATGTGCAAACTGCGGTAAATGAGCCATTTAATTCAACAAATCCAGAGTTCTGATCCACCAGAAATAGAGACTTGGGTTAGTTCAATTTGTAACAAATGATCTCCATATGATCAAAGTCCCGCGAGCTGATTTCAACATGCTGCTTAAATTAGTCTAACACCAAAGTCTTTGGCTCAGAGACAGTATTTGGAATGTCTTACCAGAAGAAAAATTCCTCCCCACACATGGTTCTAATATCATGGCATGGCAGCTTTGCTTTTTAATGGGCTGACAAGAGGCCTCGGCGCTAACTTTCTGACTCCAAAAAGTCCTCGTGCTGTCACCCGCAAACCAGCTAGGATAATTTTTCCTTGGCTTCCTTATTAAAGCCTGAATGAAGGGATTGTGTGGCTTTCTTAATGTCACTCGGTCTGTTTGCCATAAATTCAGGCCCTCATGATGAAAGCTGCACTTATATTTCTCGAGGAAATGGAATCAAGGAGAACGCACCCGGGTTCACAATAAATAACCAAGCGTGAGTTATTAAGTGAATTTCATATACCAGGGCCTTATTACATCAGCAGTTTAGATAATGGCTTCTGAAAAAATATTTCTCTGCCGAAACATAAAGAAGAGAGGGTATCGGGAGGACGCCTTGGCTGACAGCCATAGACAGCCAGAGTGAGAATTGAATAGGCAGTCTTTCTAGAAACAGAATATTTACATTTTTTTGCATGCTGCCGCCTATTTGGTTCTACAGGGAGATGAGTGGCCAGCTCGCCAACATGACATACATCACTGTGGCCTCTGGGCCTGGGATTGTTTGTTTGGTATTTTTTTTTTTAACAGAAGGAAGATGTTGGCTTATTTAGACTATGTGCCTAATTTTAGAGGATGTTCATTATGCTGCTTCTAAACCATATATTTTCCAGAATTTGTTGTCCCACAAAAATAAGTCACATGTGTAGCTCGCCCACAGGCCAACCATTACACCAAGTGTTCAATATCTTGGGGCAATTCATGTAACCTTGGGGTATTGGTGGGGACTGGTCTCCTTACTCTGTATTCCCAACTTGTTTCCAAGCTCTAGGAGTTAGGGAAGCTGCCCCACTGTTAGTTACCTTATCTCAAGATAACATGACTGCCTTTGGGATGTTCTCTGGGGGATTTCAGGGGACTGAAAAGGGAGCAAGACTAGCCAGGGGCCCAGCTCCTTTTCCTAGGGCTTTGGTCATGCCTCATCTAAAAGCCAGCTGTATGGTAGCCATTCAACAGCTGAAGTGGGCAGACTGCACACCCTACAGATCCTCTGTAACATGAGCAGGGCAGGTGTATGGGCCTTCCTGCCCTGTCTGTGTATGGCTGGGGTGGTGGGGCCACGCTGAATTCTGAGCCCAAGACAGTATGGATTTGGGAATGAGGAAAGAGAGACATTGTTGGCTTAGGAAGTAGGATTCATCTTTACAAGACCAGGAAGTGGTGATCATGTCTTAGCTACTGAGTCCATGAGCTTAGCTTTGTTTTTTCTTCTTTCAAGGACAACTGCCTTTCTCTTTCTCTGACTCACTGGCCGCATGGTACAATATTAAAGGTGCTGGACTTGGGGTAAGTGAAGCGTTTTGAATCCTGCCTTTGATGTTTACTGACTGTGGGACTAGAGACAGATCTCGACATCTCTGCAACTCAGGTTCCTTATCTATAAAATGAAAGAGGGTTAGACTAGGTGCCTTCTAAGGTCCCTTTCAGCTCCACATATATTATCATATGATTCCATTCCTACCCTAACAATGCCTCCAGACTAGGGATCAGGACAATGTCTGTAAAGGTCTGGAAACTTTAGGCAGGAACCCTGCTTGAGTGCCTAAAGTTTCTAGACCTTTACAGACATTGTCTGTATCCTGATCCCCTCTCTCATCACCACCATTCACATATCATTGCTCTGCTTATTCTCGGCCTAATAAACACCTATAAATCACTTCCTGACACCTTTACCTGTTCATTCAGAGGATTCTTCTAATGACAACCAAACAGAAGGCAACAGATGCACAGTGAGGGCATTAGTGCACAGTGAGGATTTCTCCTTCTTCTTTAAGACAGGCTCCTCAGGAACCAATTGAATCAACAAATATTGGAACCATCTACACCTTGAACCTCACCTACAATACTGGGAAGGGGTGATGGATTTCATGTGAAATAGAAGATGTGATTGCTACCTCGAAGGTAATTATAGGATCATAGTTTTAGAGCTGAAAGGGATCTCAGAGGCCATCTAGCCTAACTCTCTCATTTTACAGATGAGGAAACTGAGGCCTTCAAGAGGTAAAATAACTTGCCCAAGTTCACACATCAAGTGGAAGAGAAAGAATTTAAACCCAGGTCTTCGACTCCAAAATTCAATATTCAATATTCTTTCTACCAATTCTTTAAACTCGAAATTCTATTCACCGATAGTCACCAGGCCTAATTCTGCTGCTGAAAGAATTCCTGAGCTGATGTAATATGGTAGTCAAGATTGACATATATGAAACAGATATAAGGAGCAGAAATATATAAACAAAAGAAAATTAACAATGTAAATTATGCACATGTGTATATGGCAGAAGTAAAACTAGTTACAAAGTACAGAGCCAGGATAATGACTCCAGGAAAACTTTGTCTTTTAGGTCTGTATAGCAGCCTTCCTCCCAGACTCATGTTGAATTGAACTGACTCAGAAGAGCAATGTTGCTGTGTTGGATCAGAGATCTAGAACTGAAAGGGCCCTTGGGGGTTTTCTAGTTCAAAGCCTCATTTTACAGATGAGGCAAGTGAGTTCTGGGGAGGAGAAATCACTTACACAAATCACTCAGGGGTAAACATCAGAGGTGGGGTATGAATCCAGGTCCTCTGAATCCAAATCAGTGATTTTCTCATTGTGGATTATTCTCAGTTTTTCTTTTGTTTGTTTGTTTGTTTTGTTTTGTTTTAATCAAACCTGCTTGTGATTAAAAAAAAAAAGAAATCATGGGATTTATTCAGCAAAAACCCACCTTCTTCCTAGTAAGGAATTCCCTTTTGCTCAGAAAGAGATGCTTTGGAGCTGGGTGTGTGAGGATGGTAGCTTCATATCTCCCCGTCCCATCCCAGGTATTGAAATCTCTTGTCATCTATGCAATGAATGCATGACATCGAGTATCTAGGTCGAGATGTAAATAGAAGATAATTCTGAGGGTTACAACTCTGAGGAAAACATTTTGATAACAAGACCCCTGTGGGCCAACCTGAGTTCTTCAGTTATTGGCAGTACTCAGACCCGGATTTTACATGTGGGTTGAGGGGAAGTTGGCTGAGGTTTTATGTCTTGCTAGAGGGACATCAACCTGACTTAGATTACCATCTTAACCTCAGAGTTAGTAACCACAATTCTGACAATCAGAGAGGTAGATTGAAGCTAAATGGAAGGGAAACTTCTTAATCATTAGAACTGTCCGACCAAAAGATAGGCTGCTTTTGGAGGTAATGGGATTCCTCCCACTAAAAGTCTTTAAGCAAAGGTTACGTGTCATAGAATGGATTCTCAGTCAGAAACAGTTTAGAAAAGATAGCTTTCAAGTACTCATCTGCTTCTTTTTTTTAAATTTTTTTTAAATTAAAGGCAAGTTTGATTGATAAAAAAGAAAAACCAAGAATGAGCCACAGACTCCTTATAGTGACCTCAGATCCATACAATTCCTCACCAAATGATTTCTCAAAAATCACTTATATTCTCAGTTCCAAGAGTCTTTGTTTATCAAAGGCACTATCTATTGCCCCTCATAGTAGGGAAATTATAATTAGGGTCACTTTCTCTCAATTATTTTTTTTTACCAGCTCTGAACTCTTATCTTCTGATCTACTCACTACTTACAAGGTACCAGCATTATGGTTCAATCTTTTCAGACTCTTCATGACCCCATTTGGGCAAAGATACTGGAATGGCTTGCTATTTCCTTCTCCAGCTCATTTTATAGATGAGGAAACTGAGGCAAACAGAGTTAAGTGACTTGCCCAGGGTCATACAACTAGTAAGTGTCTGAGGTCAGACTTGAAGAGGAGTCTTTGTGACTTCAGGCCTGGTACTCTACTTCACCACTTAGCTGCCCCTAAGGTACCAATCTACTTTGTGTTGTTAGATATGTTTGTGGGTTTATTTCTTAACTTAGTGCCTCTAGTAGAATGTAAACTCCTTAAAAGCAAGCTCGCATCTCATATTTTTTTGTATCTGCCACAAGTCCAGCACAGCACCTTGTACATTAAACATTGAAGTCTTATCTGAGGGAAGGGAAAAGAAAGGATTAAGCATTTATAAAATGCTACTTATAAAGAAGCATTTATTTACGTAAATAAATATGTGATAAACAAACAAATAAATATAGTGCCCATAGTGTGCCAGGCACTGTGCTAATGATATTTTAAAAATAAATGCAATCTTATCTAATCTTCACAACAACCCTGTGGGGTTAGTGTTATTATCACCCCCATCTTACTGTTGAGAAAACAAAGGCAAACAGAGGTTAAATGACTTGCTTAGGGTCCCACAACCAGTAAGTGTCTGGGGCTGGATTTGAACTCAGGACTTCCTGACTCCAAGCCCAGAGTTCTATCCATTATACCACCAGCTGCCTCCATGAATTGAGTTGAAGCACTGATTAAGCTCCTGTTATGTGCTGAGTGCTGGGGAGATGAAGACAAAAATGAAACAGCCTTTGAGGAGCATATACACTAATGTCATTTGCATATTGACAAGCTAATATAGTTGTCAGTCAGTCAACTAGCATTTATTAATCACCTGCTATATGCCCAAAACGGTGCTAAATGCTGGGGATACAAAGAAAGGTCAAAATCAAACTGTCCTTGATCTCAAGGAGCTTATAGTCTAACTCAGGAAATATATGTTGATCAATTGATTGATTAGTCTTGCCTTCTACTCCCTATGTTTAGTAAATAGCCAAACCTCAGTTTTACTTTTGTCACATCTCTTCAATCTATTTTCACTATGTTGAAGAGAGAAGATAATTACATAAAACATCAAATAGCAGAATAAGATATATTTCTGGTCAGTGCTCTGAAGACTTATTAAATGCTTATTAAATTATTAAAAGCATAGTAAATGTTTATTAAAGTTCAATTCATTAATTTTTATTCAACAAATATATTCTGAGTACCTACTATGGCCCTGTCCTAGGTGCTGGAATTCAAAAATGAACAAGACACGGCCTCTGCCTTCATAGACTTTGCAGAGGACAGGGGGGGCACACAAAGATGAAACAAAGAGGAGTCTGATGATTCCATAAGGGAAGCTGAAAGTATCGAAAGGGGAAGATATTTTTTTCTTTCTCTTTAATTTTTTTCTATTTCTATTGATTACTTTTGTTCATATACCACATTTATTTCTGAATATATCTTCCCACTCTTATCCACTAAGCCAACCCTTGTGATAGTTTTTTAAGAGAAAACATCAGTTCAGTAAAACTTATCAATGCATTGATCATGTCTGACAATGTATTCACTGTTCTGCATCCGTAGTCTTTCACCAGCTCTTCTCTGTAATTAAGATTATAGATGTATTTTCTATAGAAAGGAAGATCACAATGAGCCTTTTTAAAAAGTGGAAAAGTTGTGGTAGAGACTGAGATACTTGGCATGTAGACAAATCAGATTGGCTAGTGTACAGATACGCTGTAGGTCTAGGAGGCAACAGGTAAGCCAAACCTAGAAACGTTACAAAGGAAAGGAAAGATGACTAACAGTCATTCACAAAGATTTGTCAAGCCACCATTTCATCATCTCAGAGATTTAGAGCTGAAAGGACAGAGATCGTGTGGTCCATTCTCCCTTGTTTTTCAAATGAGGAAAGTGAGATCCAGAGAAATGAAGGTAACAAAAATAATAACAGTAGTAATAATGAGGATGATTGCAACTAGCTTTTATATAATACCTACTATGTGCCAAGCATTGTACTAAGCTCTTTACAAATATTATCTCATTTTGTCTTCATAACAGCCCTAGGAAGTAGGTGCTATTATTAACCCCATTTTATAGTTGAGGAAACTGAGGCAAACAGAAACTAGGTGACTTTCCCAAGGTCACATAGCTAGGCCATGTCTGAGATTCCATTTGAACTCAGTTCTTCCTGACTCTTGGTCCAGAGCTCTAGCCATTGCACTACCTAGCAGAATTGGAATTTCAACCCAAATCTAATACACTGTCTCTGTTTGATTCATTTGATACATCTCTGTGTACTACGATTTTCTCTTTTAGCCTGCTTATGGCCCAGTGTATCCTACTGGCTTATATCTTTTATGTTCCATAAATGTTATTTCTACTTAGATGCAGATGCAGAATTGAGGAGTACATAGTTAGAAATGCCTTACTCTTAATTTGCTCAAATTCGACTGTTGGCTATGGCTATGTCTCTGTGAGTAGATAGCATAACTTTCTCCAAAAAAATGGGATCCTGTTCTGGTGGTGAAGTCCAAAGTGAGCTTATTTAAATAGCTTTTCAAATGTCCTGGGGGGTGGGGGGGGGAAGATTTCAAAACCCTGGCTAGCTAATACAACAATTGAGTTTCTTCTTGGCTGGGGAAAGCCTCTTGAATTGGGTTTAAATGTCTTTGTTTCCTGGACCTAAGTAGTGAGACATACATGTGTCATTTCGAGAAGTATGGAACTAATTGAGGAATATGTCCAGCTCTTGTCGAGGTGAACAGGGCAGATAAATAAAAACTCCATCGAGCATAAATCTTTGCTTCCAACATCAAAGAAGCAGGACCCTGCTAAGTGTATCTGTATAACGCAGTAATTTATGCAAAAAGCAGCTTTGATAAATGTCCTCTAATTTATTGTCATGTATCTCAAATCAAAGTCAAACATTTACAGCCTGTGCCCTGAAGGAACCCAGGCCTTGGATAACGAAAGGGGTTTTGAAGTTGAGAAAGCTAAGTTGGGTAAAAGGTTAAAAAGGATTTGTTTTGAATGTTAAGTACTTTCTGCAAACGATGGAGGGAGAATAACAAAGCTAATATAGGTTTATTTTTTTTAAAAAGGCAATATACTGATGTGCTATTCCCTTTACCTGCCCCCCAAATCCTTATATAATCTTGGAATTTTGGGTGTTAATTCAATTCAACAAGTATGCATTGGTGCAACGGAAGAGACATAAGATTTTGCCTGAGAAGGCTATGTTTAAACCTAGCTCTGCCATATTCTTCCTGTGTGACCTGGGCAAATCACTTGCCCTTTCCGGCTCTCAAATGAGAGGACTTTGTGACCTCAAAGATCCCTTCTAGCTAAGACTAAAAGCATAGATTCAGAACTAGAAGTGACCTCACAGGTCACCAAATCCAACACTTTTTTTAAATTTACAGTTGAGGAAACTGAAGTCAGGGAAAGATAAATGACTTGTTTAGGGTCATATGTGACTAAGTATCTGAGACAGAATTTGAATGCAGGTCTCCTGGAATTCAAGTCAAGCACTCTGTCCATTATACCATATTTCCTCTCTCCAAAGATTCTATCTATCTTCTATCTATCTTTATCTATCTATCTATCTATCTATCTCTCTATCTATCCACACAACTATACACACACCACATATACATTCATATATACACATACACATATATATAATATATATATATATATATACATATATATATAAATTTTATTTTCCCCAAATTATATGTTAAAACATTTTTTTTGACTTTCTATTAAATATCTATTATATGCCAGGCCCTGAATTCAGTCCTGGGGATACAAAGGCAAAAAAAAAATCCTTGCCTTGAATTTTACCTTCTAATAGCAGGAAACAGCTTGGAGGTACAATGGATAAAGTGCCAGGCCTGAAGTCAAGAAGGCTTATCTTCCTGAGTTCAAATCTGGCCTCAGACACTTATTAGCTGTGTGGCACTGGGCAAGTCACTTAACTCTGTTTGCCTCAGTTTCCTCATCTGTGAAATAAGCTGGAGAAGAACATGGCAAACCACTCCAGTGTCTTTGCCAAGAAACCCCAAATGGGGTCATGAAGAGTATGACTGAACAACAACAAGAGGGGAACAATATAAACACAAACAGATATGTATGAAATATATAAAATAATATGTTGGGAAGTTCCAGCATCTGGTGAGATCAGGAAAGACTCCCTGTAGGACCTGGCACTTTCCCAAAGTGTTGAAGTAAGATAGGGATTCCAAAAGGTGGAAATGATGAGGGAGGGTATTCCAAGAACGGGAAAAATCCATGAAAAGCCTGTGAAGAAGCATGGAATGTTGCATACAAGGAATAGGAACTAGGCTAGTGCATATAGTAATTAGCAAATGGTAACTAGGCTAGTGCATTAAGGGAAATAATGTGACATCAGTCTAGAAAATTAATTTAGAGTTATGTTATGAAGTATCAAACAGAGGAATTTGTTGAGGCAATAGGGAGTCATTGAAACTTCTTGAGCAGGGGGGTGATATAAACGGACTGTTTTATAGGAATATAAATTTGTCATCTAAGTAGAGGATGGGTTTTCATTCAGGAAGAAGGAATAGTTACAGTATATACAGTGGATACAGAATAATTGGGGAAATAGGGCAGGGGGCTTTGTGTATATATCTTTGTGCATATCTGCAAACATCACTGTGGGAGGAGAATGCCTCTGTGAATGGTCTTTCTATGTTAACATGTATAGTTGACATGCCGTACATGTTTTCTCATTTGGTGGTTCCAACATATGTGGTTATCTGATGCAAATGTGGCATAAAAAAGCATTGGACTGGAAATCGGAAGATACAGGTCCTACCTCTCACTAGCTGTGTGATGTTGGCCAAATCACTTACCCTCTCTGGCCCTCAGCTGATTCCTCCATAAAATGAGGATGTTGGACTCATTGGTCTCTAGGACCCCTTTCCAAGTGAGCCCTTTGATTTTGTGATGGTTTGTGATGTAAGCACTTACAGGTAAGGTTCTTCAGGACAGGAGAAGCTGTTCCCAGTTTACTAGTCCAATGATTCAGGGTGTGTCTATTGGATACCAGGATAACTAGTTAGAAAGTTTTCCAAAAATGTAGACACTTAGCTGATTATTTTTGCTGATTTATTTTTTTTAATGAATTCATGGATTGTGTGTGTGTGTGTGTGTGTGTGTGTGTGTGTGTGTGTGTGTGTGTGTGTGTGTGTGTGTGCTGTTGGGAAGATAGAGATATGAGGGTCTTACTGGTCCACATGAATGAGATTTCCTCAAGTAAGGTCTCCCTTCTCTCCATTGTCCCTCTTGAGGAATATTACTATGGGGCTTCCCACTCCCCCTACCCCTGCATACCGACACCCCCAGTCCATTCTCACTTACCTTTACCCATATTCTTTATTTTTCATATAATCTCTTCCCACTCTTATTCTTGTGACAGGGAAGAAATAACATGATTCGAATAGAAAGAACTTCGAATTTTGGAGACAGAGAGCCTGGGTTCGAGTCACTAGCAAAGTCACTTAATAACTGTGTGACCTCAGGCAAGCTGCTTCACCTCCTTCAGCCTCAGTTTCTCCATCAGTAAAATGGAAGTGAATGCCTACTTATGTTACCACTCTCACAGGGTTGTTGTGAGAACCAGATAAGATGCTTTAGGTGAAAGTACCATGGCAAGCTACATGAACATGAATTATTATTTGCCCTTTCCCCCAAACCTATATCACTTAGACTCCCCTCCCTGGTACTTTGTCCCCATCCCAAAGTCTCTAGGCTTTTAAAATGTTTTCAGTTGATGCTGGCATGCATTTTTAAAAAGTGCTCTACATATGTTAGCCCATCACTGGGGTCTCACTGTCTAAGCCAGGGATGGGGAACCTGTTGGCCTCTAGGGCACATGTGGCCCTCTAGGTCTTCAAGTGTGGCCCTTTGACTTAATCCAAACTTTACAGAACAAATTCCCTTAATACAAGGATTTGTTCTGTAAAACTAGGACTCTGTCAAAAGGCCACACCCAAGGACCTAGAAGATCAGATATGGCCTTGAGGTGGCACGTTCCTCACCCCTGGAAGCCCTTGAAGTAAGGCGAGGGTAAGCATGCAATGGCATGGTAGTTGGTGAGAAGATGGAGGGGGAGGGAAGTGAAGCATAGCTGGGGCTACCTAGTTTGGGGGGGGCACATAAGACCATTAGTACAAAGGGAGCCAGAGGAAGGAGGGGAAAGGGGATGTCCTAGAGTGGAAAGCACTAAGTCTCCTAGGGCCTGGTCTCTGGTCTGAGGGTACAATGGCTGGGGAGATGACGGTGGGGAATGGTCTTCAAGGGAAAGTTGGATGACCATTTTAGGGGTATGGTGGAGAAGGAATTCCTGGTTGGAACTAACATTCTTTAAGGTCTAAGATTCCATGATTCTTTGATTAGGAGATCCTGAATGTCCCTCCCAGTTCTAATATTTTATGATTTGGTTCTGCCCTCCCCCAATGAGATCACAACGACTAAGGCATCCTCTTAACATACCTGGATCCCTTACTGAGTTTAGCTGCAACTAAGCACAACAAATTTGTCAATACGATAGAGGTTCTTGCCTTCGTTAATTCAGTCATCTGGTATAATGAGTGGCTCCTGGGGCATTGTGGGAGCTATAAAATTGAGGGTCATAAATAATTGATACCAGTCATAATGGAGGAAAAATCCTATTTTGCATTGTAGAAAAACAGAGAGATAGCATGACATAGTAGAGAGAACACTGGCTTTGAAATCAGAGGACACGTGTTCAAATCTCAGATCTGCTATTTTCTACCTGTGTAGACAAACAATTTTATCTCTATGGGCCTCAGTTTCCTCATCTATGAAATAGCATTTACATAGTGCTTTAAAATTTGCAAAAACACTTTATAACTACCTCATTTGATTCTCACAACTACCCTGAGAAGTAGGTGCTATTATTATCCCTATTTTTATAGTGGAGGAAATAGAAGAAGGATAGGTGATTTGCTCAGAATCACACAGCAAGTTAACAATCTAAGGCTGGATTGGAACTCAGGCCTTCCTGACTCCAAGTCCAGCGTTCCATCTACTGTGATACCTAGATGATCTAAGGCCCCCCAGCTCAAAAATCCTATGATCATATTTCTGCTTTTGTCTATGTTTCCCCAGAACCTAATAAAGTGCTGGTCACTTAGTTGGTGTTTAATAAAAGCTTGTTACTTGATTTGGGTGTTAATTGAGAATAGAATTCAGGTGAGTGCCCTTGTTGGTGGATGGAGATGGGGTTAGAATCTGGTCCTCAGGGGCTGTGTGGTCTGAGGGAAGGTCTTGGCTAATCCTTCATGTTGTGTACGTTCATGTTATTTCCTGTATTAGAAATTAGAATTAGGGAAGCTCCTTGAAGGTAGGGATTCCATCTCTTTAATCTTTGTAGCAAAGTGCCTGGCATACAGTAAGCACTTAATAAATGCTTATTGGTTGATTGAATCAAAAGACCCACTGTGTCTCACTGGAACCGCCCATTCTCTCTTTTGATTGCCCAGCCTCCAAAACATGAACCCCTACTGTCCATCAAATTCTGGCCTTCAAACGGGCTTAACATCCTGGTTCCAGGAAGCCAAGGAAGCTATGTTCCTTCAGAACTGGGCCCAGGAAGCAGTATTTGCTAGGTCAGATACTCATTTTGTGTGTTTTAAAATATTTTATTTTTAGTCTGAAAAGCTCCATTTGACAGTACTCACAATAAAATGATCTTACAACTTCAGTAGTAGGGCTGTGCTTTGAATGCAGCTGTTTGCAAAGATTTTACAGCCCATCTGGCAGGCTTGGCATGGCCTTCAGGTATGTCTGAGGAGGAAAGGCTTTGCTCTCAGATACTACCAGCCTGTAACTGGTACCGTAAACCTACATTTCACATCTCAGCCTTCTGGTTAATAAAATGGAGAAAGCTTGTAAAGCACAGGCTTTCCCTGCCGGGAGGATAACCTTGGAAGACTGGATCATGATCTAAGGCTGGTTTCTGTCCAAAGAGAAGCCTTTTGTAGCCATAAATCTCATTGTCCATGGTTTGATTGTGTGTGTGTGTGTGTGTGTGTGTGTGTGTGTTGTGTTGTGTTCATGGAATCATAGATAAAGAGTTGGAAGGAACCTCAGAGTTCATGTAGGGCAATATGCTTCTTTTACAGGTGAGAAAACTGAGGCCTGGAGGGGTTAAGTTGTTTGCCCATAGTCACATAAGGCACTAAGTATCAGAGCTGGGATTTGAACACAGGTCCTCTAGTGCTCCTTCAGTGGAGAAAATCTTTGTTATAATCTTGCAGGCTTCACTCTAGTCCACCTACTGTTGGAGAGTGGCGGGGAGACAGACACTATTATTCCCACTCAAATGACTATAGTGCCACTAAATAAAGTTGTGTTCCATGAATTTTTTAAAATGCTGACTGATCAGGCACGTGGAGGAAGCATGTGGAGGAAAGGGCGTGGAATTTGAGGCTCTGCTATTTCTAGGAGGCAGTGTGACCTGGTAGAGAGAGAATGGAGTTAGGAAGATTGAGTCTGATACTTATTGGACACTTATTAGCTATGTGACTCTGGGCAAATCGCTTAAACTCCCTCAACCTCAGTTTCCTTATCTGTAAAATGGAGATAATGTATGTAAAGCATTTTTCAAACCTTGCTGGGCATTTTTTTTTAATTGAATCTGTGATTTCTGTGTAGAGAACTCCCAGTGAGGGAATTTCTTCCACCCAAGTAGCATCTCCTCCACAGCTCAGTCTTAGAGAGTTGTCTGGGGCACACTGAGATGTTAAGTGATTTGCCCAGAGCCACACAACCAGTATTGATCAAAGCTAGGTCTGGTTTTCCTGGCTCCAGGACCAGCTCTACCTACTATACCATGACTTTTTCTTATTCGAAAACCCTAATGGTCAGTCAGTCAGTTAACAAGCATTTATTAAGTGCTGAGTTGAGCTCTGGAGTCATGAAAAAAGGTAAAAACACATTCCTTTCCCTCAAGGAGCTCATATTATAATTCTAATAACTATATATACATAATTATATATGTATAGTCTAATAACTATATGTTACTATTGTTCAGTTGTTTCAGTCATGTATGACTCTTTGTGACCCTATTTGGGGTTTTCTTCGCAAAGATCCTGGAATGATTTGCCATTTCCTTCTCCAACTCATTTTACAGATGAGGAAACTGAGGCCAACAGAGTTGAGGGACTTGCCCAGGGTCACACAGCTAGTAAGTATCTGAGGCCACATTTGAACTTAGATCTTCCTGACTCCAAGCCCTGAATTCTATCCACTGTGCCACCTAGCTGCCCCAATAACTATATACATATATAATTCTAATAACTATATAAGAATATATAATATAATATATACTATATATAGCGCATATGCTAATACATACTATATATGCTATGTAATACTAATATAACTAATAACTAATGACATAGCATATATATACATATAATCTATATATGCATATATATGTGATTGTATATGAAACTGCAAATCTGTTACTTACAACTAGCTATTCCTTTCAAATGTATAATGAAACTATCATGTAAATTTCTTTTTTCCCCTTTTTTTCCTTCCCTCTGCCCCTCCCCTACTTTAGAGATGGCTACTAATAGACCAAATGGAAAGAGATCTCAGAGGGAAAGGAGGTTTAGCACTTGTGTATTGTTATTATTATTTACTACTTGGGTGATCTTGAGTGAATCATTTCACTTCTTCACTTTTATAAAATGAATGGGTTGGAATAGAGGGGCTCTTTTTTCCTCACATTTATTCATTTATTTTTAATTTATGGAATAAAACAAGCATTTCCATAGCATAGTATAATACAAAAGATGAAACCGTAAATCTGTTGTGCACAACGTGCTTTTCATTTTAAATATTTAATAAAATTATCATGTGAATTTCTTTTTTCCCTTTTTTCTTACCTCTACCCCTCCCCCGCTCTAAAGATGGCTACTGTTAGACCAATAGAGGGCTTCTAAAGTGCCTTCCAGTTCTATCTAATTTCTATGTTCTTCCTATCTATGAAAGGAGGGCTAGTAGTATCACATGGTACCTTGGTTACACTGGCATAGCTTGGAAATAAAAGTCTCATAGTAAGCTTGTCTTTATACCTGTAGAAGCAAAGGCCTGAAAATAATTTTATGTTTTTTTCTTCTTTCAATTATGACTGCATCAGCAAGACTTCTATTTCTAAATTTTTTTAAAAATCAGGTAAGGGGCAGCTAGGTGGCTCAGTGGATAGAGCACTGGCCCTGGATTCAGGAGGGCCTGAGTTCAAATCTGGCCTCAGACACATAACACTTACTAGCTGCGTGACCTTGGGCAAGTCACTTAACCCCACTGGCTAACCAAAAAAATAAAAAATCAGGTAAGGAAAGTAAAAATACCATATTTGCCTCATGTTAGGGAAATGGAATGAGATCCTCGGCTGCTGCCCAGAACCAGGTGTCCCCTTTATGTGTCTGGATGTCTACTTCTGTTATACGAGTTTCTGAAAATGGAAAATCTGAAAAAAAAAGTTCTGAACACATGTCAGTGGGTACCAGGTGCTGCATGCAGAACCCAAGGCCAGAGTGGACCCCAAGGATTGTGGTCCCTTCAACCCTTCAGGAAGCTCCTTGCCTAGCTGGGCAGAAAGGATGAACATTCAGACAAGAAAGACTTAGGATCTGTTACAGAACAACATAGAAAAAAAGTATTTTAAAAAGGCACTGCAACTTCCACCCAGGGAATAGTACTAAAAACCAGATTTTAGTTCCTCTTTGCCAAAGAGAAAAAAATCCTTTGACACTGTTATTCTAAATCTATGGTGACTACAGCACAGATTGATGGTAACCATAAAATCTGGGGAAATATATGGCTGAGGGGAAAAGGACCCACAAATATTTCGTGCAGAATCTGCTCCATTTAGGGGAATGTCTCCTTCTAAACCCCATCCCCCAGCCCTTCTGAAGTCTGCCCTTCCCTTCCTGGAATTTGTCACTACGCCCTTTTCAGGGAAAAGAAAAGAGCTTGTACATTGAACCAGGCATCAAGACATCCTAATGTCACAGTTCTAGAGCTGTAAGGAACTCAGAAGCCATTTAATCCAGCTCCCTCATTTTTGCAGATGAGGGAACTGAGGCCCTAAAAAGTAAGTGACTTGGCCAAGGTCACACAAGTAGTGAGCAGTACAGGTGAGTTCTTGTCTTGAGTTTGCCACTAACTTAGTTACATGACTCTTGGACAAGTTGCTTTTCCAAAGAACATTGGTTTTGGAGTCAGAGGTCATGGGTTAAAATCCTAACCCTGTCATTTATTCTATGACTTTAGCCAGGTCACAGCCTTTTTGACACTCAGTCTCTTCAAGTGTAAAACAGTAATAACAACAACAACAATAAAAAATGTAAAAGAATGATAATAGCTAATATTTATATTGTGTTGTCTATGTGCTAGGCACTGTGCTAAGAACTTTACAATTATCACCTCATTTGATCCTCACGACAACCTTGGGAGGTAGGTGCTATTATTATCCTCATTTTATTATCCCCATTTTACAGATGAGCAGGGGCCGCTAGGTGGCACAGTGGATAGAGTACCGTACCTGGAGGAAGGAAGACTCATCTTCCTGCGTTCAAATCTGGCCTCAGACACTTACTAGCTGTGTGACCCTGGGCAAGTCACTTACTCCTGTTTGCTTTAGTTTCCTCATCTGTAAAATGAACTAGGGAAGGAAATGGCAAACCACTCTAGTACCTTTGCCAAGAAAACCCCAAATGGGGTCACGAGGAATCAGACAGGACTGAAAACAACAATAACAGATGAGCAAACTGAGACAGAGGTTAAATGACCTATCCCAGGGTCCTACAGTTAGTAGGTATGTGGGGCTGGATTTGATCTCAGATTTTTCTAACTCTAGGCCTAGTGCTTTATCCATTACACCATCTAGGTGCTTGTAAGGGAAGGGAATGGGGTTGGAGGTGGTGGTTCTATGAGGACAGTGTTGTTCCAGATGGACTCCAAAGTTCCTTCCCCCAGTCACTTCTCTGTTAGTAGAGCTGATCTAGTCATTTTGGAAAACAATTTGGAAGTATATTAGAAAACTCACTCAACTGTACACATCCTTTGATCCTATGCCATAATGCTTTTCTTTTCTTTTTTTTTTTTTAAAGCATATCCCTCAAAGAGCTCTACAACACAAAGGTCCCACATATTCAGAGCAGCTTGATGAAGAATTTAGAGAAACATGGGAACTGACGCAGAGCAAAGTAGGCAGAACCAAGAAAGCATCTTGCCCAATTACAGCAACAATACAAAAGAAAATAATACTGCAAGACAGAACTCTGATCAATACAAGTGATCAACCTTGACTTTAGAAGACAGATGATAGAACTTCCCTCCCTCTTCTTCGTACAGAAGTGGTAGAGAAATTATAGGTAAAGAAAAAGGTTGTGAGATGTAGAAAACGTATCGATTTATTTTGCCTAACTATCTTTCTTTTTCTTTTGAGAGGCAGTGGAGTAAGGTGGCTAGCGAGCTGACTTGGGAATCAGGAAGACCTGGGTTTAATTCTTACTTCTGCCTGGCTGCATGAACCGGAAAAAAAAAAAACATTGAACCTCTCAGTATCCCCCTTAACTCTCTAAGACTCTTAAGTTGCAGAGAAGAAGATGCTAATCTACATTGGAGGGGGAAGCTCCTCACTGAGAACTCCCAAACCAGGGGTTTGTAATCTGAGGTCCACAGATTCGCCAACAGGTCTGTGAATAGATTTCAAGGGATCAATAAAGTTGGATAGGAAAAAATTCATATTTGTTTCAATGTAATTGGTTTCCTTTTGTATTTTATTTATGTATTTAAATATTCTGAGGAGTCCAAACATTTCACCAGACTGCCCAAGGTGCTCAAGACACAAAAAATATTAAAGATAGCTGCATTGTACTGATGATATCACAGTTTAGTTTAACAAAATGTGTTGGTTCCAAGAGAAGATTCTGTTGAACTATGTATAACTATATGATGGTTTTATTTTTTCAAAAACATCAATTTTGGAAAAATTACCTATGATCATTCTATAATCCTCTATAAAATTAAGGGGGTAGTACTCTCTGATGTCGAGGGTCCCTTCTAGCCTTAATGCTCTAAGATTCCTTTATAACTCCCAGTGTCCTGGGCCAAGGCAGGGATTAATGTCAACTAGAGAGCTTTGTCTGCAGTATGGCCTTTCTCTGAGGTCATAGAGTTGTCAGAATGAGGTTCAGTGACTGGAAATGGGCAAGAGAAATGGGAGGGCCAGATGCCTTGTGAAAGCCTCCAAACCCACAGGTAGCAGTTTGGAGAAAGATACCCCAAGCGGCATGTATGTAGGATCAGGGGATGTCAAAGGGGAAAAGAGACAGAGAATAGAAGGTGAAAGCAGGCCTGAGAGGTGTAGAATGAGTGATTTCAGAAACACTGGGGCAGGTACTGTCCAGGGGAGAGGTCAGAGTGTTTCTTAGATTCCCAGCCATTGGTCTAAGTGCTCCTGGCAGAGTTTTGTGCTGAAGCAGACCCTTTCTTATTGTGGGTGGGCACTGTGCTGTTACCATACATTTAAAGAACTGGAAAATCAATCAACAAGCACTTTCTAAGTGTCTGCCATGTGCTAGGTATTGTGTTATGTGCTGGGGAAATGAGAGTAAATGTGAAACAATGCTTGTCCTCAGAAAACTAGCATTCTGTTAAGGGAGAATACTTAAAAATACATTTATTAGCATATATAGAAATAATACAATATATAATACGAAAATACCATTATTAGCATATATAGAATATATACATAAGGACTATAAGATAGATTGGGGAGAGAGGGTACTAGCAGCTTTGGGGAAGGAGGAGGCTTGGAAAGCTTCATGTAGAAAGGGGTGCTTGAGCTGAGACTTGGAGAAGACCAGGGATTCTAAGAGCTGAAGGCCAGGAAGGACTGGGTTCTAGGCATGAGGGACAACCAGTGCAAAGATATGGAGAGGGGAGAGGGAGAGTTGTGTAAACAGAACAGGTTTTTAGGAAAGGACTACTTATCCCATTAAGGTGAGAGCCATTAGGTCAATGACTTAATAACTTAAGACTATAGGGAAGTGGAATTGGAAGCTAGATTATCTCGAATTGAGGCAAGTATGAAATATTAATCAGGCTGATGAGTTCTTACAATTCTTTAAATAGGCTAGTAGTTAAAACCTGTTGATAGTTGGCATTTGGTGGGAGAGGCTAGAAGAAGCTTAAACCATTATACTAGAAAAGAAACTCAGTGAGCTCTGACTGCTGGTTGGTGAACCATCTGTGAGTGACTGGGTAGAGCTCAAGGTTTAAAATAGCGTAAACAATAAAAATCTGGAGACAAGGCCTTGGTTGGTCTGATATGGTAGTTGGAGATGAAAGAGTCAAACTTTTTTAAAAAAATAAACTTTTTTTTTCAATTAACAAGCAAAACCCTTGTTTTTTAAATTATATTCTATTTTCCCTCCAATTATGTAGAAAAACAATTTTTAAACATTTTTAAAATTTTAAGTTCCAAATTTTTTCCCTCTCTTCCTCCCCTCCCCACTTCCTGAGATGATAAGCAATCTGATATAGGTTTTTTATGTGTACAATCATGTAAAACATTTGCATATTAGCCATTTTGTGCAAGAAGACTCAAACAAAAGAAAGGAAGAAATAAAGAAAGGAATAAAAAGAAAAAAGAAAGAAAGAGAAAAATGGCATGCTTCAGTTTGTATTCAGACAATATCAGTTCTTTCTCTGGAGGTGGATAGCATTTTTCATCTTGATTTCTTTGGTATAGTCTTGGATCATTGTATTGCTGAGACTAGCTAAGTCATTCACAGATTTTCCCTGTATAATATTGCTGTTACTATGTACAATGTTCTCCTGGTTCTTCTTGCTTCATTTTGTATTAGTTCATGTAAGTCTCTCTGAAATCTACCTGCTTATCATTTCTTACAGCACAATAATATTCCATTACATTCATATACCACAACTTGTTCAGCCATTCCCTATTTGATGGGCATCCCCTCAATTTCCAGTTCTTTGCCACCACAAAAAGAGCTCAAACAAAGCCTTTGTAACAGATATGTATCAAAATTTTATGTTTTATTCTCATTCTGAGTCCATAACCTTTCTGGTAGAAGGTGGGTAGCATGGCCTTGCATTGATTCTTTGGCGTGACCTGGTGCTTGGTCATTGCATTGATCAGAATTCTGAAAACATGAAGGAGCTTAGCATGCTTCACTTTCGGGAAGAACTTGCTGTTTCTGCCCCTGGGGAGAATGCTAGGTTCCTAACTCCCTTGGACAAAGACTCTGGTTCAGAGGAACATAGCTTTTGAGTTGGAAGGAAACTTAGAGATCATTTAGCCTACTCTGCTCATTTTACAGATGAAGAAATAGAAGCCCAGAGAGGTCTGGTGACTTGCTCATGATCACACAGTTTTTAAACATTTGAAGAAGGATTCAAACCCAGACCTTTCAGACTCTAATTCCAGGACTCTAGCTATGCTGTACATTATACAGTATATGTATATGTATATATGTACGTATACATACACACATAACATACAAACAAACACACATATATACTACATGCTCTACACCATACACTACCAGGGGTGGGGAACCTGCAGCCTTGAGGCCACATGTGGCCCACTAGGTCCTCAGCTGAATTAGATTTAATCAAAGGGCTGAACATGAGGACCTAGAGGGCCACATGTGGCCTTGAGGCCGCAGGTTTCCTACCCCTTCACTATACTATTCAGTCTCAAGGCAGAAAACTCTCTAGAGACAGGATCAGAGGATTTAAAGAGGGAAGGGGCCTAAAGGTCTTTTGATCCAGAGGTGTCAAATACAGGGCTAGGCCCTGAGTGAGGCCTGAACCAGATTAAAATGTAATTGGGAAATATTTAACAAAATAAATAAAAATGCAATAGGACATAGATAATGTTAATCTGTGATTTCTAAGTCAATATATGGCTTGCAGGGATCCTTACGTACAATTTAGTGGCCCCCTTTTCTAGTTGGATTTGACACCACTCATCCAGTCCAATCCCTCTGCCCTTTTACAGGTGGGGAAACTGAGGTCTAGACAGGGAAGATGAGTTGGTTAAGGTTATGCAGGTAGTAATTAGGAGAGCCATGATTCTAACCCAGATGCGACCCCAAATGCTACATGCTCTTCTAACCACACCACAGGGCCTCAGGTCAGATGGGGATGAAGGCACTTGTAATGCTGCTAATTCAGCAGTTTAATTGTTTCTGCCCCTCATTTTATTGTGTTCTCACTTCTTCCCTTAATTTGCAACTAAAGCTTTTAAACTGGTTGGCATGGCTCCATTGAATTAAGGAGGAGAAGCTTGGCCAATGTCTGGCCCAGGGCTTCTAGGGGAACATTTCAAAATTATCATGGGTTCTGGTAGAGTGGGAAGGAGAGAGAGAAGATTGCCTTTCTTTTCTTTTTTTATGCAAGAATTCTATTTCTGAGTTGACAGACTACCCAGATAAGCACAGACTGAAGGGTGCTTTCTTCTTCCTTCTGCCTTAGAATCCCTTACCCACTTCAAAATTCAGCCCAAGAACCACTTCCTACATTACATCTTTACTGGTCCCTCATCCCCAAATTGCCTAGCATTTATTTCTTTATATACTTGTGTTAGCGGCAGATAGGCAGTGCAGTGGATACAGCATAAGACTCAGGGTAAAGAAAACTTGAGCTTAAATCTTACCTCAAACACTTGTTAGCCATGTGGCCCCAGGCAAGTCACTGAAACTTTCTCAGTCTCAGTTTCCTCATCTATAAAGTGGGCAATGATAATAGGAGCAAATGAGATGTTTTTGTTTTTGTTTAGTCATTTTAGTTGAGTCTGACTCTTCCTGACTCCATTTGGCGTTTTCTTGGCAAAGATACTAGAGTGTTTTGCCGTTTCCTTTTCCAGATCATTTTTACAGATGGGGAAACTGAGGCAAACAAGATTAAGTGATTTGCCCAGGTTCCCAGAGCTAGTAAGTGTCTGAGGTCAGATTTGAATTTTCTGACTCCAGACCTGACAGTCTGTCCCCCAGCTGCTCATCAAATGAGATGACAACACATGGAAAGTGCCTTGTAAACCTTTGTTAGATAAATGTTAGCTATTGTTATGTGCCCCTGTTTCTCTCTCTGTGTCTCTGTCTCTGTCTCTTTCTCTATTCCTGCCCTGCCCCCCAATAGAATTGGAAACTCCTGGAGGGCAGGGACTATTTCACTTTTGATTTTATGTCCCCACTATTTACTTAGCATACTTCCTAGTATTTGTAGTTACCTACATGTTTGTGGCATGATGGGGGCTTTGCAGATAACCTATTATCAATAGGTCTTCTAGACCTACTAGAGCCAAGTCTCCAGAGCCTCAGGAAAAGGTGAAGGTCTGCTTCGGGCTGGGAAGTATTATAGCTTCTGACTCCTCCCCACCCCCACTCCACCCACCCCTTATTTCTCCATAGATTCAGGACATTAACCACGTATTTCTTTCCTGTTCTCTCCCATCCCCCCTATGCCCATTCCAGTCACTCTCCCAGATGTATTCCGGGCTGACATGGCACAGAGACTTAGCTTGCCACGCAGTCCTCTACTGACCCTATTGTTCATCTCCTGCTGTCAGAATAGATGAGACTTTGGAGTTCAGTCAGGGCTGCATGGCCCAGATCCTGGTCTCTGGGAAGGAGAACTGAGAGCCACTGGGTTGTTGCTGCCAATTATTCAGGGAGATGTCCTTTGAGCGGAGCCTGGGGGAGGGCGTTTTTCAGACAGAGAGGTGAATACTGTTTGAGGGGGCATGAATGAGAGAACTGGGTTCAAATAACCATGTTCAATTTAGTGCTCTGGCTATGCCCTGATACAAGGTCACAGGAAAAAAGGAGACCCTAATTGTCTGCAATGGAACCTCTCTTTTTAAATTCTGCTTCCCTGAAATGATTTTTTTTTGAAAGTCCCAGAAACATCTTTCTTTTCCTGCCCTTGCTAATATGGATTGTGTTTTAACACGTGTTTTTGGTTTATTGGGTAATGTTCCAATAAGTAAATGCAAATTACTAATAATGGCCTTTTACAATTTGAAACACGACATTAGCAGGATTCAACTCTTCTATTAAATGCACCGCACTTGTGAGTCAGCTGTAGGAATGGTCTGCCTAGCTTGTGTGGGATGACACCGATGGTAACAAAACAAAACACCTTTCATCTTCCCTGGGTTCTATCTGTAATAAACTGGTGGTGTGACCTTGGGCAACTCACTTCTCTGGCCTTCGGTTCCCTCTAATTGAGCTCTATGGTCCATTTTCAGTTCTGACATACCATGGTTCTGTGATCTAAGGGGCACAGACCAAACCTCCGAATGTGTCATTGGAAACACACGGATTCGCCTTTTTAGGTGGAAAATTGCATTAGTAGATTCTGACCTCTAAACTAAGCCCAACTGCGTGTGCCGGAGTCCAGGGTTCTCAGCCCTGATCCCTGAGGCTGAGTCAATATCGGTTGGGGAGCTCAGGGGACTCATGCCTGCACTCGCATGTGTCTCATATTAACGTTATTTTCTTAATGGCCACAATATTAAAAGCTACCCACTTTGCTATTAAGTTACCCCACTTAGGATAATTTACACATGAATATCGGCTCCAGCCCATGAATCCTGGTTTTGTTTTTGTACCTCCTCCTTCTAGGACCTCCCCCACCCCAACCCGTGTTTATTGCAGGCAACCCCAAATAACATCAATCAATCACAGCCTCATTTTTAGATGATTGGAGAACCATTATGAACTCCTTGCCTTTTTTTTTTTGATTGCTTGTTTTTTCATCCCCTAAAGCTCACTGTGTTCCTTTAGCAGTTTCATGCTGGTGCTGTCTCCACGTGGGATTCATGAAGAGGACTGAGACATTTGTGGGCAGGATTTGGATGAGAACAGAAACACACATGGAAAACAAATGAGCGAGAGGGAAAGCTGTTTTTTGCTAATGGCCACTTGGCCTGTAGCTGGAATTCAGACAGATTCTTAATCGCAAGTAAATTATGCCTGTAGTGATCACTCCCTTTGCTGGAGTCCCATACCACCACCAAATGGCGGCTGGGACCTTGCTGCCAAATTGAATTGTTCACCCTTTGATTTCTCCCTGAAAGAAAGTATTCATTTTCAATTCAGGCTTCTCCAAATATCTGATCATAGTTGAGGGTAATGGGAAAACAGATACCACTTGCAAATCTCCCCCCAAAGGACCCTTGCATCTATTTCCCAAATTTTCCATACCAGGCATTATTTTCAGAATTATGTGATGCTGTCATTTCCTTATCCTCCTGTTTTCCCCAGGATGATTTTCTAGCTGTCTCCACAACATCAAGATAACTGGATGAAGGGTGAAGGGTTCAGGGAGTTGTTTGGTCATTTAGTCATTTGACAATACTGAACAAATACTGCCAATTTCTTTTCCACTAAATTCTCCCTCTCTAGAAAAAAAAAACACAAAGTAGAGATGATTGAGCCAAGTTGCATAGTTACTTGTACATAATAGGTCCTTAGAAAACGCTTGTTGAATTTTCTTCATATAGACATAGACACAGTCTCCATCAGGAACCTAGTACAAGGAGATCGAAGTTGAAGGGAGTTTCTTTGAAACTGAGTGTGCAGAAACACATACAACACATACACATCCTGGGAGATACACACCACACATCCATCCATGAATTTGTATGAGGAGACAAGCACCAGATGTAGCCAGTGGATTGGGTAGTATATAAATCGTATGTTCTAGGCACACAGTTTTTCAAAAGACTCAATGCTATGTAATTTCATCCATGTGGGTGTTCCCTACAACAGAGTGCAAATTCATCCACACCTTATCAGCTTATGCCACTTACGTTCGTGTCCGCCACAAAGGTCAAAGTTCTGCGGGCCTTCCTCAGTTTCTCTCAACACCCTATGGATGCCAATGGAGCACAAAAGCTGTCCATGGTATTCCTTTCTCTTGCCATGGGACCAGTCAATCTTCATTTCTGATTGTTTCTGTGATGACATCCTTAACTCCAGTTCCTCATAATTCCTCATTTGCAATGTGTTGCTACCTGTTCACTCCCGTTATGTACCTTTCCATTGCCCTGAGTGATACTTATTTCTAATTCTTTGGAGACTGTAGTATATGTGTATGTGTATGTGTATGTGCGTGTGTATGTGTATGTGTATTCATGTGCGCTATATATGTATAGGTATGTGTATGCATCTATATACACGGATCTATATGTGTATATGGACATGCATGTATATGCATGTATCTGTAAATGCGTATTTATATGTGTACATATAGGTATGTAGATATCTCTGTATCTATGTATCTGCATATATGTATATATATGTATAACATATCAATGTGTGTATGTTTATGTATGTGTATGCATTGTGTATATGTATTCATATGTATGTATGCACATAACTATATATGTGTATGTATGTGTATATGTATATCTGTGTATCTGCATATTTGTGTATATGTATGTGTATGCATCTGTATATATATGTGTGTGTATACATGTGTATTTATGTATATGTTTGAATATATGTATATTACAAATATGAGCAGCTAGGTGGCACAGTGGATACACTCCCTCCCCCGACCCCCCCAGCCTGGAGTCAGGAAGACTCATTTTCCTGAGTTCTAATCCACCCTCAGACACTAACTATGTGGTCCTGACCAAGTTATTTAACCCTCTTTGCCTCAGTTTCCTCATCTGTAAAATAAACTGGAGAAGGAAATGGCAAAGTACTTCAGTATCTTTGCTAAGAAAATCCCAAATAGGGTCATGAAGACTCGGACGTGAAACTGCTGAACAATAATATGTATGATTGCCTTAAATCCATCCTCCACACACCCCTCACCTCCCCTCCTGCCCTGCTTCTCCCCCTCATTCCCCCCCCCAAGTAGCTGGCAGAAGTGAAAACAATCATCTTCTAATGAGAACCCAACGTGTCTTCATATGGATCCACAGAAAAATATTGCCATGTTTTCTTTGTGAATTTGTCCTACAGAGCTGCCAATGGAATTTCCATGCATGTGGGGACCTTCAGGTTAAGAAATTTACCTTATTACAGATTAAATGATTGGTCAATTAATTACGTAAGGAGAAAATTACAGCAGATTATGGGATTGTTCGAATTACAATACATATTTATAAACAGTCTTTTCTCACCAAATGCCATTCATTTGAGGGCAATGAAAAACCTGGAACAACGGAGTCGATGACTCCATTGTTCCAAAGCTAAATGGTGTATCTAATAAGGAGGGGAAAGAAGGGTGTGTGCCAAATTCTTTATAGGAATATCAGAGTGTAGCAATTAAAATAAATGTGATTTTCCAGATCAAGAAAACTTCTGCCCCTTAATTACTCCATGGCACCTCTCCTAGTCATATGAGTTTCCCTCGCAGCTGTTTTTGTTTCGTGCTACATGCTGAAATCCCCGGAGTTTGCTGGCCTGGGATTTGACATCAAGACAGTTTCTCTGAAAAGCAGGCTAGTTAGCCAGGGTTTATCATGTGTACAGATGAACTCTAAGTGGAAGGCTCACCAGCCCCATTCTCTGGCCATGTGCATGGCTCTCTCAATGTGTTTCCAATGAAGATAATTTATTGGTGTATACTTCTTCTGCTGAAGTCTGTTGTTTTGCTGCCATATGTACAAGAGCTGAGATGGCTGTGCATTTAGGTCCCAGATTCTGCCCTGTGTACTTTGGGTAGTCTTGGCAGAAACTCAGGCCAAGGAACAAGTGTAGGTTTGGGTAGAATGTAGCCAGTGAAGTTGCACCAAATGACCTCTAATAATGTGGCTGAGGGGTTCCTCTTTAATTGTTTCTCTTAAAAAATCAATTGGAAATATTTTCTCCTTGTCTACCAGTTGGTTGTCTCTCAACTTCCATAATCACTTTATAAGATTGCTTAATATAGCATTGATTTGAGTTGTTCAATTGGCTATTGGGAGTTCAGATGACTAGGAACTACAGAACATTCCAACTACATGTTTCATGTTGCATTAGGAGAAAACATTTTTTTAAAAAAAAATTTATATTATTAACAACACAATAAAATCTCATTAGTGGGTGGAGCGATAAATGTGGTTTATCTGACATTAAGCAGAAATTGGCATCTTGAGGTAAGTATCAAGATTCAGTGATCTTAGACACTGATATTGAACAAGCAGAGGCCAGAAGCAATCCACTATTGATTAGCCAGTGGAAGTAATTATATTTGCCACTCGTTTTATTGGGTGGGGCAGAAGGTGAGGTAGTTCTCCTTTGGAGTTTAGAGACAGCAATCCACAAAGATGCTGTCAGTAAATCTCCTCTTCCTTCTCCCCCTACCCCCAGCCCCTAACCAATATGATTTTTCTTTTAATGTCAGTAGATTTCATGTGGGCTACCTTTTAGTCTGGAGAATTATTCAGAAATGCAGCATATGCAGGAAGGTTCTTGTAGTCTTGCCTGGCAATTTGATGGAGATGCTTGTGTTTTCTTGCAGGGCCTACCTTCCCCTATTTGAGTTAAGGCCAGGGCAATTCTTTGCATTTAATTTTAGCCTCAGCTCTTGCCTTATTCTGCCATGGGCTGTAGAAGGGAAAAAATGAACTCTCAGGTTGTTTTTTTTTTTTTTTATCCCTGGTACCTTTTCACAGCAAGAAAGAAGTACTGAAGTTAGATGTACAGAAATAGAATGCTTGAATCAGGAAGACCCAAATTCAAATATAGCTTCAGACACTTACTAGCTTTGTGACTCTAGGAAAGTTACTTAATCTCTCTGCCTCCATTTCCTTAACAGTAAAATGGAGATAATAATAACATCTCTCTCAGGGTTGTTGTGAGGATCAAATGAGATAATATTTGTAAAGCTCTTAGTACATAGCAGGTGCTTAATAAATGCTTCCCTCTCCCCTACTGGCTTGGGATCTCACTCCCACCTCACTCCCAAATGATTCAGTTCTGCTGTGAAGGCAATTGTTGTCCCCTCTTCCCTCTAGTGACTCTTCCTTTTCTGAAAATTGCAGCCTGTCACCCAGAATTCCTCATTTTTCATCTCATGGTTGGAAGGACTTCCTACTCATGGTCAAATGAGACTTCTTTAGAAACCAAGCTGCTGGCAGTGGATAATAAAGACATTCTTTTGTACTTGGGATGAGGCTTTATTTATGTTTCCCAAAGACAGATGTTTTCTGACTATTACATGGGGATTTCATGAAAAGAGAAGAAATGCATCATAGTGAAATTTTGCAGCCTGGAGCACCCACAAAATGAGGTGGTGAAAGCCCTCTTACTAGCACAAGTCGATACATTAACTTAGTCAAATCATTCAGCTTCCTGATCTGGGGCCTTCTCTGGCAGGCCCCTAACCACAGTCACACATTCAATGCGCCATAAGTAACCAAACAAAAATGTAACATAATGCTTTTTTTAAAAGGGAAAATCTAGGTAGGTAAGGGGCATATAATAGCCCCGAAAGTTCAGATTTGGCAGACAGAATGTCCCAGGATGGGATCCCTATCAAGAATGTCTTGTCTTTTATCCTGTGGAGTTGGAACTTGAGGTCGCCAGCACTGAGCTTTCTATGTACATGCGTGCTATTTAAAATTTGGTGGAAGAGGTGGTGGAAGAAGAACTGAGTTCAGATATTGCTGCAGTATTTTACAAGCAAATCATGTAACCTCACTCAGCCTCAGTTTCCTGAGAACCAGACGGGACAATATTAGTGTTACTTAAAATATATAAAGTACTTTCTACACATTAAGGTGCTACCTAAGTGCTAGCAAATATCATCACTCTTATTAAAAAATATTTGATTCTTAGATCACCTTCAGCTCTGAATCTCTTCCTCCCCTACCTAGAGATCCATTCCTTATAATAAAGAATAGAACAGAAAGATGAAAAGGAATTCAGCAAAAAGCAATCAACACATCAACCATGTCTAAGAGTGTATGCAATATTCCACACCCATGATTTCCCATTGCTACAAAGGAGGAAGTACATTTTCTTAATCCTTCCTGGAGCTAAGCTTGGCCATTATAATTACACACAGTTCAGTTTAGTGGGCTTTTGCTGTTGTGATGGTGGTTCTTTCCATTTACATTGTTCTAGTTATTGTGTATATTGGTTCTTAGCTCTGCTTTCTTTACTCTGCATCAGTTCATATCAGTTTTCCCATACTTCCTTGAATATTTCATATTCATCATTTCTCATGACATGGTTATATTATATTACATTCATGTGTTGTGATGTCTTTGGCCATTTCCCCAATCAATCCCCTCCCTTTCTTTTTAACATTTTGTCTCAAGGCAGTTGTCAGGAATAGGGAATTGTTGTCTTCATGGGGAGCTATCTTCACTGGGAGAAGTATAGATCAGCCTGGGTTTTGCAAGATTCTTCCTTCTCTAGGCTAATGAACTAGTCTGGGTGACATATATAGCTCTAAAGCACAAGGACTGCATGGAATAGAGGGAGGCAATTCTTCCTTCTCTGTAGGGGTTTCACATCTCCATTTCCCATTTAGCAAACCCAGTTGCTATAGATTTACCTGATGTTGATTCCTAGGAAGACAGTACGACAAAGGAGAGAGCTCTCTAAATGAGCTGATCACTGCATGTGATATGATATGTGGAACTTAAAAGGGGAGACTAGGCACCATGATAAAAATAGGTGGCCATTGTAGGCTGCAGAGACCAGGACTCACATCCTATGTAAGACCAGTGGCCCAGTCAGGACTAAGGATAGGGATGCACCGTTAGCCTTGGGTTTTGGGGTCAGGCCCGGGACTGAGGTTGACTATAAGGGTAGAACCCAACTTAAATCTCCCAGTTTCTGGTGAACCCTAACCTAAACATTCTTCTTTTATGTACACAAGGAACTCATGACATTTCCCATGTATTCCAGAAGTTCCCAGGCTCCTTTTTTGTATCCCCTCTCAACCATTTGCCAAATAATAAATAAATAAAATGAAAGTTCAAATTCCACTCACGAATTGATGATCCCTTTGTACCCAGAAGTAGTTGTGAATGCTGTTAATTGCAGGCTTAGGAAATTACAGGCAGGAGATTGATAATGACTTCAGCCCAATGGAATTGGACAGAGGCCCCCCCTCATTAAGGTGAGACTGATCATTTCAGCCTTAATGGCTGATAAAGGAGTGAAACTGGGGTCAGAGCTTCCTGATATGTGATTAGTTTAAATGGCCAGGCAGAAACACAACAGCAAATATGTGAAAGGGGTAGAGTGGGTTGGGAGGGGGTGAGGCAGAGAGAAAATTGGACCCCTTCCTTCTCACCTCCTCCTACCCCCCACTAGCTCCAAAAGCAGAAGAACAAAGACGGCTAACTGCTGCTTTGGTGATTTATGGTCCTCCAAAGCTAATCTAGAAATTACTTCAGCATTGATTAACTCTGACATTTCACGTCAGTAAATCTCAACAGCAACCTAAAAATGGTGCCTGCACTTGAAAGGCACCTGCCAGAGAGAGCCAGGGCATCCTAGAGAGTGATTTAAACCGTAGTCAGACCCAGCATCGAGCTGTACTCTCTCTGGCCCCACTAACAAACATTGCCATTCTTTGCCGGGAATGTAGGTTCCCTCCCTCTCCCAGCCTACAGATGGAAAGAGATTTCTCCCCTCCTTTCCGGGGCTATGGAAGCATCACTAGGAAAACATGTCAGACTTGCATCAGCACTGGTGGTAAAAGGAACACAGATAGAGGAAATAGATAAATATAAGTTGTGGGGAGGCTTTGTTTTCTCACATGATATATGGTTCCGGAGGAGCAGTTAGAAAACAAATTATTGTGTCTTCACCATGGGCAGGTCTTTTAGCTGCATCGACCAGAAAGATGAAATGTTGTAGATTAGCAGTTAGCTCACAATAGGGTTGGGCTACAGGAAAAGTGTCCTAAGTTTATCTATTGTTAAGTGATATAATTTATCGTCTTCAAGGGTTAAGGAGCAATTTCAGTCCTTTCCTACTTTTTGAAGCAGAGATTTATAAGACAATCCCCAGATTTAGACAGAGGTGGTATTTGTAGAAATCTCCCCTGCCCCAAAGGCTGAGAGATACTTAGTATGTGTTGGAAGCCAAGTCATCCAGGGAGCTAATTTGAGGCTTGCCTCTAAAACTATATTTGCTTTCTGAGTGCATGGCCAGCTTTCATTCGGGCTAGGATCAGCTGACAGCTATGCAAGTTGGTAGATAGGAGTAATTGAATATAGATAACCTTGATTGTTGACCTACCCAGAGCCATCACTGGCTGGTCCCCATTGTTTCTGGTTTTTTGCTTTTTTTTTTTTTTCTTTTGCTGGTTGATACCAAACTGCTGCTAGATGAATTTATGTATTAAGATTCCACCGCCCTGGGAATTGCTTATCATTTGTGGGTGTATCCTGAGAGAAGTTCCTCTTTACTTGATTTAGAGAGCTGGGATTGATTTAGAGAGCTGCTAGTGTGTTGGCATTAGTGGTGGAGAGTAGGATTGGATGAGTTTATTAATTAAAAAGGGGAATTGTGCTTTTGCTTTGAAAAAAAAATCGATTCTGTTGTTGGTAGAACTATTCACCTCACGAGGCTGTTTTATGATATTGTAGCTATACTGAGTGCTTTCCAACAAATATTGAGCCAATCTTAATAGTTATCAGCTTTAGTTTAAAAATCAAGGAAGGCTAAATAGCTGCACATTGCCATCACTATAAAGTTTCTCTCTTTTAAGGAGGGAGAAAATTCAGAGAAATTAAGAGAGTATTCTGGGGAAAATGTATATTTGAATAAAGATGGAAAAAGTCTAAAAAACAAAGATGGTGCTATATAAATGTCAATGACTATTATGTCTCAACTGTCATTATTTCATCTGAAAAATGGGATAATGACACTGGCAGATAGACTGACCAGACCTTAGAGGTAAGGATACATTTGAGACCTCTATGTATCCCCCAGGGGATACATACAATAGGCATAGACATACAGTTTGTTCAGTTGTTTCAGTAATGTCATTTGAGATTTTCTTGGCAAAAATATTGGAGTGGTTTGCCATTTCCTTCTCTAGCTCATTTAACAAATGAGGAGACTGAGGCAAACAGAGTCACTCAGACTTGCCCAGGGTTGCGCAGCTAATAAGTGTCTGAGGTGGGATTTGAACTCAAGGAGATAAGCCTTCCTGCCTCTAGGTCAGTGCTCTATTCACTGTGATGCTTAGCTGCCCCAGACATGTAGTAGGAGAATAATAAATACCAACTTCACAAGGTTATTGTGGGGGAAGCTATTTATTTAAGTCTTTAAAGCACACTGGCTCCTACTCGGAGAAAGTATGACCTAGAAAGGGACTGGAGATTATCTAAGGAGTCCATTCTCTGCAGTGTATTTGCAAGGGCTGAGCCATAAACCTTTACTAGCTGAGAGAACTTGGATAAGTCCCTTAGCCTCTCTCAATTTTCTCATCTGTAGAATGGGAGGAAGAGAATAATAAGCATTTATTAAGTTCCTACTATGTGCCAGGCACTATACTAAGCATTTTACAAATGTTACTTCATTTGACTCTCACAGAAACCTCAGGGGTTAATACTACTTGTCCTATCCTGACTCACAGAGAAGTTGGGAAAAAATGCTTTGCAAGCATAAAGCATGATAAAAATTTGAGTGTTTTTGTCATCATTAGTATTATTTGTTAGTTTTGCTTACCTAAGTAGACTGGAGGGGAGTTTTGTGACAGGGATACATTTGAATTCTTTAGTGTAGAGTGTGTTAGAGCCAGCTCAAACCAGCTCCTGAGAGCTGATTGTTAGCATTTCAGTATAAGCATTTACACCTTGGAAATTAGCAAATGCAACAGATCAGGGCTTGATTTATCGTTTTGCTGATCATCTAGGATTAAGAAAATGATGGTGAAATGTTAATGATACAAGTTAAATTGGAAGGTGTGCCAAATATTTTTTGCAGAGCTGGTTGTTAAGCGTTTACCACCACACCTGTGACTGTATTATTCTCAATGGGGAGAACAAGTACTAGACACATAGTAGGAAAATGACAAATGGTAGCTGACTGAGTTTCTAATCCTCTTCTTCCATGAATTCCAGGTCTTGAGCTGGACTTGAGCTAGGGCAGAGAAGGGACAAAGCCAATGTCCCCTGGTGGGGTTCCACCCATAGGAGCTGAGAAGGTAGGACAGATGCCTGCAAAAGAATAGTCTGGTATTGCCTCTGACAGAATAGAGAGAAGTTGGCTAACAGGAACCAAGGATGATGCCTGGGTTCTGAGCTTTTGAAATGGTGAGGGAGGGAGTCTCACTGCATTCTCTGTGACTCTGTGACTGTGAGTGACTGCTCAGTTGAGGGGATCAGCCTTTGATGCTTTCAACATCAGAGCAGCTCTTCATCCCTAGAAGGAGGGTTCAGGTTAGTCAGCCAGGGCAAATAGCTCAAGGGAAATTTCATTTTCCCTTTCTTGGTTCCACTCCTTTCATCTGCTGTGAATACACATACCTCCATCTACACTTTCGGAGTAAATGAAATCTTCTGTCTCTCAGCCCCATCATTCTGACTTGGGTACCAAACCGATGGAATGTCATCTACCCTTTAAAGGCAATGGCCTTGCATGGTTGTATGAAATAGACTTCACCACAGTTCTCCCCCCCCACCCCCATCAGTAAAAAAAAAAAAAAAAAAAGAAAAGACAAAACAAAACTTGGAGGTGCCCTTAGCTACTAGGTGATCTGCACTGGGGGGAAGGTAGATGGGTAGGGGAAATCTTCCCAATGGCATTTGCACAATTGTTGCTGTGGGTGCCCAGGTTGCACTTATAAATGCTTTGAGAGGTCTGTGCCTGGGGCAGAAGAGAGAAAGAGGCAGTCAACAAGTATTTATTAAAGGCTTACTATATGCCAGGCACTGAGCAAAGGACTGAGAATACAAAGTCAATTTAATGGCCCCCATTCCTATTTGAGTTGGATACCTCAGCTTCATAGCACTGAAGAATTAAATGACCTGCTTAGGGTCCCAAAGCCACAGTGTGCTGTGGGATCCTGTAGATTTTAGGTCAATTTTCTATCCAGGCTGTTATTGCTTCCTTTGGTGCAAGTAGGCTGCATTATATTACCAAAGATACCTTGTGTGTGAGAAGTAAAATAAAAGAAATCATCAGGAAGATGGGCAGAAAAGGGGTGGATTTCTCATGCTTTGAGAGGAAGGGCAATCAATGGGCAGCCCAGAGGCTGCAATATTAAAAAGATGGAGAAAAAAACCTCCAAAACATCTATTGGCTTCTGTCCAGAGGATATAGAAAAAGACATGGACCAGATTCCTCAAAGATGAGAAAGAGTGATGGAACTGTGCTCTCTAGCAGTTCTTGGATCATCCAGGCAGATGACAAAGTCTGGAATCTAAGAGACCATGAGGGTGGTGGATGGAATGTCAAAGCGAACTTGATCTTGAGGGCCAGTGCTGTTTGCTATCTAGCCTGCTTTATACTCCCTGCTGAGTGTGGGCGACCTGTGTCCCCAGGTATGAGCAAGAAGTAATTGTGATCAGTTCCTGAATCACTGTAGCTAGAGCTTGATCCCTGTTGTGGTACCTATAGGATAACTCAAATCACACGGAGGTTCTTGCATCTCCTGTTGTTCAATCTATGAATCATGTCAAGATGGGGATTCACTGTCTGCTCCAGACAGATCCATCCATAGGGCTGGGGAGTGTGGGTATACATTTAGGAGGCACCTACCACTGCTCTTCGAGATTAAAGGCTGAAAAAGTTTGGCCAACTATTTCCTGTTATGTGAGATATAGTCTAAGACAGTGGTATCAAACTCAAATATAGTAATAATACTGCACATAAAGATCCCCAGAGGCCACATACTGATTTAGAAAACCACCGATTAATATTATCTTTGTTTTATTATGTTTTTATTTATTTTGTTAAATATTTCCCAATTACATTTTAATCTGGTTAAGACTGCACTAGGGAGTGTTGTAGGCTATATTTGGATCATGGGTCATATATTTGATTCCTCTGGTCTATGAATTTTAGGGGCCTGGTCATTCTGGAGCTATGACTTCAGCATGGGGAAGATGGTGGAAATGCTGCATACGTAGGCATGCAGAATTCATTTTGGAAACCTGGTCAGATACCTCATTCCAGAGGCCTATGTGGTTTTTCACCTATTACAGGAAAGACAGAATTTCATGAAACCATAGAAAACATTACCAAATGGCTGTCTACCTAAAAGTCTGTTAAATGATGGTCTCTGAAATAATAGCAGCTAATGTTTATATAATGCTTTAAGGTTTAGAAAACACTTTATATATATTATCTCATTTGATCCTTACAACAGCCCAGTGAGGGAAGTGTTCTTATTATTCCCGTTTTACATAAGAGAATTGAGGTTGATGGAGGTTAAGTCATCTGATCAAGCTCACACCAATGGGAGGTGTCTGAAGCAAGATTTAAACTCAAGACATCCTAACACCCAAGTCCGACACTCTTATCTATCCCTCTGGTAGGCTGAGAAAAAGGACCGGAAAATCAGAGCCTCTTGCCACCCTCAATTGCTTTTTTGTGTACAGGGGATTGCCCTATAAGCATGCCCAATTCACCTAATGTGGAGGAACTCTGATTCTTTGGCTGTGCTAACATGTGGCTGGGAGTAGCCTACTTTGATTGTCTGTGTTTTTAAAACTGGTGAGATTGGAACAGTCTGTCTCTTTCCTGCTGTACCCAGAGAGTGAAGATCGCACACAGCTCCCCTCACAGCGAGGGCCCCATGAACTGAATTGGAGTGAAGCATACCTTTCTCCCTACCCCCCAATTCCCTTTTAGGCCCCATGGCTTGGAGTGTTTTGGTTTCTGTTCTTTTTTCATTTATCCTCTGTTTTGGGTGCCAGCAGACTGGACTGGGATTTTGAGCCATGGCAGCCTTGGAGCCCAGATTTTAGGTGGGACTTTGCAGCTGAAATCAGTCCAGTGGGGAAGCTCTGAAAAGCCAAGGTACCCTGGGACTAGATCTGGAAGGGGGTTAGGGATGTGGAACTTGGGACTGGGCTCTATAGGAACTAGGCTAAGCTATTCACCTAATTCCCTTCTTCTTCTCAAAGACTGAGGGGGTGGGGATGTAGTAAATTTGTATATTAGTGATCATAGTTCTGAAGTAAATATTCCTTTGTAAAAATTAATCTGACTGAATGAGGGTGCAGGAGACCTCCCCACCCCCACCCCCCACAGCTTAAAGGAACAGCATCAGTAGGGACTGGAGCCATTTGTAGAGAGCGTGGACATTCCTTAGTCCCCTTATAGCTATGGGAGAACCCTGGGGAGGGGTAAGATGTAACATACCTGGCCTTTAGGCAGTGAGGCCAGGGTCCTCAGTGTTAATTTACATTAATAATAATGATAACTAACATTTATGTTTCAAGGTTTGGAAAGCCCTTTAATCTGTCATCTCATTAGAGAGCCAAATAGCCTGGAAGCATGACCATTTGTGAGTTTTGAGCCTAGCTGGCCATATATTGATAGACCCATCATCAAATTATCAAAAGGTTAATCCCCAGGGCTAAGATGGTGTCATGTCAGGCACCTCACTTCCAGCCTCAGCGCCAATATCTTTTGTCATCCTGTGAGTCTGAACCGTTGTTCAGGATTTTCCCACAGTGAGTGAAATGTTTTCATTTCAGTCCCTGGTGAATTACTTGGATCCAAAAGAAATGTTGCTGCTTCCGTGAACCTTCCCTGAACTCCAATAACCAAACGTGAGTGGCTTTCTCTGTGACCTGGCTACTGCTCTGGGCAGCCCAGCCACCTACCCTGTGGAGTTAGGAAACCCAGACAAAGGAAGACTTCTGATATAAACTCAGGGTATTTTCTTCCTTTAGCATGCATATATGATGGGGAATTAGGGGAACATTTTGTTTTGCAGGAATTTTAGCTCATGCTCTTCTTTGATAAGTAAAGCAAGGTCCTTCAAAAGGTTTATATGTCTGGATTTCGGCTCAAGCATCCCATCCCTGACTCCATCTAGAATAAATTCTCATTGGAGCTGAAGAAATGGGAGGGCTGTTCCAAACAGCAGCTGAATAATTCTAAGGCATCTGCAGAGATTTCCTCAGGAGCCACTGTTTACCAACACAGTTAAACCCAGCCTTCTCCTCCTACTGTACAAACACCATCTTATCTACTTAACTTCAGTCGATTAAGCTATACGTGGTTGGAAAAGGGTAAACAGGCATTAATAACAAAACTATAAATGAGTCATTGGAGTGAACTAGGATATTGTGTCAAGTTTTTTGCTTTGAAGGGAGGAGGAGGGAAAAAAAAAGTTCACAGCTTCCTGACACTGCAGTAAAACACCAAAACATTACAACTTTTCAACCATATCTAAAAGGCCAATTTAAGTTGATTCCCATTCGCAGTTTATGGCCATGGTTCAGCAGGTGTAAACTAGTAATAGCTCTAGTCCGGCTCTGGAAAGCTGCCAGGACCAGATGTGTTCAGTCAAATGACTAATTGAAAACCTTAAACAAAATCAGGAGCTCGGCTATTTTGCCTGCATAATAAAGCAGCGCTGATAAAGGCAGCGGGGAAAAAAAAAAACACCTCTCTCATCATCAATGCCATTAACAATCATGAGTAAAGATGAAAACAACGCATGGTTTATTCTGCAAATGAAGGCATATAACGAGATGGCATCCCAGGAGCCCATTACCCATTTTAATAATACATCAAGGAGCCTGAGCAAACAGTTTGTATGTGAAAGCCAAACACAGCAAAGTATTTACAGTTACCGCATACAGAGACAACTCCCAGTACTAGGAATTTAACAAATTTATAAAGGCACATAACATGATAGCTATTAGTGAAATTAAAAGAAAGCCATTACAGGCTTGCAGCCTTGCCTTGGCTTGTCAGTCAAATAATGGCACCGCCCCAATATCAACTTTTGAATCCAACAATTTTCCTTTTTTTTTTCTTCTCCAAGAAAGCTGCCTGAGTTAGGCTCAAATTATGTGCATGAATAATAAAATACAATCTAATTAAAAACTGTAGTTAAATATGCAAAAATTAATGATAATGAGATTGGCCAATACCTCTGAGTATAGGCACTTTATGAATTACTCACAAGTGTTAGTTGACTTTGACCTAAACAGAAGATAATGGAAACAACTTTAAAAAGTCTTAGCCATAGCTTCTCACTTGGTTTGTGCTTCCTGCCAGGGTGGGGAGCTCCTTCTAATAGTTAATGGAAGGTGAAGGGACTAGAACCTTTTCTGGATTCTCTCAGATCCAGAACATTTCTCTGCTTGCAGTAGCCTTAGGGGCTGAGGCTCAGTACCGTTCTAACGGGTGTGCAGGAGAGGGAATCCTCCTTTCAGATAGAAAGGACTCATGCCCACTGGACTTGTTCCCTAATTCCTCACAAAGCACCGAGTTAGCCCAATTGAATTGAGCTCTGAGATTAGGAGTCAATCAGAAGAGTCTGGCTGCTACCTACCCATGGGAAAACGAGGAAGGAGTTCTTACCATCAATCAAAAACCCATTAATTTCATAAATTCTAGAGAATACAGTGCATTATTTGCAGGAATTCTGTTACGTTCTCTATCATCTTTTCAAGTTTATTCTAGGCTTTGAAGGCGGAGGGCAAATAAAGTTCTGGAAAATAACCAATTTCACCTGACTGGTGCAAAAACAACCAAATGCCCATATCAAAGCTCAGTGACCAGAAGTAGGGCTTGTCTATTCCCCTTCTCCCATTATTTTTTCTCCTGTGTGTATAACTCAGATTACAGTGTGCTATGGAGGAAAGAACCCCAAATTTGTGGAACCTGGGTTTAAATTCTGACTCTGCTATTTATGATCTATGTGACCTTGGTCAGTCCTGGTAAATTGATGGATCCTTAGTTTCCCCATTTGTAAAATGAGATACTTGCATTAGACGATCCCTAAGGCCTCTTTTTGTTCTAACTGCTTCTTTATGGCCTTCAAAGTCTTTTTGAGATTGCCTTCTGTGTGTGCTCTGTTTTTCTCATCACTCATTTTAAGGAGAAAATTTGTCATCACATTGAACTTTTGGATGTGTTTTCAGTTTACCTGACACCACATTGTACATTTGGAATAGAGCTCAGTAATCTATTCTCTCAAGACTCGACATTATTTTGGAGGGGCCTAAATTTATCCTTTTCCTAATTTTCACAGTTCCTGAATCTTCGCTGCATTCTGCATTTTGGTATTCCTTCCTTGCTGATGGTTCTGCCTTGCATAGGGTTGATGACAAACTGAAAGGTATTGGCCTTGAAGAGAGAAAAATGATCCTGAAGCATTAAACAATTTCAAAACTGCTCAAAATAATTTACCTTTTGGCTTTTCATCTGTTGAAACAGAATCTGGCATGCTGAAAAGTAAGCATTTCATCAAGAAGGTATTTCTTATTCATGCAGTATCTATGGAAAACTATTCTCTCAGCATATTGTTGAGTACAGTGGTGTCATCTTGAAGCTTCTATGCCCACAATGCCTATTTCATGTGAAGTCAATACACATTTGGGTTAATTAATACATTTCTCACAATGCTATAGACCTAGCAGATTCATCCACAATTCATGGTAGCAATAGTTCTATTCTTAGCAGAGTGTTAATTTCTTTCATTTCCAAATGACCAATGAAAAGAGCATAAATTTTGATTACCCCACTTCTGTGTGTGTGTGTGTGTGTGTGTGTGTGTGTGTGTGTGTGTGTGTGTCTATGAGAGACAGAGACAGAGACAGACCAGGACAGAAATGGGAAGGAGAGAATAGCTAGATTGACAATGTTTTGTTTTTGAAGAGTTTGCTTTACAACCATCTTCACTAATTCTTCACCCAGCTTTACTCCGCCTCACAGCTGTTATCCATGGAATAGGAGCTATTAGAATGTCCAGTCTTTGATATGCTAAAGGTTGGACAACAGTAGTGCAATTAAAATTTGGGGCATACTACTGTCTACTGGGTAGACAGCTACTGATCTTGCACATAGCATGTTGTTTTTAGTGACTGTTAAAATATTTGTCCCTACAGACTAAAGAGGAAAGCCAGCGTTCTTTTGGTTGTGGCAACAGGGATCTCAGAACACAGAATATTGTTTTCCTTCTTTTGATGGATCTGTAACGTCATAGATGTGGATATTCCCTGCAGCATTGTAGGTCTGCAGATCACAACCCATCCATATTTGCCCAGCCTGCATGACTCTATCCATACCTTCCCATTAATCCACTATCATACACTGGAGATTTCTCATTTTCTTAACATTGTATGGATACTAATGGATTATGTGAACCCTTCATTGGTGATCCCTTAATATCTCTACATGACGAGCATTCTTTGGTGGGGGGTCATATATTCCTTTAATGGCATCTTGTACACTGGCTCTCAGGCATAATTTCTCACTTGTAATGTGTTACAGTGTGCTCACAAATACCATGAATCCACTGCCCTTTGGGTAAGTTTCAGTGTCAACTCATTGGAATCTATAGTGTTTCATGATTCAAAGCAATACAATTTCCCCAGAAACAATCAATCAACCTGCATTTAAAGCACCTACTATGTGCCAGGCCCTGCAATAGATGCTGGGTATGAAAATTCAATGAATAAAGCAATCCTTACTCCCAATGGTCTTACATTTTAATAAGAGAGACAATAAGTAGAGAAGAATATGGGCTTTTATCTGTATTAAAACTGTTTTTAAAGTATTTTTAAAAGATATTTTCCAATATTTGCTTAAATTATCATCTCTATATCACCTTCAATCAGTGTGAATGATCTATTAGGTTTTCCACTGGAGACAGACCGGGAATCATGCTACCTAAAGTTAATGCCATTTTATTTTTCTCTAAAACACACTGGGATAACCTGTAAGTTATTCCTACTTACCTGTCTCGTCAAGTCAATATGACCTTCTATTTATTCATTTAGAGAAGAGTTAGTACCCCCAAAGCACACAAAACCCACAGTCACCTGTCGTCACCATGGAAACACCATTGTTTGCTTACAATCTTCTTCATTGCTTGAGAGAGACCTCTGACCACCAGATGCAGAGCTGAACTTAATGTTGTTGGTTTGCCAGAGAACACAACTACTGAATTTTAAGAAAGTCCCAATATTTGTTCACAAGGGCTAAAGAAAATCATTTTGATGGAGAAAACTTGTCCCTTTTAAGTGTGTGAGAGATCAGGCATAGGGCATGTTTTGCATGTCTATCTCCTAAATGATTTCTAGGAGCTTTGCTGATAGCTATTGGAAATATTAAATATGTGTAAAGTGCTTTGCAAACCTTAAAGCACTATATTAATGTCAGCTATTATTATTTTAAGAGCTATGGACAGTGGTAATGATTTCATTTTTAGAATGGACGACTGGAGACAATTTTAGTGGTCCATATCATTGAGTAAATAGAACATATTTCTAGAAACTTGAAGATTTCTTTGACGATATGTTTGCATGATGCTCAAACAACCAATTGCCAAATGGCAAATACTATCATCTAATAAGTTGCTTTATTCAAAAAATATTTGTTGCAGATCCAATTGTGTGCACAGAGAGTTCAATATGACATGGTCTCTGTCTTCAAGGAACTTAGGCTTAGCAGTCACATAATGCCAAAAAATGACTTAATTTGATATTTTCATGGAAATGACTGTATGGACTTAGTTTGTTATTATGTAAATATAACTCAAGTCAGATGCTTAAGAGTATTTAGTTTACAGCCATTTTGTATTGTAAAAAAAAAGAATTACATTTATGTCAGCAAAAAAAAAATACCTTTGGGCCTTCGAAAGACTTTTTAATATCTTTTCTTTGTTTCTTTCTTTAAAAAAAAAAGATGAAAGAATCTTTGCTTAATTGACCAGCATCTGCCACTGTTCTCTGGCAGCCCCCATGAGGGATGTTAGAAGGTGAAGTGAGGGCTGTCAACTCATTTCATCCTAGTTACCAGCCGCCATTTAAGTATCCTTTCCCAGAATCACATGGGAGTAAGTCTGGCAGCTGAAACCTAGGGAAGGGGGAGAGAAGGTCCCAGCCAAGGCTAAGGATGCTTTAAAAGGAGGACACAACAGAGTTAGCTCTCAAGTCTTTGGTTTGATGGTGACCTGCATTGCCTTAGTTCTAAGGAGTTCTGTGAAACTGAGTGGTCCAGGGGTTGAAGGGACCTCAAGAGACCAGTCAGGAGCTCGCAGCAGTGCTTCTTCTTGCTTACACAAATGTTCTGTTCGTTTAACAAGGGATGCTCAACCTAGTTGCAGCAGAGATATCTATGGCACTGTTAAATATGGCATTTTAATAATATACCCACTTCACCAGATCCCTCTAAAATGGCAAGGGGTGCCCCTTTCCTCAAGATCAGTATCTCAGTTTTTTGAGGATTAATTACTTACAGTTTTAGTCTGAATAGGGAAAATATAAAAAGAATTGGTGAGCAAGCTAAAAGTCAAAGCTCCTATTAGCTGCCTTATTATCTCTCTCCAAGAATTCAAATTCCAGCCAAGCAGTTCCTAAATTTTAGGAGTAAGCAACAAACAACATGCTTATTTGTACTGAACCTTTTAAAAATAACTATAGAGTTTTAGAATTCTAGACTTGGAAGACACTTGAGAGATCATCTAATCAAACCCTTTAATTTTACAGGTGACAAAATAGCAGATTAGAGAGATAAAGTGATTTACTTGAGACCATATAACCAATCAGTGCCAGAGCTGGGACTAGAGTCCGTGTTTTCTGACTCTCAGCCTAGTGGTGCTTATTTTCATTCATCATTCTTCCAGTCAAGTGACTATTTCCATAATTAACAAAAGGATAATGTCCCAAGATACAACCTAACATAAAAATCTATCTTTTAAATACTAGTATTCCTCCAGGGATGGCATGTGGCCATGAATCATGGACCACCACAATCTCTGAAAAGTCAAAATTATGGTTAACCAAAAGGGGAATGGAGAGATGCATAGTTGGCATGAGTAGGCTATATAGCATATTAACAAAGATGACATAGATGCAAGAAGTGGTGTAACAGATACCATTCAGGAAATGGGTGATGGGAAAAGGAGATAGTTGTCAGTAATGATGGATGGCCTGAACGTTTTGCAGATACCCATGAAATGGTGAAAGACCTTTAGTACATTGAATCAATACCTTACGGAAGACTTAAGGACGTGGGCGATAATCCGTGTAAGATGAGGTGTGGATGAGAAGGCATGTGCCTTTGGAGGGAGTACCCACATTGATTAAATGAGGAATCCAATGAAGTATTGATGCATTCCTTATGAAGTGCTGTATTGAGGTCACAGAGAACTTCTCCATACTTATCAGCATGTCTTTGGCCTTTTCTTCTCACTCCTGCCACTCATACTTTGTAAGTCAGTATTCACATATGGATATGGGCTTCTCTGTATCTAAGTGGGCTCCATTTAGAGAAGATGAAGGACATTCTTTTCCTCCTTTATCCAATAAATACTTATTATGCTTTGATTGTATAGAGGGCACTGTGCAAGGTGATGAGGGAAATATAATGTTTCAATAAGTCACAGTGCCTATCCTCATGAAACTTACAGTATATTAGGAAGATAAGACACCAACACAGATACTATACACAGTGTATATAATATCACATAAGCACACTGGAAAATTGCACATTTTTTTTTCTATGAGACTTGGAAAGGAGCAAGGTTGTCTCCAAAAGGTGGGCTCAGGAAGGTGGGAGAAAGAAATATTTCAGATGAACTTTAAAGGCTAGGTAGTTCACAAGTTAAAGAAGAGAAAGGACATTCTAGATATAGGAAATAGCATCATGAAAGACAGAGGGGCAGGAGAGAATAAATGATATGGAGCAAAGTAATATGAGATAAAGCTGGAAAGGCAAGAGGGTGACAGATTGTGGAGGGCCCTGAATGCCAGCCAAAGGAGTTGTTTCTTTATTTGGTGGGCCAGAGAAAACCAGTGAAGATTTGAGACCAGAGAAATTGAAAGAATACTGGATTTAGAGTAAGAAGTCCGAGGTTCAAATCCTGATTCCGCTTTTTACAACCTGTATAACCTTGGGCAAGTCACATAACCTCTCTGAGCATCAGTTTCCTCTTCTGTAGAAGGAGGAGGTTGGACTAAATGACCTCCAAAATCTCTCCTAGTTCAAAATTTATGCTCCTATGACATGATTAGATTAATACACAAGAAAGATTGTTCTGGCAATGGTAGCAAGGATGAATGGTGGGGAGGGTGAGCTGAGTTGGAGGGACTTGTTAGGAGACTATACCAAAGTCGTCTGCATGGAAATGATAGTTGAAGCCATGGCAATAAATGTGTTTGTCAAGGAAGAGTCTTCTAGAGCAACAATTCTTAGCTTGGGCTCCGTGAACTTGTTTTTAATATAATTCAATAACTGCATTTCAATCCAGTTGGTTTCCTTTGAAATCATATGGATTTTATTTTTTTGCATTTAAAAACATTATTCTGAGAATAGATCTATAGTCTTCAACAGACTGTAAAAGGGATCCAGGACTCAAAAAAGGTCGTGAACTCCTGGTCTAAATAGAACAAGAGAGGGCCAGGGATGGACTGCTATGGGACAAACAGTGATACTAACAGACCAGGAGGAGAATAAAGAACCAGCAAGGGAATGAGAGAGCAGCAAGAGAGAAAAGAGAGACAGGAGAGTATCTCTGAATGAGTATCTTCAGGGTATCTCTGAAGAGGAGAGAGTAACAAGAAGGAAGGAATGGTAAACAGTGATAAAAGCTACAGAAATGTAAAGAAAGCCAGGGGAAAGGCCTATGCTGGATTCAGTGATATAGAAGTCATTGGTGACCTCAGAGAGAGCAGTTTCAGTTGATGCTCAGGAAATGGGGGAATCAAGCATGAATGACTTTTTCAAGAATTCTGCTCTGTTGCCTTCCCTTTATTAATTATTTCCTATTTATCCCATATGTAGCTTGTTTGCACATAGTTGTTTGCTTGTTTTCTTCCATATTAGATTGTAAAGGCAATAGAATTGGGGAGGGGTTGGGTAAAGCTGCCAGTAAAAGAAGGGATTTTATTTGGGACTTCAAAGAAGCTAGGGAGGTAGGTAGGAATGGGGAAAGCCAGAGAAATGCCTAAAGTGCCTTGTTTGTGGAATGGCCAAGAGGTCAGTGTTACTGGATAGAAGAGTACTTGTCAGGATTAAAAAGTAAGAAACCTGGAAAGGTAGAAGGGGGTTAGGTTATGAAGGGCTTTAAATGCTAAACAGAAAGGGATTTTATATTTGATTTTGGAGATGACAGAGAGCCACTGGAATTTATTGAGTAGAGAGGTGACATGGTTGGACCCATACTTTAAGAAAATCACTTTTGTGGCTGAATGAAAGATGGACTGGAGTGGGGAGACTTGTAGCAGGCAAATCAATAGGCTATTGCAATAGGCCAAATGAGAGGTACATACTCAAGAGATGCTGCAAAGGTGAAATCTACAGGCATTGGCAATAGATTGTATATGGTCAGTAAGAGATAGTGAGGAGTTGAGGATTATACCTAGTTTCCTAGCCTGGGGGCTTGGGAGGAAAGTGGCACCCTCAAGAGTAATAGTGGAAAATTTAGAGGGGAGACATAAAGAGCTCAGTTTTGGATATATCAAGTTTAAGATGTCTTCTGGATATCCAGTTCAAGATGTCTGAAAGGCAGTTGAAGATGTGAGACTGGAGGTCAGCAAAGAGGTCGGGCAGGATAGGTAGATTTGAAAATCATCAGTGAATAGATAATAATTAAAATGGTAATTAAATCTATGGAGATTGATGAGATCACCAAGTGAAATACTATAGAGGGAGAAGACAAGAGTGCCCAGGATAGAGCCCTGTGGGACGTCCATCATTATTAGACATGACCTCAATAAAGATCTATCAAAAGAGATTGAGAAGGAGCGGTTAGATTGGTAGGAGAAGAATCAAGACGGAGTAGTGTCCTAAAAACCTTGAGAGATGAGAGTAAGAAGGAGAAGAGGGTTCATGTCAGTGTCAAAGGCTACAGAGAGACCAAGAAGAATGAAGACTGAAAAATGGCCATTAGATTTGGCAGTTAGGAGATCACTAGTAACTTTGGAGAGAGCAGTTTAGTTGAATGATGAGAACTATAGATTATAGACTACACAAATGTCATGTTTATATGTAATTAATATCTTCTTCAATATAATGTAAGGTTCTTGAGGTCTGGGACAATTTCTCTTCATTTTTTTTCTTTGTATACATGGAGACTAGTACAATGCTTGGCACTTAGTAGACTGTTAATAAATGCTTGTTGAATGAATGAATGAATGATAATGAGGATTGGGAGACATTAGACATCATAATATTTTATTAGATGGTAAATCCTAATATTAGAGTCATTTTCAAATCAACTATCAGTGAATAGTCAGACCAGCTACTTTGTAGAGCTAGAATAAAAATCAATATCAAGTTATGAAAAAGAATAAAAATTAAAAAGATATAACACATGATCTTATCTTCCAGAGGCAATTCCAAACTGACCTATTTAAATAAGCTGTTGACACCAAAAAAAAAGGAAACTAAATAAAAGAATAAACAATGTCATAGACATAATTTTCTAAGGAAGATTAATAAATATAAATCAATACACAAAGAGGATTCTAAAGATCCTAGAAATCACCTAAATTGTCAAACACTGTATCTCCTTGCCTAGCAGAGAAAAATAAGAACTAAAGACAACATTGATTTAGAATATTAACTTGTTTGTAAAATCTGATGGAGGAAGACAGTAATAATAAGAGAAAAATCAAATAAAAACAATCACGAAGTTTCATCTCAGACTCAGCAGACTGGCATACACGATATAAAATAGGAATAGCCAATGTTGGAAGGGTTATGGAAAGATAAACACACTAATGCAGTGAATTAGTACAACCATTCTTGAAAGCAATCTAGAATTATGCAATTAAATTGATTAAAACGTCCACATCCTCTAACCCAAAGATTCCATTGCTAGGCACATGCTCAAAGAAGGTCATTAACAAAAAGAAAAGTTCCATGTACATCAAAATATTTAGAGAGGCACTTTATGTGGTAGCAAAGGGCTAGAAACAAAGTAGATGCCTATTGATTGGCAAATGATTAAACAAATGTAATGGAGTATTAATAATTACTAATATTACAAAAGAGTAATTTAATATTACTATACAAACATGATGAATACAGAGAAATATGGAAAGACTTAAATGAATTGATGCAAAGTGAAGGAAATAGACAAGGAGAACAATATACACAGTGACTACAACAAAGTAACAGGAAAGAACAATTGTTTTACTCCACGTGACAATTGAAAATGAATGTTGCAAAATTACAGAGAATAAACTTGTTCCCAAAGAAGAAGTATGAGAAGACACCTCCCCCAATACCTTTGCAAAAGTGGGGGACATACAGTTGTGGGTATTGCACATATTATCGTATTTTTTCCTGCATATTTGTCATTTTTTTCCCCTCTTTTTTCCTTTCCTTTAAAAAAATTCTAAAGTGGAAGGGAAGGAGAGCCAAGATGGCAGATAAGGGGCAGCCACACAGCTGAACTCTCCCAACAGTTAATAATTGTGACTCTGAATGTGAATAGGATGAGCTCATCCATAAAATGGAATTGAACAGCAGAATGAATTAGAAACCAGAATCTAACAAAAGACAAACTTGAAACAGAAAGACAGACACAAAGCTAAAATAAAAGGCTGTAACAAAGTCTAATATGCTTCAGTTGAACTAAAAAAAAAAAGCAGAGGTAACAATCAAGAATCCAGACAAAGCAGAGGAAAAATTAGATGTAATTAAAAGAGATAATCAAGAAAAATACATTTTGCTCAAAGGTACCATAAACAATGAAGTAGTATCAAAAAATTTTACAGCAAGTTTCTCTGATAAAGGCCACATTTCTCAAATATATACTAAGTATAGAACTCAGTAAAATTTATTAAAAAAGTAAGAGCCATTTCTCAAGTGATAAATGGTCAAAAGACCTAAATAGGCAATTTTCAGAAGAAGAAATCAGAACTACTCTAGTCATATAAAAATACTCTAAATCACTCTTGATTAGGAAAATAAAAATTAAAACAACTCTGAAGTACCACTTCACATTTATTGGAAATGACAAATGCTGAAGGGGATGAGGGAAAAATAAATACATTAACGAACTGCTGGTAAAATAGTGAACTGGTCCAACCATTCTGGAAAACAATTTGGAACTATGCCCAAAGGGCTATAAAACTGTGAATACCCATTGACCCAGTAATATAGCTGCTAAGACTGCATTCCAAAGAGATCAAAGAAAAAAGAAAAGGACATATATGTATAAAAATATTTTTAGTAATGCTTTTTATGTCAGCAAAATAATGGACATTGAGGGGATGCTCATCAATTAGGAAATGGCTGAACAAAGTTGTGGCATATGATTGTGATGGAGTATTAATATGCTGTGGGAAATGATAAGGAAGTAGTTTCAGAAAAACATAGAAAGACCTATATGAATTGATGCAAAGTAAAGTGAGAAGAACCAGGAGATCATTGTGCATAGTAACAGAATGTAATGATGATCAATTGTGAAAGACTTGACTACTCTGATCAATACAATGATCCAAGACAGTTCCAAAGAATTTATGATGAAAAAAATGCTATCCATCTCCAGAGAGATAATTAATGAATTCTGAGTGCAAAATGAAGTGTAATTTTCTAACTTTATTTTTTCTTGCTTTTCTCAGAAGTATGGCTAATAAGGAAATATGCTTTGCATGATTTCACACGTATGATTGATATCCCATTGCTTGTCTCCTAACTGAGTGAAGGAGTGGGTAGAAGGGAGGGAGAGAACTTTGAACTCAAAATTTGAGAGGATTGTTAATAAATAAATAATAAATTAAAATGTTAAAAAGAAAAAAAATCTTGGTATGAAGGTGGCTTGATGAGAAGAGGAAGGAAGAGGAATTCAGGAGGCCAATTAAATGATGTAAAAAAAGATATCAATAAAAACTTATTTAAAAAAAAATCTTATGGGGGCAGCTAGGTGGCACAGTGGATAGAGTACCAGCCCTGAAGTCAGGAGGACCTGAGTTCAAATTCAGCCTCAGACTAAACACTTGACACTTACCAGCTGTGTGACCCTGGTCAAGTCACTTAACCCCAATTGCCTAACCAACAAAAATAACAAAAACAAAAACAAAAACAAAATCTTACGGTGGAGGATGGTGGAAAATTATAAGTAGAATCACCTCATAAAACAGTGAGAAGCAGTGTAGGAGAAGCGAGTTTGCAGAAGGTGTGACAAGAGAGCCAGTTAAGCCAAATTACCCTGAGAGCACTTAAGGATGAAACTAGAAGAAGTGAGCAAACAAATGAATAATGGAAAAGATCTGTCAAGATTTTTGTAACAAACTTGTTCACCTCCAAAGACAGTTGAGCCAACACATTTGTACTCACTTCATAATCCCCTATGTGCTGGAAGTAGAAATAGCATTAAAGAAAACAAGGATGGGAAGCACAGCTGGTCTAGACCAAGGATACTCAGAGGAAATCTGGGCTGGAGGTGACAAAATGTTCTGTACATTGATAGACTGATTCTCAAAGTATCTGAAAGAAAGGGACAAGAAACAGGCATTAAACCTGTGATAGCCTTAGTATAGGGAATTCCTGGACATAGAAACTCCATTTGCTAAGACTGATCCACACCTTCTCTCAAACTTAGAGTCTCAGAAAGTTTTCTAAACCACTGATTTAGAGACTTGCTCAGGTTTACATTGGTGGTATATGGTTAGAGGCAGGATTTGAACTCAGGTTTTTTGGTTTTTAGGCCAGTTCTTTATCCACTCTACCCTTGTTCTTTTCCTAAAAGAAACAAGGGCGCTAAATGTTTGGAAAGCATCATTATACTTATTGTCATATAGTCTATATAATTGTACCTATAATAATGGCAATTATAGATTTGTTATTATTATGGTTGTTATGGTAGTGGTAGTGGTGGTGGTTATTGTTATAGAGGCAGCTAGGTGTAAAGTAGACAGAGATCTGGCCCTGGAGTCAGGAAGACCTGAGCTGAAGTCTCATATCAGACACTTCATAGTTCTGTGACCCTGGGCAAGTCACTTAACAGCTGTTTGCCTCAGTTTCCTTATCTGTAAAATGGGAACAACAATAGCACCCACGATAAAGGATTATTTTGAGAATGAAATGAGATAATATTTGTAAAGTGCTTTGTAAACCTTTAAGCTCCATATAAATATTAGCTATTATTATTCTTATTACTGAAAAAAGCAATCAGAAGAATAGCATGTATTACTAATCCATATGTTTTTATAAGATTTTTACAAAATCTTTATGACACTCATCTATACACATAAAAGGTGCATCTCTGATGAAGATATGAGGAAGAACAGTCAGGCTTTTATAAGCAATATGAAATGTCATTGTGTGTATTGTTAATTGGCACTTGTAAGATCAGTGACCTAAAATTCTATAATGGAAGTCAGCCTAGGAGAGCTAAATAGCAACTCTTTGGAATAATTTTAAAGACACATGGAGAAACAATTCTTATAAGGAGAAAAGAGGGACCAAGATCTATATCACAGGGAAATAATCAATCAGTCTATCTCTATCTCTCAATATCTATATCTATACCAATAGCTATATATCTATCTCTTTCTCACCCAATAGCTATACCTATATTTCTCTCTCTCTCAATATCTATACCTATACACATGTGAGTATATATACATGTGTGTATATGTACGTGTATGTGTATATGTATATATTTATGATGGAGTCAAGAATAGGTTGTGGAGGGTGAAAGCATAGCGTGGTTCTCTAGGAATACTGTCAGAAGTGCTAAAGCTCAAAAGAAGCCAAGGATGCTGAGAAATGCTAAGGACAACAAGAAGATGTTGGTGGCTTGTTTGGATGAATGTGTGTATGTACATGTGTGTGTGTGTGTGTGTGTGTGTGTGTGTGCGCATGAGTGCAGGCATGTGTGTGTTAGTTACATTGGGGAAAAGAAGAATTATAATTAAGCGATAGGACCACTGTGTGGTTGAGTATGGTACAGTGATGGTATAAATATTAGATGATAGAAATATTCAACTCTTATTTGGCTTCTATTTTCACTGCCAAGAATAAGAATCACTGGACTGGAAATAATGGAACAAAAATGGCTAATAGGAATTTGAAACTCAAGATGACTAGGAAGACAGCAAGAAAACACCTAGCTGCCTTTGACGACTTCAATTTACCAGGCCCAATTGAACTGTATCCAAGGGTACTGAAAGAACTAGCAGATTGGATAATTAGCATACAATGTAAGCTTTTTGAGTGCAAGTCTATTTTATTTTTAGCTTTGTTATTGCCTAGGAAAATGACTAACACATAGTAGGTGCTTAATAAGTGCTTATTAAGTGCAGATTGGTTGAGCTACTGTCAGTGATCTTTGAAAGATTATGAAGATTAGGAGGAGTGGATATAGATGTAAATAGATACATAGGACTGGAAAGGGCAAATATTCCCATTTTTAAATGATGGGGGAAAAGAATGGAGTCTTCAAACCATGAAACAATGAGATAGACTCTGATTAAACAATTCCAGAGTATATTATTAAAAAGGATGGTTAGTGTACACCTAGAAAATGAAGCAGTGATCATAAAGAGACATACCAGTATAAAGTCATGTCTTTTGTTGTCAGACAAGAGTGACAGAGTTGTTACTGGACTGGTTGATCAAGAGGACAATGTAGACATCGTTTATCTAGATTTTAGCAAATTGCTGACAAAGTCTTGTGCTATTTTTGAAGACAAGTTGGAGAGATACAGACAGAAGACTAGGTGGCTTCAGAACTACTTGAATGGTCAACAGTTTGACATCAGCATGAAAGGTCAGCAGGGAAATACCCCAAAGATGTGCGCTTGCCTCTGTGCTATTTAACATGTTCATCAGCGATTTTGATAAAAATTACAGATGGCATACTTAAATTTGTAGATTACATGAAGCTGGGAGAAATAGCTAGAATCAGGACACAAAAATATATCGAAATCTACAATGTTGGGCCAAATCTAATAAGAATCAATTTAATGGAGATAAATGTAAACTCTTACATTTGAATTCCAAAATTTAATTTTACGGGTAGAATATAGGGAAGGTGTGGTTATGCAGCAGTTTGTCTGAAAAAAAGATCTGGGGTATGGGGTTTACTAGATCTCATAAGCTTGATATGAATCAATAACATGATGGGGCAGCCAAAAAAGCTAATATGATCTTGGGTCGGACTAAAATAAGCCAAGTGTTGGGAAAATGATAGTCCTTTTGTATCCTGCTCTCATTAGACAGTATACATGGACTATTGTTTTCAATTCTGCGCACTATATTTATTTTTAACATTCTTTTCTTTTCAAATTTTGAGTTCCAAATTCTCACCCTCCCTTCCACCTCCTCCCCTACCCACTGAGGAGGCAAGCAATATATCAATTATACATGTGAAATCATGCAAAACATATTTCCATATTAGCCATATTTCAAAAAAAAAACTCAAGAAAAACTTTGTGAGAAAAATTATACAGTTATCCCTTCCATATCATGATTTCCCCAATCAGTTTTGATATATTGTGGGTTGGCATAAGAAGTTAAATGGGAATTTTGGGGGTAATTTTGTGGAAGCCACAGACAATATGTGAAGGCTAGCAGATGACTTGGAAAAAGTTTAGAAACTCAGAAATGCATAACACACACACAACACACACACACACACACACACACATAGTATTGTTTAATATCAACATATTTTATCTTTTAATACCATAATAATTCAAACTTTTTCTCTGGTATGAAGGGAGGGCCAAAAAATTTTACATGGATTTTCCAGATCATGGGGATGTCATACCCTTGACCCCCATGATGTGAAAGGGATAACTAACTGCATCTCAATTTGCACTCAGAGTTCATCAGTTTTTTCTCTGGAGATAAATCCTTTGGAATTTTTGTCTTGGATCATTGTGTTGATCAGAGTAGCCAAGTCTTTCAAAGTTGATCATCATTACAACATTGTTGCTATGAGCAATAATGTCTTGGTTCTTCTCACTTCACTTTGCATCAGCTTATATAGATCTTAGTATATTTTTCTGAAACCAACCCTCCTGTCATTTTTTATAGCACAATAGTACTCCATCACAATCATATATCACAACTTGTTCAGTCATTCTCTAATTAATGAGCATCCCCTCAATGTCTAATTCTTTGCTACCACAAAAAAGAGCTGCTAAAAATATTTTTGTACATATATGTCCTTTTCCTTTTTCTTTGGTCTCTTTGGGATACAGAGTTAGCAGTGGTATTACTGGACCAAAGGATATTCACAGTTTTATAGCCCTTTGCACAGTTCCAAATTGTTTTCCAGAATGGTTGGACCAGTTCAGTACTCCACCAGCAGTTCATTAGTATACCTATTTTCCCCTTATCTTCTCTAGCATTTTTCATTTCTGTTAGGAGTGAGGTGGCACTTCATAGTTGTTTTAATTTGTGTTTCTCTAATCAATAGCGATTTGAGCATTTTTTTATATAACTATAGATAGTTTTGATTTCTTCTTTTGAAAACTGCCCGTTTATGTCCTTTGATCATTTATCAATTGAGGAATGGCTGCTATTTTTATAAATGTGACTGAGTTCTATACTCAGTATATATTTGAGAAATGAGGCCTTTATCAGAGAAACTTGCTGTAAATTTTTTGATATTACTTCATTGTCCCTTTTAGCGTAATGTTTCACTGCTTATCTCTTTCAATTTGATCTATTTTTGCTTTTGCTTTGTATGAAATCTTGATTGCTACCCTAGCCCCTTTTAACTTCAGCTGAAGCATAATGGATTCTGCTCTAGTCCTTTACCTTTATTCTGTCAGTGTCTTTCTGTTTCAAGTGTGTTTCTCATAAACAGCATGTTGTAGGATTCTGGTATCCATTCTGTTATCTGCTTCCATTTTGAGGTGAATTCGTCTCATTCACACTCACAGTTATGATTACTGTGTATTTCCCTCCTTCCTACTTCCTGCTCTTGTTTATTCTTCTCTCTCTCTCTCTCTCTCTCTCTCTCTCTTCTCTGTCTCTCTCTCTCTGTCTCTCTCTCTCTGTCTCTCTCTCTCTGTCTCTCTCTCTCTGTCTCTCTGTCTCTCTGTCTCTCTCTCTCTCCAATCACCTCATTCTTCCTCAAAACTGTTTTGCTTTTGACCACCATCTTCCCCAATCTGTCCTTTCTTCTATCAGTCTCCACTTTTCTTTTCCCTTCCCCCCTACTTCCCTGTAGGATAAGATATATTTCTATACCCAGTTGAGTGTGTATATTACTCCTTCTTTGAGCCAATTCCAATGAGAGTAAGGTTCAAGTACTGAACCTCTTCCTATCTTCCACTCCACTATAAGCTCTTTTGTGCCTCTTTCATGTGAGATAATTAATTCGTTCTACCTCCTCCTTCCCCCTTTCCCAGGGCACCTCTCCTTCTCATAATTTAGTTTTTTTTTTTTTTTGGATATCATCCCATCATAGTCAATTCACACCCATGCCTCTGTCTATATATACTTCTTTTAACTGCTATACAAGTGATAAAATTCTTACAAGTTACAAGTATCATCTTCCCATGTAGGAATGTAAACAGTTTAACCTTATTGAATCCCTTATGATTTCTCTTTCCTATTTACCTTTTTATGCTTCACTTAAGTCTTTTATCTCAAAATCAAATTTTCTATTCAGCTCTGGTCTTTTCATCAGGAATACTTGAAAGTCCTCTATTTCATTAAATATCTATGTTTTCCCCCAAAGGATTATACTGAGTTTTGCTGGATAGGTTATCCTTGGTTACAATCCTAGCTCCTTTGCCTTCTAGAATATTATATCCCAAGCCCTCTGATCCTTTAATGTAGAAGCTGCTAAATCTTGTGTGGTCCTGACTGGCTCCATGATGTTTGAATTGTTTCTTTCTGGCTGCTTGCAGTATTTTCTCCTTAATCTGGGAGCTCTAGAATTTGTCTATGATATTCCTGGGAGTTTTCATTTGGGGGATTTCTTTCAGGAGGTTACTGGTGGATTCTTTCCATTTCTATTTTTCCCTCTGATTCTAGGATATCAGAGCAGTCTTCCTTGATCATTTATTGAAGTATGATGTCTAGGCTCTTTTTGATCATGGCTTTCAAGTAGTTCAATAATTCTTAAATTACCTCTCCTTGATCTTTTTTCCAGGTCAGTTGTTTTTTCCTATGAGATATTCACATTTTCTCATATTTTTCTATTCCTTTGACTTTGTTTGATTGTTACTTGATGTCTCATGGATTCATTAACTTTCACTTGTCAAATTCTAATTTTTAAGGAATTGTTTTCTTCAGTGAGCTTTTGTACCTCCTTTTCCATTTTGCCAATTCCACTTTAAGGAGTTCTTTTCTTTAGTAAATTTTTGTACATCTTTTCCCATTTGGCCAAGTCTACCTTTTAAGGAGTTCTTCTCTTTAGTGAACTTTTGTGCTTCTTTACCATTTGGCTTATTCTGGTCTTTAAGGTGTTACTTTCTTCAGGTTTTTTTTGCCTTCTTTACCAGGCTATTGAGGTTTTTATTCATACTTTTCTTGCATCACTCTAACTTCTTTTCTCAATTTTTCTTCTACTTCTCTTATTTGATCTTTAAGACATTTTTGAGCTCTTCCAGGAATTCTTTTTGGACCTAAGGCCAATTCACATTTTTTTTTCTTTGATGCTTTGAATTTGATATTTTGACATTGTTGTCTTCTTCTTCTTTTGTGTTTTGATCTTTGTTGTCACCATAGTAACTTTCTATGGTCAGGTTCCTTTTTTGTTGTTTGCGTATTTCTTCAGCCTATTTCTTGATTTTAACTTTATGTTGAAGTTTGGCTCTGCTCCCAGGGTGGCAGGGGCACTATCCAAAGATTCTGGGGTTTTGTGTGTGTGTGTGTGTGTGTGTGTGTGTGTGTGTTGCTGTTTTCAGAGCTAGATCTAAGAGTCTGTAAGTTTTCAGATCTTCCAAGGTGGTGTGATCTAAGGAGAGGTGTGGCACTGATCTCCTGGCTTTGGCTCTGGTGTATGAGTAACCACAAGTACTCTTTTCTGCCCTAGAACTGTGACCAAAGTCTGTTCCTGCTAGTGCTGTTCCTTACTCTGGAAATGTGACCTAAAGCCAGTTATGGGCAGTGCACCAAAGTCCTGCTCCCAGTGCCAGCTAAGGGTCCCCTGTAATCTCCTTCTGACAGTTTTCCAACCCCCTTACCATCTGTTGGCTGAGAGTTCTAGAAGCTTCCACTGCCACTGATTCAGTCACCTCTAAGGCCTGCTGGTGGCTTGCCTATGTACTGCTCTCCACTGTCAGCCCATTGAGATAGACTTTTCCTGACAATCTTCTAAGTTGTCTTGGACTGGAAAATTGTTCCACCCCATCCTTTTGTTGGTTCTCCCTCTCTAGAATTCATTTTGAGGAGTTATTTTAATGTTGTTTGGAGGGGAATTTGGGAGAGTTCAGTCAAGTCCTTGCCTTTATTCCACCATCTTGGTTCCATCCCCTCTAGGAACTTATATTCTACTAGAAGGAGACCACACAAATAGGGAGGGGTAGACATGGGTGGGATATTTTGGCTTAGAAAGTTATGGAGATGGAGACATAGGATAGTAGACTGATGCACCCTTTCCTGTAGCAATGAGGGTATTAATATATTTTTTCCAGAATTGGAAAGAAAGTGGAAAGGATTGCAAAGTATATGCCCAATGGCAAGGTGACTGATGAGAAATGGACACCACATGAGATGACAGAAGTTGCCCAAATATAATGGGCCCTATTGAGCAGGTAGGTGGTGCAATAGATAGAGTACTAGGCCTGGAGTCAGAAAGATTCATCTTCATGAATTCAAATCTGTCCTCATATTCTTACTAGCTATATGACCCTGGGAAAGTCACTTAACTCTGTTTATCTCAGTTCCTCAGCTATAAAATGAGCTGAAAGAAATGGCAGACCACTTTATTATCTTTGCCAAGAAAACCCAAATGGGGTCATGAAGAGTTGGATGTGACTGAAATGACTGAACAACAACAAAAACAATAACAACAAAGTGGGCCGTGTTAAGTACTGGACCTAAAAGGGTTAAGTCTTCCGGGTCATAGTCTCTGGTCCAGGAAGAAAGATGGCTGGTGAGAAGGAAAATGGGAAGTCACGTTAAGGTTTGATAGAATTGGAAAGAAGGAAAGGAAGGATGGCAATAAACATTTATTTAGCACCTATTATGTGCCTGTGTTAAGGCACTGTGTTAAGCACTTTTACAAATAACATTTCATTTGATCCTCACAACAACTCTGGGAGATATGTGTGTTGTTATTCCCATTTTGCAGTTGAAGAAAGTGGGGCAAACAGAGGTTAAGTGACTTGCCCAAGGTCACATAGCTAGCAAGTGTCTGAATTTTCAGGGCAATGAATTCAGGGGAAGGGAAGGTAGCCAAAGAAACATTAAAGTAGTTTGCAGTGGTGTTATGGTTGGGTATAAAGCTAGAGAAGAGAGAAATGAACTACAAATATAGGGGTGAATCAAAAGACTGAAAGTCTCAGGATGGGTAAAGAGTATTTAGTGAGTGAAACAAAGGAAATGAAAGACTAGAAGGTTGTGATTGGTGAGAATTTTGAAGTCACAGATCTCAGGAGGTATGTAGTTTTCAGGAATGGTATAATCTTAGGTGTGACCATGTTGGAGTGTAAGGTAGAAAACATGAGAAATGAGGTGGAGAATACTAATAATTATAGCTAATATTTATGTAGAGCTTGAAAGTTTGCAAAGTGCTTTACATATAACATATCTCATTTGCTCTTCACAATAATTCTGGGAGGTAGGTACTATTATTATCCCCATTTCACAGAAGAGGAAACTGAGGATCAGAAAGATTAAGTGATATTCATTCCCATTGTCACCTAGCTAGTAAATATCAGGACCCAAGTTGGACCCAAGCCCAGAGCCTCCCAACTCCAGGGTCAATGATCTTTCCACTATACCACACTCTTTGGAAGTAGAGGTAGAGACATTAAGTAATTATATGGTCAGGCTGTCAGAGAAGTCTTCCACAAAAATACTGGCATTCTCAAAGATGAAAGCAGGCAATTGGGTGGAGAGTAGTCACTAAGAAAAGTTAGGAGAGTGTGGAGGGTTAAAATGAAAATCCTTTTGAGTCAGTGTTTCTAAAAATAGATGAGCTAACAACAATGTAAATGAAAAGAACAATTAAATGGAACCGAACAATATAGAAGTATAATAACTAGTCTTTGCCCTAGAGGAGAGGAATAAATCCATTTCCCTTTTTCCCTTGAAGAGCTATGGGAGGAGGAGGGAAAGGGTATGGAACGTGATGTATGCTGTCAGACTGGATCTATGGGTCACTTGGTTTTTCTTAATTGTTTTTTTCTTTGTTACAAGAAAAAAAATCATGGGCAGGAGAGGGTAGGAAGGAATATATTCTGTGAGGTGACTGTGATGTAAAAACAAAAGATAATGAAGTGACATTAAAAATTTAAAAATGCATCAAACTTTAAGGAAATAAAGTATTTGAAAAGCATGGTGTCTTCTTTGGTGAGAATCAGTAATATTCAACACAGAATGCCCTTTGCTAGTTGAAGATTGTGTGCTATTTTGGAGTCATCATCTTGATTATGGTAAAAGATCAAAGATGGAAGGGCGGCCAAGCTGGCCAAAGGGGGGATCCAAAATTCACTGTAGTCATCACTGAGAACATGTGATTTGGTGGGGAAAGGGTAATACATCTCTAGAGAAACATTTTTCTCCATTTCTAATTGGTCTAGAGTTCAAATCTTGCCTCAGATACATACTAGATCTGTAATCTTAGGCAAGTCACTTAACTTTTGTCTGCCTCGCTTTCCTCATCTGTAAAATGAGGATGATAATAGCACCTACCTCCAAGGATTGTTGTGAAGATCAAATGAGATCATGTTTGTAAAGCACTTGGCAAACGTTAAAGTGTTATACAAATGCTATTATTGTTGTTGTTGTTGTTGTTATTAGCCATTATTTTGGGGGTTCTCATTTGCCATTGTTACACATAGAGGTTCATGGCATCACAGATTTGGAGTGGGAAGGGATGTCAGGGAGCATCTAACGCAACCCCTTGATTTTACAGATGAAGACACTTAGGCCTAGAGAAATTTTCTGACCTCCCCAAGATCACAGAGCCAGGATTTGAACCCAGATCCTCTGACTTCAAGTCCAGAATTCTTTCCATCCATTCTTCCATGCTGCTTACCTGGTTCTCTGTAGATATTTTATCATAATCCATGCTGTCATAGTATTTTTGGTCTTTCAAAGTACATCCTATTATTTTAATTATCACAGCAATATGACTCATAATTGTGATTTTTTCCCCATGCTCATTTAAAGACACCCACATAAAATTCTTAAGGATCACACATAGCCCTGGGGATGCTTACATAGCTTATATGCATATAGAGCTCAAGAGTTCATAAAACATTTTCACAGAGAGCCATAAATAGCTGTAAGTGAACCTGGGGCAAATTGAGTTGGAGGGGTGCTCAGTGGTGGTGAACTGGAGAACAAGCCCACTGTGGGCACCAAGAGATGGAATTCTTTGTCTCCCAGGCATCTGGTTTTGCATTGGAGAGATCTCTTAAGGCTGGAGTCAGGAAGATTTGATTTCAAATCCTGCCTCAGACATATCCTAGCTGTGTGACCCTGAACAAGTCATTTAAGCTCTATCTGCCTCTATTTCCTCAATTGTAAAATGGGGATAATAATAGTACCTGCCTCCCATGGTTGCTGTGAGAATAAATTAAATAATATTTATAAAAGTGCTTAGCATAGTACCTGACGCAGTAGGAGCTTTGTGAGGGCCTGGGGACAGGAAATGGTACTTTGGCAACATGACCCTGAGAGTAGTGGCCCAGGGTCAGTTGCGCTGTGGCCAGAAGACTTCTGGAGTTTAGGCATGGGAATATCAGCTATAGTGAGGAAGAAGTAAAACCCCAAGATGAGATTATAACCTTCCCCAAGATGTCCAAGTGTCATCACTCTGGGCCAAAGCCTCTGTCACCCCGTGCTGTTTTCAGCTTTGCTGTCATACATACTCTTTAATAATTATGCCATTGCTTAATCATGTTATACTGTTTGGTATGGCTGCATCCTTTCATACTTGAGTCCACAGTGGGGCTTGGAGAGCTTTTTCCCCGTGCTCCGGGAGTTACTCAGACATCTAGCAGGTTCTCTAGAAAGTCAGTAGCTCATTAGTAAACCCATACCTATTCCACTGACAAAGCAAGAAGGTAAGGAGACTCAGATAGCTTTAGGTCAGAGGATTCACCCTTCTAATGTGCTCTTACTCTAGTCTATTTCCCATCAGAAGGAAGGAAGTCAAATGCCACCCAGAAGTGTTGGCTTCTTGACCCCCATTAGGGAGTTATTCCAAAGGCAAGGAGGCACCTGGGAATTTGAGAAACTTCCATTTTCTTGGCACTATCATGAGAAGACAAAAGCTAGGGGGGGCAGGTCTGAGCATCTGGTTAGATCTACTTATCAGATTAGTCATGATTGAATGCCAACTAAATATACAAACATCTGAAAAGATATCTACAGACTTTTCTCTCACACATTGGCATCTAATCTGACATCTTCTTGTATCTGTTGGCCCAAGCACCTTCTCTATGGAGTCTCTAATGGGAAAGAATTGTGTATAAATTTATATTTAAATTTTTAAAAAATTGGACCTGTGATTTTTATCAGATTAGGAAGCTTCCGGTGAGGAAACTCCCTCCAACAATACAAGTTTGCATGTTCACTACAACCTCTAGTCTTAGAAAATACTTTGAGTCACTGAGGGATTAAATGACTTGCCCAGGGACATATACTCAATATGTACCCAAAGCTGGTCTCAAACCCAGGCCTTTCTGATTTAGATTCCAGTTTAGATCCATTCTATCACATGTGTTTCCCAAATATTTAATATTATATGTGAGAAGAGGAAGCAAGGGGACAGAAGTCCTTTCTAGGACCAGGCAACTGCTACTGAATTCTAACCAGCAAAGAGTCCATGACTGATGGAAAGAAAGGAAGTAGAACAATGGTAGAAACTGACCAAGTTATCTTATAGCTCAAGAGAATTTTGGAGGAAAATACTGTCTTTAGACTTCAAGAAAGCAATTTTTTTAAAAGTTCAAAGAAATGGCTAATATGGTCTCATGGCCTGAGACTCTGAAAAGGAACATGGTTCAAGTGGATCAAGGGCTCTCAAAAAATTTTTTTTGACGATTCACTCATGAATGATCCTAATGAGAAAGGAAAGGAGGAGACATTTAGTTAGAGGGATGCAGCTTTAGAGGGAATCTCTGGCATGGCCAGATTTGGAACAGATACATAGAAAAGACAGAAGCAGGGAGAGGTAACCAAGGAAGAGTATAAAAAGGGCAAGGGCTCATGAGAGGAGGGTGGTAAAGCCCAAACTGAGCTGAGCCTTGCAAAATAGGAGGGGGAACAAAAAGGATTTTTGAAAAGCTATTTCTGGAGCCTGAGAAGGAACAAGGAAGGGACAGGCTAGCTGGGAAGGGAGGATTATATAATGTTAACAGACAACAGAGAGAAAACAATGACTTGACTCTTATTTGCTTCTCAAGGAGGGTGATCTCGGGCTTGGAAGCATAGAATAAAAGTGGTTTAGTGGGAATTGAGGCCCAGGATGAGTGAGAAGGAAGAGAACACCTAGCTGTTCTAAATGAGTTCAAGTTTTTTGGCGTTCAAAAAGTAATGAAAAACCCGACCAGAACTAGGGTGGGAAGATCAGGGCATTTCCCCAGGACAACAAAATGAGAGGGTACTGATGACACTTAAACTCCTCCAGCACCACAGAAACAATAGAACTCAGTCCCTAGCTAGCTAGGATAATTAGTTAAGAACGGGAAGCTGCCAGATGTTGGAGAGAGCTCTGATTCCCTGCCCCCAAGCTCAGCAGCCTCCTGGAATCAGCCTCATGCCATTATCCTGGGGTCTCTGCCTCTTCTTTTCCATAACCCCATCCCCCCTCCTCAACTGATGGCTCCTTTTGTGTCTCTTGTCTCAAGCATGTTCTGGTACTGGTTGCCCCAGGCATGAAATGTCCTAGTAGGCTATGGTAAAAGTACTTACATTTCTGATCACTGAACCTTATACAGTAAATAGAGTCCTGGACCTGGTGTCAAAAAGACCCGAGTTCAAATCCTGCCTCAGATACTTATTAGCCTAAGGTCATTAGTGTGACCCTGGGCCAGTCACTTAATCTCAGTCTGCCTCAGTTTCCTCATTGGTAAAGTGGAGATAATAATAGCACCTACCTCCCAGGGTTGTTGTGAGGATGTTTGTAAAACACTTTGCAAACATTAAAGTACTATATAAATGCTAGAGCTATTCTTATAATATTCTTTGAGGAATCATGGGAAATAAAATGTTAGGTGATTAAATGGACACATATTGCACCAAATTTCAAAAAGTGAGGAGAAGGTATGTTCTAGAATCTGCAGAGTGATAAGATTAACAGCAAAATTCTAGAATGTGTTTTGTAAGCACTTAGGGAAGCCCAATTCACTAAGAGTCAGCATGGGTTGACTCTGAACAATTCATTCCAGACTAATCCAATTCCCTTTATTTACTGAGTTCTTCAACTGTACTGATCAGGGTAATGCCATGGACATAGTACAGTATATCTGAGTTTTATCAACTCATTTCACAAAGTCCTTCATGATCACCTTATGGACATTGTGGAAAACTATAGCCTGCCTGGTAATATGATTTAGGTAGATTCCTAACTGCCCAAGCAGCCAAAGAATGTTGATTAATGGATTTATATCAATTTAAAGAGGTCTCCAGTGGTATGCTACAGGGCTCCTTTCTTGGTCCTTTTGTTTTTGTTTTTTTTTTTTAATCAATGCCTTGGATAAAGATATAGTTTTATACTTATCAAACTTGTGGATGTCATAAAATTGGGAGTGATAAAAATAATAATAATAGCTAGCATTTATGTAGTGCTTTAAGCTTTACAGAGTACTTTACAAATCTCATCTAATTGGATTCTAACAGCAGCCATGGGAGGTTGGTACTATTACTATCCCCATTTTACAAACGAAAAACTGAAGCAGACAGAGGTTAAATGACTTTTCCAGGGTTACACAGCTACTAAGTGTTTGATGTTGGTTTTGAACTCAGGTCTTCCTGACTCTAAGTCTACTACTCTATCCACTGTATCACCGAGTTGGATAACTGGTACATTGTGTGAAAGAATCAGGATACAAGAGGATTTCAGCAGACTGGTAACAAGTATGAATGCATCCTGAGCCATAGTGACTTTTGTCACTAGACTTTGAGGACACTGGAAGAGAGAGTGAGGCTGATAACTTTGTGCAATCCTGCCTCACTTAAATCCAGTTCATGAACAAGCCAAGACATCATCCTCTTGTGATGTCAATGGTCCTCTCTGGAAACGAAGGATGACCAACAACAAAAAATATAAATGGAAAGTCCTATATTTGGATTTTTAAAGTTAACTTTGCAAGTGCATAGGGGAAAGGTATTGATCGACAATAGCTTAAGTTTAAAAAGATACAGGGGTTTTAAATGACTGTAGTTTCTATTTCGGTCAACAACTTGACATAGCTGCCAATGAAACAAGTTGTAGATAGCTCTGCTGTAATTCAGTGTGGTCAGATCACATCTGCCATATTATTTTCCATCCTGGCCATCACATTTTACTAGGGACATTGATCAGTAAAAGCATGGCTATAAGAGGATGATTAACATTGTGAGGAACCTTACAACCACGTCTTATGAATGGCTGTTTGCAATAAGGCAAGGCAATGAGCATTTATTATGCATTTACTCTATGCAGGCACTGTGCTAAGTGTTGGTGTACAAATATAGGCAAAAAGAAAGATAATTCTTGCCCTCAAGGAGCTTGCATTCTAGTAGGGAAAGACAACACAGAAAAAGGAAACTGAAAAGGATGGAGAGGAGGAGGAAGGAACCTGGATGGAGATCCAGGAGAGGTAAAAAGGTTGGCTCACCCAGGCCTAACCCCAAAACGGAAGCCCCAGGAAGAACTCACCCAGAAAAAGGGGGCCTGGCATGGTGGAGATGTTCCAGGGTGAAGAGGCTCAGATATGGAGGTAAGGTCCCAGGTGGCAAAGTCCAGAAAGTCAGAAGCAGAGCTGGGAGGGAGATGGGGAGCAAGGAGTGTTTAGTCTGGAAAAGACCCCTCTCTATCATTTCCTTGAGCTTGGTCAGACATCGAAGATGCCAAGGTCATCCACTGCATCCCAAGCCGTTGCCAGTCATGTTGACTTTTTTTTTCCTGCCATTGGTCTTCGATGACTCTGGAAGAGAGAGTGAGGCTGATGACTTTGGGCAACTCTGCCTCACTTAAATCCAATACACTTTTGAGTCAAGACATCTCCCAGGATGGCACTGGTCCTCTTTGAAGATGAAGGATGAGCGACAACCACTACCACCACCACTATCACCACCACCACCACCACCACCACCACTTGGAAAAGTAAGATCAACAAAGACAGCCTACGACTTTGCAATGACCTGCTGTTGGCTGTCAGGAGAATGGGAAAGCCCCAGTTCAGTGAGGAAGGTTACAGAACATAATTGAAATGTGTCTGGGGGTCAAAGGCAATGACTGGGGCAGGGCTGAGAAAAGGAACTCTTGCCAGTCGTCTTGAAGAAGCAAGAGCCAGAAAGGAGAAATGCAAACACACCAGATGCTCGCAATGGGCTCAGTGGAAAAATGTGCTCTCCTTTGCACGCATGTATTCCAGTCTCCTTTCCAGTAGCTGCTGCTTCTCTTCCCATAATAATCACTGATGTTGACTTTGGCCCTGGTGGCTGAACGAGGCATGCTCTAATGTTTCCATGCTGCAATGGCCTTTGAGAGATTCCATCTCCAGTGGAGCTACTTTCCTGTAGATTGATACTCAGATAGGGAAAAGAAGTCATCTCATTCCTAGGTCTGTAACACTGTTTTATTTATGTGTAGTTTTTATTAGCAGGTCACATACAGAATGGAAATTTTGCAGCACACTAGCCACGCTGAGGCAGGGGAACCAATTTAAGGAGTGGTCCTAGCATAGTCCCCTGTATGGATCAGGCATGGATTCAAGGTTTGTTGAATTGATCTCACACCATAAATTGATGATCATAGCAAAGTACTCATAGGGTTTTAGCTCTAAAGCTGGAAGGGTCTTCAGGCCATCTAATTGAACAGACTCATTTTACAGGTGAGGAAATGAGGCCCAAGGTGGTTAAAATAAGCCCAGGGTAGTTGCCCAAGGACACAAACTCTCATAGCCAATGAGCACACAGCACATTGCTCTGGGTGCTAGGGGCCTGGACCAAGATAATTTCAATGGGAAAGTCTGGACCTCTCTGCCACCAACATTTATCTTAGCAATGGCTGACACATGGACCAAAGGGCTTTAATGCACTTAGAGAATTAAAAGAGAGGCCAAGCAGAATAGAATGGCACAAACCCAGGGGGAGTGATAAAAGACTGGGCCGAGTAATCTCTCAAAATAATAAATGTGGCAGAGTGAAGAGTCTTTGCATTTGTCTTAGACTTTGAAGTCATCTCAAACCTGAACAGCCATAGACAGTGGAGCCTGGGAGAGCTCTCAATCAGGGCACAGGGAATGTCAGGGAAACTCTATTTTTCTAGGAATCAATGACATGCACACTCACTTGAGTTATGATGGAGTTATCAGTGGCTAAAGCATCACTTCCTATTTTAATACAGGAAGTAGGCAAAGAGAGGGGGAGTCATTTGCTCAGGGAGAAACCCCCCCCCCCCAAAACTAGTGAAGGTCTGGAGTAATAGAAACTTTGCCTATGCCCTTGAAACATCCCCCTCTACCTTCATAATTATATCCAAGGCATTCTCTGCCTTATTTCTTACCTAGTCTTAATCTCAGTCAAACTGAGACCCTAAAAGACCTCAGCTTAAAAAGGCCAAGGTCTCCCACTGCATCCAGGCCCATCTCCAGTTGTCCTGATCTATATCTTGCCACTGGACCTGGGTGGCTCCAGAGGAGAAAGTGAGGCTGGTGACTTTGCACAATCCTCCCTCACTTAAATCCAATTCACTTGCATGTTGTGGCATCATCTCTCTGATATCATAGTCCTCTTCGAGAACGAAGGACAAACAACATCCAGGACAACACCCTATCTTTTTATCCCTAACATCCCAGTTATGCCCCTGGTTATAGAATTTCTAACTTTGGCAACAGTGCATTCAAAATGGAATGTGACAAGTCTTCACGCCCCGGTGAGACCAAAAGAGTCTAAGTCTTCCTTCCTAAGGTAAAGTTATGGAACCTAAAGAAGAGATTGTGTGGCCGGGAATAATAATAAAAAAAAAATAACCTTTTCTTTTCTTGTTCAAGCAGTTGTGTATTGTCAATATCTGCCATATTCTTAGAGGGGCAAAAATTCTTTTGTAGGGTTTGGAATATTTCCTTGGTGCAGTTACATTGAAGAGGGAGGATTAGCCACACATGTATACATGAGAGACGCAGAATGAGGAGAACTGGTCAGTGTTTGCTTTTTCCTGTCACAGTCCTTGTAGATTTAAGTGTAAAGTATAATTACTTCAAGACACCATAATTTGTTTTCTACAACATAAATCAGTAGAACTCCATAGAATCATTTTTAATGTAGAACCCCAAATAATATGTTCTTTTATTACATAGCAGATGTTTCTTAATTCAGTAGCACCATGCATTGAGGTATTAAGATTATTCCTTGGCATTTTATTATGAATAACATACTTGCTCCATCATTAAGTGGGCCATTAAAGACATAAACAAGCTTTTATGCCCTGGTTTTCAGCAGCTGCTGGTGGTCTACCAAGTGATAATCCAGCTTTCAGCAAATATTCTTCAGCTCCAAGAAATAATACATTTAATAGGGCAACCCCAGGTTGTCGGATGGCCCCATGAATCCCAACTTGGGAATATCGCAGCAGGAAAGAAGCCAAAGGGACTTTCCTTCTGGGAAGGCATTACAGCTTGTCTGAGGCCGAAGGAAATGGCCCCATGCCTCTTCCAACCACAGGACTTTTCTGTGCACAGGGCTAGTTTCATTCCTAGTCTATGAATGAAAAAAAAATAGTAAATTTTTTTCCCCTTCAAATTTTATATTAAAGTTCATAAAGTGCAGAGGTTGACGGATTCTTTTTCCTTCCTAATTAATTGTATGGCAAGACACTTTTGCAAATCCTGTAACCTCTTGCTTTGAAGAGAATCAGGTTTGATACTTCAAACAAAGAGGGGGGTGGAGGACAATATAGGTCAAAGGCACCATTGGCTGTGACTGTAAGCGGATGTGACCTCTACATGACAATGTTCCCAAGGTGTACAGGGAGGAGATTCATGTCTTATAAATAGGATAGATGCCAGGTCAACCTTCCACTAGTCCACCTCCCCGCCCCCTCTTCAACCCTCACTTTGGACTTCCTAAGGAAAACAATTCCAGACAGCTGAGCAGGAGAGTTATGGAGAGTGCTGAGATAGGAAATATCTCAGGTCCTGATATATTAGACTTGGCTCTTGGTTTTCTTGTTTCCTGAGCTAAAGGTAGCCCTGAAGGGTGCTAAACTTTACAGTGCTAATGTACACAACAACATCCTCATACAAGCAGATGTTAAAAAGGGAGTGGGCGGGGAGAGAAGAAAAGAAAGAAAACAAAGCTGACGGAAATTTGCATTAAGCTACGTTGCTCTCACCCTGGGGACTCAGCAAACTGAACCAAAGGGGGAGAATGTGGAACCAATTTTCAGGGCTGGCCAATTCCAAATTTATTAAACGATTCTGTCATCAGCAGGAGGAGGGAGAAAAAGTCACAATTTATGCAACAAATTAGGTAACCATGGACTGCTGTACAAATTATATTTTTTTTCCTTGGTAACTGGATAAACATTATTACAGTATTATACTCTGAAAGTGACGAGGAAATGGGCACTTGAGTGAAGTATTTATTAAATACCCAAATCCAAATGCCAATCTAGAGAAAGTGTTCAGGAAGGCATGATGTTATTTTTCTTTAAAGATGATTTATTCATTAATTTTCTTTTTCTTTTGAGTATGACAATGATTCATTTTCTTATGGAATCACATTTCATTTTGCAGTTGTATATATCCATTGTTCTGTATCTTGCCAAAAAGGGGGTGTGGAGGGGGAAGAAGGTGGGAAATTGGCAAAAACATAGTTTAGGAACTTTCCAGTCTAATCCAGTAAAAAATCTGTACTGATCTAGTCTCTCTTTGAGGACAATTTAGCAGTCATGTCACAATGGTGATGTTTGAAGTACCTTATATAACTCACTGTTTTAGGGCTATGGTATGAGAGCTCAAACATTCTTTTTTTTATTCCAACCTGATTTTGAAGAAGAATCCAGATTTGTATTCCATTTTATTAATTGTAATTATTATTAGGTGTATATACATGTATATGTGTATTATTTATATACACATAGCATGAGATCAACATATAAAGTCACACTGGTATAGCTGGTGGTTCCATTTGGCCATGTCCATTTTGCCTGGCATATTTTCTTCAGGTAATGCATTTACCTTGCAATTTATATAGGTCATAGATCCGTGTCTGCATGTATGCACACACACACATTTTTAGCTGTGCATGATAGAAAACTCTGCTGCCAGATACATTTTACATGATTCTGAATTAATATTAGCCTATTAAAAAGAGCTGTAATCAGTGTAACAAGAGAAAAAACTTAGAATGATTTGCACAGCAAACACATTTCATGGTTGTTTTGGACAAATGCCCTCAGTGAATATGTTTAAAACTATGTACAACAGGAATATGTTATCACAAGAAACCATGTTTTAATAAACACTTCATCTTTTTTGTGTTTCATTCTGTTTCATCACAATAATAGAAATATAACTCCATATATCACCATGAAACACATTTCCACATAAATGCTGATAAGCACAAAATATTTTTCATCATTTACATTTTAACTGTAATAATATATGGCAGGATTAAAACTGCATCCATCATGTGTCTAACTAACCTTGTTGTAATGAATTTTTAAATGTAATGGTTTCTGTCGCAAAGTAAAATCGTACATAATGCCTGGTGACACTGTGTGCTAGTGGACGCGGGATTTTACAATGTAAATGCGACTTCATTTTTAATTAGATTTATAAACTTGCTCCCTTTGAAAAAAAAAAGGACATGAAATACTAGATATGTGTGGCACTGCAGATACAACATTGGTCAAGATATTTAAACACTTATTCATGGGGAGCATGTAAGTACATATTTACGTGTGTGTGTGTGTGTGTGTGTGTGTGTGTATAAAAGTCACCCCGCAATAACAAAGGCTTGTGGCAACACAATGACTAAAGCTTTTTAGAAAGTCTGGAGGGACTCCTTCACTACCTGGGGCACTCTCTTTATGGCAGTGTTAAGGATCAGATTTAGGGTTGGGTGAACCCAGCAAAAGGGGGCAAAGGGAAGGAGGGGTGAGGGGAATCAAGGACAAATAAATCCGCCCCCCCCACTGGTAATAGCAAATAAGATGGCTCACCAGAGGAGAATCATTAAAAATAATTTGCACAAGCTTTCTGTTCTGTGAGCTCTCTCTCTCTCTCTCTCTCTCTCTCTCTCTCTCTTCTCTCTCCTCTCTCTCTCTCTCTCTCTCTCTTTCTTTTTTGATACAATATTTCCTTCCATGATTATCACTGCGGACATGTTTCTGCCATATGGATGGGAGCTGGGCTGGGAGTCTCCACAATACCTGAGTGGTTAATTAAGAGCTGTTGCTGGGCCACAAGAAGCAGGTTTGAAATCCCTCTTCACTCTCCGACAATGAGTAGCTTTTTTAGCAGCAGAAGTCACTAGGGACAGCCAGAAGCACAGGGTAATTATTTGAGATAACATACAGCTGAAGAGTGTGTGTATGGGGGGCTGAAGGAGGGGGGGTGCAGTTGAAAGGAGGGCAACGGTAGAGAAAAGTCTATAATAAAAAGGTCAACATCTCCTATTTTTCTGTACAGTGTCGACAGTCTGTAATGCCTTTTTAGAATGAATGACAACGGATTCTTTTTTTTTTTTAAATGAATATCTTATTTTGTATTCAAACTTTGCAATTGTGAGTTCAGGCCTGCCAGTCCAATCTGAATAAGCTATACTTACTTTATCAGTGTACGCTGAGCTGACTTTGATTGCATTGTTGCAAAATAGTGGTAATTTTTCCATTAACCCATACAAACCCTCCCACAAGCTGGAGAACAAAGAAATAGCATGGGGATGAAAGCCCTGATTGCCATGAGGAAAGCCAGGAGTTTCCTTAATGACTATGAATGTAACTCCTGAAATCATCTTCTTAGGGTAACGGGGCTTATTTATTATGCAATTTTAAACTCAGGTTGAGGTCTCTTGGGATCGGATTCTTATTGGGAGCTACAGGCCCTCTATACCAAATTCCATTGTTTCCCTATGTTAGGAAGAAGACTCCTGGGTGTCTGGGATGGTGGGCTTGCTAGAGCACTATTTTGTAGATGTTTTGTGACATTGTCATCTGCCTCCCTAGCTTACCTTGGACCAGACTCATTATCTAGAACTCTGTGTAAGATTTTGAAAATCCAAGCAGAGGAAAGTAGTGAACAGAAATCGGGACCTCTGAGTGGGATTCAAGGTACAGTTGCACCCTCAAAAGACTATTTCCCCCAGGGAAGGAGGAACACAAATTGATCAGAAACCTGATCACTTCCTAACTGTGAAAGTCAAAGAAACAAGTGCCCTTATTTTATATACTGGCACATTTAAGTCACACTTACAGGCTTTGGGGTAGAGTTGGGAGCTTCTATCTAGAGAGCTAAACTACATGAGGCTAGGTTTGTGAGGATTCTAATGTGTGAGGTTTTAATGACTAGTAAAAAAAATGTGAGGGGGTAGGAGATGGGTTCTTCATCTTCTGTCACTATATCAGACTGGTCTGAGATGTTGAACTTGGATGGTCGTTCAGCCCAGTGGGTAAGTTTGATCAGAATCCCAAACCCAACCTTCTATCAGAAATGTGGGTCTGTTTAAAGGTCTGCTTCTGCCTGGTGTTCTGGACTGGATGGTGAAGAGTTGGAACGGTGGGGTAGGGTTTACAGGCCTTCAAAAGCTTCGACGTTTCAGGAACACTAAGAATCCCATTCTATCTAGTTTAGCCCACAAAACTGTCTCAGCTTTGTTTAGGAACTGCCCCATATGTTAATTACCTTTTTTTTTTTTGCCTCGGTGGCATTAGACTGTCAAACTGTACAACTATCTTTAGAAAATAAAAGAGAACACTGTAAGCCCCTGTACCCTGATTCCATAATATCTATTCACTGACAATGCCTGAACTGTCAGATCAGAAGGAGCGTTCCTGGAATAAAGGTGGGCAGATGTGTGATAATGAGACAGAAGCATACAGATGCTAATATAACTGTTCAGCAGAGCAGGTCTGGCTTCGTTAGGCAGGGCCAGGTAGCAGCTGCAGACTGTCAAGTCGCTGGAATGCTGCTTTCTCTTGATTCTCATTTAAGATCCACTTCGTACGCTGTCTGTCAGTGAACTTTTCCCTCACAGGAGCCCGAACCCCTAGGTGATCAGTCACATTTTGACATAACTAGATGTCAAAAGAAGTTTAAGTCGTATGACGAACTGTGATGCATTCCCTCTGCCTGCTGCCAGTCTCGGCGCTCCGAGGCGGCTTGTTAATGATCCACCTGGAAACTCAGGAGTATTTCCTCTGTTTTGTTTTCTTATTAAAACACTGGCTAAGTCTTTGTCAATATCCATGTCAGCAACTGTAAGCTCAAGACAATATTATCACAAGCATAATTTAATTTTAAATGGGGAGCTCAGACCTCCACTGACCAGACAGTGGGAGATTTGTGTTGAGCAAACAGGAGCTCCCACCAAACAGACTATTTTGTTGCAAGGACTTAGTGTCATTAATTAGAATGGGGTCCACTTCTGATTTAGGATCGCAGGTAGCAGGGATCCTGACAATCAAGTGAAGCCAGAATGATGGGACTCACTAGGGACCATTACCAAGGGAAACTGAGGGGGAAAGTTGGGAAGATTGGGTAGATGAGGCCTTCGTTCAGACCAACAAAAGCTATGCAGCAGAAATAACCTGAGAACTGTCATTTCACATGCCCAGGAAACCTTTGAAGTGCAGTGTGAACCTCATCAGCTCCATATCTGCCTCTGGGAGCTGTTTACTCACTCAAATTCTCTCTCTTTGGTGAGGAGCTATGGGGACATTTGATGGAGTGGGTCAGAGGTGGGGAGTGCTTATGTCTGCATGACTCACAGGGGTGCGTGCAATAAAGCCAGTGGTCTCCAGTGGGCCTGGGGATGCAGGCGCTTTCTGACTGTTTAATTGGATTGGGTCAATTTGTTCTCTCAACATTTCCTTCATCTACCTCTTGTGTTTACATTTCCGTGGGGGAAAATAAATGCTTTGTGTCTCTTCTGCCAAGTATATTTTCTTAGAGGTTTTAATCCAAATTCTTTATGAAAGAGTTCCTTTCCCCTCTTTCCTCCCCTAGTCCCAACTCCCAACCCCATCAAATGCTGCCAGTGGTAAGGCTCAACAGCTCATGAAATGCTTTTCTTTTTCCATTCAAAGAATGATGGGCCATGCTGTTGTAACTTGGTGCTATTTTTACATAATGAAGCATTTCAAGAAATCTCACTTCTTATAGTTCTGCCCTAGAGGACCAGGCAACCTCAGTCCATGTTAGCTGTCAAGAGGTCAACATTGACTTATTTCTGTTTTTGCCCCTACTCTCTCTCCATCGTTCTTACCTTCTTCCTTTCTTTTCTGTCCTTCTTGCACATATCCCATGACTTTCTCCCACCCTATCCAACCATCCTCTGCCCTTCTCCCCCACCTGCTGTCTAAGCATGCCCTGCCTATCTTCTCACTCCTTCCCGCATAAAAATGCAATTCTTTCTTAAATACTTCATAAAGTGGTTTTTATTCACCAATACTGTTGAATATAAAACATCTCTCTTCAGATTCTGGTATTTAGTAGACTACAGCTCATTAGTGCCTATGCTCTTTACCCCTGGAGTTTTACATTTTTAAGTAGCAAGGATTCCTCCAAGAGGTCTTAACCTTATAATTTGTAATAACTTAGGGATCACATACCTAAAGTGTAAGTTATTAAAAATAGTCCTTTCTTTCACCAGCCATTGATTTGCTACTCCTTGCAATCAAAGTAAGAGCTATTAAGCCAGGTGATGGAAACTGCTCATTTATTTCACTCTAGTAAAACACAAGTGATTATAATAGATTTCTTAACACAGATTGATCTCACCTCAAATGAAAGCACAGGCTGTGAAAAGACACTGTGAAAATGTAAGGAATTCAGTTAAAGGGTGTTGGGAGAGTCAACTACATTGTTCTTGTATAATGGAAGAGAAGTAGAACATTGCAGGTGTCCATATGTGTCCCTCTATCACCTCTATTCCCTGGGAAAGTACCCCCCCAACACACACACACATCTCGATCAATCAATAAATATCTATCAAATACTTACTGTATGTCTAACAGTATGCTAAGCTCAGTGGAGAGATACAGTGATGACAAGATAGTCCCTGCCCTCAAGGAGTTTACAATCTAGCTAGACATACAGGGTGAGTTCCTAGAAAGACAGCCAACAAACAGAGGCTGTGATAGCTGCCACGTGAAGATGGTGTGTTTCCTTTCACTTTGAGAGCTTGGAAACAGGGCTGAGCTTGTGCTATAACAACCAAACTTTGTCTGAAAATTATCTAAGGACCACCTAATGTGTGCCAATGCTGCACATGTCAGACGTGTCAGCATCTCCCAGAAATGACTCTCTGACATAAACAGTACGGGAGAAATATTACAATTACTGGAGGCAGAGCACAAGGCCCGCATACATTTTCATGAGGGGTGTCTGTGAATGGCAAAGGGGACTCAGGCAGGCAGGCAGGCAGGCAGAGTTCCCTGTCAATGAAACTGGCCAAAGAATGTTCCCCCTCCTCCTGCTCCCACCCTCCAAAAACAATTAAAATAAGTTAAATGAATTAAAAAAGCCCTTCCCGGTTAAAGCATGGTCAGAGGTTAGGAACAGTAGTATTTGGATTTATGAAAATCCTGTGGCTGCCAAGCCACAGAAATTGCGTGCGACAAGGGATCCATTCAAGTAGTAACCCAAACAGCTTTCTAAAATTGACGGCAATAGACGTAATTTTTAATTTTTAGGAGGCAGTTTTCATCATCAGGTTATTTCAGCTCCTTGGGTCTGGAGAAAAGTTCCTTTGCACCTAAGACTTTAACGTTTTTGCTTTTAAGAGAAAACAGTGGGAAGACTGAGCAGAGACCCAAGGTTGCAAAGGGAACATTTACCATGTCCCAGGATGGGCAGTAGGTAATGAGCTGGCTGTTATGTCCATCACCCAGACTTTCCCTAGGACTATATTATAAGAGTCCAAGAGAGTGTAACTGGAATATTAAAGGCATTATTACCAATATGTGAAGAGATAGCATCATCACCTGTACCTTTTAGGCCTGGTGTTCTCTACTCTAGTGAGGGCATAAGAAATTCAGTAGCAACTCTTGATCACACTATAAGAATGAATTCTCCTGCTTACATCACCCCTCCCCCTCACTTCCCAAATCCCCCAAGCACTCACGAGTGTGTACTCTCTTGCCCATTACATGCACAAACTCCATCAGAAAGCATTTGTCTACACCCTCTTTATTCACTTTCAAAGGGTTAAACAGCCTATTTACTGGGCTGTCAGCAATCTGAAGCCCAAATCGTAAAAAGGAAAAAAAAAAAGTCTGGTCTAGTTTTGTTCAGCCTGGAGACTTGTCTTCTTGGCCTGTTCTTGTTACCATCATGTAATATCCATGACAATCATGTTGCGCTTTTTTTTTTTTAGTGGGCTCTGTGGTGCTAAATCTGAAGGGCCATTTTAAGCCAGTAAAGGGCTTTATTTATGTGGATTTGAAAGAGTCTCGTGAAGGCCCTTGCCCACGAAATCCTCTTCAGCAGGTCATTGCCGTTTCAAAAGGATTGAAATGCAGAGGCAGCGATCAGTACTTCCATCACGTTCTAATAGACTGACATGAGCATTTGTGCCTGAAAGACAGGGGGAGAAAGTGATGCAGATTTGCCCTAAATTGGACTGACGCACAAAGCAGTGAGTCCAATTGACTGACGAGGTAACCCCTCACACCCTCTTTTACACTTCTAACCAGTGCCGCACAAAGAGAGAGCCGTGGGAAGCTGCCCAGGAGCTGAGCGGATCCATTTTCATGGACCATATGGAAATTTTGTTTTGTGTACAGAGAAAGTGTCTGATAACAGTGACCTTAACTGCCATATGTGTATGCTGAATAGCAAGCAGAGCGAACCACTCAGCTCTCTGACCCTTAACATATGGACATCTCCACCAAAGGGAGACCTTTCACAGCCCAGCCACTTCCACTGCCATCTCATTGGTAACCCAGGGGGATTTCATTAGATTTGTTAATGAATTGCTCTATTGACTTATATCTGAGCTTGCCTCATTAGAGGAGAAGAACACAATTTTTATCTATGTTTTCATGAAGGGAACCAGAATGCTCCGCCTTTGTCAGGAGGTGGGTAATCTGCAGAGCTGTCACAGGTTTTGAACTAATTCATTGTGTCAGTTTAAGAAGGCCCTTCAGTGCTCATTGATGCTCAAGACCCACTCCAAGCCTCTTCAAATCAATGTTCTCCTTGTGAACGGGATGTTTCTTAGGTCCCTGCTTGGTTTACAAATAGCTGAACATGAGGTTGCCGGGGTGCAGCCTAGCTTTAGGGTGCCAGAAACAAGCAGATTCAGTGAGCTCCCATAGCACCACCTGGCACAAAATGGGTTTTCCAGGCAGTGACAAGCTTTGTACAGCTTTGCCCCATTCACCTCCCCCACCCACCATCACTCAAGTTCCATTCCTTTATAAACTAACCCAGGAATGCTATATTCAAATGCTAGGTCACCACCCATCCCCACTCCTCAAAAAACATTTCTTTAGTGGGGTGGGAATCTACAAATCCCTGGCTACATCCATATTTCAAATCTTGTTGGAAATCATTCCTTTCTTTGAGATTCCCAATGTTGGAACTATATGATTTTCAAGCAATAAGAGCTATCAATTAACATATTATTAAGGGTAAACCAATAAAGAGCACATTATGTCTAATAGCTAGTGTGGAATCACAAGGAATTAGCAAAATGAGATTCAATAAAATGGAAACCATAAAGATAAGCTTCTGAAGATTGGATCTGGCTTTTTGAGCTTAAGTCTCAAATAAACAAATGAAAGGCATAGCCCATAGTGATTCCTAACTACACTCTCTTCTCCCAGGCAAAGGAAAGCATGAGGAGACCTTTCAGAGTTGGCCATGGAAAAACAATGGAGAGTAGAATGTAAACATTATAATTTGGACATTGGCTCTTTCCATGGAGAGCAAAATCCAGACTAGTGTTCAAAACAGATGAGAACTTGGCCTGATTATCCTCCACGGGCCACACAAACTTCCCATAATTCTATGCAATAGATATTCTCCACATCTGGCCATTGACAGCTCTGGCATTTTCTCCCCATAGCAAGAGTCACACATGTGGGAAAACTTGGCCTGTCAGCATTAGAGAGGAAATCTGGGCATCATATAGGTCATCTTGCATTGCCTTTGTGTGAGAGTGAACAGCTTAATATCTGTGAATAAGAATGAGAAGTGTGAGTGGCCCAGTGGATAGAGGGTTGTCCCTGGAGTAAAAAGACCTGAGCTAAGATCTGATGGCAGACACTAACTGTATGATCTTGGGCAAGTCACTTAACCTCTGTTTGCCTCACTTTCTTTATCTGTAAAATGGAGTTAATAATAGCACCTACCTCCCAGGGCTGTTGTGAGGATCAAATAAAATAATAATTGTAAAGCAGTTATGTGCCTGGCACATAGTAAGTGCTCTATATGTGTTTATCATCATCATCATCATCATCATCATCATCATCATCATGTTATTATTATTATTTATTAGTAGTAGTAGTAGTAGTAGCAGTAGTAGTAGCTAAGTGCAAACATTGGAACATTCTAAACTGAGTTTCCAGAAATAGAACTCTGTGTAATTATAATGACCAAACTTGTTCCAGAAGAAAGATGAAAAAACTACCTCCCTCACTATACTGGAGATGTGTTCATTAGTTTTCTTGAACTCTTCCTCCTACCCCCTTCTTTTTCTTTTCTATTTTTTGCTATATGGGATAATTACTGGGCAAGAGAAGAGGGTGAAAATATATTTCAAAATTAAGGTGATACAAAAACAAAAGATAGCTATGCAAATTAAAATTTAAAAAAATTCTAGGTAACAGTCTAGTTTTTCTTATTTAATTTCTGCCTCTTCATAAATAACAGCATCAGAGCTAGAGGTGACCTCATCTAGCCCTACCTCTTCATTTGACATCATTAACAGATGAGGTAAATGATGCTCAGAAGTTAAGTGACTTGCCTAAGACCACACACATATACACATACTGATGTTCATATCATTCCTGTAAAGAAAGTTATGAGTTCTCTTTGGGGGATCAGGAGAGACAGGCAGAGAACAGTGGGGAATGTTGCATAGTGCAGGATAGGCAGTGCATGTTAAGGGTTGGGGAAAATTACACATGCAACTTGTGAGAAAAGTCTTCAATGTATATAAAACCTGGCCAGTTGCTGCATATAAGGGGCACATATAGTCTGGAAGTCCTACAGAGTTTGTTATCTTCATCAGCTGGGATTAGAACTACTGGGTAGAAATTAGCAACACTTTTCATATGATTTCATAAAACATTGGTAAGTAATTTGGCTTAACTTGCCCTACTAATCAAGAAAATGGAGTGACGAATGTTTGCCAATGAACTTAGATCATGATCTTTAAATAATTAAGACTAAGAGGGTGAGTCATTATGGCATCAGGGCATAACTAATGGACAGCCTGTGTGTGTCATTGATATCCTCACAACTTTGAAAGATCTGGAGAAAGGAATCCTGCACAATGAGGGAACCCTTGTCTCTGATTTACAGGAGGACATGGATGAGGAAAATGCAGAATGAGAGGTTAGAGGGAGTAGTCATATTGATGAGATCATAGATTTATCAAAATAGTGAAGGAGAGCCCTTATAAGTGCTGAGTATCCTTATTTTTATTCTCACTCTCACAGATGAGTCAGATCCCCAGAGCTCTGCCAGCTATATCTCCCACTCATGGCTATAAGTGTACCCCTGAGGATTTGGGGTGATTTTTCTCCAATGCTATCAGCCCATTTAGTATATTCTCCCAAGTTTTGACCACCAGTGATTAATACTTCCACATCACTTAATCAATTAATATCAATTAGCTTTTGGAAAGAGATGTTTACTATGAAGCTATAGTAAGAAAAACACTTACAAGACATTTCCCTCCATCATTTGTGGCCATACTCTCCCTAAACCACGTTGGTCCCTCGGGAGAGTGGGTTCAAGCTTAAAGCACTTTCTACAAAGCATTTGCTCACAAGTAATTCATTTCCAAAATGCAGCACACTGGAAGAGTCTGTGTCTCAGCTACTGCTGGGCTGGGCCAAGAAGGACATCCATTGCCATCTCACCTGGGCTTACCCTCTGGCGAATCCTTGCAAATCTCCAACTCCCAGACTTCTGGTACTCACTTTTCCAACCTTTTGAAGCTCACAAGATTATGGCAAACTCCCACACTCCACCTAAAAGTAGGAGAGAACAAATGCAAAAGAGGCAAAGAATAGAGGCCCTTTTTTATGGGCCACATGTAGGCCCCAGGTGGGAAGGCCTGGAGGCCTGTCCATCCACAGGCTCATGGCATATCTCTCTCACTAAAATGTAGCCAGGTGGTTTCTGAGCTGGAACTGGGGTGCATTCCAAAGGCACCACCTAGACAAAGTTCCAGCTCAGAAACCAATTAAAAATCTGTCCCTTCACCAGGAGGTTATATCACCAGAACAAATGACAAAACATCTGTGCCTACCCTGAAGCAGGGAGCTGGGGCCTTCCATTACATGTTGTCACACCTTCCTGGAAGTAGACTCTGTAGTCTCTTCCAAATGGACCAGCAGCAGATAGGACGCGTGTACCCGGGCTCTGGGGATGGGACTCTTGTTGGCCACGTCTCATTAAAAAAGTAAGCTGTTCCCAGGAGGAATGTTTTTTAGCTCATAAAATCAAAAAGAATGGAAACCCCAACCCCCAAGTCACTTGTGGAAGCAAAGCTGAAGTCCAATCTGGGTCAGTAGCGGAAAGATTTAGCAGAATTAAATTCCCAAACTTACAGTTGCCTTCCATTGGCTTGAAAGGGTTAGACAAACTATGGTCTGAGGACTCAGAAGGCAGAGTAGATTTTTTTCCAGGACTTGAACTCTTATAGCCAAAAGGGATCTTAGAGATCATTTAGCCTTAGCTTTTCATTTTAATATGTAGGAAAACTGAGGTCCAAATAGCTGAAGACACTTGTGTAGGGAACTCTTATGCCTGACTAATTTGGTGACATTGGCAGAATATAAAAAAGCCTATGTCAGAAGAAAACACTCTTAGGAGTGCTAAATGGATAATGCCCAGACCAAAGTTAATAGTTTCTTGGGAACAAAGGACCCTGTTTTCTACCTGGGGAATTCTCCAAGTTTCTTTTTTCTCTTGGGCCTTTTCTAGATCTGGAGTGATGCTCTTCTGTAAAACTCCCAGGAATGATGTTGAATGTAAGCTCCTTGAGGACAGGGGCTGTTTAGATTTTGCTTTTGTATCCTTAGCACCTAGGCCATACCTTCACTGTACAATGTGCTTATTGGGGGCACCTAGGTGGCACAGAGGATAGAGCACCCGCCCTGAAGTCAGGAAGACCTGAGTTCAAATCCGGCCTAGATCAAACACTTGACACTTACTAGCTGTGTGATGCTGGGCAAGTCACTTAACCCCAATTGCCTAAAAAAAAAAAATAGTGCTTGTTGAATGAATGAATGAGGGATGTGCTTAATTTTCAAAACACTCATCTGGAAAAGCAGAATAAATGGTAATTTTAATATGACAACTTGGACCAAAAATTGTGCACATGAAGCAGTGTGGCTCATGACAGAAATAAATAAAAGGATGAATTGTTGCCAGATGGACTGTCTCAGCATCATTTCAGCTGTGATGTGGTAGAAGAGGTACTTCCCTGGGCCATCGTCTTTGTAGGACAGAGGCCTGGGCTATTGGCTTCTCCAAACTGACCCATGGAAACTCTTGCCTTGGCCCCAGGACTTTCTTCCTTCTAAATGAAAATGATCCCTTATCCTGGCTCAAAGTGGCATAATAGATATCTATTATGCTAGGAATCAGGAAGATATGAGTTTGAATCCTCAGACACCTAGAAACTGATGTCCCTGGGCAAATCACTTACCTTCTCTTTACCTCAGTTTCCTTCCCTATAAAATGGGGATAATAAAAGCATCTGAATTCGTAGGGATGTAATGAGGATTAAGCTTATGTAAAGCACTTTGCAAATATTAAGGCCTATATAAATGTTGGCTGTTGTTAAGCCACTCAGGTAGCTAAGAAGCCTGAGGTTTTGAGATTAGCTCCACTCAATCCCCTAAATACCTTTCTCTCATTTGATGGTAAAACTTCCAGATTCCAGAGGCAGTCACTCCCTCTTTCTCTTCTTTAAGGATTTACTATTTGAATCACAGGAGTATGTTCTCTACAATTTATTTACAAGGGAGAAGAGTAGCATGTATGTGAGTGACTATATGAGTCTTTCCATCCTAGACTGGATAATAGCTAGGCTTGTTAGTGGATTCTCCTGATTTTCAGTGAAATTTCCCTAGGCCTAGTTTAGCTTCTAAATCTGCTGGTTTAGAGGCCAGACCTTGTTCCCATTTGACATTCCCTTCCCTCACACTGCTCCAAAATCAGGATGGTACCTTCCATTCCGCACCAGATTGATCCTTTCTGAAGTTATGCATGTCGTTTATTTGCGGCCTAATTGTTTTAGACAACAGAAAAAAAGGGTTTTATTTCTGTCACATCTAAAAGTGACTCTCGTGTGTGTGTGTGTGTGTGTGTGTGTGTGTGTGTGTGACTCTTTTTAGGCTAATTGCATATATGCCTTTAAATTTTGCATACGACTTCCACTTTCACAGAAATCAGTATTATATAATTTTTTGAAATCATGTCTTACTTAATAAAATTATTTTTGTTTAACGCACTTACAAGATAAGGCTTGGAGAGTTCCACATAGAACTTTGCCTGTAGAATAGCCTCTTTCTGTCCCAATCAGCCTACCGGATCTCCATTTGTCCAGATACATTTTTAGCCTGAGAAGATTTCTCAATGGAAGCATTCTTTCTGCTTATCGCTGATAGTACTTACATTTCCTAGGGAAAAGTCCAAATGTAAATCCAAGAAATGAATCTTGAGTGGCATGTTATATAACTTCATAGGATTTAAGAATAACTGGCAATTTTTTGGAAACTTCTGGTCCTATAGTTCCCCAAAAAACTTTTAGGTCACTTAAAATTCATTTCCATGTAGCCGTTTCAATTTCATTCAGCTTGTTCTTCAAATATTTCATCTTTTGTCATGTTTCTTATTTGAGAGCCACAAATATCCTTTCCTCTTTATTTACCCTCATTGATTCTCAGAAATGTCTTTTTTAAATAAAGCAAACCTGCATGCTTTGACAAAATATTTCAGTAAACCAAGTTTAATGTGCAACAGTGCTATGAAAACTTTTTCAGGACTAACCAGTGGTTAGCTTGCCATCTGTTTCTTTCTTGGAATAAATTCTTTCCTTTGGAGCCATTTTTTAAAAAACACGTTACCAGGCATAGCGGCTGTAATACCTGCTACTAGAAAGCCTGAGGCTGGTGGATCATTTGAGTTTGGGAGTTCTGAGTGACAAAAGGGCTAACACCAACTGGGTGTCCACACTAAGTATGGCACTAGTATGGTGAACTCCTGGGATTGGAGGGCCACTGAACTGTCAGGAGCCACTCACAAAACCAGGTAGAAAAAAATTGAATAGCATGATGATCATTATTGTGGTTAGGCCTAAGAGTGGTCTCTGAACTCCCTCTAATTTGGGTGAGATAGGGACACTAGTCTCAAAAATTAAACAAAAAATAAAATATAGTTTTTAATCTGTCTTTTGTCCCATTTATAAATCAAGGGTAAGTAGTTGGTATTTCCTGATTGTGATCCTAGTAGAAGAGAATCATTTTCAGATCCCAAGAGATAAGCCCCAAATCATATTTAATTCTTCTCGGGTTGTTTCATGTTATCATACATATGCTTCCTTTACATTTATAACGTGCTAATGGTGCTATGAGTACTGATTTCTGTTATGAAACAGAACAAGTCAAGTCACGTCATGTCAACAAGCATTTATTAAGCACCTACTATGTGCCAGGCACTGTGCTAAGCTCAGCTTTCAGCCTCAGTTTAGAGGAGTCTGGGAAAAAGCGTCATTCATTCAAATTGTAAAACACTGCAGTATACTAGATAGCTTTGTTGAGAAAATAATTGATACACTTTTGACATTTGTGGAAAAAACACATAAACACACACTGGGTGTTTTCTTATAGGAGATTCCATCCTTTTAGGCTAGAAGCTAAAAGTGTAGCTTACTTTTTCATTAAGATCATGAGCAGTTAATTGACAAACATTTATGAGCCCCTACTACATGCCACGCACTATGTACTCTAGAGATATAAAGAAAGGTAAAAAGACAGTCCTTGCTCTCAAGGAGCTCACAATCTAATGGAACACTGCAAAATACAAATAACTATGTATGGACAAAATATATACAGGAAAAATCAGAAATGATCAACAGAGAGAAGGCACTAGAATTATGGGGAATCAGGAAAAGTTTCCTATAGAAGGTGGGATTTTAGCTGTGACTTGAAGGAATCCAAGGAAGCCAGGAGGGAGAGATGAGGAGGAAAAGCATGCCAGACATGGGGTGGGGGCAGCCAGTGAAAATGCCTAGAGTCAGGAGACTGAATGCCTTGTGCGAGAAATAGCAAAAAGGCTGTGTCAGTAGTTCAAAGAGTTTGTAATAGGGTAGAAGGTTTAAGAAGACTGGAAAGGGAGTGGGTGGGGCAGGTTCTGAAGGGATTTGAAATGAAGAGGATTTTTTTTCATCCTGGAGATAATAGGGAGCCACTGGAGTTTATTGAGGTGGGGGAAGTTCACTTTGATAGCTTGGTGATGATGTAGTGGAGTAGGGAGAGGGCAGACAGACCCACCAGCAGGTTATTTCAATAGGTCATGTGTGAAGTGATAAGGGCCTGCACCAGGGTGGTGGTAGCATCAGAGGAGAGAAGGAGATGTACACAAGAGATGTGAACAGTGGTATTTAGCTTTGCTTGAGTTATTAAATGAGGCTGGGAATGGAAAGATTGCTTTAAACAAGAAATCACCCCATTTCTAGTCTCCATTGTTGTCATGCTGAGACTTATAATTTCACTCTTAATCATCAGGGTTCATATTCATTCAGATATCAAGTTTCTGGTGGTTTTTAGTATAGATTGGTGCTTTACTGTGTAAAAAAGTTCTCATAAGTAGTGGGAAATTTGGCTACTGTATTGTGTGTTTAGATGTAGAAGTCATCCTTATATGTGTTAAACAAAAATAGCACTTTGTTAAGTAGGTTTTTTGTTTGTTTTCTCCATATAATTGGAGTTCTGAATATAATCTGACAAGGCAGAATGGTGTAGTGGATGGTCTTCAAATCCAAAAGATCTGAGTTCAAATACTGCCTCTGACATTTAGCATCTGTGTGACTCTGGACAAGTCACTTAATTTTTTCTGGGCCTCAGTTTCCTCACCTGTAACAATGAGAGGGTTGGACTTGATGAACTCTAAGATCCCTCCTATCTATAAATCTATGGTCCTGTGATCCCATGATCCATATTTCCAGTCAGTTAGTATTTAATCCAAGTGACTCAGTGCAAGTGAGGGGCCCAGACCTTACCATGATCTCCTCTTTTACAACCAAAATAGAGTGCAAATGCTTTCTTAACCAGAGAAATAAAATTTCATCTCTGAGTTTTCAAAGCTTTCCACATATATGACAAAAGCTATTTAGAAGATCAACACACAAGGCAGGCTGGGAATGTAAGTAATGTACATCATTAGCTGCAAAATTCCAAATGCTTGAGAAAACAGGATTAAAGATAATAATGATATGTACCCCGTGACCCCCAAAGCGCAACTCACGAAACAGTCTGCTGCATATTAAGAGTTTCACTGCATGACTCAATATGTGTGAAGGTGTCGTAGTCTACCCTGACACATAGCTCATAAGTTGTGTCTAACCACAACATGGAAAAAATAAGGCAACTAGTGATATCTCACTACCCTTCACCTCCTCCCAGTACATAATGACAGCCCCCAAAAACTAATGTGATCTTGGGCTGCCCTGAGAGGTAAAGATTCAAGAAATGAGGGGGCAATAGTTCTCCTGTACTCTGCCTTGGTAGGGCTGCCTCTGGGGTACTGTGTTCAGTCCTGGGGGCCACAGTGGAAAGCATACAAAGAAAGGCAAACAGAATGGGGGAGAGCCTTGATTTCAGGTCATATAAAGAGTAGTTGAAGGAATCAAGAATGTTTAGCCTGGAGAAGCTAGTGTAGATGGCTCACAGCTCTTTTAAAGTATTTGAAGGACTGTCCGATGGAAGAGGGAATAATGGGTGGACATTTAAGCTTAATGTCAAGAAAAACTACCTGACAATGAAGAGCTATCCAAAGGTGGAATGGACGGGTTCTGGGTGTAGTGAGTTCCCCCTCACTAAAAGGTCTGGTCAAAGCAGAGTCTCACCTGCTAATGTTGCTTTAACCCAGGTTAGTCAATTAACGGCTGGTTTAACATGTGCCCTTCTTCACTGCACCCTCTCCTTCCTCCCTACATTACTTTGTACTTATCTTGCATGCATTTTGCATAGTACATATTTGTGTGTATGTGTTAGCTCATTGAGGGCAAGGCCCGTTTTCTTTTTGTCTTTGTATCTCTGACAAAATGCCTGGAATACAGTAGGAATTTAATAAACGCTGCTTTATTGATTGGTTTGATGTATGTGTGCATGTTTTTGTGGTGTGCCTTTAAATTCTTTCCTGTGCTCATCTCCAGGCTTATAATCACCTCTCTCAATACCACAGGAGATAATCCATGTTATCATGGGGGCAGATAGGAGTCTAATTGTCTTTTTCTTCAATCACATCCACTCTTATCACACCCTTCAGTGCACTTTCCTATCCTGTCTCTCAATGTGTCCCACGCGTTCTTTCAGGAAGTCAAGGAACTCTCACTTCAGAATAGTAACAGACCCACCCCACTTATAATAGCTAAGTACAAGTTGGCAGACAATAGAATAACTATAATTGGAGGTTAACTCTTTTTTTTGACAGATTTGACACAATCTAATGGGAATTTCCTTTCCCCTTTGCTAACCCTTAGATCCAGTGTCTCCTGACTCTACATCTGTTTGTCTGTCTGAATATTCATCTCTCTGACACTCTCTGTCTAACCTCTCTGCTCCTCTCTGCCTCTATTTTTCTGTTTTTCTGTCTCCCTCTCTTTCATTCTTGGGGTGGAGTGTAAGGAGAGGATGGGGAAGGGTGTCCTGACATACACATGATTTCTTCAGTGTAGGGAATTCCCAGTGTAGAATAATGTCAACTCATCTGTACTAACGAGCCAAAGGTCACACAGGCAGGACTTGAACCCAGATCTTCCTGACTAAAAAGAAGGTGCTCTATTTAATCTGCTGTCTCTTGATTACTCTCTTAGTCTGGTTCAAACACATTCAATTGTCCCTTCCATCTTCTCTGCCATTCTCTGTGGGTTGGTGACCTTAAGTTAGAGTAGCAGTTTTCACAATTTGGTCCTGGACCCTTTCAGGGGGTCTGTGAAATCAAACCTATTTTCATAATAATATTAAGATATTATTTGCACATTTTGCATGATTGAACATGTGTAACCTCTATCAAATTGCTTACCATCTCAGGGAGGAGGGAGGTGTCAGAGGGACTGGAACTCAAAAATTTAGAACTCAAAAATTTTTAAAAATCAATGTTAAAAATTGTCTTTACATGCAACTGGGGGAAAATAAAAAATTTTAAAAGATGTTATTTTATACTAAAATATTCTCTCCTTTTCCAGCTATATAACTGTGTAAAGCCAGATTTTCTTTATAGGCTTCAATCAAAACAATCTATAGCAACAGATTGAATGCAGAAGCAGATATGAGAATCCAGCTGTTTTCTATTAAGCCAGCTATTAAAGGGATTTGCAAAAACATGTAAAAAAATGCTACTCTTCTCACTAAGTTTTTTCTTATTTTGGACATGTAATTATGTTTAATAAAATGTTATTTATGTTATCATGTAATGAGTTTGCTGTTGTTATTTTAAAATTAGTTAATAAATATTTGTAAAACATATCTGTTTTAATTTCTAGTATGGTAAATAGCAATACATATAATCCACATAAACAGAAAACTGTTTGGGGTCCTAAATAATTTTTAAAGTACAAAGGGTTCCTGAGGCCCAAAAAGTTTGAAAACCTCTGAATTAAAGAATATGGCTCCATAACCAAACTACAGCAATGAGATTTGAAGTCTACCTCATTATTACTGTTGGACTTCCAAGAACATGTGAGGCTTTTTTCCCCCTTCCTTCCTTCCTTCCTTCCTTCCTTCCTTCCTTCCTTCCTTCCTTCCTTCCTTCCTTCCTTCCTTCCTTCCTTCCTTCCTTCCTTCCTTCCTTCCTTCCTTCCTTCCTTCCTTCCTTCCTTCCTTCCTTCTTCTTCTTTTTCTCTCTCTTTCTTCCTCTCTCTCTCTCTCTCTCTCTCTCTCTCTCTCTCTCTCTCTCTCTCTCTCTCTCTCTCTCTCTCTCTCTCTCTCCCCCCCCCCCCACCCTTCCTTTCTTTCTCTTTCCTCAGGGAGGTAGAAGCAGTAAGCAGTACAAAGAGCTAGGCCTCAATAGTCAGAATCTGGTAGCTAGGTAACACAGTGGATAGAGTGCCTAGAGTCAGTAAGACCTGTGTCCAAATTCAGTCACAGATACTTACTAGCTGTGTAAACCTGGGCAAGTCATTTAACATGTCTGCCGAAGTTTCATCAGTAGTAAAATGGGGATAATTATAACACTTACCTGTCGGGGTTGTTGTGAAAATCAAATGAGAAAATATTTGTAAAGTGCTTGGCATACAGTAGGCACTTACTATATGCTTGCTCCTCCTCCTTTCTCTGTGTGAATGTAACCTCCATAGGCCTCAGTTTCCTCACCTATCAAATAAGAAGATTGGACTCAATAGCCACTAATATCTAGCTTTAGCTTTACGATTCCAGGATCATTTTATCATGGCTTATTAGAAGAGAATGAATAGAATGAATTCATAACCATGCAGGGGCTGGGCAAAAAGAAAGTCTCCACATTTGGGATGTAGCATCAACTCTAGATTTTTTTGAGTTCTCTGCTGTTGTAGATGGTCCCTTTACATAGGTACAGATAATAATGTATACAGTGGAACCTCATTTAACCAGAATTTGGGGAGAATAGACAGTTTGGGTTAATGTAGTTTTTGGATGAGCTGGAGGCTTAGCCACAACCTGTTTTGAATTTTAAGCCTAGCTTGTGAAAAATTTATCTAGATGTTAGTCTTGTCTTGTGCCTTTGAGGATGCAGTGGACATAACTGTAGCCCTAAAATCTTATAATTGCATGATGTGGGTCTCAGAAGCCTTAGATCATCCCTCTAAAAACCAGGTATTACATAAGCCTGTACATACAGAAGGTGTAGCAGATCTAGTTCTTTGGTGACCTTAAATTATGACCTGGACATAGGTTTTTTTTAAGTCACTCTTTTCAATAAATGTGATTACTTTTCATCTACCCTTTTTCCCGAACATGGAAAGCAAAGGGAGCACAACATTCTGGTTAATTGAGGGCACCTGTTAGTTGGTTTCCAGTTAAGAAGGGCTTTTTTTTTTTAATGTGTATTTGGCTTTGGGGCATGTTGCATACTTACATTTGAATATGGGGTTTGATGTTCATTTCAAACCAAATAATGAAGCCAGCTGGGAATAGTGACTCAGGAGAAGCCAGAGAGCTAACTGGTTTTTGCAATCAGCTCCACTGCTCACCAGCTGACAATGCATTCCACTGAAAGAGAGATGGTCTCTTTCAGGATGTTGTAAATGGAAGCTGTCAAACCTTCCCTGGGGCAGAAACGGTCCAGTATGCAGTTTGAAGGCACATAGTACAGTGGTTAGAGTATTGGGGCTTCAATTCAGGAAGAACTAGGTTCAAATCTAACCTGTGACACCTACCAGCTGAGTGACCATGAGCAAGTCACTTAACCTTGGAACGTCAGTTTCTTCATCTTTAAACTGGGGATAGTAATACATACTTCTTTCACAGGCTTGTTTGAAGCTTGAATGAGATTATTCCAAGCCCTTTGAGAATTTGAAAGTGAAGTAAAAGTTATTATTTTTCCATTGGTTTTCTCTTACCTTGCATACAAGGTAGAGTTGCAGAATCAACACAATATAATTAATCAAACCAGAGGTTATCACTAGGTAGTGGCTAGTTATTAATATTAATATTGTTAATTCTACTGTATATAGAAATCAGACAAACATTTGCCCCAGAGTTTCATAAAATGTTGGTCAAACACAAATGAGACTAGAGAAATCTGTGTAGCATGTTCACCCATGTTCTTAATCTAAGAATCGTGGTAAATGCCAAAGACCCTAAGCTGAAAGGATCTGCCCTGGGTTCAAATCCTGATTCTACTACTTACTACCTGGGTGACCTTGGGCAAGTCGCTTAAACTCTCTGGGCATCAGTCTTCTCATTTGTAAAATGTGAGGGTTAGACTAGATGACCTTTAAAGGCCTTTCCAGCTCCAAATCTATGTTCATATGAGCCTGCTATCTATCACCTTAAACAGAATGAAGTTTGTGAGTGATCTTGCTGCCCAGCCCACAGGCAGACATCTGAACTTTGGCAGAGTGGCCTTATAGACTCTATTTACCCTGTGTGCAAGATAAGGGAAGGCCAATGAAAAAATAATAACTTCTACAGCACTTTCAAGTTTGCAAAGGGCTTTGCAAAATCTCATTTAACATAGAGAGGAAACGAATATTATTTCAGTTCAACAGAAAGAATAGCTGAAATCTCAGCTGGCATTCTATCTCCTACAAGAAGGCTTCCTGATTTCCCTTATTTCTAGTGCCTTCCCTCCATTGATTATCTCCAATTTATCCTGTACCTATCTTGTTTGTACATAGCTGCTTGCATGTTATTTCCCTTATTAGACTGGCAGCTCCTCAAGGGCAGGGACTGGCTGTTGCCTTTCTTCAGTGTTGCACTGGCCTGTTATTATATAGAAGACCCATGAAGTATGTTTTCAATAAGCCACTGAATGAAGTAGAGTAATGTAACACAGGAAGAGGGAGGAAAAGGATTCTATGGCTTATTGAAAACATCAAAATTCATCAATACCTTTTTATACTTCGTTGTAATACTTTTAGGGTAAGGACTATCTTTTGTTTCTTTTTGTTTCCCTAGCACTTAGCACAGTGTCTGGCACATAGTAATAGCTTAATAAATGTTTATTGATTGATTAATTTGATTCAGTTGAGATGACTTCCTAGCTGCGTAAGGTACCAGGCATAGCATTTTATCACTCACTTTAAGTGAGGTGGGGTAATTTGATTGACATACTCAATTGACCCTACTCTTTAAATTTTTAAAGCTCAAATGAGATCAATTATGTAAAGTGATTTATAAATTTGAAGTGCTATATGAATATTAATTATTATTATTGGCTTCAAGGAACAAACCTGACCCCATAAAGCTTATTAAGAAGTGCCTACCATGTCACTGTTACTTCAGATTTGAAATAGGGCCTTGACAAAAGGCTATGCTATAGGTGAACCAATCTAAAGCATGGAGGGATTTTTGGTAGTTCTCAAGGCCAGCTATGGAGGAAACTTTCTCCCTCATCTCCTTTGCTTCTTAGTAGCTAAGGTGCTGTCTCCTATGTGAGACCTTTCCTAATTATATGCATGACTTTCCATCTCCTCTTTTGTGCTTATGCATTGTTTGTCCTCCACACCTAGAAAGTACTCCCTCCACTCTTCCAACCCTTAGAATTTTAGCTTCCTCCAAATTGAGTTCAGGTCTTGCATCTTTCTTACATGTATTTTGTATATACTTTTATATGTGTATCCCCTCACCCCATTCTAATGTAAGCTTCTTGTGGGCAGATAGTATTTTGCTTTTGTCTTTGAATCTCCTGTGCCTAATGTAATATGTGGCATATAGTAGGTGCTTAATAAATGCTTTTTGCTTGACTGGTCTCTGTAGTTATTAGTGCTTTCTACCTCTGCAAATTATCTGATATTTACTTATCTCATATGCTATGTTCCTTCCTGCTCCTCCACACCCAGTAGAATGTAAACTCCTAGAGGACAGAGACCGTTTTCCCACTTTGCCTTTGTTTCCCCAGTGCCTGTCACATAAAAGCTGCTAAATAAATTCTCATCGAATTGAACTTAGTTGTGTTAATAACCTTTGGATGGGTTCCAACGTGGAACACGGCTTTAGAGCGAATCTGCCTTACAGCAAGCAATGTCAAGATGAAGTTATGATGTGTTTTCTCTGCCATCCTTTCTGTCCAGCTTCCAATTATTGATATTTAAGTTAGTCAGTTGATTTCTATTATGTGCCAGGTGGAATGGTAGGAATACAAAAAGAGGCAAAAGTCCTCATCATAAAAGTTAAGTATAAAAACTAAGTATAAAAAGGTCTTGATCATTTTTGATGCTTTCAATAACCCTTTTCCTCTCTCTTCCTCTGTAACACCACTCCAGTTCATTCAATGGATTATTGAAAGCATACTTCATGGCTCTTCTATATAATAACAGGCCAGTGCAATAGTGAAGATATGAAGAGTCCATAGAGCAGTGAAAGTGGAGAGAACATTCCAGTATCCTCCTCTCTCCTTCCACCCCAGAAGTAGTCACTTAGAGAAAGGAAAGCATTTCGTGCTCAGCCTTGGTCTCTTCCTCCTTCTTTTTCTTCTCCTGTCCCTTTGACCAGAAGGAGACTTTGTGAACTTTGGATGTCAGAAAGACTTCCATCTTTCCACTGGCATATTAGCAATGTCCTTAGATCAGCTGATAGTTGTGTCTACACTGGGAGCCAAAGACAGACTGAACTCTCATTCCCAGCTCTACAAAGAACTCTAATTCCCAGCTCCACACCCAAGGAAAACATTATGAGGACTTTAGTCAAAGGGCTTCCAGGAGCTATGAGTTTTCCTCTTCCTACATGTGCTTTCCTAATCCCACGTTCCCTCGGACTCTATGTACTGGTGAGAGAGTATGCTGCTTACTTTGGGGAGAATATTTTGTATTAGCTGGTCTTACTATACAACTATAAGGGGTACAGTAACTTTCTAAAAGCTACTTAAATCTGACTAAATAAATGGACAACAAACCCATAATTATGAGTGGAAGCACACTGGTGGAGGATTGTGAACTATAGCATTGGAAAGACAATCTTCAACCCTGCTGAGGTGTCCCTTTCAGCCTTGAGAGAACCTAGTGGCTATGCTATGGGGATCCAGTTTGTCAGTTTGAGTATGAGTTGGGATATTCACTTCAGGGCATGTGCTACATAACAATCCTATGAGGTAAGTACTACAATTCCCATTTCACAGATGAGGAAACTGAGGCCCAGTGATATTAAATAACCTTCTCATGATCACACAGTCAGTAAATGTCAGAGGCAGGATTGGAACTCGGATCTTCCTGATTCCACGTCTAGCACTCTCTCTACTATTAGCATGAGGCACAGTCTAGAATATAGGATTTAGAGCTTGAAGGAATATTGCAGTCATCTAGTCCTACCCCCTAATTTTATAGATGAGGACAAGGCCCAGAGATGTAAGATCAATATATTTATTTTGTTTTAGTAAACTAAAATCTACTTTCTCTCCCTTCTTCTGATTCCTCCCCCTTCTTCTGACCCCTCCCCAGCTGAGAAAGAAAACAAAACAAAATAAAGCCCTTGTTATAAACATGTCTGAGCAAACAAATTCCTGCATTGGCCATGTCAAAAATAAATATCTCAGTCTGTCTAAGTCCATCACCTTTCTATCAGGAAGTGGATAATAGCATGTTGCATCATGAATCTTCTGAAATTGTAGTTGGTTATTACATTGATAAGAGCTCTTAAGTCTTTCAAAATTGTTTGTCTTTACAATAATTTTGTTGTTATATAAATTTTTCTCTTATATCAGTTCATGTAAGTCTTGCTATAAGGAACGACATCATATTAATTGTCGTAAAATCCATTCTTTCATCAATTGATGGACAACTCCTTCAGTCTCCAATCTTTGCCACTGAAAAAAGTTACTATGAATATTTTTGTACATATGAGTTATTTTCACATATATATATATAATATACACACATGTGTGTATACGTGTCTATGTGTGTGTGTGTGTGTGTGTGTGTGTGTGTGTGTGTGTATAAAATTTCTTTGAAAGTGTGGACCTAATGGTGGTATTGCTAAATCAAAGGGTATGCAGAATTCAATAACTTTTGAGGCATTGTTCTAAATTATTCTCCATAATGACTGGATCAATTTACACATCTGCTAACAGTCCACTAATGTGCCTATTTTCCTATAGTTCATATATATATATATATATATATATATATATATATATATATATATATATATAGTACATACACACACCACACACACACACACACCCACATATATGTATATAAAATTGTTTTTTGCTTTTTCAGTGAGGCAATCAGGATTAAGTGAATTGCCCAGGGTCACACAGTTAGTATAAAAGTAGCACAGTTTTCTTTTTACCCCCTTTTTTTTGGTTAGGCAATTGGGGTTAAGTGACTTGCCCAGGGTCACATAGCTAGTAAATGTCAAGTGTCTGAGGCCGGATTTGAACGCAGGTCCTTCTGACTCCAAGGCCAGAGCTCTATCCACTGTGCCATCTAGCTGTTCCTTATTCATATAAATTTGAACCAGTTTCCTGCATATCCTAGAAATGAGTCTTCTATTACAGAAATTTGCTGCACAAATTTCTTTCCCCTATTTAGCTACTTCTCTTCTGATTTTAGCTAAATTGGTTTTGTTTTTACAAAGCCTTTTTAACTTTATGTAATCAGAATTATCTATTCTACCTTCTGTGATTCTGGTTATGTCTTGTTTGGTCATGAACTCTCCCCCTAGTCATAGATGTAACAGGCAATGTCTTCCTTGCTCCTTTAACTTGTTTATGATGTCACTTTTTTTTTTTCTGGCTGGGCAATGGGGTTAAGTAACTTGCCCAGGGTCACACAGCTAGTAAGTGTTATGTGTCTGAGGGCAGATTTGAACTCAGGACCTCCTGAATCCAGGGCTGGTGCTCTATCCACATGATGTCACTTTTTATGTCCAAATTATGTTCCCATTTGGGGCTTATCTTGGCATATGGCACAAGATATTGGATTCAAGCTAGTTTCTAACAAACTGTATTTCAGTTTTCCCAACAGTTTTTCTCAATAGTTCTTGCTCCAATACCTGGGATCTTTGGGTTTGTCAAACAGAAGTCTACTGATCTCACATGCTTCTGTGTATTGTAAACATAATCTATTCCACTGATCAACTTTTTAACTTTTTTAACCAATGTCAAATTGTTTTGTTGATAACTGCTTTGTAGTATAGCTCTGGATCTGGCACTTTGGCTCTTTCTCCCACTTTTTTCATTATTTCCCTTGAGATTCTAGACCTTTTTTTCCTCCAGATGAATTTAGTAATTAGGTTTCTTCTAATTCAATAAAGTAATCCATTGGTAGTTTTATTGGTATGACACTGAATAAGTAAGTTAATTTAGATAGTATTGTGATTTTTGCTATGTTGGTTCAGTCTATTTGTGAGCAATTAATAGTTCCCCAGTTATGTGTTTTGTAGTTGCAGTCACATAGTTTCTGTGTGTGTCATGGCAGGTAGACTCCCAAATGTTCTACGCTATTTGTAGCTATTTCAAATGGAGTTTCACTTTCTATCTCTTCCTTTTCTTTTCTTTTCTTTTCTTTTCTTTTCTTTTCTTTTCTCTTCTTTTCTTTTCTTTTCTTTTTTTTTTGGTATTATATAGAAATTCTGATGATTTGTGTGGGTTTATTTTCCTGAAAACTTGTTGAAGTTAATTGTCTCAACTAATTTTTTTAGTTCGCTCTCTAGGATTTGCTAAGTAAAGCATCGTATAATCTGGAAAAAGTAATATTTTTTTTCCTTTTTGTCTACAGTTATTTTCTCAATTTCTTTTTCTTGCTTTATGGATATAGCTAGTATTTTTAGCACTATATTGAATATTAATGGTAAAACTGAAAACCTTGTTTTACTCTTGATCTTTTTGGAAAGCTTTATTTTATCTCCACTACATATAATGTTGGCTTTTGGTTTTTAGATAATTATTATTTATATTAATGAAAAATCCACTTATTCCCATTCTTTCTAGTGTTTTTCAACAGTAATGGAAGCTACATGTTGTCAAAAGATTTTCTGGCATCTATTGATAAAATAATGATTTTTGTTACTCTTGTTATTAATATGATAAGTTATGTTTAAAGTTTAAATATTAAATAATATTCAATCACCCTGCATTCCTGAATATAAAATCCAAACTAGTCATAGTGCCTAATTTTTGTGATATGTTGTACTTTCCTTGCTAATATTTTATTTAAAATTTTTGCATAAATATTGGTATATTGATCTATATTTTTCTTTTCTGTTTTGACTCTCCCTGGTTCAGGTATCAAAACCATATTTTTACCATAAAAACAATTATGTAGGAGCCATTCTTTTCTCGTTTTTCTTACCTTTTTTAGTATCACAATTAATTATTCCTTAAATGTTTGATAGAATTCACTTTTAAATCAATTTGGTCTTGAGTTTTTTGTGTTGGGAACTAATTTACGACTTGTTCTATTTCTTTTTCTGAGATTGTGTTATTTAAATCCTCTGTTTCTTTTTCTGTTAATCTGTGCATTTTATATTTTGTAAATATTTATCCATTCCTTTTAGATTATCAGTTTTATTGCCATATAATTGGGCAAAACAGTTTCTAATAGTTTCTTTTCTTTCTTCTTCATTTATCATAAGTTTACCTTTTTTCATTTTTGCTACTTGTAATTTGATTTTCTTTGAAAAATCAAATGAGCTAGTGATTATAAATTTTAGTGTATTTTAAAAAATGGTTTATTTTCTTGACTAATTTTGGGGTTGTTTAATTTTCATTTTATCAATCTCTTACTTGATTTTCATTCTCTTATTTCATTTCTATTTTGGTGTTTAATTGGATTTTTTGTTTTGTGTGAGGCAATCAGGGTTAAGTGACTTGCCCAGGGTCATATAGCTAGTAATTGTCAAGTGTCTGAGGCCAGATTTGAACTCAGGTCCTACTGACTCCAGAGCCAGTGCTCTATCCACTGCACCATCTAGATGCTTCTTTAATTGTATTTTTTAAATTGCATTTCTAAATTGTTGATCTGCTTTTTCTCTCTTTCATCAATGAAAGTATTTAAAGATATAAACTTTCTCCTAAGGACTGCTTTGACTGCATCCCAAAAATATTGGTATGTTGTTTCATTGTTGTAATTACTTTTAATCAAATTATTGATTTTTTTATCCATTCTTTAAGATTAATTTATTTAGTCTTGAGTTAATTTCAATTGTTTCTTCATTGACCCTTTATTGAACATGATTTTATTTCATTGTGGTTTGTAAAAGATATGATTAATATTTCTGCTTTTCTCTCTTTGAGAGATTTTAATGCCCTAATGCATGGTAATTTTTTATTTTGCTGAGAATATGTATATTCTTTTATATCGCCATTCAGTTGTCTCCAGAAGCTATCATAAATCCTAGTATTTTTAAAGTCAAAAGGGACTTTAGAGATAATATAATCCAAACTCTTCATTTTACCTATGAGGAAACTGACCTTAAAAGATGATGCAGAAGGAAGCAGTATGCTGTAGTGGAAAGAATACTGAGCTTTGAGTCAGAAGAGATCCGAGTTTGATCGAACTTTTAACATTTACTAACCATGTGGTCATAGTCAAGGCCTGTCATCTCCTTGAACTTCAATTTCCTCAATCTAATACCTATTATAAAGCACTTAATATGTGCAACATAAACATCTTGAAGGAGCTTACATGTTTCATCTGTAAAATGGAGTAGTACTTCTTACATGCTCAACTTGGAGGCAGGAAACCATCTCAGATAATTAGCCTCCTAAAAGCTCAGTTTCCTCCTCAGCAAAATGGGGGTGATAATACTTTTGCCTACTTTCTCATAAGATTGTTTGAGGAAAGCATTTTGCAAACCCTAAAGTGCTACATGAATTTCAGTTAAAATGGTGATGATGATGATGATGATGGTGGTGGTGATGGTGATGGTGATTACTACTAGCGGTGGTGGTGGTGATGGTGTTGACTACCTCACAGAATTCCTTTGAGGATCATGTGAGATAATATGTATAATGTCATTTGTAAACCTTAATCTGTTATATAAATGTTGCTATCAATATTAAATGATTTGCTTGAGGTAATAAGACATTAAGGTACTAAGTGGCAGACTTGGAATTTGAAGATGCGTCTTCTGTTTATAAGTAAATGTTTTTGCTGTTCTGCTAAAGGCTCTTTTAGCTCCTGTAATGTCTGTAAATGCTCTAGGAGGGTCCATATTTCTATGCTTACTTTTCATTTTTTTCCTGTCTACTTTTATATAAAGAATGGAAAACGAAGGCAGGAAGAAAGAAAGAAAGAAGGAAGGAAGGAAGGAAAGAAAGAAAGAAAGAAAGAAAGAAAGAAAGAAAGAAAGAAAGAAAGAAAGAAAGAAAGAAAGAAAGAAAGAAAGAAAGAAAGAAAGAAAGGAACAAAGAAAGAAAGAGGAAAGGAAGGAAGAATGGAAAGGGGAAAGGAAGGACAGAAGGAAGAAAGAAATAGAAAAAGAGAGAAAGAAGGAAAGAAAAGAGAAGTAAAGAAAAGAAAAGACAGAACAAATGCAGAAAGGCAAGGATGGCGGAAGGGAGGGAGGAAGGAAGGAAAAGCTAAATTAGGTCACCTTATGACATTAGGATGGTTTAGGTAAAAAAAAGTGAAACAAAACAGGGCATTAATCCTCTTTGCTTATCTCTCCTGTGAGGACACTGGGTTAGAGTGGAAATTTCTGTCTCATAAGCCCATGGATAATACTTTCTTGCTCAGTCGGTTACTTCAGAGTTTTCTGCCAAAGACACCCCTGTCTCACGAAGGGCAGGATGACCTGGAGCCACGGGTGGGGAAAGATTGCCACAGATTAAATGAAGTGTGCTTAGTCTAATAGAACAAGCTCTTGTGAAACCGGCAGGATGGGTGATTCCCCAGGCAAACCTTTACCAGCTGGGGTGACAAAGCCCTTGCTAGATTGCTGCTCAGAGTGTCCTGAACACTCAGCTCCTGCCTCATGCCCACCTCTCTCTGCACAAGTAGAGGAGGCCAAGATGCTCAAGGACACCTTGGCTCTCAGGGTCAGATGGTGCAGCCACCTTTGCTATCAAAAGCTTCAGGAGAAAGAGAAGAGGCTGGTGCCTCCTCCACATAACCCTCCCCTCAAGTAGATTATAAACTCCTCAAGGGCAGCAACTGTGCTGGTTTTCATTGCAATGCTTGTTAGTGCAAAATGCCTTTAGAAGCAGAGACAACTCTGGGCAAAACTGTGAAAGAAAGGGAATTTGTGGTGCTCTGTCAGCCACTTTTGGATGCCCCAGGGTCCTCCTGGTCTTTCCTGGATGTCCAGAGTCCTGCTGTGAAGCCCTACTGGGCTTGTTTTCCTCATAACTTTCCTGGCCCCCATCACATTCCCTTAGGGCCTGGTTATCAGGGGCTATCTAATCTCATAGAAGGAATTGTACTAAAGAGTTCAATAGGTATTAATAATAACAGCAATAATAAGCATCCAAGGACACATTGGCACCCTGCGAAGCCTTCACCCTGCGGCTCTTTTCTCTTCACTGGTGACTCCCTTCCCAGGGACCATCATTTCAGTGATCTATCTATCTATCTATCTATCTACCCCCCCACTCTAATAATTATTTTAGTGCTCACTATGTATAAGACACCATTCTCCAGGAGTTGGAAATACAAAGACAAAGTGAAAATTAATTCCTGCCCTCAATAAGCTCACATTCTACAGGGGGTAGAGAGAATTCAGTATGTGAGTATATTGGGATGGATACAAACTAATGAAGCACTTCCTTTGTTAAGTATATAGATTAGTATATACAAGATACAAGAAGTATATACAAGAACAGCCAGGAGGATTGGGAAAGTCTTTATGTAGGAGGTGGCACATGAGCTAAACCTTGTAGAGAGAAGGTAGGGATTCCAAGTGGTGAGTAGGAGGGAGATATTCCAGGTTTGAGGAACTCATGTTGCAAAAACACAGAAGCAGGATATGGGATGCTGAGTTTAGGGGACATCAAGAAAGCCAATCTTTCTGGAATACAGATTACAGAAAGGATACTAATATAAAATAAATATGGAATGGGAGTCTGGAAACAGAATATGAAGGACTTTAAATGCCAAACTGGGAAGTTTATATTTTATCCTAAAGGCAATAGGGATTCATTGAAAGTTTTTGAGCAGGGCAGTGGCTTGTGTTTTAGGAAGGTTATTTTGGCAGTTGTGAGTGGAATGTATTGGAGACATGGAAGCATGACAGTCTCCTCAATTCCTCCTCTAATACCTCTTTATTATGTCTGTGCTAGATTGAACTGAATCACTCTGTACAAGACACTGTTGTATGCTGGGATGAACACGAACATGAAAGTTCCCTAAAGATTCCTCCTCTTACCCAGTATGCTCTTACCACCCAGGATGATTGAAGAGAGAGGAGTACAAATAACTGTGGTACAAACCAGAATGTGTCTAGCACTGGCTTATTCAATGGCATAGTGGCACAGGAGCTATCAATTCACAGCAGTTGCCCCTCTATGTACACAGATTGGTTGGACAGGTAACATGTGAAGATTCTGCCAAGAGCAGAGCCAGAGACAGTCCGGTGGGTTTCAGTTGTTTGTTCCCAACAAAGGTCATCCAACTGCCCCAGAAAACCTTAAAACCTTGGGATGCAGAAAAGCTTCTCTGAGCACTAGGCCTGTTGCAGATGTGTGGATGTTGAGTTACTTTCTTTCTTTTCCATAAATGGAGCGCAGTTTGAATGTCTCCTGAAATATTTCCAGCCAACATTTCGAAATAAGACAAGAAAAAAAAAAAGGATCCCAAACATTCAAAACATCAGAATATACGCTGGCCATAAAATAATAACATTTTGCATTTATGGTGTTTCCATAGAGGGAAGAAACACTTTTCTTGAACCAAAGATATAACTATATATCTTCTGGTTTTATGGCCTGCAGATTACACTAATTATCATAAAAAATTACTGCCGCTAATAAAAATTCTATTATAAGTTACTTATAGTAATCTCTAGGGTACTATACTTAGTGAAGAAAAGGTTGTAATTACATTACATTACAGGGAGAATTTGTTTCCTGAAACTCAGTTAACACTGTCTATTTCTTTTAACATCTTAAAAGTCTTCCCCACCCCTTTGGCTCCATTCTCCCCCCACCCCCCCCCTTCCTCTGCTCCCCTGCTCAAAGTCAGAGGTCATTGTTATTTTCATTTTGCAGGATGTGATTTTTATCCTAGAATAATGACCCATTTTAGGCTGTAAATGACGTAAATGAACTTTCAGAATTACAAATATCTGGGTGGATTTCTCCTCCCCAGGGGCCTGTTGCATCTCAATGGAAGGATGCATAGAAGGGAAGATCCCTCAATCCCCACCCTAGGGGAAACACGCTTTGTAAAATTGGTGGAAGCTACTGGGTGTTCATTCAAAATACATTGTTCAGTTTTTGTTTGACAAGATAACAATTGCTATTTTCCCCAACATTCTTCTTCTTTGCTTTTGTAAATTACCACTTGGAAGGCTGCTGACTCCTCAATGTCCTTAAACAATTTTACTAACTGGTGTCATTTCTGTCTGGGTAATTGTGGAGGTCTGCATGGTAGGCACACCTCTGGATAAAATATCAAATTAAGGAGCTCTGCTTCACTGCATGACAAGGCAGTAAATAACCCCAAAGTCTAAGGAATTAAAATAAAGTTGGAATGGGGGTTATTTCTCTTAGGTAGGGTTTTCATAACAGGGCTAATCAACATCTTAATTAACAGTCAGAGAAAACGAAATAGCCCATTTGAGTTGCTTTTAAATAGACAACTTTTTAAAGCAAAGACTTGTGGCATAATAATGGGGAAACAGTGAGGAAAAAGAAGAAGCCTCTGAGCTTGAAAGTTACTTTTGAATGGGAAAGTTTGAGAATAGGATTGAGGAATGAGCTTTGGTAAGATGGTCCCTAGAGCTGGTGCATTTGAGGGGCTAAAGGGCGTTTAAACAATCAAATTATTCTGAAAACAATGATCATAGCTTGACTCCCTCCTATGATAGATATCTATCAATGCCAAAGGGGAAAAGTCCTCTTGTGCCATATTCTCTTCTGATTTTTATAAACTAAGAAAGGAAAAGAGGGTTTTGCTCTTAGTTTCCTAGATGTCTTTAATAAATTGATCTGTAGAAGTGGATCAATGGGAGTGCTCCTGCCACTGGTAGTGATCTCCATGCCTCCACATCTTCTTATCCTGTAAGGTTCTTATTCAAGTCCCTAGAGGAACTATCCAATTTCTTAGAGGCCTTCATCTTGTTCTATCAATATTATTTGCCTACTAGCGCAGTACTGATGCTGTCCATCTGTTAACCCTTACTCTTTTTTCCCCTTTTGACTTCTACTTCATTTATTGTTAGTTTTCAACATTCTCTTCCATTAGATTTTGAGTTTTAAATTTTCTCCCCCCTCCCTCTCCATTGCACCCCCCCCCAAAAGACGGCATGCCATCTGATATAGGCTCTACTTACACAGTCATATTGAGCATATTTTCCCATTAGTCATGATGTAAAGAAGAATTAGAACTAATGTAAACCTTACTCTTGCTTTATAATTTGCCCATCTCTTTGGTCACTTGTGAGCTTGATCATCATGGGTAATATATACTATAGACTGTTTACATCTATCATGTTTCTTTCCATTGCCTTTTGGGTTGTACTCTATCTAGCCTTTGACACTGTTGATCATTCTCTTCTCCCTGATTCTCTTTTCTCTTTAGGTTTTCATGGCATTACTTTCTCCTGGTTTTCCTTCTACATGACTATTCTTTCTCAGTTTCCTTTGCTGATCTCCATCTAGGTCATGTTCCTAATGGTGGCTATCCCCGAGGTTCTGTTTTGATCCCTCTTCTCTTTTCCCTCTAAACCATTTCATTTGGTGATCTCATCAGCTCCTATGAAATTAATTATCATCTCTATGATGATGATTTCCAGTTGTACTTATCTAGCCCTAACTCCTTTGCTGACCTCCAGTCTTACATCTCCAACTACCTTTTAGCTATCTTAAACTCAGCATGGTCAAAAGTGAACTCATTATCTTTCCCCCCAAGCCCTTCCCTCTTTCTAACTTTTGTATTACAATCAAAGGCACCATCAATCTCCCTGTCACCCAGGCTCACAATCTTGGTGTCATTCTTGACTCCTCCCTCTAATTACTGTCCTGCCATGTTTTGTCAATTCTACTTTTGTAACATGTCTCTTATATGCCCCCTTCTCTCCTCTGACATTGCCACCACCCCGGTACAGGCCTTTATTACTTTATACTTAGACTATTGCAATAACCTGCTGGTTAGTCTCTGTGCCTCAAGTATTTCTCTACTCTAATCCATTCTCCATTCAGCTATCAAATTGGTCTTCCCAAATGTCAGGTCTGACATGTCACTCCCTCCTTTCCTACCCCATTCAGTAAGCTCTAGAGGTTCCTTATCACCTCCTGGATCAAATATAAAATTCCCTAATTGACTTTTAAAGTCCTTCATAACCTGGATGTCTCTACCCTTCCAGATTTCTTACACCTTACTCTCCTCCACATACTCTGTGATATAATGACACTGGCCTCCTTGCTGTTCCTCAAATTTGACACCTCATCTCCCAAATTCAGACATTTTCGCTGGCTCTTTCTCCTTCCTGAAATTCTCTCCTTCATTGTTTCATGGCTTCCCTGGCTTCCTTCAAATAGCAGCTAAAATCCTACCTTCAACAAAAAGTTTTCCTGGTCCTTCTTAATGCTAGTGCCTTCCTCCAGTTGATTATCTTCAATTTATCTTGCATGTATCTTGTTTGCACATAGTCATTTGTATGTTGTATGCCCCATTAGACTAGGAAATCTTTGAGAGTGGAGTCTGTCCTTGACCTTTCTTTGTATCCCAGGTGCTTTGTATAGCTCCCAGCACATAGTAGGTGCTTAATAAATGCTGGTGTCTTGACTTGATGGCAATTTTGATCATTCCTTAGCTTGTGTTTCATGATTCACAGCTGTGGGCTGCAATGGAAAGTTTTGGAGTTAGAGGATCTGTTTCCAACTTTGCTACTTGAGACCTGTGTGATTTTGGAGCACGTCACTTAGTAATCAATCCTCTATAAAATGAGGAGAATGAAGTAGATGAACCTGGGATAGTTATTCTGGACACTGTCACCCAGTGTGTGTGTCAGTGAGTGTGTTTGCCACAAGCGTTCTGTTATAAGCAAGGCTGCAAGACCATGGCTAGTCCCTAAATCTAGTCAGCTGTTTAGAATTTCTGAAGATGAGCTTTGTAAAATTTGGAGCTGGAGAACATGGGAAAATCTTCTAGTGAATAAAAATTTCCTATGTCCAAGTCCCAACAGGAGTGAAAATGCTATTTTGAGGTGACATTTCTTTTTACATTTAATTTTTTTTGTGATGACCCTAACAAATGTCAGCAAGTACAAATGTTTACATGAAGATACAGGAATAGCATTATATATGAAACCATGAACCTTTATTATATATCACTTGTTTTTTAAAATTAATTTATTTTGATTTATCAACAATCACTTCCATAAGCTTTCAAGTTTTAAATTTTTCTTCCCCTCCCTCCCCAAAACATCTCACAATCTGATATAGGCTGTACATATAAATTCTCATTAAACACATTTTCACATTAGTGATATTGTGAGTAAGAATTAGAACCAATAGGAGGAACCTCCAGAAAGAGGAAACAAAACACAACAGAAGAAAAAAATAGCAAATAGTATGCTTCGATATGCATTCAAACTCCACAGGACTTTCTTTGGATATGGATAGCATTTTCCAACATAAAAGCCTTTGGAGATATCTTAGACCCTTGTATTCCTGAGAAGGGTTAAGTCTATCAATATTAGTCATTGCACAACATGGCTGTTATCGTGTACAGCGTTCTGCTGGTTTGCTCACTTCACTCAGCATCAGTCCATACAAGTCTTTCCAAGTTTTTCTAAAGTCTGCTTGCTCATCATTTCTTGTAGCACAATAGTATTCCATTACATTCATATACCACAACTTGTTCAACCATTCCCCAATTGATGGGTATCCCCTCAATTTCCAATTCTTTGCCACCACCAAAAGAGCTGCTATGTTTTTGAACCTGTGGATCCTTTTCCCATTTGTATGATCTCTTTGGGATAAAGCCCTAGAAGTTATAGCTTGTTTTTTTCAAGAGTTTATTGGAGCCATTTCCAGTCATCCTGATCTATATCTTGCCACTGGTTCCAGGTGGTTCTGGGGGAGAAAGTGAGGCTGATGACCTTGCCCAGATCTTATAATGCAATATAGCATAAATAACAATAACAACAGTAATCAAGAGTCTATATGAAATTTAACTTGATAGTATACATACTGCCCTGCTCGTTTGTATCTCCTCCTGAACTTCCTTCTTCTCTTTTCTGTGGATTTTTAAAATATTTGATGCCATTTCTTCTATTTTTAAAAAATTACTATCACTCTCTACCTACTTCCCTCCAAATCAAATATATATGACTTCCCTCCAACTCCCCACCACACACATAAATCAAATCTCCCTTATCCTCCGGATAAGCCCTAGATATCACACTCTACTCAATGTCAAATGAGCCAACCAGAGGCCCTTGCTTTTTAGGAGTATGGCCACGAATGATGTTTCTATCTCGAGAGCTACAGCTGGGCCTGGACAAACCCATCCTACTGAATAGATACAGAAAGGGGCTTTCTAGTGCTGTGGGAAGGGAAGAGGAAGGAAGGGAAAAGGCGGCACGGTCCTCATATCCCACCATTTTTATGCCTGAGTGCAGTATATAGGGTTTCACTACTCTAAATTCTCCCCTCTAAAACTTGGGAGTATCTGCCTATTTTCAAATTCAAATGAAATCACTTGAAAGCCTCAACCCAGGAGAATTTGGGGAAACCTTAGTTAAACATTTGGCACTGTCTTTAGAAAGGCAGAGACCCAGATAAAGGTCAATCGCTTGCTTCAGACTTGATATCAGCTCTCTGTACTGTCTAATCTCTACACTTATCACTAATCTGGAACAGAGAAGATGGGGCATTTTCCAAGAAGGAAGAATTTCAAGTCTGTGAGAAGGGAGTAAAGGAAAAATTGAGAAAGACTGATGCTTATAGTATTGAGGCACATAGACTCTAGTTCATGCCTGGAGTGTTTGAACAATCCCCAAAACTCTTGAGTAAGAAGCATCGACAGATGCAAAGGATAGGACATTTGGTGCCTGAATGCTAATAATCTCCTTACTTGAAGCCTACATGGATTTCTTTTGAGCTAACTGGCCATGTTTTCTGCTCTGATGTAGCATGTAGCATGTTAGCTTTACTTTTTAAACCGTCAAATAAAGAAGCCTTTCCTCCAATGTATGTACACATTCCCTACCTTAAAATAAATAGGTTTTGTTGTTTTAATGCCAAATATGTACCAATTAACACTGTTTATTTTAAAAATAATTTCCCCTTTGGGCTTTTGGAATTAGAAAAGCGATATTCTTCTGTGTTTACTCTCCTTTCCTTGGAAGTTAGGGAAATAAGATGTCAAGTTGAGGAAGAGAGTCTTCTCTGTAGCAGCCTCTGGCTCCCTGGTAAGCATCTCAGGCACGCATGTTGGGAGTTGTTTCAAGGGCTGTCTTGGAGCGAGGATGCTGATAGATGTTTGGGCTCCTACTTGTCATTTCCTATGGCTCAGCTTCGCTTTTGAAAAATAAAAGCAACTTCATCAGCCAGCATGGTACAATGGATTTGAAGGCAGACAACCCATATTCAAATCTGACTTTACCACCTCCTCCCTTTGTGGCCCCAAGTAAGTCACTTAAACTCTCTGGGACTTAGTTTCCTCATCTGTAAAATAAGCAGGCTGGTAAAAAATCAAAATTGAAGCCCCAAATAAAAGTTACGAGAAGGCATCTCCCTCCATTCTTTGTGGAGGTGGAGGTCTATGAGTGTATAACGCTATATGTAATGTCAGACTTTTTTGATGTATCTGTTTTGCTACACTGTTTTCTTTTTTATTCTTTTTCATGAGGAACGGCAGCTCAGTGATACAGTCAATACAGCATCGGGTCTGGAGTCAGGAAGACTCATTTTCCCAAGTTCAAATCTGGTCTCAGACACTTACTAGCTGTGTGACCCTGGCCAAGTCACTGAATGCTGTTTGCCTCAGTTTTCCTTATCCGTAGAGCTGGAGAAGGAAATGACAAATCACTCCAGTATCTTTGCTAAGAAAACCCCAAATGGGGGTCACAGAGTCAGACATGACTGAAAATGACGGAACAACAAAACAACAGTAAGTTGAGGAATGGCTTTTTGGGAGGAAGAGGATGGAAGGAGGCAGGGTGTATTGAGAAATGTAGGTAGGTGACATAAAAACAAGTCATAAATAAAATGAATTTTTGAAACAATGGGGTAGGACTAGATGACCTCTAAGGTCCGCTCAGACTCTAAAGCTATGATCTTGTGGCTCTCAGAAGACCTGGGTTTGAACTCTGATTTTGTACTTACTAGTCATGTGGCTGTGGTTAAGTGAGAGCCTCAGTTTCTTCCACTATGACATGAAAATAACAATATTTGTACTGTCTGTATCATAAGGTTGTTGTAAGGAAGCTACTCTGTATACTTTGAACTGATATAAAAATGGGATATATAACTGTTGTTGTTATCTCTGCTTGGCTCAGAGGCCACCATTGGTTAGCAGTGGACTTACACCTGCTCTTTCCACCAAAAATGACTTCCAGTGGGGGGGGGGATATATTGCCCCTGCCACACCACAGACAGGGAGGAAATAAGCATTTGTGAAATGGCTACTATGTGTCAGGTACTGTGCTGAGAACTTTAAAAATATTTTCCCACTTGATCTTCATGACAACCCTGGGAGGGAGATGCTATTGTCCTTAATTTACAGATGAGGAAAGTGAGGCAGAAATAAGTTAAGTGACTTTCCCAGTGACAACTATTAAGTATCTAAAGTCAGATTTGAACTCAGGTCTTCCTAACTCCAGCTCTATCCACTATGCCACCTAGCTAGGAGGGGCAGGCAAGGCCAAGGGTACATATTGCTGATGATTAAGAATTATAACAATATTAAGTTATTAATTAACTTAATATTAACCCTATTAAGCACTATAATAATAATAATAATAACAATAGTTCACATTTATTTAGCTTCATGAACTGATAGAATTGTAACCTGTGGGCCTTGTAAAATCCCTTGCAAACCTCAGGGTCTTGCATAAATGTGTGCCATTATTTATTCTACAATGTCCACTAAGTCTTTGGCCAAGGCAAAAACCTTTACTTCCCAGGTAATTTCATTCATTTATTCAAGAAGTGTTTATCCAGTGATGCACAAGATGTCAATGACGAAGAAAGGTAAATATGACATATGTCCTGACCTGTCCTTCCTTCAAGAAGATTAGATATATAGAGCCTTTATTAAGCTATGTGCCTGGCATTGTGCTAAGCACTAGGGATACAAATTTAAACAAAGAAGACAATCCCTGTGCCCAAGGAGCTTACATTTTAATGGAGAGAGACAGGACATGAGGAGGAGCTGGAAAGGGGCTGGGAAGGTGGGGAAGGCATGGCATGGAAGTAGAATGGTCCATCACAGCCATTGCAGATTCCAGGAACAGAGTCCAAGGCTCCTATGGAGAGGATGTGGAGAGAATGGTCGGAGAGGAGAATGTATAGTGTGGGATAGCGGGGTCATGTCAGTAGAGAGGATACATACATGCATAACCGCTCCCCTTCAACATTACTGCAAAGGTGTGGTGGTGGGAAAACACAGGACACGTTTGGGTGAACGGCAAGTACACTAATCTGGCTAAAGCATGAGGCAAAGGAAGTGAAATAGGGTGAGATGAGGTAAGTTGGAGCCAGACTGTAGAGAATTTCAAATGTTATGACCCACACCAAGAGTCTATTCAGACTTGCATAGAAGGGGGGCGTGGGGAGGAATGACAACTTGTGTTTTTGTTTCCTTCAGTGTTGTATTTTTGCTTTGGAAACCACATTCAAGCTCAGACGGTTTCTTCCAAGCAAGTGCATTGAGATTATGGTAAATAGATGACTGCTTACATTGGAGAAGAAGATATTTCACAGAGTTGATGGGAGCAACATGCGACCCTGGTGAGTTCGTGGGCCCCTTCTGGACAGCTGCCATGCAGAGCGTTCTCACCCCTATCGCCAAAAGAGGAATCACAGGTTGAGAAGGAGAAATCGTAATTGTACGACAACTATTAGGAAGGAAGGAAGCACGCATCCAGGCAGGCGTGTCAGGCTGGGAACAGGTCTTTTTTTGGTGCTCTGATAAATAGTTTATAGTTCTGGAATCCTTTAGTGATGTTCACATCTGCTCTCATCCCGCTGTGACATCTTGCTCCTGTCAAGCAGTTGAAGCCATGAGGAAGGTTGGCTGCCAGCAGCTGATTGGCACAGGCTACAGCCCATCCTTCCCTCCAGAAACATATCTGAGACCTGAAATGCAGCATCTCTGCTAAGAGCATTGGTATTAGAAACAAGATTAACATGTCTCTTGCAGGTGGCTCTGCAATGTAACCTTTTTGTTGTAAGAAGCTGGTGTAGGAGAAAGAAGACCAAATTTGTGGTCAGAAGAGGCCTTAGTTCAAATACTGAGTGTGGGTAAGTAACTTGACTTTTAACCAACTGCCACCCATAGGACAGACAAGTCAACCTAGCCAGAGCAGCAGTGACGTACAAGACGTCAGTGAAGCAGAGGTAGCTTGAACTCGACAAGTCAAATCACCATCACCACCTCAACCACCAGCCCTCCTGAGACCTGGATGGAGAAAGACCACACCCTTGAACCTGAGCCTCAGGATTAGCAAATGCCCCAGGACATCATTGAAGGGAGACATCACTGCTGAGAAAGGATTCGTCTTTCTGGACAAGGCCAACACCAACTGCTGTCTAATTGCAACCAATGGCAGGTAAGCCCAAGAATCTCCCCTCTCCCCTCAGACCACTGGTTTTTCTTCCAGCCCAGTCCCTGGGGCCATCTTCTTGGGAAGCCACTCTTACAGAGATGCCACCTAACGACAGCTTCTGTGGGTGCTGCAGCTACAGCTTCTGAAAACCTAGGAAAGAAAATTCTTGCTGTCCAGGTCTTTGGCACTATCCAGTGATTCAATACCAGAAACTTGTAAGAGTTCATTAGTGGAAATGGCATTAAAGAAGAAACATTGCCATATGCTTTGCTGCTGTTCTCTAAGGATCATGGGACCCTTTCATTTGATTTATGGCAAAAAACTTGTGTGTTTTTTCACCAATAGAATATGAGCTCCTTAAGAATCTTAATTTTCTACCTGTATTACTGGTGTTTGGTACGGTGTTTTGTACATAGTAATGCTTAATAAATGTTTTTTTTTTCATTTATTCAATAAAAATGTACTACCTACCTTACAGGAGTGAGAAAAGTACTTTTAAATCAGTGAATAGAGGGCCAGGCCTGGAGGTAGGAAAACTCTTCATGAGTTCAAATCCAGCCTCAGACACAGCTCTGTGACCTTGTTTGCCTTAGTTTCCTCATCTATAAAATGAGCTGGAGAAGGAAGTGGCAAACCACTCTAGTATCTTTTTGCCAAGAAAACCCCAAATGGGGTCACAGAGAGCCAGATGCTACCGAAAAACAATTGAAAAACAAAACAACAAAAACCTTAAAGTGATAGAGAAATTCTTGAGCTTTTACTGTTTTGAGGATGTGTGATTCGCTCTGTGGTATAAGAGGTGTACTAGAAAGTAAGTTTATAGGGTTAATTACATCTTATACTGTGATCTAGAAGGGGGAACATGGCAGGAAAAGGGAGAAAAGGAACAAGTATTTATTAGCACCTACTATGTGCCCGGCACTGTGCTAAGGGTTTTACAAGTATTATGTCATCTGATCCTCACAAAAACTCTGGGAGGTAGGTGCTCTTATTATCTCCATTTTAGAGTTAAGGAAATTGAGGTAGAGAAAGGTAAAGTGTCTTGCCCAAGATCATACAGCTAGTAAGTGTCTAAAGCTGGATTTGAACTCAGGATTTCTTGACTCTAGTCTCAGTGCTCTATCTGCTATGCCAACTGGCTGCCTAGTAAATGGATAACTGATTTTAGATTTGGGCAGATGACTTCACATCCTGCTATTGTTACTTACCATCTGTGTTACCTTGTGTAAGTCACTTAACCTCATTTATAAAATGAGAGACTAGTTCTCTTCTAGCCCTGAATTTATCATCCTATGCTCCTATGCAATATATTGGCAACACAATATCAAGTTAAGCTGATGTGGCCAAATGATAAAGGAGATTCATTCTTAACTATCTGTGGTTTGCCATGCCCATGTTTTGAAAATGGCTCTTTTTCTTGGACGTGTGGTCTTCAGATGAAGCCACACTATGATTCTAATTTTAATTGTGAAAAATGTCTCCACTTCAGAAATTCGTTTCCATTGTGTTGAAAGTTACAAAGAAAATGTTTTCAGTTCATGAAGTGAATGAAAGGTAACATTAACTGACTGTGTGATCTTGGATAATCCTTGAGTCAACTGACACCCGCCATCTTTGTGCCCTTACAGTTTCCTCATCTATAAAATTAGGGGTTGGGTTTAAAGACCTCTAAGTACCTTCTAGTCTGAACATTCTATGATTCTCTGACCATTTTAGGGATAAGATTGCCTCAAAACAGAAAGCTCTTTAGTAAGATTTAGACCTAGAAGGGTCTTAGGGAACATCCCGTGGTATGGCTTCATTTTATAGATGGGGAAACTGAGATCAAGAGTGATTTGCCCAAAGTCACACAGGTAGAATGTAGCAAAGCCAGGGTGAGAACCTGTGACCTTTGACATCAATTCCAACGCTTTCCCTACCCCAAGAGTTAGCCAGATATTTGCAAAATGCCCTTTCAACTGGTCCTGCTTATTTCTTAGTATACTGGGGAGAATGATACTTCCCTGTGAAATGCTTTCAAGTTTGTGGCAAATCTAAACAGGTATAGCCAATCATCCATTAGATCTTGAGCCCCTCGAGGTCAGGAACTGTTTTTTTTTTTGTTTTTCTTTGTATCCCAAGTGCCTAGCACAGAGCACATAGTAGGTTCTCAATAAATGCTTATTGATTTATTTTCTGACTGACATATCCTTTTTCCTTTAGTTTTCTGAGGAGGTAGTTCTTCTGGGTTCAAGTCTATGGTCTTGGACAAATCAACTCATCTCTTTAAGTCAGTTTCCTCATCTGCAAAATTAGAGTGATGCTATTTCTAATACTTACCTAGATTCATAGAATTAGTTGTAAAGGAAACTAGAGGTCATCCAACCATCCAGCTCTTGTGAATTGTTAGGAGGACATTTTGTCAAGTACAAAGTGCCAAAAAAGTATGCTTTGTTTTTATTGTTGTCATCAATCAAGAACTAATAAATAAATAAACATTTATTAAACACCAACTCTGTGCCAGGCATTGTGCTAAGTGCTGCACATGAAAAAATTGTAGGAAATTGAATATGGACTGATGCTAAAAATGAGCTCTTTTGCAAAATTACCAAACAAGGATAAGAATGTGTTTTTCTTTAAAAATCTCTGATGTGTCCTTGATTAGCCTAGGGACACAACTATATTTTTCAATCCAGGGCAGGAAACAGTCAGTGCTGTGGGTATTTGGGGGAGAAGTGTGCAGACCCTCCAAGAGGGGAACAATCTGGTCCAGTGGAGAACTACAAGGTGAGATATAGAGATGACTACCGTCACTCTGCAGAAGCAGTGGGCTGCCTTTCTTGTTGATGCCCTGGAACAAAGTCCCATGCTCCTCATGCTAGTTTTGTTTGTTTGTTTTTTTTAGGCAACTGGGATTAAGTGACTTGGCCAAGGTCACACAGCTAGTAAGTGTCTGAGGCCAGATTTGAACTTAGGTCATCCTGACCCCAGGGCTGGTGCTTTAACCACTGTGCAACCTAGCTGCCTCCTCATGCTAGTTATATTAAAAATTTGCTTCTTTTTCCAAAAAATGGAGGGCAAAGAAAAAAATCAGATTAATTGAGGACTTTAGCTAGTCAGTTCATCCTATCAGAGAGTATGACTCCTAGTTTGGAAGACCTGTCTCCCCGGCACGCATTCATTTTAATATGAACAAAATAAATTCTGAGGATGGAGCCGATTAGAACTGATTGTGAGCCGCGGTCTGACATGTTCACTTGATCAGGTTTACCAAAGTTCACCTCATCGAGTTCTCCACTGCTGTGTTAGGTGGGGGTACAGAGCTCCTTGGTCGAACAATTACATTATTCTAAACAATTATCCTGCTAAGATACACATAATGCTCGGCTCCTGAACACAAAGTTCTTTAATGATGGGAGACTGCAAAGCTCACTTGGAAAAGGTCACGCATCTCTTTTCAGTAGATTAACATTTTATCTTTTAATGGTGTTAAGAAAAGGTCAGAGATTCTAGGATGGAATATGGAAAGCTTCTATGGGAAGGAGATCAATGTGCTAAAGCATCTGTCTGGCTCCAGGAACAAAGCCACTTAATGGCCACTGACGGTCCTGCCTTTTTCTTTGCCACCTCCCCCCAGCTCTTCTTCTCTCCCTCCTTCTCTTCACCCCACTCCCCCCAGGCAAAAACATATTCCAGAATCTTGAAAAAAAATAGACAAATGGAGGGTCTACAGAGTAGGTGTGATTCCGGCCTCTTCAGAGGCACCTGGGGCTCAGTAATAGACCCTTTCCCTGAGGCAGTCTACACCTCTGCTCATATGCAACTGATCTCACATCTGGAGGCTCCCCCTCAGGAGGGAGGGAGTTCACTCCTCTCAGTAATAGTGGAACTGAACGTGCTTGTGGTAGCTACCCTCCTGACCCCAAATTAAAGTGACTGTCCTTTTTTTCCCTCAACAACCTATCTAGGGAGGGCTGGGAGGGTGAATGAGAATTTGGAAGTCAAAGTAAAAAAAATAATGTTACAAATAAATAAATGAATGAATAAATGAATAAATAAAAAATACAAAACAAAAGAAGCTAAACATTCCTGTAGCCATATTTTTAGTTAATGAATCTTTTCATTTATCGCCTAGGGTTTCTCTCGGCTGCAGGAGAAACAAGATGCAGGGTTTCTGGGGCCTCTGAGACTGTTTGTGCTTATGGTGCTGTGTTCATAGGACCATATACCAATGGGGCCAGCTCTCATAGCTACCCAAGCCTAAGGAGCTCTTGCTGGCAGAATGGAAGCCATCCAGCTCTTGGATTTGGGGTCCTGGACGCTGCTTTTGCCACTTGTGTTTCTAGTCTTCTAGAGGAAGTTTGGAGGCCTGGAGCATACATTGCTTAGGGTGGGACTTTGAGATTGGAATCTTCTTTTCAAGGGCTTGCAGATGAAACTTCTATCTCCATCATCACCGTCTTGTTCCAAAAACATTCACATGTTGTATTTTGCATGGATTTGGGCCAGTGCCACACACACACAGATCTGTGGTGTCTCCCTATTGCTTCAAGTATAAAATATAAACGTCTCTGTTTGCCATTTAAAGCACTTTGCAATCTGGCTTCAACCTAACTAGCCAGATTTATTTCATGTTAGTCCCTCTCACATGCACTTTATGGACTACGTGGCTTTCCATCTCCAGCCTCTACGCCTTTGCCCCACCATGTCTGGAATGCTCTTCCTCCTCCCTTCTGCCTCATTAAGTCCCTGCTTCCATCAAGGTTCAGCTTAGGTACCATCTCTGTCAGGAGAGTTTTCTGGAAACTGAGTCACTGGTGTTCACCCATCTCCCACCATCATAAAATAGCTTGTATTTAATACTTTACGTATAGTTCATATTTACTTATTTGCGTGTATTTTGCTACTGCTCCAGCCCCCCCCCCCCAAATACAGCCAGCGAGTTGAATTTGCATAATGCAAATTTACATAAAACTAAAGCTTGAACAGTCTTTATAAGGACAGGGATTGTTTGGTTCTTATCTTTGTATTGTCAGCATTTAGCACTGAGCCTGGTACATTGCAGGTGTTTGATAAGTGTAAGTTGAATCACAAAACATAGTAATGGACATCAAATTAATTTTTCTGAACTTCAGTTGTCTTGTCTATAAGATGGGGATGATAAGTTATATTGCCTCCTTCAGAGAACTTTTGTGAGGAAAATGCTTTGTGAACTATAATATGAAATAGAAATGTGAATTTATTACTAAATACCTATTGAATCATTTATTGATAATATTATCAATGCTGGGCACTGCACTTGGTACTTGGAAGTACCAAGGGAGATGGTGTGGTCCTTGCTATGGAGAGGTTTGCAAAGTGGTGGGGGAGAGGGGAGGTGGTAAACAAATGTCTACAGAGAGAGAAATAACTATCTGAGCTGGCATATACTAAATGCTGGGTGGGTGATTTAGACCAGCACTTCTTTAAACTGCAGGTTGCAGCCCCATATGGGGTCACGAAAAATTTGGCGATAGCAAAAGTTTTCTGAATGCACAACGACCAAAAATTAATTCAAAATCAAACACATAATGAATCCGAGGTGTTTTTGGTAGCACTTCCCTGCATTGCATGCTGCAACTTCAGCGCAGCCTTGGTTCTCGACACAAACCATGAGCAATCTGCACTGTGTGTATCCTCAGGCCATGCAATGCCAAGAAACGCTGCCAAAACACGAAAAAGGGCTGCAAGCAGAAAAAAATTTAAGAAGCCCTGGTTTGGATAGTAAGACAGTAAGAGGAAGGAATGATTACCAAAGCCTGGGTCAGTCAGGGAGCACTTCATGGAGAAAGTGTGACTTAATTGGACCTTCAGGGCTGCGCTAAGGGCCATAATATTTTTAGGCTGTCATTCAAGGCCCTCTTCATTCGATACCATACCCTTACAGGAACCCTTTGCGCATGTCAAACCATCCTACTCATTACATTATCTGAACACACCAACGACATTCTTACTTCTGTGACAAGTAAGAATAAATATCCCTGCATTTGCTCTCCAAACATATCAGGGACATCTCTCACCTTGCTCACATCATTTCTATTCTTCATGCTTTTGCAAATTCTTTGTTGTTCAGTCATGTCCAACTCTTTGTGATCTCATTTGGGCAAAGATAATGGAGTGGCTTGCCATTTCCTTCTCCAGCTCATTTTATAGGTGAGGAAACTGAAGAAAACAGGGTTAAGTGACTTGCCCAGGGTCACACAGCTAGTAAGTGTCAGAGGCTGGATTTGAATTCCAGTCTTCTTGACTCCAGGCCTGGCATTCTATTCACTGTACCACCTAGCTGCCCCTTCCTGAATTCTACCCTTCTTCCAAAACATAGTCCAAGACCTAGTTCATCTGTGAAATCTTCTATCATAATATTGTGCAAAAAAAAAAATTGGATTTGGAGCTTAAAGGGTTTTGGGTTCAAAACCTGGATCTAACCCTTATTACTTAATGACTAAGTCACTGACTATTTCTGAGCCTCAGTTTCGGCATCTATATAATGGAAGACAAAAATATTTTCGCAATTATGAGAACCAAATGCAAGAAATGTATGTAAAAAAGATTTGCACATCTTAGAGCACTATATAAATCTCAATTGGATAACAGCTACTGTTAACCGATGTCTTCAGTCCACAGGCCATTCTTTGAAAAATGTGACAGTTGAACCAGATGACCTCTGGGGTTTCTCCAGCTCTAAGTGATTCCTATGATTCACTGTCCCATATCCCTGGCTCTAGATGGTATCAAGACTCTTAAAGGGATCTGTGATCTCATTAGCATTGACCTTCCCTTCCTTGCCAGGAAAGTAATTTGTTAACCATAAAAAGCTATACAAATGTGATATATTGGTGATATTATAATCAACAAATATTATACGTATGTGGGGAGGCCAGCCCATCCATACCTTCTCTTTCTTGCTCACCTCTCAATACTCCTTGGAGGATGGCTAGTTTCATAGATTGGATGAATTACGCCCTAATTCTTTGAATACCTCCAGAGTACCAATGAAGTATTTCAGCTGTTCCTCTGTTTTCTCTCTTACTTAACTGACCAATTTTCTTGTCCAGTGATACCTGTCCTTGATAATATCTTCCATGTCACTTCTCACCTAGAAGTCACTGTTAGTAAGATGCAGCAGTCACATGCTTCCTTCTTCCTTTGGGTCACCTGCAGTGTCAGTCCTTTCAAGCTGGTTATGTTGTTGGAGTCAATGAGAGCATGTTGGTATTAAAAAGAGAGGCTTCTGAGCCAATGAGTAGCTTGGGATCATCAAAAGCGTGGGGTGGTTTCCCAAATGCAATCCAGCCTGCTTGGTTCTGGGCCCAGCTCACTGTCCATCTTCTGCAGTGCCCATCATATACGATCAACAAGTATCTCTGGAGCATATATTCTGTACCAAGGAGCTTATGTTCTCATTTGAGAGGTGAGATATGCACACGGAACCATTAGTGAATGAGGCAGTGTTGTTCAGTGGAAAGGGCCCTAGATTGGAGTCAAAAACCAAGTCTGAATCATGATTCTACTATTTATTGCTGTATATGATCTTGGGCAGGTCACTTTGCTTCTCTCAGATGGTTCCTCTATTTAAAGTAAGGGGATTAGTCAAGTCAAATCAACGTGTATTAAACATTTGCTATGTACCAGGCACTGTGCTAAGTGCTGAGAATACAAAGATATGTATGTATGTGTGTATATATGTTTGCATGTATGTGTATATTTGGTGCAGACCTATGATTTCATTTAATCAGAATGAGGAACTCCCACAGTGTGAAAACTTCCTCTACCAGTGCAGATCATCAATTTTGCTATCACTTATAGTCTGATAGAGTTTCTTGGGACACTGAGAAGTTAATGACGTCTCCATGGTCACAAAGCTAGTATGTTTAGTAAAGGTACTTGACTCAGGTCTTTATGAATCCAAGGCTATTCTAACCACTATGCAATATTGTTTCATCTACATGCATGCATATGAAATAGAATTTCCTATATAGGAAACACATGTCTATGTATATACATATATGTGTATATGAAACAGTAAATATATATACTTATATTCCCTTATTGATTTTATTATGGCTTTATGTATGTATGTATGTTGTATGTGTGCATGCATGCATGTATATGTGTATTTGAGGCAGACCTATGATTTCATTTCATCAGAATGGGGAACTCCCACACAGTGGAAATAACAACATCACCACCTTGGAAGAATTGAAACCACAAGTGACTCAAAGGAAGATGGAAAGATGCGGCTGCTACATATTACTAACAATTAATTCTAGGTGAGAAGTAACATAAAAGATATTATCAAGGACAACTATGACTGGGCTTGCATATGTGTGTGTGAGAGAGAAATAGCATTCTATAGTGATTAGAAGACCAGCCTTGGATTCATGATCATATAAAATGCATACACATATGTGTGTGTGTGTGTGTATACACACATATGTGAGGCAACTAGATGGCTCAGTGGATAGAGCACTAGGCTTAGAGTTAGGAAGACCTGTGTTCAAATTTGACCTTAGATATGTACTAGCTGTGTGACCCTGGGCATGTTACTTAACCTCTGTTTGCCTTAATCCACTGGAGAATGAAATGGCAGAGCACTTCAGTATCTTTGCCAAGAAAACCTCATAAACAGTATTGGTATGTTGTGGTCCATAGGGTACCGAAGAGTCAGACATGAACGAACTGTATTATGTATGTATGTATGTATGTATGTATGTATGTACATATGCATGCATGCATGTACATATAAAAATATACCCATATACATACAAATACAATATAGACACATGTGTGAATATATGCACACAATTAGTCATAGTAAACTAGATAATGTTTTCACATATCTATGTATACATACACACAATTAGTCATAATGTAGGATAAATCAGAGGTGTCAAATACACTACTTACAATACTTCTAAGTACAGTCTAGATTAAGATGTAATTGGGAATATTTAACAAAATAAACAAAATTACAATGGAGCACAGACAATGTTAATATGTGGTTTTCTAAGACAATATGTAGCCCACAGGAATCCTTACATATAGTTTAGTGGCTCCTGTTTTTATTTGAATTTAACGTAACTGAGCTAGATCATACGAATCACATAGATGCATGTATTGGCTTTCACAGGAGAACTCTCAGTGAGAAAATTCCCTCCACCAGTACAGATCAACAAATGCTTTGTGACTTACATTCTTAGAGAGTTTCCTTCCCCGGGTCTTTGAAAGGTTAAGTAAGTTTCCCAGGGTAACAGAACTAGTATGTGTCAGAAATAGGACATGAAGCAAGGTTGTCATGGCTTTGAGGCTAGCTCTCTGTCCACTGACTCCCTGTTGCCTCTCAGCATTCTGTCTGTCTGCCTGCCTGCCTGTCTGTCTTTCTCTTACAATTACATGTTAAAATGTGGGCAATATGTAGTCTCATTATTTTCCCCCCAGCATGAACAATGACTCTGATCTCTTTTAGGAGAGGATACATATCTCTGCACATGAAACAGTCAGTAAATAAGGGAGTATATTATATGCATTTCAGTCACTTTTTTGAGTGCCTATGATGTATATTTTTGACACAGGTCAAAAAAATCGCAATGGACAAAATGTACATAGTAGAGATTCAAATCATTAAATTGATTGAAATGCATCTAACATTATCTCATTGAATTTAGATCTAGAAGGAATCTTAATGATCACCTAGAGCAGTGGTGGTTCTCAAAGTGTGGTCTAACGATGCCTAGGAGTCAAAACTATTTTTTGTAATAGTACAAAGATGTTTTAATTTAATTTCTAAAATGATAAATATTGAAAGATATAATCCACATAAATAAAAGCTCTTTTGAGGGTCTCTTGCTAATTTTAAAAAATATAAAGGCGTCCTGAGATAAAGTTTAAGTTTGAGAACACTAACCCATACTAAGTAACCTTTATTTTACAGAGGAGAAAACAGGCCTGGAGAGTTAAAGTGACTGGCCCACAGTCACACAGCTAGAAAGTCATTGAATCAAGACTTAAACTAGGTCCCTTCACTCCAAATCCGGGGCTCTTTCTATTGCACCATATAACTGTTCCATACACACACAGACACACATAGACACACAGACACACAGACACACACACACACACACACACGCACACACACATATATATATGTCTTATCTTTCAAATGAGAGGGGTAAACACAGCAAGGACTATATGCAAGGATTAGCACAGGGCTGGGTGCACAGTAGGTGTCACACACATATGTACACACGTAGGTATATGGGTGGTAGAGAGGTGATATGTGTGTACATACATGCATGCATGAATACAATTTGTTGGTTGATTGATCCATTCACCAGAGAAAACTCAAGCCTATGGTTGACCCCTCTGAGAAGGACAAGAAGAGCTATAGACAGGAGGAGGCTGGGTCCATAAATCCTCCCTGTGAGTCCAAGGGATTATTTTGCAATCAAGAGCAGGTATCAACTCTTGTGTTAAAAATTGGAACAAAGGATGGCCTACAACAAAAGACTGTGAACAGCTTCGGGTGTAAGGAGGAGGATGCTTTTTTGGATCACTTCCTTCAGAAAATAAGCAGGTGGAGTGGCAGTGGGGGGAGGAGGATGGAGAATAACTGCAACTATACATTAGCAATGAAACAGATGGGTGCACAATGGCTTAATCAGTGGTAAATGTGGGGCAGCTGCCAGATGCTAACTGAACAACTGAATGGCTTCTTAGCAAGGAGATCCAGGCCTGAGCTGGTCCAGTGACACAGCGGTGGAAGTAGCTGCACGATAGCAAAGGAACATAGAGGTCTCTGCATTAGGCAGTGGCATATTGGGCCCTCTGGAACCTATGATAGTAGCCTCCATCTAGAGGGACTGGAGATAATTTATAATTTCTTTCTTATCAAAAAGTGTGTTGGGAGTGGCCCAGATATCTGCCTGTCAAACTTCCCAATGTGACCTTGAAAGACATAAGGACTCTGATCTTTTCCATGATCATTTATAATTTCAGAAGACCAATGATGAAGTGGTTACCCACCTCCTCACAGAGAGGTGACAGACTCAAGGTATGGAATAAGACATATATTTCTAGGCATGGCCAATGTCTGAATTTGTTTTGTTTGACTCTACATATCTGTTAGAAGGGTTTTGTTTTTTTCCCCATATATAATTGGGCACAGAAGTGGGAGAGAAAGAAAACATAAATAAATAAATTTTGAGGTGTGCTTTGGAGTTTGGATCATAGATCAATAATTAGTCAATCAATTAGTCAAACATTTACTAAGCACCTACTATTTGTCAAGCACTGTGCTAGGTTCTGGGAATACAAAGGCAAAAAAGGATGGTCTTTGTTCTGAAAAATTTTTTATGGGGAGAGAAGACAAGTATACATGTAACTATATATTCTATCTCTCTCATACACATACACACATATACTTATGCATATAAATGCAAATGCATACACACATTGTATATAAATATACAAATTATACACACAAATATATTGATATGGATATATACATGCACATATATGTATATACACCATGCACACACATATGAAATAAATACAAAGTAAATTAGGGGGTGGGAGTGGGGGTCTTTTTCAAAGTAAGAAGGTAGATATGGTCAATGTGTTCTTCTTAAATCCCATTTCTCCCCTCCCCCCATCTGCCTTCAAATGCCTGGAGTGTCTGATAAAGAAGGAATAGTTTACCCAGCCTGGTGGCCCTCAGCATTGTGGGATTCTGAGCCCTTACTAAAATTAATAAATTCTTTCATTCATCCACCACATTCAACAAATGTTTACCCACTGTGTACAGAGCCCTTTGATGGACACTGGAGTGGATCTAGAGTTTGGATAAGATAGAACTCCTGATCTCATGGAGCTTACAGTCTTACAGGATGAAAGGAGGCAGAGCCAAAATGGCACAATAGTAGAAAGCAGTTTAGTGAGCTCCCCTCTGCAAACTCCTCCAAACAGATCTAGAAAATGCTTTAGCCTGGATCCTTACAGGAAAATCCTGAAAAAGTCACAGTGAGTCCTTTGTCCAGATCAGGTAAGCATAAGGAAACAGACATGGAAGTTGACAGACACTGGGGACAGAGTCACACCGGGAACATATATGTGGAGTGCTCTAACACCTAAGAGAGACCATATACCAGTGCAAGTGTAGGTCCCAGAACAGATTAGGGCATCTCCAGACACATACAGGTCATCGTGACAGGGACAAATGCAGACTAGTTGCTTTGTACTTATGACTGCATTCTGGGCCACAGATCCAGGACAGACTGAGAAGGGGACCAGTGCAGAAGAGTAGTGTTCTCTGGTAGGGAGGCCCTCCACAATATACTGAGAAAGAAGGAAGTTCAGAAGCCAACAGCAGCTATATGATTGATGACCCAGGAGCAGAGCAGGATCTCAGTTCCAGTCTCTACCTCAGCCTACAGAGGAATAATGAGGGCAGGAAATCCCAGACCAAAGAAGAGCCTATAGTATTGCTACTCTGAACCAATAGAGTTTTCCCAGCTGGCTGGCAAAAGTGGAGGTCAGCAAAAGTCTACTTTCTTGAAACTGACTCAAACCCAGGTCTTACAGACCTCAGACCCAAGGTGGAGAGGGAACACCAATAAGTCTTTGCCCTGGACCAGACCACTTTGGGAGCACTTAAAGCTTATTGGTTCCTAGCTTGTCCCTGAGATCTTGGAATAACATGTAACTCAATACCCCAAGCAATCAGTAACAGGACCAGTCCAGACCTTCCCTCCAGAAGTGTAACAGAGCCCAACCTTGACATGAAGTTCAAAGTCAGGGAGTAAGTTGGAAGAATGTCAGACAAGAAAAAGGAATCCCATCATAATGAACTATTAATGGGAGCAGGGACATTCAAGAGGCAAACACAGTAGAGAATGGTTCCAATACATCTACCAGTAATGTCTCAGAGAAAAACACAGCTTGGATACAAAGAGCTTGGCATAAGAGGTACAAAACCTTGCCCAACCAACAAGCTCCTTGAAAATTTGAATGGACCTGATAGAAGCTAATGAGACAACTCCATGAAGCAACAAGAAATATTTAAACAAAGCCAAAAAGTAGAAGATAATTAATGTAAGGTATTTCATAGCAAAAATAACTGGAAGACTAATAAAGGAGAAAAAAATTAAGAATCATGGGCTATTTGAATGTTTTAACCCCCCCATACCCCTAAAAATCATATTTCAAGAAATATTAAAATAAAACCACCCAAATCTCTTAGAACCTGTAAGCAAATTGCTATTTGTCCTTTGCTCTCCATGACATCAGGGAGGTGATGTCACGACATGCAAGTGAATTGGATTTAAGTGAGGGAGGGCTTTGAAAAGTCACCAGCCTTACTTTCTCCTCTGGTACCATCTGGGTCAGTGGCCAGATATGGATCAGGACAACTGGAGATGACCCAGGGTGCAGTGGGGACCTTGTAATTTTCAAACTAAAGTCTTTAATAGGTCTCAGTTTGACTGAAGCAGCGTCCATTCATTGATTAAGGCTTAATGAAAAATGGGGCAAATTAGAAATAGAAGGAATATACCAGTCACTTCCTGTAACAAAACCCCAAGTAAAAATTCCCAGTAACATCATGACCAAAATTCAGAGCTTCCAGGTCAAAGAAAAAATGTTATAAGCAACCAGAAAGAAAGAATTCATGAATGAGGATAGTTAGAATCACCTATGATTTAGCAGCCACTACTATAAAGGTACAGAGAACTTGGAATTTGATATTTGAAAAGGCAAAGAATATGAGCTTCCAGCCAAGATAATTTACCTAAAAAAGGTGAATAGAATGCTATAGGGGGGAAATGAACCTTTAATGAAACAGAGGATTTCCAAACATTACTGATGAAAAGATCAGAGCTTCAGAGGAACTTTGAAGTTTAAACACAGGAGTGAAGAGAAAAATTAAAAAGTAAATATGAATGAACAATGATAAAGGAATAAATAAGGATAAACTGCTTACATTCAAATATGGGGAGATGATACATGCGTTCTTCTCTGAAGCCTATCATTATTGAAGTTCATAGAAGAAGTCCAATTAGACAAGGCCTGGGAATGGTTTTGTTGTCTTGATGAAATTAAAAATGGAAAGAGAGTGAAAGTGAAATATACTGGGGTGAGAGCATAAGGGAGAGTAAAGTCAGGGAAAATTATCTCACATAATCAGGTCATACGGACATCTATGGAAATAAGGAGGACGGGGATGGAGGGAACAATTGACATTTAAACCTTACTTTCATCTGAACTAGTGAAAAGAAGGAAGAATACATCTACACACATAGAGCTGGATGCAGAAATACATTTCACTCAGTAGGGAAATAGGAAGGAAACTGGCAAAAGGGAGGAAGGGAATTAGAGAGATGGTAGATTAAGGAAGAAGTTAGTCCTAAGCAAACAAGAAATGTTGTCTTTTGTTGCCTCAAATGTCTAAGGACATAGAAAAATATTTATTAGCTGTTTTTGTGGTGGCAAAGAATGGGAATCTGAGAGGTTGTCCATAAATTAGGGAATGGAAGAACAAGTTATGGAATATAAATGTGATAGAATAGCACTATGCTGAATTTCTATCAGCTTAATGACAAACCAGGATTCCAGAGTACTAATTGTGAAACATGCTCCCCCATATATATATGTATATTATATATGTGTGTGTATATATATGTATATATGTATATATATGCGTGTGTGTTTCTGTGTATATGTCTATATTTGTGTGTGTATGTGTGTATATGTATGTATGTATATATACGCTATAGAGAGGTGAAGGATGAAGAATGCGGAATGAGGGAAATTTTTTTTTAACATAGCCAATGTAGATTTTTGTTTTGATTGGTTTTACATGTTTGGTGTGTGTGTCTGTGTGTTGGGAGGGTGGGAAAGAAAATGTTGGCAGATTTAAACAAAGAAAATGTTTTTAAAGGGATGAGACACAATCACAGATAACTATAATATGTAATAGATGCTTTAGAGAGACATAAAATGTTACATGAAGTCACAGGGAAAGAGTTGTTGAGATGGGGGTTGGGGGAATGGGTTGGGTGGAAGTATCTAAAAGGTAACAAAGATAAGTGTCCAACTTAAGAATGGGATGAGAGTACTATAAGCGGTCTGGAGCTAATCTGGGTATAGCAGCAGCTGTAAAAATATTGTCCTCACCAACAAGGGACCATACACATTCCTTCCAAGGATTTCCAAATCTCTCCTGTGCCCTCTTCCCAAGTTAGGGAATGAGGGGCAAGGTGACCTAGAAAGCAGTCCAATGCCATGACCAAAGTCATGTAATCAAGGAGTAGAATCAGAATTAAAGTCAATTCCTTGACAAGTGATGCATCTTATGAATGATGCCAATATTCTTTAAGGCTCCACTCATTCTTAGTTGTGACTGGTTCTGTGTTAAAGTTTTGGTTTTCCCTCCATTTATTTGCAAGTTTGACTTTCTGTTTATCATGCTTGACAGCTGCTGAGCTTAGGAATAAGAGTTCCCAGTTATTGGTCTTCTGTCCTTTTGTGAATCTTGAGGGCATCTATAAAAATTTTCTTTTCACTTACCCCTTAAAAAAGTGGACCTTTTCTGGCTGGCTTAGACTGGGGGTTTGTCCGAGGTTGACACCCAGAGGAGATAATGATTCTCTTCATCAGGCATCAGGTGGCAACTAAAAAAAGAGTCTAAAGAACTTATTAGATGTGCTTCAGGAAATATTTTAGGGCAATATTCATAGGGTAATATCATAAATTTAGAGATAGAAAACTCTAGAGTCTTCTAATGGTGGTCTCATTCTTAGAAACATTGAAAACTATTTGAGAATGAGATTCAATAAGAAGTTATACCATGTCTCCTCTGAAGTGTCTTTCTTCCCCTACTCCATAATCTTTGGTATTCCTGACTAGTGAACGGTTCTGATTCTTCATATTTGATTTCTTCTACCCTGCAGGGGACAGCATTGGGCAAAGAACTGTGGAATTCATGTGATTAAAAAAAGAGGAATATTTGCTTCCAATTATTCAAATTACTCTTTTATAATTAATTAGAAAAGGTAGGTTGTATGCACATATATGTACATATATATTAATTCTTGGTTGGCATAAACATCCTTCCTCCTGTACCTTATTGATATATTTACCAAAAATGCTTTTGTCCTGCTTATCTTACGCTGTAGGTCATTTTCCAGATTCGTAGCTCTTTGCCATAATCTTACACATCATGGTTACTACTCACTGGAGAATTGCTTGTCAGGATAGCTGTGTAAGCTGTTATGTGCATTGCAGGTCTGGGCTGTCAACATAGATGTTAATGTTCAGGGGGAATCATTAATCTGCTGCTATTGATTTTACATGTACATGCATGTAAACATATATACACACATAGTCATGTTTAAGCATATTGCATGTAATGCATATACTCATATATATGATATTCTTGTATGTATGAAAATTCCAGAGAAACATTAACCCTACCCTTTCCCAGTTATATGTGCATTGTTAGCATAAAACTTCCTCGTTACTGTTTAGTCGTTTTCAGTCATGTGTCCATTCACGACCCTATTGGATTTCTCTTGCAAAGCTACTGGAGTGGTTTGCCATTTCTTTCTCCAACTCATTTTACAGATGAGGAGACTGAGTCAAACAGGGTTAAATGACTTGCCTAGGGTCACACAGCTAGTAAATGTCTCAGGCTAGATTTGAACTTAGGAAGCTGAGTCTTCCTGACTTAAGGCTGCACCACCTAGCAGCCCAAGCTTCTTCTTAATAACTGGCATTTATATAGAGCTTTCAAGTTTGCAAAGCACTTTATGAATATTATTTCCTATTATCTTCCCAACAGCCCTGGGAAGTAGGTTATTATTATTCCCATTTTACAGATGAGGAAAGTTAAGTTGTCCAGTGTTTAAAAATGTGACGGTAAAAGAGATATGGTCTCCTTGTTTATTCTGGACAGATGCAGAGAGGTATCTCTGAACTTCTGCCAGTGATCAAAGGAACTGGTGATGTAG